>NC_069072.1:51184166-51809166 GCF_025698485.1 Gossypium arboreum | reverse complement strand
AGATTATGATATGTACGAGGTTAATCTTATTAAAAAGAAGAAGTCTTCATAAGATTTGTGAAGTAATTGAATAACCCTAAGGAGAAGTCTTGAAAAGAAGTGTGTACTTGTATGTTCAGAGAGGGTATATGTAACGCCCCAATTTTTGAGTTTTTTGTGTTTCTGTGATTTTTAAAATTTGTGTGTGTTTTGGTTGGTTATATATATTTTTTAGTAGGTCAGTGGGCCTTTGGAAGGCCCAAACTTAAGTTAAATCCGTGGTAAGAATTTTAATTTTATGAACAGGTGATGCAATTGGCGTTTGGGCTTTTAAGAGTAAAGGGGTAAAAGATGACACAAAAAGGAGTGTGGTGTAGTGGCAAGGTGGCGTCACACAGGGGACAAGGAAGTGACGCCATAGAGGAAGCAAGGGGTCCAAGGTTCAAGTCTTGGCTCTTGTAATATATTTTGGTTTTTCTTTTCAATAAATCTGGAAGCAAGTAGGTGCGCTTTAAAGTTTAATGTGTTGGATTTATGACACAAATGAGTTGATGGCCTAGTGGTGGTGGGGTGAGTTGGCATGTGAGAGGACTTTGGTTCGAATCCCTTGGCACACAAAGGTTGATTATTTTTCTATGTTGGGATGGCAAGAGTTGGTGTTGGTTTTAAACTCTGGTGATGGAGGGATCCCACATCGGGAAGCTAACATAAGAGTAGATGGAGAGCTGGCTTTAAATAGAGCAAACCATGAGGGGAGTAGGCATACCCTTCTTGGCTGATCCCTTTTGCTTTGTGACGTGTTCGTTTGGGTTGGGCGCCAGCTAGGAGTGTTTGGAGCACGGATTAACTGCAGTCTCCTAATAGGATTATCGCGTGGGAGATATCGTCATCAATCATCATCAACCAGGTGTGTAAACGACACCCTCCCTTAGACTAAATCGGTAAAAGCCGAAATACCGAAACATTGGTATTTTGTGAACTCGCGAGCATGCGAGCACTCGTGAGACAGTTGTTAATGAATATGGTGCATTTGGATGATTAGAGTGCAAAGTGTGCATTTTCGTGCACAATGGTATTTTTAGGCTTAATGGGCCGAAAGCGGGCCAATGGGCCAACAGGCCCACTTTGGTAAAACGACGAGGTAAGTACTTCTGATTACTTGGTAAACGTTAGAATGAGTATGAAACCTTAGCAATAGGTAAAAATTACTAAAATACCCTTATGCATGTAAAATTATGATTTTACCCCTAGGGTTATTTTTTTCTAAAAAGCATGATGTTTTGTTTTTGTATACGTATGCCATGACATATTATTTTTGTTGCATGGGACATGGGTTTATATTGATGGAGGAAATGTTCTGGCAGCCTCACTGCAATCTGGTGGCCTCGCCACATATGTAACACCTCTATCCCGTATCCGTCGCCGGAATGGGTAAAGGGGCATTACCGGACTTGAAACTCATATCCGAACAGTAAAAATTTTGAATATTTTTTTTTTATAAAGAACGTTCCTTTAGGTAAATACTAAAGACAGTCAGGGATACAATTTAACTTCTATAAGTACACATTCAAAAGATGCCATTTTCGTATGGCTTATATACATTAACCAAAATATTCTTGACCTTTGGTCTATTCTTTACATGCCATAAAATAATTCAAAACATAACAAGAAACAACCGGTGGATAGTGATAGTGTGACTAGTTCTTGACGATCCCCGAGCACTGTAGCTTCCAAATGAAATCTATAAAACAGAGGAAACAAAGTAAATGGAGTAAGCATTACAATGCTTAGTAAGTTTTAAGCAGTGTCAACAGATAACAATCAAATTATAACATAGTTGTTCGTATTTTATTTCACTCTTCCTTCTAGCATACCATCCCTTTACCGAATATGCACATCTCCTCATATATAATAGGCGATAAATTCTCACTTGATAGTGATCTCTTATAAACATAGGTACATTACATATTTTCACCTAACTTTCCACATTGACCAAACGCACAATAGTCATAGAACAGTCTTATTGCTTTACTCACATATGCATCACATAACGACCTTGTGATTTAGTCCAAATCAAGCTTAAATATAATCTCAAAATACATACGACCAAATTAACGCATTGAACATATTTATTACCAATTGTTCTTTGTGAAGTCGTATAATCTTATGCTTTACTCGAATCTTCATGAAACCTTTAGCTCGAATAGTCCCCACACGTAGTTATCGGGTCTTACCCGGACAAAATCTCTACACGTAGTCATCGGGTCTTACCCAGACATAATCTCCACACGTAGTCATCGGGTCTTACCCGGAAAGCATTTCCAAGTTTCATGTACATTTAATCACATGTTACAACATTCACATCGACTGTCATATTTGTAATTCATTTGCCTCATCAAATATCTAATAATACACACCTTTCACATTTGGTCATTCGGCCACAATATACACACATCTCCTACATATTTCACACTAGCCATTCGGCTTTACCACATATAAATATCTCATACATATTTCACATTAGCCATTCGGCTTTACCACATATACATATCTCATACATATTTCACATTAGCCATTCGGCTTTACCACATATACATATCTCATACATATTTCACACTAGCCATTCGGCTTTACCACATATACATATCTCATACATATTTCACACTAGCCATTCGGCTTTACCACATATACATATCTCATATATATTTCACATTAGCCATTCGGCTTTACCACATATACATATCTCATACATATTTCACATTAGCCATTCGGCTTTACCACATATACATATCTCATACATATTTCACACTAGCCATTTGGCTCTACCACATATACATATCTCATACATATTTCACATTAGCCATTCGGTTTTACCACATATACATATCTCATACATATTTCACACTAGCCATTCGGCTTTACCACACACATATATATTTATCTTGTACATCAATTTCAGCAATAGCTTATAAGCAACTCAAATAGTTTCATCAATGTTTACAACAAATTCACATATTCACTACAAGCTGTTTTCTTGAGCAATAGTCACTAAATTATTTATAACTGGAGGTACAAAACTCAAACTCAATTGCCGTTAATTTTCCCTGAATATAGACTCATATATATTCCATCCATAAAATTTTCAGAATTTTAGGTTTGGCCAATCAATACCAGATTTTTCTTAAAGTTTCCCCTGTTTCACTGTTTTACTAATCTAACCACTCTTCACTACGAATCAAATTTCTCATTGTACAGAATTCAAAATATGTTCTATTTGATTTCATTTGAAACTAGACTCATTAAGGAGTCTAAGCATATAAATTTTATCTTATAACCATTTTTGTACAAATTATAATGATTTTCTAAAAACAGAACAAGGGATTTCGGAGTCATTCTGACACTGTCTCACACAACTTTAAATATCTCTTTATAGGAAATTTCTTTGCTTACACGGTCTCTTTTATAAGAAACTAGACTAATTAAGATTTGATTACATATTTTATTCAGCCTATAATTCCACACCAACAATTTATAGTGATTTTCTAAAATCACGTTACTGCTGCTGTCCTAAGCAAATTATTACAATTTGCTCTTAAATTTCCAAGTCCAAACACTTATGAACTTACCGTTTGAGTTTAAGACATATCATGGCCACATCATATCTTATTAAATCAACTCATTATGTCCTATTAGGATTGAATTTACTCAATGTTTAATCACTTAAAACTTACCTCGGAAGTTGCCGAACGATTACGAAGGCTATTCGATCACTTTTTCCTTTCCCTTATCCAACTTTGATCCTCTAGGCTCTTGAGCTAAATCAAACAATTTACTTCCCAAATTAAACATAGTGGTACGACATCCATATACTTTTCATACTAGCCGAAATGTACCATCAAGATATACTTTACTCAAACAATTTACCTTGGCCGATCATGTATAATGTTTTGTAGCTTAATAAATTTAACATACATTATGTATTTATAATATTTGTGCAGCCAATTATCCATGGTCATACACACACAATCAAAAATAAATACCAAATTTTCATATCCTTTATGCCCTAAGCCGAATACACTTGTCATGTTCACCTACATTTTTCAAGTACAACATTCTCATATTCGGCATTAGTACCAAGCATAATAGCCAATTCTTCCCACCTTGAATCTATGCATCTATTTAATCATAGTTTGTTCAAGCACTCTTACAACAAGATACATCCAATTTAACAAGAAATAAAAACCTTATTTCTCTATAGCTACTATGGCCGAAAGTTCTAGGCATCTCAATACCGAAATTTTTAACATGGGTTGTCTAAAGAACTTGGTGATGAGTTCAAATTAATCTAACATTTCAAGCAACTTAACACATCCATATAACTAAAAATTCTAAGTTTAAACACAATACAACATTTTAGCACCATGGCCGAATACTTCATGAAGTTGTTAAGACCCATCCTTTTTATTAAGCACTCAAACTCAATCATCTTCATGCCTCATCACCACAACATCAAACACCAACCAAGAAGACAACACCCATGGCCGAGTATCATCTCCGTCAAATAGCAAAAGAATTTAAACCAACATCTAGAAATATGCATGAATTTCATGGAATAACATCAAACATACCTCTTCCTAAACATCAACCAACCCCACATGAAGCAAGAGAATCCTCTTCTTCTTCCTTCCTTAAGTCACGGCAATGGGGGAGCATGGATGAGACAACTTTGTTTTCATCACCCCTCCCTTTTCATTACTTTATTACTAACCTTTTATTTTATTATTTCTAACATAAAACATTAACACAAAATGTTTATAATATGCTTTAACCCATAGCATGGCCGGCCACTACCTAAAGTTTTGGGTAATTTGACATGCAAGGACAAGCATTTTCTAACATGCATCAATAGGCCACTTTAACATTTGCCTAGCACATTTCTAAATTTTCTCACACAAGTCCTATTTAATAAAATTCACTTACAATTAACAAAATTCAAACATGAAATTTTCACACATGCATATATATATATATAATAAGCATCAAATATGACGGTTAATTATTTTTATGACTCGGTTTTGTGGTCCCGAAACCACTTTCCGACTAGGGTCACATTAGGGGTGTCACAACTCTTCCCCCCTTTAGGGATTTTCGTCCCCGAAAATTTCTACCGATGCCTGGTTTAGGATAACGTCCTCTTATTGAATTATATCCATATAAATATTAGCTCATCGATAGCAATTGTAATTCATTACTGATTTCGCATCGATCTATAAAATCATTTTCTTATCTTAAAACAAATACATAAACATTTCTAGAAGTATGCACATATATCTCATTTTCTTGATTTCATAAGCAATAATCACTTAATTTAATTCACAAATGCATTTCAAACACATATTAAGCACATATTAACATGTATAATTCACATCATCAACCCACATATTTGTAACCCACATTTTCATTCATGTATAAGTCAGTAACTCGACCGAAAGTACACATATACTCAAACATCCCAATAAATATCCTTTATAACTCCATCATATCTCACTATTCAACTTAACCTATTTCCACAGAAAATCAACTTCCACATACCGAACATTGAATTCATTTAGCACATTCAATCATCATAATCGATACCAGTATACAATCGATTTGGCATAAAGCCTCATATAGTATACGGCATGGGATTTATTTTAGCACATAACCCATATATCCAAAATTATCAGCATTCATCAAAAATTCTTACAGACTTTCAAATGTTGAACTTAATCAAATAATTTCTTGAACATGATTAACAAAATAGGGTCATTTAGCAATAGCACATATGACTTCATATACCAAGCATTCCATAAACTAAATCAGAACACATTTATAACATGAATTCATTTCTTAACAACATATCCACCATCTTAAATCAATGCTTTCGTTCCATACGAGGTCTTACACGAATCTTGTTTTACTCACTTAATGTCTACTGACCGATCTCGCACACATAGTGCTCGGTTGAAGAGCTCGCACTCTCAGTGCCTCTAATCATTTGCACATATAGTGCCCCTATTCATTTTTTGTTACACATTGAAATGACTTAACCAAGTCTATAAACATCATGTATGTACAGTTTTAAACATATCCTTTTATTTAAATTTGAATTAGATAGTAATGAACACTTAAACTTTGCTCAAATTATCTAAGACGAAGCCTCATTAGGCACGAAGGTCGAATACACATCACCAGCATGATTGCTCTTGGGACCTAGCCGGATATAACACCAGCACGAATGCTCTTCGGGACTTAGCCCAGATATAACACCAGCACGAATGCTCTTCGGGACTTAGCCCGGACATAACACGAGCACGAATGCTCTTCGGGACTTAGCCCGGATATAACACCAGCATGAATGCTCTTTGGGACTTAGCCCGGCTACATAACTCTCAATTCTCATGTACATATACATATATAACAATACACATTAGTATATTATCTACATTACTTGAATACAAACACAACATGCTTATCGACCATTCAACTTTCAGTTCCATAGCCACATACAAAGATCACATTTATAGTCGTAACACTCTTTCAAAATTGCATCACTTATACCCTTATAATTCAATCCAAATCAAAATTCAAATACGAGTACATGATACGTACCTGATCAACTTAATGATTTAAGCATATCCAAGTGAAGTTATATCGCAAATTCTCATAGTCAGAAGCTTGCTACAGCTCGATCGGGATCAAAATTCATTACAATACAACAATCACATTTTAATAGTCAAAAATCATCACACTATCACTTTTATCACTTTATGGCATGTATAAATAGACTCACGCGTGCCACGTTAGTCTTAGAATCGACTAAACCGTAGCTCTGATACCAATAAAATGTAACACCCCTATCCCGTATCCGTCGCTGGAATGGGTAAAGGGGCATTACCGGACTTGAAACTCATATCCGAACAGTAAAAATTTTGAATATTTTTATTTTTATTTTTTTATTTTATAAAGAACGTTCCTTTAGGTAAATATTAAAGACAGTCAGGGATACAATTTAACTTCTATAAGTACACATTCAAAAGATGCCATTTTCGTATGGCTTATATACATTAACCAAAATATTCTTCGGCCACTGGTCTATTCTTTACATGCCATAAAATAATTCAAAACATAACAGTAACAACCAGTGGATAGTGATAGTGTGACTAGTTGTCGACGATCCCCGAGAACGTAGCTTCCAAATGAGATTTATAAAACAGAGGAAACAAAGTAAACGGAGTAAGCATTACAATGCTTAGTAAGTTTTAAGCAAAGGTCAACAGATAACAATCAAATTATAACATAGTTGTTCGATTTTTATTTCACTCTTCCTTCGGGCATACCATCCCTTTACCGAATATGCACATCTCCTCATATATAATAGGCAGATAAATTCTCACTTGATAGTGATCTCTTATAAACATAGGTACATTACATATTTTCACCTAACTTTCCACATTGACCAAACGCACAATAGTCATAGAACAGTCTTATTGCTTTACTCACATATGCATCACATAACGACCTTGTGATTTAGTCCAAATCAAGCTTAAATATAATCTCAAAATACATACCTGACCAACTTAACGCATTGAACATATTTATTACCAATTGTTACTGTGAAGTCGTATAATCTTATGCTTTACTCGAATCTTCAGCGAAACATTTAGCTCGAATAGTCCCCACACGTAGTTATCGGGTCTTACCCGGACAAAATCTCCACACGTAGTCATCGGGTCTTACCCGGACATAATCTCCACGCGTAGTCATCGGGTCTTACCCGGAATACATTTCCAAGTTTCATGTACATTTAATCACATGTTACAACATTCACATCGACTATCATATTTGTAATTCATTTGCCTCATCAAATATCTAATAATACACACCTTTCACATTTGGTCATTCGGCCACAATATACACACATCTCCTACATATTTCTCACTAGCCATTCGGCTTTGCCACATATACATATCTTATACATATTTCACATTAGCCATTCGGCTTTACCACATATACATATCGCATACATATTTCACATTAGCCATTCGGCTTTACCACATATGTAATACACTTTACCACATATACATAACCCATACATATTTCACATTAGCCATTCGGCTTTACCACATATACATATCTCATACATATTTCACACTAGCCATTCGGATTTACCACACACATATATATTTATCTTGTACATCAATTTCAGCAATAGCTTATAAGCAACTCAAATAGTTTCATCAATGTTTACAACAAATTCACATATTCACTACAAGCTATTTTCCTGAGCAATAGTCACTAAATTATTTATAACTGGAGCTACAAAACTCAAAATCAATTTCCGTTAATTTTCCCTGAATATAGACTCATATATCTTCCATCCATAAAATTTTCAGAATTTTAGGTTTGGCCAATCAATACCAGAATTTTCTTAAAGTTTCCCCTGTTTCACTATTTAACTAATCTGACCACTCTTCACTACGAATCAAATTTCTCATTGTACAGAATTCAAAATATGTTCTATTTGATTTCATTTGAAAATAGACTCATTAAGGAGTCTAAGCATATAAATTTTATCTTATAACCATTTTTGTACAAATTATAATGATTTTCTAAAAACAGAACAGGGGATTTCGGAGTCATTCTGACACTATCTCACACAACTTTAAATATCTCTTTATAGGAAATTTCTTTGCTTACACGGTCTCTTTTATAAGAAACTATACTAATTAAGCTTTGATTACATATTTTATTCAGCCTATAATTCCACACCAACAATTTATAGTGATTTTCTAAAATCACGTTACTGCTGCTGTCCTAAGCAAATTATTACAATTTGCTCTTAAATTTCCAAGTCGAAACACTTATGAACTTACCATTTGAGTTTAAGACATATCATGGCCACATCATATCTTATTAAATCAACTCATTATGTCCTATTATGATTGAATTTACTCAACGTTTAATCACTTAAAACTTACCTCGGAAGTTGCCAAACGATTACGACGGCTATTCGATCACTTTTTCCTTTCCCTTATCCAACTTTGATCATCTAGGCTCTTGAGCTAAATCAAACAATTTACTTCCCAAATTAAACATAGTGATACGACATCCATATACATTTTCTACTAGCCGAAATGTACCATCAAGATATACTTTACTCAAATAATTTACCTTGGCCGATCATGTATAATGTTTTGTAGCTTAATAAATTTAACATACATTATGTATTTATAATATTTGTGCAGCCAATTATCCATGGTCATACACACACAATCAAAAATAAATACCAAATTTTCATATCCTTTATGCCCTAAGCCGAATACACTTGTCATGTTCACCTACATTTTTCAAGTACAACATTCTCATATTCGGCATTAGTATCAAGCATAATAGCCAATTCTTCCCACCTTGAATCTATGCATCTATTTAATCATAGTTTGTTCAAGCACTCTTACAACAAGATACATCCAATTTAACAAGAAATAAAAACCTTATTTCTCCATAGCTACTATGGCCGAAAGTACTAGGCATCTCAATACCGAAATTTTTAACATGGGTTGCCTAAAGAACTTGGTGATGAGTTCAAATTAATCTAACATTTCAAGCAACTTAACACATCCATATAACTAAAAATTCTAGGTTTAAACACAATACAACATTTTAGCACCATGGCCGAATACTTCATGAAGTTGTTAAGACCCATCCTTTTTATTAAGCACTCAAACTCAATCATCTTCATGCCTCATCACCACAACATCAAACACCAACCAAGAAGACAACACCCATGGCCGAGTATCATCTCCGTCAAATAGCAAAAGAATTTAAACCAACATCTAGAAATATGCATGAATTTCATGGAATAACATCAAACATACCTCTTCCTAAACATCAACCAACCCCACATGAAGCAAGAGAATCCTCTTCTTCTTCCTTCCTCAAGTCACGGCACTAGGGGAGCATGGATGAGACAACTTTGTTTTCATCACCCCTCCCTTTTCATTACTTTATTACTAACCTTTTATTTTATTATTTCTAACATAAAACATTAACACAAAATGTTTATAATATGCTTTAACCCATAGCATGGCCGGCCACTACCTAAAGTTTTGGGTAATTTGACATGCAAGGACAAGCATTTTCTAACATGCATCAATAGGCCACTTTAACATTTGCCTAGCACATTTCTAAATTTTCTCACACAAGTCCTATTTAATAAAATTCACTTACAATTAACAAAATTCAAACATGAAATTTTCACACATGCATATATATATGTAATAAGCATCAAATATGACGGTTAATATTTTTATGACTCGGTTTTGTGGTCCCGAAACCACTTTCCGACTAGGGTCACATTAGGGGTGTCACAACATATATCTGTTCTAGTGAATACGTCACAATATCTGGTGGCCTCGCTGCAATCTGGTGGCTTCGCCACATATATATATATATATATATATATATATCTGTTCTGGTGGCCTAGCCACAATATCTGTATCTGGCGACTTCGCCACAATATCTGGCAGCCTCGCTGCAATTTCTGTGGTGTGTAGCGGTTGGGTAGGTCGAGTAGTCTGCCCACATGGTGTAAGGCTGGTACGGGGGTGTTATGGATGGCTCTGGGTTGTGATTTCTGCATTCATGATATATTTGTTCTGTATCTGCTACGGGCCTATAGGTTTCATTCTGATTTCTATACTGGGCCAAGGCCCAGATAAGTCTGACTTTGAGTTTGGTCTGTTTTGGGCTATGGTTGGGTTATGTTACACACTGAGTTTACCGAACTCACCCTTTATTTTCATCTCTGCAGGAAATCCCCAACCATGGTGGGCTTGGAGCTGTGAGGGATTCGGAATGGCCACATCATCTGCAAAGTTGGTTTTTCTAAGTTAGTTTATTTTTATTATTTTTATATTCTGATTTAATTTTGGGTTTTAAGTTGTAATAAGGTGGCTATTTAAATTTCATTTTCCGCTATGGTTTTATTTTCTGATTATATTTATACTATGTCGAAACTGCTAGTGTTAGGCTGCGCGGGTTTTCAAAATTAATGAACGTTTTCCAAGACTCAAGAAGCACAACAAATGGATAGCCTAAAGATTGATAAACCGCTGTTCAACCGCTGTTTTTACAAAGACCACCCCAATCACTTAAACCAACGAATGCATAGTAAGTCGTAAGTCCATGTGACACGTCAGATCTGGCCATAACGTCTGGGCCGGGTTTGGGGTGTTACATTTAGTGGTATCAGAGCCAAGTTGCAACAACAAGGCTGTGGAACGGGTCTAAAAACGGGAGTTTGTAAAGAAACACTGAATAAAGGTTTTCAAAAATCATTTTTTTGGAACTTGATTATAAATTATTTTCGAGAATGTTTCCAATATTTTTCTCTTTACAAATAGATGATTTTAAAGATTAAAATCATTTTTCTAAAATTAGGTTTTTTTAGAAGGTGGCACACCGAATCTCTGGCCCAAGTCTGAAAGTTTTCTGAACCTTTCTGATTGTTTCTGAAATATCTGTTATATGCTTGAACAAAACCTTATCATGATACTTTAGTTAGGGTAACACTGGAACTATAAGAAATCTGATATGTAGACTGAGACTGTATCTAGGCTACCTGTAATATCCTGATTTTGGGCCTAGTCGGAATAGTAGTTTTGTGACCACAAAATCTGAGATAGAAATAATTATTTTATGATTATTTTAAGGTCTATGATATGATTGCATGATTGTGTGAAAATTTCGTGAAGAAATTTTATGCATAAAGTGCTTAAATTGAAATTAGGGACTAAATCGAATAATTTGCAAAACTTGCATTCTAGAAGTTTCTAGATGAAATTGTTTTGGAATATTAATGAGGAGGTCTTAAATAGAAATTTGACCAATTTTAAGTTCATGGACAAAATTAGGACATGGAAGGAATTTTTGGAAAGTTTAGTAGTAAGGGCATTTTGGTCATTTAAGGGTAAAATGAATTAAAATACAAAATTAAAAGCCAATTTTGCTCATCTTCAACCCCATGGCCGAATATAGCAAGGATAAACCATGGCTAGGGTTTTTCAAGCTTCCAAGCTCGATTGTAAGTCCGTTCTAGCCTCGTTTTTAATAATTTTTACGTTTTTGGAGTCCTGGTAGCTCATTTAGCTTATGCTAGCAATAATTTAACCTAGGGTTTATATTTGGAAAAATACCCATAGGTGAAATTTGTTTATTTTGGTGTTTTATGATAGAATATGAGGTTTTAAATTATGTTAGACAACTTGTGCTACTCGGTTTTAAGTGAAAACGAGCAAAAGGGCTTAATCGGTAAAAATACCTAATAGTCATAAGTACATGTTAGAGTGAGAATTTGATGTTGCCATAGAAGGGAAAAATGATCAGCATGTCATAAAACATAAGAAAATAGGCTGAAGTTTAATTTACGAGCTTTGGGGCAAAAGTGTAAATATGCAAAAGTTTAAGGGCAAAATTGTAATTTTTCCAAAATATGATTTTGGGTCAATTTGAATAATGTGAGTCCTAATTAGACTATATTTTAAAAGATAGAGCAAGGAAAACTGAAATTCGGGCTAAAATGGGGAAAATACCAAGTTGTGGACGAAATGGTAAAAGTAGCCATTTTCGCATACGAGGTAAGTTCATGTGTAAATGTAGTAACATAATTATTGTTTTAAGGAATTTAATGTTGTTTATATGATATGATGCTTATTATTATCATGAAACGTTATGTTTTGTGGTTATTGTTGAATAATATGTAATTATGTGAATTACTTGATGAGTATGAACTATCACCGAGTATCGGTTTCGATATTCCGTGGAAGACGGCAAAGATGTGAGATCGAGGAAAAAAGCCCGTTTGAACCTTAGGAATAGATTAGGATACAAGTGACATGTCACTAGGATGGTTGAGCATCCGAACTCGTTGAGTTGAGTCCGAGTTCACTTATGGATGCGAATGTCGAACTTGTTGAGTTGAGTCCGAGTTCGAGAGATGTAACTAGGCATCGAGCTCGTTGAGTTGAGTCCGAGTTCACTTATGGATGCGAACGCCCGAGCTCGTTCAGTTGAGTCCAAGTTCACTTATGGGCGGGTTACATGGTAGCTTGGCTACATATGTGGCACTTATGTGCAAACTTTCCATGTATCCGAATTATATTCCGATGTGTTCAATGGGTAAAGTTCTACTCAAATGGAGGAATACTCAAGATGAAAGGGACGTATTGTAAGTGTTCTGAAATGGATACTTTGAACAGGTATGTACTTAACCCTCGGGTTGAAAACTCGATATAACAACTGTAACACCCTGAACCCGAGACCATCGCTGGTGTCGGACACGAGGGGTTAGCAAGCCAAGTTCACTTGTTTTGCCCATCCATTGGACATTTCCAGTCAGGCTGGAAAAACTGCGTCACTGTCGCCTTAAAAATCATATCTCGAGTTTCAAAACTTGGAAACTGGTTTCGTAAATTTTCCCTGAATTTAGACTCATATATCCATCCATGGATTTATTTCTAGAATTTTTGGTTGGGCCAATTGGTACAGTTTATTAGTTAAAGTCACCCATGTTACAGGGATCGACTGCTCTGACCTTCGCGCGGTATAACTTGAATATCTCTCTGTACAGGGCTTTAATGCTGGTGCCGTTTGTTTCTAATGAAACTAGACTCAAAATGGAATCTGTACATATAAGGTATGTCTCCTAATTCTTTCTCGATAATTTATAGTAAATTTTTAAAGTTGCGACAGGGAACCCAGAAACCGTTCTGGCCCTGTCTCACAATAGCTTTAATATCTCTTAACATGTAACTCCTATGACCATTTCGTTTCTTCCATATGAAAATAGACTCATCAATGTTCATTTACATAGCTGATTCACTATTTAATACCATTCCTACAAATTCCTACAAATTTTGGTGATTTTTCACATTCACGTTACTGCAGCTGGCAGCATCTGTTTTTAAGGTAGGTCTTTCCTATTTTGTAGTCTCCATGAACCAACTAGTCTTGCCTTACATAGGTCCACATATGATCATTTTAACCATGCCAATGGCTGATCATGTGACCAACATTCCCATTTCCAATTCATAGTCACATCATGACACCATATATATATATACAAACCGCAAATAGTTTAAGTTGATACTTCACTATTACGAGCCATTTTCGCATGGCCGTACACATATACATCATAACATATTTAAACCAACAAGGGTAGTCCTATACATGCCATTTCAAGTTCAACCAAGAATTTATACCAAAATGGGGGCTTGATAGTGTGGATGACTTGACTTCAACGATCCCGAATCCGATTGCTATCGAGCGAAATCTAGAAAACCGAGAGCCAAAGCAATGAGTAAGCATTTTTATGCTTAGTAAGTCTCAAGGAATATAATCAACTCTAATTACAGCAATACATTCACATAGTTAAATGCATCATTTCATTAATGCACATTCACATAATCATACTTACTTCACCATCCCAACTCTTATGTTCATACACAAATAACGGCTTCATTAAGGCCGATAACTCGTTCCATCATAGGAGCGGATATTCACACGCTCTTACTCCTAGCGCGCAAAGCACACACCGCACTTACCTTGTCATTGGGAAATTTCACAAGTGCATTAGCTGAAATTTTCCAGCAAGCTTATAATTTTCAAATCACATACCTTCGAGTTTAACCGGATGTCGCTACTCGATCAATCGCCTTGGGACATAGCCCGGTTATGGTAACCCGCACCAAGGCCTACGGACTTAACCCGGATATCACGATTTGCACAAATGCCTTGGTCTTAGCCCGGATAGAATGACTCGCACGAATGCCTTGGTCTTAGCCGGATGTAGCCACTAGCACAATTGCCTTGGTCTTAACCCGGTTATAATTTCTAGCATAATTGTCTTCTGGCTTAGCCGGATATCATTCAATTTCTCATGCACACATACATCAATAATCATTGGACATACATATTTATTTTCGTTACTAAGGCTCAAACACAATTATAATCACTAACATAATCGCCTTGGGACTTAGCCCGGTATCATTCGAATACTCATACACACATAAATCAATAATCAATACATCCATATTTCATTCCACATAATTCAAGTAAGGTCACTTCTTGAGGACTTACCTCGGATGTTGTCGAACGGCTTTTACGGCTATTCGATTACTTTTTCCTTCCCCTTGTCCAATTGTGGCCCTCTTAGCTCTTGAGCTAATTCAAACAAATTCAATTTATCAAAACCTCATTGTGCTAGCTTATGGCCGAATATGACAAGGAATTTAAATGGTCATATGGCCACCCTTTAGCTTGAATACACAATGGTCATGCACATTTTATACTACATCAAGCAATTCAATACAATTTATTCGAGCATCAAGGAAAAGCTAAGGCCTTCAATAGGCTACCCAAGGCCGAATATACTTGTCCATGTTGAGGCCAATTATGCACTTAATACCACACAAAAACAGCATGCATTTTACTGGTTAATGCTTTGCATATTGTAGCTCAAAACTTACAATATAGCATCAAGCACTCATATGTGTGCTAGGCCAAATGTGCTTACAATTTCACAATTACTCTTCAACATCTTCTTCTTTAAACAAACTTATTCATCACTTCCTTCATAACCAAAACATCATGTGCAAACATATATATACATATATGAGCATGGTCAATTTCAAGGTGTCCATAGCCATCCAAAACACAAATTTTAACTAACATGCAAGAAGCATGAACCATGCTCATGAATGCATCATGGCGAATATGACAATCATGCTCCTTTTCAACTTCAATCATGATAAAACAAAAGAAAGCTCAAAATCTTACTCAAGAGTAGACAATCCATCATTGCATGCATCATCATCAAGCTTCACACTTAGCATGCAATGGCTTTATCACCATAACAACTTTGGCCAAATACCATTTCCATGGCTTAACAAAGATTTGAGCCATGGCTAACATGCACATCAAGTTAGCAACCAAAACATGCATGAAACTCCTAACACAACCTCATACATACCTAAATCTTGATGCAAACTTAGCCAAATCTCCTTCTAGATCTCTTCCAAACCAAGCATGAAGCAAAAATCCTCCTTCTTCCTTAGTTTTGGCTCAAAGAAAGGATGAACAAAATTTTTTTCTTTCCTTCTCTACAACTCACGGCAATGGGGGGGATTACCACACTCACACACATTTTTTTTTTCATTTTTTTATCACCCATACACCTTTGTTTATTATTTCACCCTAATGCACCAACAAAACATGTTTCATGACATGTTTAGCCCATCCTCCCTTGTCATGGCCGGCCACCACCTATAAAAGGGGGAATTTGACATGCAAGTCCATTATTTTGCATGCATGCTTTAATTAGTCATCACACATTTCCCTATCATACTTTCAAAGTTCATTACTAAGTCCTTTCTTATGGAATTCACCCTTATAACACTAAATCAATCATCATAAAATGTCATACATGAGCACACACATATTATAGGCATCAAAATAAATTTTTAATTATTTTTATGCCTCGGTTTTGTGGTCCCGAGACCACCTTCCGACTAGGGTCAATTTTGGGCTGTCACAACAACAATATGGTAAGATGATAAATGAAAATGTGATATGAATGTCTCGGTGATGATTATGCAAATGATGTTTTATGTTTGCTTATATACTTATGTTACTTGCTATTTGCATGTGAGCTTACTAAGCATTTATGCTTACTCCCTCCTTTTCATTCCTTGTAGTTTTGACAAGCCAGCTCGGAAATCGGGAACGGTCGGAGGCTCGCTCACACTATCCGTATACCATCTTGGCATAATGGCTTGTATATTTTCAAGATGGCATGTATAGCATTATAATCATTTTGTATATATGGTCTTATGATATGGTTATTGAGTGGTATGGAAATGCTTGGTAATGATTAGCCATTGGAATGGCTAATCATGATCATATTTGGTGTTATGTATGCTAAATTGCTAGCTAATCCATGGAAACCATGAAATAGGTAAAATTTACCATAAAATAGATTCAGACAGCAGCAGTGACGTGAGTTTGAAAATCACTAAAATAGTAAAGATACAATTAGATGATGAATAATATATGGAATTGAAGAATTATGAGTCTATTTTCATATGGATGGAATAAAACAGGTATATGAGTTATATTTTATGAGATGTTTAAATTTTTGTGAAACAGGGCTAGAGCAATTTCTGGATCCCCTGTTCTGATTTTGTAAATTCACCATAAATTTTACAAAGATAATTAGAAGTCATGCTTTATATGTACAGATTCCTTATTAAGTCTAGTTTTATTAGAGACAAACGTCATAGTCATTGAAGCTCTGTAGATGGAGGTATCTGATTCGTAATACACAGAGGTCAGAGTAGTCGAACCCTGAAATAGGGGAGACTTTAACTAATAAACTGTACTAATTGGCCCGACCAAAAATTCTAGAAAACAATTAGTAGATAGATATATGAGTCTAGTTTCAGGAAAAATTTATGGAATTGGATTTCGAGTTTCGTAACTCGAGATATGATTTTTAAAGCGACTGTGATGCAGTTAGCCAGCTTGTCTGGAAATTTTAAAATGAATTGTATGAGCTGTTTAAGTAATGAATTAAGTCTATTAACACCTCGTGTTCGACTCCGACAATGGTCTCGGGTACGGGGCGTTGCACTACCGCAAAAGGAAACAAACTCAAACTCTGAATTACTGTTATTCATAAGACATCTGTAATAAACACTGAAATATTGAACTGATTCATAAAATTCTTAATCAGATAAAATGAAATGAGTACACGAGCAGCTCGTGGACGAGGTCATGGACATGGTCGAGGTAATGCTGAAGCTGAATCTTCGTCTTCAGGACATGTGCCTACAGCAGATGCATCGATACCATCGGCAACGGAGGTAGAGTCTCATGATCGAGGTGCTGGGGATAATGCTCTGTCCCAGGCAATGCTCCGAGTTTTGGAAAGGGTTGCTGGGGCAAGTACGAGAAACAAAATTCGGGGGTCTATTTCTGAGCGACTCCGGGCCAATGGAGCAGAGATATTTAAGGGCGTATCTGGTGTAGCTCCGAATGTGGCTGAGTATTGGTTAGAAGCCACAGAGCGGATTATGGATGATCTGGACTGCTCTGTGGAGCAGAAGCTGAACGGAGCCATATCATTACTTAGGGATGAGGCTTATCAGTGGTGGCTCACGGTGAGAGATGGAACTCCTACTGACAGTGTGACTTGGGAGCTGTTTAAGACAACTTTCAAAGGAAAGTATGTTGGGGCTAGTTACGTGGACGCTTGCCAGAAAGAATTTCGAACTGGTCCAAGGGAGTAAGTCGCTGGTGAGTATGAGTCTGAAGTTTCGAGACCGAATCGGTATGCTTCGGGATTGTCGCTCTGAGTATGAGCATAGCGTACGCTTCGAGGATGGTTTGAGAGATGAACTTAGGGTGCTGATTGCTCCGCAGAAGGAGCGTAACTTCGCTGCTTTAGTGGAGAAAGCTAAGATAGCTGAGGAAGTGAAGCATACAGAAAGACAGAATCGTGAGAAAGATCAGAACCGTTTTAGGAGAGATTCAGGACTTTCAGGTGGTATGAACAGGAATGTTAAGAGAGCAAGGGTAACGATGAATGCTGTTAGACCGCAGGGTTGTAGGAATTGTGGGAAGATGTATATGGTTAACTGTCGAAAACGTTCTGGTGCTTGTTTTCGATGCGGATCTATGGAGCATAGGGTTAAGGATTGTCCCCAGGAACCAAATCAGGTTCAAGTTTTAGAGCAGAGGGTCGCTCAACCAGTGAGGGGTCGACCATAGTTTCCGAGAGGACATGGGCAAGGCAGAGGTGGTAATAGAAATGGTTGAGGAAGAGGAGCGCCTGGTAGGGGTGCTAGATTTGCTGAGGCTCGTCAGCCGACGTTGGTGTATGCAGCTCGTCGCTGAGAGGAGGGTGATGCACCTGATGTCATAACTGGTACTTTCCTAATTTCCAGTATGCCATACAGTGCGTTGATAGATGTTGGATCTACCCATTCATATGTTGCATGTGCTATATCTAGGTCGTTGGGTGTGTGCTCTGAGGAGACCGTGAGTGGGGTATCTGTACTAAGTCCTTTGGGTCACTCGGTTAGGGTAGATAAACTGTATAGAGATGTGCCTATAGAAACTCAAGGAAAAGTTTTTTCTGGAGATTTGATGGAGCTACCTTTTAGAGAATTCGATCTCATTTTGGGAATGGATTGGCTTGCTAAGCATAGGCCTACTCTGGATTGTATTGCTAAGCGAATAATGTTAAAGACCACAAAGGATTATGAGGTTTTGGTGATAGGCGAGTGTAGGGATTATCTGTCTAATGTGGTGCCAGCATTGAAAGCCGAGAAGTGGATTCGAAAGGGATGTGAGGCTTATTTGGCATTTGTAAGCCAATCAGAAACTGAGGATCTGATAGTGGATAAAATTAGAACCGTCAAGGATTTTCAAGATCTTTTCCCAGAGGAGCTTCCGGGTTTGCCGCAAACTGAGAGGTTGAGTTTGGAATTGACTTGTTACCTAGAACGACACCGATGTCCATTGCACCTTATAGGATGGCACCGAAGGAGTTGGTGGAGCTGAATGCCCAAATTCAAGAGTTATTGGATAGAGGCTTCATTAGACCAAGTGTGTCTCAGTGGGGAGCACTAGTGTTGTTCGTAAAGAAGAAAGATGGGTCAATGCGGATGTGCATTGATTATCAGCCGTTGAACAAACTGACGATTAAAAACAAGTACCCACTACCAAGAATCGATGATTTATTCGACCAACTTAGAGGAGCTTCAGTATTTTCCAAGATTGACCTTCGATCTGGGTATCATCAGTTGAGGGTTAAGGAGGTTGATATTCACAAGATGGCATTCAGAACTCGGTATGGTCACTATGAGTTCTTGGTTATGCCATTTGGGTTGACAAAAGCACCTGCGGCATTTATGGATCTAATGAATTGAGTGTTCCAACCATACTTGGATCGATTCGTGGTAGTCTTTATCGACGATATTTTGGTTTATTTTGAAACTGAGGAGAAGCATGATGAACACCTTCGTATTGTGCTACAAGTGCTGAGGGAGAAGGAGCTTTATGCGAAATTCAGTAAGTGTGAGTTCTGGTTGAGAGAGGTAACTTTCTTGGGGCACGTTGTCTCTGCTGAAGGGATCAAGGTGAACCCTCGAAAGATTGAAGCGATTCTAGAATGGAAGCCACTGAGGTCAATGTCAAAAATTTGAAGTTTTCTGGGTTTAGCTGGGTACTATAGAAGGTTTGTGGAAGGATTTTCTGTGATGGCAGTGCCTTTGACAAAGCTTATAAGGAAGGGAGTACCTTTTGTTTGGACTGAGAAACAACAGGAATCTTTTGAGAAGCTTAAGAAAGTTCTAATCGAGGCACCTGTACTGATTCAACCGGAGTCTGGAAAAGATTTTACCATATGCAGTGATGCATCACATGCAGGGTTGGGCTGTGTGCTGATGCAATAGGGTAAAGTGGTTGCTTATGCATCGCGACAGCTTAAACCACATGAAGTTAACTATCCTACTCATGATCTGGAGTTGGCAGTGGTAATCTTTGCGTTTAAGATTTGGAGACATTACCTGTACGGAGAAAGGTGTATTATATACACAGATCATAAGAGTCTTAAGTACTTGCTGACTCTGAAGGAGCTGAACCTTAGGCAGCGGAGATGGATAGAGTTGCTTAAGGATTATGACTGCGTGATTGAGTATCACCCAGGCAAAGCTAATGTGGTGGCTGATGCCCTAACTCGTAGAACTGTATTTGATCTAAGAGCCATGTTTGCTCGTTTGAGTCTGTATGACGACGATAGTCTGTTAGCAGAACTGCAAGTTAGGCCGACCTAGGTGGATGAGAGTAAGGAAAAACAGTCGAGGGATGAGTCCTTGGTATCTCGATTTCAGTAGGTTAAGAATGGGGATACTTCTGAGTTCGGACTGAACAGTAAAGGAGTTCTGTGTTATCGAGGTAGAGTTTGTATTCCGAAGGACTCTGACTTGAGGCAAGCAATTCTGAAAGAAGCTCATAGAGGTCTGTGTGCTATGCATCCTAGAGGGAGTAAAATGTATCGTGACTTAAAGAAGTTGTATTGGTGGCCTAGATTGAAGCGAGAGGTAACGGAGGTTGTGGGAAAATGTCTGACTTGTCAGCAAGTGAAAGCTGAACATCAATTACCTTCCGGACTTTTGCAGCCAGTGAAAGTACCACTTTGGAAGTGGGAGAGGGTAACCATGGATTTTGTGAGTGGGTTACCCTTAACACCGTCGAAGAAGGACTCGATTTGGGTAATTGTGGGTAGGTTGACCAAATCTACTCATTTCATACCTATCCACACTGATTATTCACTTCAGAAGTTAGACAAATTATATGTGGCGGAAATAGTGCAACTTCACGGAGTGCCAGTGTCGATTATTTCTGATCGAGATCCTAGATTCACATCTCGATTTTGGCAAAAGTTGCATGAGGCATTGGGTACGCGGTTGAACTTTAGTACAGCCTTTCATCCTCAGACTGATGGTCAGTCGAAAAGGGTTATTCAGATTCTAGAAGACATGTTGAGGGGATGCGTTATCGACTTTCGAGGCAGTGGGGAGGATTACTTACCGTTGGCAGAGTTTGAATACAACAACAGTTATCAGGCAGTATTCGAATGGCTCCTTATGAGGCACTGCATGGGCGAAGATGTCATACACCTAGTTGTTAGACCGAGTTGGGTGAACGACAGGTTCTTGGACCTGAGTTGGTGGCAGATACTGAGGATAAGGTCAAGTTGATTAGAGATCGGTTGAAGGAAGCATCTGATAGACAGAAGTCATATGCAGATTTGAAGCGTGTAATATCCCGAATTAGGGCCTAATCGGAATAGTGGTTTTGTGACCACAAATCCGAGATAGAAATAATTATTTTATAATTATTTTGATGTTTATGATATGATTGCATGATTGTGTGAAAATTTCGTGATGAAATCCTATGCCTAAAGTGCTTAAATTGAAATTAGGGACTAAATCGAATAATTTGCAAAACTTGCATTCTAGGAGTTTTTAGTATGAAATTGTTTTGGAATATTAATGAGGGCTTAAATATCAATTTGACCAATTTCTAAGTCTATGGACAAAAATTGGACATGGATGGAATTTTTGGAAAGTTTAGTAGTAAGGGCATTTTCGTCATTTAGTTATTAAAATGAATTAAAAACAAAATTAAAAGCCAATTTTTGTCGATCTTCTTCATTAGGCCGAAATTTCAAGGGTTATCCATATTTAGAGTTTGTTTCAAGCTTCCAAGCTCTATAGTAAGTGATTCCAAGCCCCGTTTTTAATGTTCTTTACGTTTTTGGAATCCCAGTAGCTCGATTAAGCTTATGCTAGCAATAATTCAACCCAGGGTTCATATTTGGAAAAATACCCATAGGTGAAATTTGTGTATTTTGGTGTTTTATGATAGAATATGACATTTTAAATTATGTTTGACAACTTGTACTACTCGGTTTTAAGCGAAAACGAGTAAAAAGGCTTAATCGGTAAAAATACCTAATTGTCATAAGTACATGTTTGAGTGTGAATTTGATGTTGCCATAGAAGGGAAAAATGATCAGCATGTCATAAAACATAAGAATAAGGGATGAAGTTTAATTCTCGAGCCTAGGGGAAAAAGTGTAATTATGTAAAAGTTTAGGGGCAAAAATATAATTTTGCCAAAGTTCGTATTAAATGTTGTTTTGATGAATGTATGTATTAAATAAGATTAATTTGGCATTATAGATCAAGAGAAATGGGATTCAAGTCGCGATCGAGGAAAAAACAAAGTTTACGAAGAATAGGCTCGATTGCTAATAATTTTGTACCGAGGTAAGTTCATGTGTAAATGTAGTAACATAATTGTCATTTTAAGCAATTTAATGTTGTTTATATGATATGACGCTGATTATTATCATGAAATATTATGCTTTGTGGTTATTATTGAATAATATGTAATTATGTGAATTACTTAATGAGTATGAACTATCACCGAAGTATCGATTTCGATATTCCGTGGAAGACGGCAAAGATGTGTGATCGAGGAAAACGCCCGTTTGAACCTTGGGAATAGATTAGAATACAAGTGACATGTCACTAGGATGGTTGAGTTCCGAACTCATTGAGTTGAGTCCGAGTTCGTGAGATGTAACTAGGCATCCGAGCTCGTTGAGTTGAGTTCGAGTTCACTTATGGATGCGAACGCCCGAGCTCATTGAGTTGAGTCTGAGTTCACTTATTGGCAGGTTACATGGTAGCTTGGCTACATAAGTTCCGCAGGCTATTGAGTTTGTCTAGCTGCGGTATGGCTCTTATGTTCATGAGATCCGCGTGATTCAATTATATTCGATGTGTTCAACGGGTGAATCTTACGTAAATAAGAAGAAGGCCTAAAATGAAGGTGACATGTTGGTAAGTGTGGTAAATGAGAAAATTTGATGTATGTGCTTAAACCCTCGGGTTGAAAACGGGTATGATGAAATCGAGAAAGATATTAAATGTAAATGAAACATGAATGTCTTGGTGTTGTTTATGCAAATGATGTTTTATGTGAGATTGTGTGATTATGTTACTTGCTATTTGCATGTGAACTTACTAAGCATTTGTGCTTATTCCTCCTTTCTTTCATTGTAGTTTTGACAAGCCGGCTTGAGAATCGGGATAGGTCAAGACTCGCTCACACTATCCAAGGCTTAAATTGGTAAAATGGCTTGTGTATTTTGAATGTGGCATGTATGGCAAAACACTCACATTGTGTAATTGATCTTATGATATGGCTATGGTTTGGTAAGAAAAGGGTTTGTAAATGATTAGCCATTGGAATGGCCAATCTAAGTCATATTTGATGTTATGTATGTTTAAAATGCTATTTAGTCCATGAAAATCGTTAGTAAAGTGAAATTTGCCATAAAACAGAATCTGACAGCAGCAGTGATGTAAAGTTGAAAAATCACTAAAAATAGTAGAAACTGAATTAAATAATGAGTAAGTTACTAAATTGAAGCTTAATTAGTCTATTTTCATATGGATTGAACAAAACAGCTATATAAATTATATTTTATGAGATATTTGAATTTTTGTGAAACAGGGCCAGAGTGATTTCTAGATCCCCTATTCTAACTTTAAAAATTCATCATAAATTGTAAAAAAATAATTAGAAGTCATGCTTTATATGTAAAGATTCCTTATTTAGTCTAGGTTTAATAGAAACAAACTTCATATTCATTGAAATTCTTTACAGAGATATATCTGATTTGTAATATACAGAGGTCAGAGCAGTCAAACCCTAAAACATGGGAGACTTTAACTAATAAAATGTACTAATTTTCATGACCAAAAATTCTATTAAAAAATTAGTAAATATATATGTGAGCCTAGTTTCAGGGAAAATTTACGGAATTGTATTTCGAGTTTCGGAACTCAAGATATGAATTTTTAAGCAATTGTGATGCAGATTGCTAGCTTGACTGGAAATTTTAAAAATAAATTGTTTGAGCTGTTTAAGTAATGAATTAAGTCTATTAACACCTCGTGTTCGACTCCGGCGACGGTCTTGGGTATGGGGTGTTACAAATCGCAAGGAAATTGAGTACTCTATGGGTGATATGGTCTTCTTGAAGGTTTCACCTTGGAAGAAAATATTAAGGTTTGGGAGGAAAGGCAAGTTAAGTCCGCAGTTCATTGGGCTTTATCGGATTCTTAAGCGAGTGGGTCCAGTGGCTTATCATTTGGAGCTACCTCCAGAGTTGGATAGGATTCATGATGTCTTTCACGTCTCTATGTTAAGGCGGTA
The DNA here is from genome assembly GCF_025698485.1 of Gossypium arboreum. Lineage (NCBI taxonomy): Eukaryota > Viridiplantae > Streptophyta > Magnoliopsida > Malvales > Malvaceae > Gossypium > Gossypium arboreum. Next base: position 51,784,290 of record NC_069072.1, on the reverse strand, counting down.
TCATTCTGACCCTACTCATGTTGTGCCGGTTGCAGAGATCGAGGTACAAACAGAATTGACTTTTGAGGAAGAGCCTGTGCAGATTTTGGATCGAGATGTTAAGATTTTGAGGAGGAAATCGGCCCGCTAGTAAAGGTCTTTGTGGCATAATCATGGCGAGAGGAAGCTACTTGGGAGCGAAGTGGTGATCGTCAACAATATCCTCATCTGTTTGATTCAGGTAAAATTTCGAGGATGAAATTTCTTTAAGGAGGGTAGAGTTGTAACGCCCCGATTTTCGGGTTTTCTGTGTTTTTATGATTTTTAAAATTTGTGTATTTTGGTTGCTTATATATATATTTTAGTAGGTTAGTGGGCCTTTGGAAGGCCCAAACTTAAGTTAAATCCGTGGTAGTCTTCAGAATTTTAATTTTATGAACAGGTGATGCAATTGGCGTTTGTGCTTTTAAGAGTAATGGTGTAAAAGATGACACAAAAATGAGTGTGGTGTAGTGGCAAGGTGGCGCCACTTAGGGCACAAGGAAGTGACGCCATAGAGGAAGCAAGGGGTCCAAGGTTCAAGTCTTGGCTCTTGCAATATATTTTGGTTTTTCTTTTCAATAAATCTGGAAGCAAGTAGGTGTGCTTTAAAGTTCAATGTGTTGGATTTATGACACAAATGAGTTGATGACCTAGTGGTGGTGGCGTGAGTCGGCATGTGAGAGGACTTTGGTTTGAATCCCTTGGCATGCAAAGGTTGATTATTTTGCTATGTTGGGACAGCAAGAGTTGGTGTTGGTTTTAAACTCTGATGATGGAGGGATCCCACATCGGGAAGCTAACATAAGAGTAGATGGAGAGCTGGCTTTAAATAGAGCAAACCATGAGGAGAGTAGGCATACCCTTCTTGGTTGATCCCTTTCGCTTTGTGACGTGTTCATTTGGATTAAGCGTCATCTAGGAGTGTTTGGAGCACGGATTAATTGCAGTCTCCTAACAGGATTATCGCATGGGAGATATCGTCATCAATCGTCATCAACCAGGTGTGTAAACGACACCCCCCCTTAGACTGAATCGGTAAAAGCTAAAATACTGAAACGTTGGTATTTTGTGAACTTCATGACGTCTGGCCTTCGTGAGACAGTTGTTAATGAATATGGTGCATTTGGATGATTAGAGTGCAAAGTGTGCATTTTCGTGCACAACGGTATTTTTGGGCTTAATGGGCCAAAAGCGGGCCAATGGGCCAACGAGCCCACTTTGGTAAAAAGACGAGATAAGTACTTCTGATTACTTGGTAAACGTTAGAATGAGCATGAAACCTTAGCAATAGGTAATAATTACTGAAATACCCTTATGCATGCAAAATTACGATTTTATCCCTAGGGTTATTTTTTTCTAAAAAGCATGATGTTCTGTTTCTGTATACGTATGCCATGACATATTATTTCTGTTGCATGGGACATGGGTTTATATTGATGGAGGAACCTTTCTGGTAGGCTCGCTGCAATCTGGTGGCCTCGCCACATATATCTGTTCTGGTGACTACGTCACAATATCTAGCAGCCTCGCTGCGATCTGGTGGCTTCGCCACATATATATATATGTACATATATATGTTCTGGTGGACTAGCCACAATATCTGTATCTGGTGACTTCGTCACAATATCTGGTCGCCTCGCTGCAATTTCTGTGGTGTGTAGCGGTTGGGTGGGTCAAGTAGTCTCCCCACATGGTGTAAGGCTGGTACGGGGGTGTTATAGATGGCTCTGGGTTGTGATTTCTGCAGTCATGATATATTTGTTCTGTATCTACTATGGGCCTATGGGTTTCATTCTGATTTCTATATTGGGCCAAGGCCCAGATAAGTCTAACTTTGAGGTTTGATCTGTTTTGGGCTATGGTTGGGTTATGTTACACACTGAGTTTACCGAACTCGCCCTTTATTTTCATCTCTATAGGAAATCCCCAACCATGGTGGGCTTGGAGCTGTGAGGGATTCGGAGTGGCCACATCATCTGCAAAGTTGGTTTTTCTAAGTTAGTTTATTTTTATTATTTTTATATTCTGATTTAATTTTGGGTTTTAAGTTGTAATAAGGCCGCTATTTAAATTTCTTTTTCCACTATGGTTTTATTTTCTGATTATATTTATACTATGTCAAAACTGCTAGTGTTAGGCTGCGCGGGTTTTCAAAATTAATGAACATTTTCCAAGACTCAAGAAGCACAACCAATGGATAGCCTAAAGATTGATAAACCGGTTTTCATTCAACCGCTATTTTTACAAAGACCACCCCAATCACTTAAACCAACGAATGCATAGTAAGTCGTAAGTCCATGTGACACGTCAGATCTGGCCATAACGTCTGGGCCGAGTTTGGGGTGTTACAGTATACGCCATGATAATCTATTAGTTTGGGATTTCGATGTGTTCCCAGATATGATTGAGATAACTATCCGTTAGTTTAAGTTTCACTGTATCATGTTAGGTTGGATCCAAGTTGTAACAACTTGATTTTGGGCCTAGTCAGAACAGTGGTTTCGGGACCATAAATTTGACGACGAAAAATTTATTTTTATTATATTTTTATGGTCTACAGTTTCACAGAATGATTTCGTGAAAATTTTATTTGAAAGTTTTAACGTTTTGGCACTCAATTTAGTCAAAATGACTAAATTATAAAAAGTGCAAAAGTTGAGTTCTACATGTTAGAGGTGTCCAATTATTATGAAACTTTAAATTGGAGGTCCTTGTATGGTAATTAGACCATTGGTTAAGTTGGTGGACAAAAATGGACATGGTTAGGCATGTTTCCAAAGTTTTTCATTAAGGGCATTTTGGTCATTTAGTTATTAAAATGAATTAAAAACAAAATTAAAATCCAATTTTTTTCCATCTTCAACCCTTGGTAGAAACTTGCATGGAGAAACCATGCTAGGGCTTTTCAAACTTCCAAGCTCGATTGTAAGTCCGTGCTACCCCATTTTATGATTTTTACGTTTTTGAAATCCTCAAAACAAGATCTATCTATTTCTACCACTAATTTGAGATATAGTTAAAGTCTATGGTTTTCACCCACGATGAATATGTGTGTAATTTGATATTTAATGGTAGAAAATGCATGTTTATGGTTAGAGAAACGACTTTTACTAAGTGATTTTTGGTGGAAATACATAAAAAGACCTATTTGTAAAAGTTATGAAATATGTGTTAAAAATTAGATTTAATGGAAAATGTGGGCTGGTATAAGCATGAAAATGATTCTGCTATGCATGGGTAGTAAAGAAATTGAACACATTACATTTTAAGAGCATAGGGACTAAAATGAAAATATGTGAAACCTTAGGGGTAAAAATGTAATTTTTCCATAATTTGATCTTTGGATCATATTGACTAATGTGACTAATAAATAGACTAAATGTGATATTATAGTTCAAAGAAAACGAGGTTCAGACCTAGAACGGAAGAAAAATGAGAAATTGACAATTAGTCCCTTTTTGCAATTTTGGTATCGAGGTAAGTTCGTATGTGAATAATGTATTATTATGTTTGTATTTTAAATATTTTAAATGCTTCGTTAATGTGTGGAATGAATGATTAATTCTATGGATACAATTGACAAGTTTTGATAAGTGTGAAAAATCACGTTTGAACCATAGGAATAGAATAGGATACGAGTGACATGTCACTAGGAACCCTGTGATTTATGAGCTTATGAGATATGTGATATATGTTTATGTGGTTCCAGGTGCTAGTCTTGTACGCCCTACCGGTGGCTAGGTAGTCCGACATGTGTTGCAGATACCTAACAGCTTGTGTGAGCAGCCCGTGTAGCTACATCCTGGCCGACAGCTTGTGTAAGCGGACCCGTGAGTAGCACGAGAACGATCCTTCATGTGTTATGAGATATGAGGTAGCTTTGGCTATGTATAAGGCACGCATGTGCAAGACTTTTTGAGTATCCTTTAGTATTCTGAATGATTCAACAGGTATATTAATGATGAGATGAAAAAGGTATGGTACAGGTATGTACAACAACTCATGAGTAATGAGCTCAGTATGTGATGAATATTTGGTAAGAATGTATTCGAGTAATTTATGCTTGAGAAATATCGATAACCTTTTGAAAATTGATTTACACTTAAGATGAATAGATACATGATAAGATTTGACAATGAACATGTGATAGGTTTATGAGCCTAATTGAATTGTGATATAGTATGATTTATTTATTTAAATTGTGTTCCATTGGATATGAGGAAAAGGAAAGACAGGCATAATTGCTGAATAAAGTCATTATGAGAATATAGTAAGATACTAACTTAGACAAGTGAAAGCTGGTTGAACTATATGTTGAAATTATGATTACTCATAAATAATGTGCATGTGATTCAAAGGATGGAAATAACTTGTTAAATAATGTTATATGTTATAATGGGGAGACTATGGTGGCTAGGCTAATGCCAAGGCATGTAAATGGTGTTTATAAGTTAAAAGAGTAAGCACTATGAATGAATAAATGGTAATCTTGAGATTTAATGGAAATTGTAATAATAATATTCTTATGGATGGATAAAGTATATGAATGTTAATAGTTGTTTATCATTTGCATCTGAACTTACTAAGCTTTATTTCTTACTCCTCTTCCTTTCCTATCTCTTATAGGTTTATTTACCTAGCTTGAGTTGGAGTTCGCCGGAGATTCTATCACACTATCAAGTTATCATTTGAGTATAAGTGAATGCAAGTATTTTAAGTTTATGGTAGGTATAAGGACTTGGTCTATTGATTAATTATGTCATTGTTAATGTGGCCAAATGTGTTAGCTTATAATGGTTATGGTTCAATTTGTGTATAGCCATGAATGATGGCTTATATTGATCATATGATTATGCATGTGCCTATGTCTTTAAGATGTGGTTTGTGATTGTGTAAATGTGATGGGTTATGTTATTAGTGATGAATGCTTGCTTATATTGAATTGGCATGTGTTGGTCATAATTGTGGATGTTTTGGTTGCCTACGTATGTTATGTTTTGTGCCTTTGAATTGATGTGAGTTTATGTGTGAATTAGGGTGAAAAATGGCTTGGTAAATGACCTTAAATGCTGAAAATGATATTAAGATGATTGAAATGTGCCTATGATGTGTCAAAATTTGGAAAGATATGAATATAAGTTCATGATATGTATGTAATAATGTATGAAATGAGATAACCATAAGTTGAGAAATGTTGAAATGTGGAATGAAATGAAGTTTATATGGTGATAAGCCCATCCATGTTTGTTTGGTATTCATATGATGTTATGTGACCAACATATTTGATTAAGTGAATATGATAAGTACACTTACACAATTTGACGGAATGTGTGTTTATGTGCACTTGTTTGAATAAGTGTGATCAGTGTGTTCATATGGTTGAATCTTATGTTTAATTGTTAAATTAGAGATAATATAATGTTTTGTTTTCTGTCTTTGTTATTGAACCATGAATTTTATAATATAATGAAATTTGAATTGGACGATCAAATTGAGTAGAACGCAGGAAATGAGTATTATTGTTCAATGATGATTTGACGGATAAGACCATGGTTGAACCATGGCAAAGTATAGAATCTAATACAATAGCTGGGCTATGGCATTCTAGTGAAAAGACCGTAATTGGGTTATGGCATTGTGATACGTGTAAGACCTTGGCAGGGCTATGACAAAATATACGTAAGGCCATAGTTAGACTATGGTGTTAGGTAAACGATGTACTCGAACTCGTAAGATGTTCTCTAATTTGAAAAGTGTTGGTAAGTGATTCTGAAGTTAAGTGTTGGAATTTAATTAGATGTTGATGTTGAATGTAATTAAGTAACTTCATCGTTTGAAATTGTGGATGACAGAAAATATTTTTAAAATAAATAAGTATATTAATTTTCTTAGAGTGAATTATGTGATTATGATGATATTATATTGATGATGAATGCAAAGTCATATGTGTGTATTTATGAGAGTCAATTTAGAGGCATTATGACCTCACCCCCTTAACAGTGTTGCTTAATAATGAAAATTCACGAGAATCATGTTGAATAAGTCCATAAGTGTGAAACTAAAGATTTTAGTGGTGAAATAATTAGTAATGCATATAGAGATGAAAATAGTGTGGAAAGTGAAAATAGTTTTAGAAGAAATATCAGAATGTTTTAAACATTATACAGATTATGTAATGTCACGGGTAAAGAAGAAGTTAATTTTGGCGAATTGACTTATTCAGATATGATGTTTAAAATATGTGTTTTCTGAAATTTTTCCCGATTTGGTTTTCGTTAGTGAATGGAATGATGCGGGGTTCATGATGACAGAATTAGTCAGAAAAGTGATAATTGAGTAGTAAAGATATCTGTGTGTGACAGTTACAGTTGAAATGAATATAATGATCTTTTCTGGGTATTTTATATATTCTTTTATCCTCAGAGATATGTGTGTGATTGTTCAGTTTCTGATGGAGTTCTTATGTTGTGAGAATGCTAGCTAACTATGATGTTAGACAAAAGCCCTGTTGGTCTGGTCGGTTTATGACCAGTATTTTCTTATCTTTCTTTGGAATTCTATTCTATTATGTTTGAAATAAAAGTCAACGGTGAAATTATAAGAGGCTATTCTTCTGTTTCTACTGGTTATTGTTTTGTTTTATATGCATATATGGAAAAGATGTTATCTCTATTACAATTGATTCTAGAGCGTGTAAGCATTGTCTTCTTCTGGTTTTCTCTGAGGAATCATCAGGATCTTTATTATTTTCTTATGAGTTATGTTCTAAGAATTTCCGGTATGGTATCGTATTTTGGATTTCCTTATCTTGGTTTTCCCATCATTCATACTTCGTAAATTATTAATCATGTCCGACCTTTGAAGTGTGTTATTTGACTTGTGATGACAATGTTTATTATGATTGTATTCTGACTCGATCATAGGAACGTTGTAACACCCCAAACCCAGCCCAGACATTACGGCCGAATCTAGAGTGTCACATTGAAGCGTAACTGAAAACTCATGTTTTATCTAAATTTTTCTTAGTGTTTAAAGAATATTTTCGTTTTAAATTAAAGTGAATGGAAGCTGGGCACCAGGTAGGATTCAAGAAAAGAGGAGGTGAGTCAATTAGACTGCTTAAGTACCTAGATCTTCCATGATCCAATCCTAGACATGCACACATCCATTGCCACACTTTAAGCTTATTACTTGTCCACGAACAACAAATTAAGTTAAGTCTATTTAAAATATTTATTTCCTTTGAAAACATTTACGTTGTAGAAGCTTTGCTCGGTTATTGTGATATTTTAAAAATAAGTAACTTTTATAAAACGCGCCCTAGGGCTATCCAATTTTAAGAAATCAATTTAAGTGATGTGAATCTCAAATTGAAAACGATTTAAAAACCCAAAATAAAAAAAAAAGAGCAGCCTTATTACAACTTTAACCAAAATAGAAATAATCAAAACTAAATGCGAAATTTAAAAGGAAGCTAATTGAAACTTATTTAAAAACTAAAAGTTTAATCTTCGTGGCCACTCTAAATCTCGCCTAGCTCCAAGTCCACCAACTAGGGCTCATCTACAAGGATGGAAGAGAAAGGGGGTGAGTTTAGAAAACTCAGTGTGTATGGAAAACCCATCCAAAGCCCAAGTCAGCTCAAGCCTATTGGGCCTAAGCCTTATTCAGATAACAGCGGGTACTGGGCCCAAGCCCTTTTCAGAATACAGTAAACTGGGCCTTAGCACCTTTTTAGATAACAGTATGTCCCATAGGCCCATTCCAGAACAGAACAGACATATTCGTGTATGCAAGCCCAACCCAGCCTATAACCAACCACTACACTCCACCCGTACCAGCCTTACACTCTATGTGGGGAATAGCTCAACCCACCCAACACTACACTCCACAGTTGCAGCATTGCTGCTCAGATATCAGTAAGTTGAGGCAAAGCCTCCAGTATGTGGTCAAGCCACTTTCAGTACTTCCTCCATCAATAACCCAGCCCCATGCATCGATAATAATAACATGGCATGCAATAAATAGTAACAGTCAAACATGCATTCAGGTCAACCTTAACCCTAGGGGTATATTAGTAATTTTGCTCCTAGGGGTAAAACTGTAAACTTTCCACCTATACAGGTATTTCAGTACTTTTATCAGTTTTAAGGGTTCTCATGAATGTTACGGTCCTTGCTAGCCCATTTATCATCGCAGTAATTTATTTATCTCAATTTCACAATCTTAGCCATTGGGCCCTAAAACCCCTAATGGGCACTACAGTGTCCACTAGTAATTTAAGCCCATTTAATTCAAGTTTTATGACCAGTTTACCGGTTTAAGCAGTTTCGATTCTACAGTCTAACAGAACATATTTATTGCCTATTTTTTTTATTTCTTTACCCGTATAGGCCCGTAAGCCCATTGGGCCCAGTTTTAGCCTATCGAGGCCCAATTACCGAAGTGTACGAAATTTCACACACGACTAACTTACCACTTTGGGATTTCAGATCTAATGATTTCTAAATGTCTTGTGAGCACTCGCACATTCACAAGCCCACGAAATGCCGGAATTTTGGCATTTCGGCTTTTGCCGAATTGAACTATGAGAGGGTGTTCGATACACACCTGATTTGCGATATTCTTTGACGAGATCTCCTACGCGATTTCTCCTATAATCAACCGCTTATAGATTAGATCATGCTAATATTTAAACCAAATCGAAAACTATCTATTATCATCGCTTACATATTTGGCCATCATCCATAATGGCCCTAGGGTTCATACCTTTTGCCGAAATTGATGACTAGATCTAGATTTAGTCACTCTGATGATCTAAGCTTTTCACACACTCCTCGATCGGCAGCCTTTAATCCTCATTGGCACCAACAAACCAAATAACACCAAAAAAATCCTTTCAAATTTTAGTCGATGACCACCCTATGTATATAGGGGTTTTTAGCTTTTCTTAAACCACAAGATACGAATGGAAAGAAGGTTCGAATACTTACCAAGAGATCTACTGATTGAAGAACGTTCCAAACACCTTTCTACCCTAGATCCGTTGTGAATCCAACTTAAACGTGCGTAGAAAATAGTTCTAAATATTAATTCCCGAATCACTAAAATATGAAGCTTTTCGGCTTTTAGATCTATTCTAGAATATGGCTATTGCGATCTAAAAGAAAAATAGGTGACGATAAGTTCACCATCGAAGAGACAATCAGTAGAGGAAGAGATGTAAGATTAGAGGTTCGGTCTTTTGAAAGATTAAAAGGAAAGGAGATATGGTTTCAACCAAAGGAGCAATCGGCAACCAATATTTGAGAAAAAAAGTCGTTTTAAATAGAATTTGGCTTCGAGGAAAGAAAATAGAAAAGGAGAGAATTGTTCAGCTTTTGGGAAAAATAGAAAAGAATATGAGCAAAAGAAAGAAGATAAAATTAGAATAAAATAGAAACAAAGAAAAAATCCGATTGAAAGGAAAAGAAAATTAAAATTGGCTACCACACTAGAAAAAAAATATCCCAAACCTCCAAGAAGGATATAACTCATGAAGGCCCCCCAAATTAAAAGCAATCGGCACCTCATGCTTATGCCCGAATGGGTGCTTAAATAGGCACAAAAGTCCTTTTCCAATTTTAATTCCTTCCTTAGCTCCTTAATTCATGGCAACCTAGGACCTCCAGGTTGCCCAGCACGCTGCTGGCCACTGGGACGCACGTTCGCTTTCAACAATATACCATCACACTTTATCTTAAAGGTTACCTGCTAATGTCCCGTTCATTTTAAAAATGTAAAACTAAAACATACCTGCACCTGGACTTGAACCCGTGCCCTTGTGGAACTCCTAGCACCCTACTGCCACTGCGCCGCAAGCGTCCTTGTAACATAACTTGGTCGCAACTATTCTTAAACCTTACTTTAGTGCGACCTAGCTCCTAAAATAAAAACAAGCCTTTGTGTATGTCAACCCTCGAATCTAGACACTACACCACACTCCCAGCGCCTCTGCCACTGGACCGAGCTTCCCTTTGTGTTACCTTTTAACCCCAACTATATATATAAGGATTCACTGCGTCGTTTCCTAATATAAAGAAAAATAAAACACTTTTCCACATGCTGGGAGTTGAACCCCAGCTCTCCTTCGCACTACCTAGCATGCTAACTACTGGGCCAGGTACGCTTCTTCGTGCCCAGTCTTGCGCAATTTATTTTATAAGCCTTATGCCCAGATTCCCTCTATGAGGCAAAAATTAAAACAATTTTTTTCCTAGAGTTTAAACACTAAAACAACAATACTTTTATAAATATATATATATATATATTCCTATCTAATAATAACAATAATTTTATAAATATATCTAATAATAAAAATTCAAATATCAATAATACAAGTAAAAATAATAAAATTTTCATAAAATTTTTCAAACATACATACAATAATATTTTTCTAATACTAATAATTTTATCTCATAATACTAATTAAAATTTCATAAAAATTTAAAATATCCGTAATAATAAATACAGTAAAAATTTTCTAATAGTAATTTAATTCAAAATTTTTTTTAAACGATAATATTTAAAACTTCTTAATTATTCAGGTTTTCTTCTATCCGAATCCCAGACTCAAAGCCCACTCTTCTAGGCCCCAAATTTAGGGTGTTACAAACGTGATGATTCTGGTTTCTAGAATTCTTAAATTTTTGTGAAGAGAATTAATATAGGAAAAGGTATAAGTAGTGGAATCACAACCTTCAATTTGTATGATGGATTTGTTTTCTCAGGTAAGTTAATTAAAGTCAGTGCATTCAATCAGGATGTCTTTGTTTCTTTGAGCCAATGCGATTGTAAAGGCCTTTGATTAGCATGATAAGAGAACTTTGAAAGATTGTGTTTTTGAGTTGTTTTTAATAGCACGATGAAAGGAGCATTTTGATATGTGTTATTTGATAGTTGAGATTGATTCAGCCGTTTTTATCAAAGTGAGCTGATTTGATGGGAGGTGATTTTGAGTCATATGTATTTAAGTATGTCCTCACTAAGAGAATGAATTTTGTGTATTCATGAGTGTACAGACGGGCAGTTGAATGAAGAATTGATATTCTTGAAAGCATGATATAGAAACAAATCTACTAGATTTGTTTTAAATGGGTGATGTTATTCTGAATTAAAGTTGTTCTGTTAATAAAGTTATCCAATTTGTGAAAATTTTGATGGTCTGTGCATGTTAGCAAGTTGAAAACAGTTGAAGATATTATTAACCAAAGCTCTGGTTTTGAGTTCAGTTTGAATTGAGTAATGAATTTATGATTTTTCAGTGACGCACTATTGAACAGATTGGAATGTGTTTTATTACTAGAATGTAAAGTGATGGTTCATGTTTTCATACGGTTAATGTCACATTAAAAAGAACTGCTCGACCAGTGATTTAGAGACGGTCACTTTTATGTCCGTATTGAGAATTTGGTGATATTGTTTATTCGACGAAAAATGTCATATGCTTGCCGATTCTAATGGATTAAATTATCTAATGTCCTAGAAAGCTATGAAATTTAAGACGGTGTGAATGAATTGAGATATTGAAAGATTTTGAGTAATTATCGATTAATCTTTAAGAAAACAGTTATATTTACACGTGCCTAGATGGAAAATCTTTGATTATTTTTGTGAGTACTGGTTAATTGATTGATCTTAGTTGATGATGGTCTAATTCCAGCTAAATTAAATGCTAAAGCAAGATTTTCTTTGTGAAACTGAGAAGCTCAGAAATGTGATAGTGAACGATAATCTAAATGAGTTCAGAGTGAGTTTACTTCTTATGTCGAATTTCAGGTTAGGCATGATTCCTGTTATTGTTGTTATTTCGAGATAGAATTTGTGTATTGATGAATCTAGAACTTATGCAGAAGTTCTTGTACCAAGCTCAGTAGTAACAGGTCTGTTCATCCAAGAGAAAAAGAAAAAGAAAAAATAGGTGCAGTTATATGAAGTAGACATTCTAGAGAATGAGTATGTACCATGATATTTTGAAATTGTACCATGATATTTTGAAATTATGTTCAGATATCTATTTGTTAGCAAGTAAGCCAAACATCAAGTGTATCCAGGACTAATACAGTCAATGATTGTGTGAGAGTGATAATGAGATAGAGTTACTATAGATTTCGTATCGGGGTTGTCATTTTCTCCAAAAAGAAAGATGTTATTTGGATCGTGGTTGATTGTTTGGAAAAAATCTACAGGATTGTTTCAGTATGTATAGAGTTTTTATTTGATAAATTAATTGAGCTATGTGTTCCTGAGAGAGTAATTTAGAATTTTGACAATATGTTCCGACACTGTGTACTAAAGTTCAAAGGTTATTGGAAATAGATATATGAGGTTAAATCGATTTGTGATTCTGAGAAATTAGTGAAAGTGATTCATGAGAGTTGGAAGCAGCTTCTTTTGGTAAGATTTTCGGGGACGAAAATCCCTAAAGGAGGGAGAGTTATAACAGCCGATTTTGGGCCTAATCGAAATAGTGGCTTCGGGACCACAAATTCGACGAGGAAAAATTTATCTTTTATTATATTTTTATGGTCTATAGTTTCACGGAATGATTTCATGAAAATTGCATTTGAAAAATTTGACGTTTGGGCACTCAATTTAGTCAAAAGCACTAAATTGTAAAAATTGAAAAAGTTGAGTTCTACATTTTAGAGGTGTCCAATTGTTATGAAAATTTAAATTGGATGTCCTTATATGGTAATTAGACCATTGGTTAAGTTGGTGGACAAAAATGGACATGGTTAGGCATGTTTCCAAAGTTTTTCATTAATGGCATTTTGGTCATTTAGTTATGAAAACGAATTAAAAACAAAATTAAAAGCCAATTTTTGTCCATCTTCAACCCTTGGCTGAAACTTGCATGGAGAAACCATGGCTAGGGTTTGTTAAGCTTCCAAGCTCAATTGTAAGTCTGTTCTAGCCCCGTTTTTAATATTTTTATGTTTTTTAAACCCTCGTAACAAAATCTATCTATTTCTACCACTAATTTGAGATAATGTTAAAGTCTAGGGTTTTGACCCATGATGAATATGTGTGTGTTTTGATGTTTAATGGTAGAAAATGCATGTTTATGGTTAGACAAATGACTTTTACTAAGTGATTTTTGGTGAAAATGCATAAAAGGACCTATTTGTAAAAGTTATGAAATATGTGTTAAAAATCTGATTTAATGGAAAATGTGGGCTGCTACAAGCATGAAAATAATTCGGCTATGCATGGGTAGTAAAGAAATTGAACACATTTCATTTTACAAGCCTACAAAAATGTAATTTTTCCATAATATGATTTTTGGATCACATTGACTAATGTGACTAATAAATAGACTAAATGTGATATTATAGATTAAAGAAAACGAGGTTAGGACCTAGAATAGGGGAAAAACGAGAAATTGACAATTGACATTTTGGTATCGCGGTAAGTTCGTATATGAATAATGCATTATTATGTTTGTATTTTAAATATTTTAAATGTTTCGTTAATGTGTGGAATGAATGATTAATTCTATGGATACAATTGACAAGTACTGATAAGTATGAAAAATCCCATTTGAACCATAGGAATATAATAGGATATGAGTGACATGTCACTAGGAACCCTGTGATTTATGAGCTCATGAGATATGTGATATATGTTTATGTGGTTCCGGCATGTGTTGCGGATACCTAACAGCTTGTGTGAGCAGCCTGTGTAGATACGTCTTGACCGACAGCTTGTGTGAGCAGACCTATAAGTAGCTCGAGAATAAGCCTTCATGTGTTATGAGATATGAGGTAGCTTTGGCTACGTATGAGGCAGGTATGTGCAAGACTTTCTGAGTATCCTTTTATTCTGAGTGGTTCAACGAGTATATCAATGATGAGATAAAAAAGGTATAAATATGTTACGAGATGGTACAGATATGAACAAAAACTCATGTGTAATGAACTCGGTGTGTGATGAACATTTGGTAAGAATGTATTCGAGTAAGTTACGCTTGAGAAATACTGATAACCTTTTGAAATTTGATTTTATTATTTTAATAAGATTTACAGCATGATATATTAATTATGTGAAAGTTTCATAAAGAATGATTAATTTGGTAAAAAGGACTAAATCGCATAATGCGTAAAAGTTGAGTTCTATTGTTTAAATGTATTAAATAGCTATGGTTTCTTAATATGGAAGTCCTTACAATGTTATTTGACCATGATTAAGGTTAGTGGACATTTATGTCCATGAATTTCATGATATATTGATGTTTTATAATAAGATTATATTAGTAATTTAGTTATTAAAGTTAATTAAATAAAACAAAACACAAAATTTCCTTAATGTTCATCTTTTCATCACTGAAAATAAAGAAAAGAGAAACCATTTTTATGCTTTAGGTTTCGGCAACTTGAATCTTTGATTAAGGTACGGTTATGACTCGGTTTTTAATGATTTCTACTTTTTTAGCTCGTTGCAGCTTAATCTAGCTAGCCCGTACCTTAGATTTTGAAATGTCTAAAGATTTTGAGTTATGCCATTGTTGAATACTTCGGCATTTTTAAGTTTCTTGTTAGATTATTGATGGTTGTTAATAGATATACAAGTTTTATAAAATGATTTTTGAAAAAAAATGAGAATTAGGGGTTAAATTGTGAAAGATAGAAATGTTGGGGTCGAAAATGTGAATAAAATGAAAATATGGGCTATTAGGAGGTTATGTGAAATTCGGCTATACATGGGTTAACGGTAAATTGCATAAATTTGCCATTTTGTGTAAAAAGGACTAAATTGCAAAGTAGTCAAAAGTATAGGGGCAAATCTATAATTTGCCAAATTTATGTGAATTGAATTAAATGGTTACTGAAAATATTGAATTTGATAATATATAGATCAAGATAAACAATTACCGGAATTAGATCGGGGGAAACGAAAGGTAGACGAATAGACGATGATTATACGAGCAAATACGAGGTAAGTTCGTATAATTAGAATCAAACTTTTCTATGCTTGTAATTATTGAAATGAATATGTATAATTGAAATACTTGATTATGAATGATATAATGATCTAATGTATATGTTACCGAGCCCTGTTTGAACTATATGAATTCATTGGATGCGAGTGACATTATACTGGGATTACCGTTTTGGTCGAGCTCCTGCATTTGTTGCGGACTCACCAAAGCTCGTATGAGCTTACTGTTTAGCTCGATAGAACTTACCGTTTCAGCTCCTTAGAGCTTACTGTTATCAGCTCAGGAGGAGCTTACTAATCTTGGCTCGAAAGAGTATAAATGATAATAAATTGACGGATTACAGATGAAGTTCATTTGAGTATTCTTTGAAGCTCTAATAAGTTCAATGGGCCTAAATACTGTTTATACAGATAAGTTATGAATTACAAATATTACTATTGTTATACATATATGATATGTGAATTTTGGAAAGATGTAAAGTATGGTATCAATGGATGATTTTGTGTATTTGTGAATGACTAACATGTGATGGATACTTGTGAATAAGTGATGGTTAAATTGAGTTGTTTGCATTTTTATTATTTCTTTGATTATGTAACAACCCAAAAATCTCAAAATCCAAAAATCCCGAAATCCCAAATTTTCTTTATTTTCGATTTTGATAAAAATTGTGTTTAATATTCTTATCCAAGCGATAATTTTAGTAGGTCTTAGCTAAGGTTGAGTTCGAAATAAGGGGTAGAAGAAATTATAATTTAATTATTAAAAGAATCAGGGCTGACAAATAAGTGGGCTTTTGAATAAATGAAGAAACAATTGGACACAAAAGGAGCCTGTGGTGGAGTGGCTAAGTGACGCCACATAAGGTGTAGTGAGGTGGTGTTAGTAGCTAACAAGGGGGCCCAAGGTTCGAATCCTAGCTTAGTATTTTTAGAGTTTAATTTTGGCCTTCTAGAAGGATGGAAGTGGCGTGAAAATGGACTCCAAGGGGAGTGTTTAGAAGAGAAAATTAGGGAAAGGATCAAGGGGTTATCAGGGAGAAAAATGAGGAGATGATAAGTGAGGGGTAAGTGGAGCCGAATTGGGAACTTGGGCTTCAAGAATTCGGCTATAGGGCTATAAATAGGTGCCGAATGGGAGGGTTGAAAAGCTAATGATGAATTTCCCTTCACTTTATGCCAGAAACCTTTTTCTCTAAAAAGCCGAGAACCCTTTTTTTTTTCTTTTCTTTCTTTGTGCTAAATTCTTATCCCTCCTCTACTCAATATTTTCTTTGCTTTAGCCAATTCTTCTTTCTCTCTTCTTTGGTTCTGAGTAATCAATTGTTGCCATTCAAATCTCTAAGAGCTGAATACCCTTGGTGCTGCCACTACCCTTTCCACCCAGTCGATCCTAGTGTAAGTGTTCGCTCTCCTAATCGGTTTTTGATAAGTATTGAGTATTCGGTCCCTCACTTCTTTCTAATCAAATTTGGTAAGGAATTAGTGTCAGATCTCGGTTTTGGATTCCTACCGATTTGCTCTTCAAATCTGAGAAATACGTGTGTTTAGTGATCAAAGTAAAAGCTAGTAAAGGCTTGGCGTTCAGGTAAGGTTAAGGTGAGATTCCGGCTTTTGGCAAAGTAATCGATAAGTACGTGTGATTAATCTTTGAGTGATATCGATTGTAGGATTGGGCTAAGGAGATCGCATCACGCTTGCTTACCAGGTGTGTACATGCACTGCACACACATTATGTATCGGCAAAAGCTGAAATGCCGAAAAGCCGAAAAGTCGAAATGTCGAAAAGCCGAACATTTGGCTATGGTAGTCTTGCGAGTGCACGAACACTCATAAGGGGAAGACCGATAGGTTCCCTGAGGCCCACGGGTGATTCCTTGGACTTGGGTTGTGATTTGGCCATATGGTCCGGAATGGGCTAAATGGGCCC
The DNA here is from genome assembly GCF_025698485.1 of Gossypium arboreum. NCBI lineage: Eukaryota > Viridiplantae > Streptophyta > Magnoliopsida > Malvales > Malvaceae > Gossypium > Gossypium arboreum. The sequence goes on along the minus strand of NC_069072.1, from coordinate 51,767,360 downwards.
GATGGGCTGTTGGGCCCATAATAGGAAAAAACTGAATGTTGATGCTATGTGATAGGAACTTGTATGTGAGCATGAATATGAATGTGACTGGGCCTAAAGGGCAATATAAATGGGCCTAATGGGCCATATGAATATGATTGGGCTTAGTGGGCTAGATACAGGTATGTGAAATTGTTTGGCTTTGTAAGGGGTTATAGGCCTAGTATATGATATCCACATAAGACTTACTTAATATATTGTGACCGTGGACAGGTCAAAGGGGCTAAGGTGTGGCAACGGGTATATGCATGTCTAGGATTGGATCTAGGGAGAGCTTGGAACTTAAGCGGTCTTAATGACCCACCTCCTCTTCTTTAGAATCCTACCTGGCGCATAGTATTCGATCATCTTAGCTCACGGGACTTGTTAATGGGCCAAGGTAAGTGAAAACCATAATTAAGGAAAAATAACCGAAACTCCCGTAAGGGCAAAAAAAGAATTGACTGAATTATCCCTAGGTGTTGAATGTAAGTTTTATGGATGTGGCATGCATACATATGATATTCTGCTTAGGTTGCATATGGGTGGGAAGTATGGAACGGAGGAAGTATATGAGGATCGCATGGTTGCTTGACAATCGTGGATCCACCGATGGCTTTTAAAGCCCAATATGTAAATGAAGGTAGTTCCGCAACCAGGCTACCATGGTGTATGGGTTGGGTGGGTCGATATTTATATCCCCACATGGTGTGACGGGGGACAGAGCTGGTGTGTAACGGATTGATCATTTGGATGGGATTGCATTGCATGATTGATGAATGTTTTTTTTTGAATGCTTGTTTTTGCCAAGGGTGGTACACATTGAGTTTACAAAAACTCACGCCCTCTTTTATTTTATTTTCAGGTGATGCTCAGTAGAAGGTTCGATGTTTGGAGGGAATCTGGGTGGCCAGCTAGGAAGATATTTTGGACTTGGGTTTTTTTTTAGCATTTAAGTTTTTATTTCTTTTTAAGTATGCTTCAGACCAGATTGTAATAAGGTTTTCATTATGTTATTATTACTTGAATTATTGTTATTAATTTTCACTGTTATTACAAGGAGTTGAACATGGGTTTTCTAAATTATAGTGTGTTTCTACGGTTCCGCAATTAAATTCTTAAATATTAAGTTTTCTTAAATCAAATGTTTTAAACAAGGTTTTCACAACGGAAAGGTGTTTTTTTTCCTAAAAGTTAATCAGGGATTCATTCAATTTAAGAAGGGTTTTCAATGGAAACACGATTTTCGGTAAAACACTTCAATGTGACACACCAGATTTGGCCATAGCGTCTAGGCCGAGTTTGAGGTGTTACAGATTATTTATAAATGGTAAGTTTAATTCTGAATTATACTGGCTTACTAAGCTATAAAGCTTACTCTGTTTCTTTTTCTATGTTTTTTAGAGATTTGACAGCTCGCTCATTTCGGACAAGTTGGAGTTGCACATCACACTATCCAATTTTTGATTGGTACTTTTGAACTTGTGGACATGTAAATATGGCATGTATAGGCTAGTTTGAAAGAAGTAGTTATGTTTTGGTATCATGATTTGGGAATGATTTTGTATATAAGTTAAGCCATGTGATTTGGCTTATTTTGGTATCATGTTTTTGTTGCATATATGTGCTTAAATATGATATGTTTTGGTATGGTAATGTTCGAATGAAAATATGCAAGTGAGGTATTGATATGTAATGTTAGATGAATGAATTATGCATATGGTATTAAATAGGAAATAGAATATCAAGTTGAATTGGTATATATTGTATTGAAATGGTTCTTATGGTTGCCAATTAGTTGCATAAATGTGGTCAATTATGCTTATAAATGTTTGTGTTTTAAGGGTGGTAAAATTGTAACACCCCTTACCCGTATCCAAGGTTGGAATAGGGTACGAGGCATTACCAGACTTAACCATACACATAGATGAAAACCGGACCATAAAATTTCATTTAATTCAAAACTTTTCGAACACATGCATAGACTCATATTTAAAGACATATAACGTGGCATAAATGAGCACTTACACATCCATAATCATGCAATAAATGTCATTCCATTTAAACATATTTGCTTACCATCCTATATATAATATACATTCTTACATTAACTAGAACTAGACATGCTAAATCTTATTCTCATTTTATACCATCATAATGTAGTTACCAATTTGTCCATTAAACATCCATATTCAAGGCAACATCACTCATTTCCATTTAATTCATGATCCACTAGCCTGCATTTAACTTACCTGATGTATTACCAATCATGCATAACAAACAAAGTTAACTATATCATCACATCAAAACATAGGACATGGCATGATTAATTAAACTTATAAACCATAATGGATAAAGACCACATCTCATGATCATATACGATAACTCAATACAGACTAATACGTATGGTCAAAGTCATAATTATAATACATATCACAAAAAAGCTTCCTATACATGCCACTCACTTGATATTTCTAATATTTGAATTAATTTTCCCAAAAGTGATAGTTTGATAGTGTGATTTTGCCTCCGACGATCTCCAACCCCTAGCCGACCTGCCAATACTCGTATACGAAAATGGCTATTTTTACCATTTTGTCCACAACTGGGTATTTTTCCAATTTTAGCCCGAATTTCAATTTTCCTTGCTAATCGAGCTTGGGAGTTTGAACAAACCTTAACCATGGCTGCTGCAGGTAGAAACGATTGAATGAAGAAGATGATAACTAATTTGGCTTATTTTCCTTTTTAATTATTTTAATTATTAGTTTACCTAAATACCCCTAACTTAAAAATATTTTATTACACCCATTTCATGTCTACTTTTTTCCAACAATTAACCAATGGTCTAATTACCATTAAGGACCCTTAATTTAAAATTTCATAACAATTGGACACCTCTAGTATGTAGAACTCAACTTTTGCACTTTTTATGATTTAGGCCTTTTGACTAAATTAAGTGGCCGAATGTCAAAATTTTCGAACGAAATTTTAACAAAATTATTCCGTGAAATCGTAGACCATAAAAATTGTAACACCCCTAACTCTTGACCGACGCCGGTGTCGGACACGAGGGGTTAACGGCCAAACCCTCTCAAGATACCAACCAATTTGACATTACCAGTCAGGCTGGAAAACTGCGTCACCGTCACCTTAAAAATCATATCTCGAGTTTCAAAACTCGGAAACTGGTTTCATAAATTTTCCTGAATTTAGACTCATATACCCATCCATGGATTTATTTTAGAATTTTGGTTGGGCCAATTGGTACAGTTTATTAGTTAAAGTCACCCATGTTACAGGGACCGACTGCTCTGACCTTCGTGCGTTACAACTTGAATATCTCTCTGTACAGGGCTTTAATACTGGTGACGTTTATTTATAATGAAACTAGACTCAAAATGGAATCTGTACATATAAGGCATGACTCCTAATTCTTTCTGGAAATTTTATGGTAAATTTTAAAAGTCGCGACAGGGGACCCAGAAACCGTTCTGGACCTGTGTCACGAGAACCTTAATATTTCTCAGTATACTGCTCATATGGTTGTTTCGTTTCATCCATATAAAAATAGATTCATCAAGGTTCAGTTCCATAATTTACTCACTATTTAATTCTACTTCTACTATTTTTAGTGATTTTTCAATCTCATCTCACTGCTGCTGTCCGCAACAGTTACTGCAGTAGACTATGCCAATTTCATGAATTTTTCCTTGGCCTTAATCATCCATCATACATGACACAAATTATGGCCACCTTATCAAAATTTGAGTTTCTAAGACTCGTGGCTATAGGTTCTAGCATCCCACTCGACGACCACATAGGCCATTTTCAAATGGCTTAAAGTTTACAACCCACAATTCGACAAAATATAATAGCCTATACATGCCAAATGTTCTTCAACAAGAAAAACAATACCACAAGATTTCATCCGGTGTGATGACTTCAACGACGGTCCCGATCACGCAAACAATACGAGTCCGAGAGACCTAAAATGGGTGACAAGAAAAACACCGAGTGAGTTTACAACTCAGTAAGTCATAAGCATTCATCAATCCACTGATAAAGTTACTACTACATGTACAACAAATGAGGCTAGGTACTCGTCCATATCGAATCTATACCATAATACCTCGGACCTTTCGGTCCAATCTCGCACCAATTCATACATCCACATTTCATATTCTACACAACAAGATAATCAAGCATTTTACACATTAACTCATTTTCCAGCACAACCATACAATTTCAATCATCACATAGATTTAAGGCTTACCAATTTCAACCCCAAGCATGAACGTATTCTCTATTCGTCATGAGCTCGAGGTACTTACCCGATCCGCTGTCCATACTCAATTCAATGGAGACACACCTCCATATATTTAAAATACGCACACACAGTGCTTACTACTCGATTTCGCACACTTAGTGCCACGTAATTTAAGCCCGCACACACGATTGCCATACCCTCCGAGCTCGCACACCCAAGGTCAGTATTTTTCCAGCTTGCACACTTAGTGCCATATATTTCCAGCACGCACACTTAGTGCCATATATTTCCAGCACGCACACTTAGTGCCGATCTCATCACCGTACACACGTATTGTTCAAGACACTTAGTGCCGAAAGCAAACTTTCTACACATTTCACTATTTCTTTTACATTCAACAAATGTCATCACTCCATACACATACATTTTCATTCATATATATATATATCATCCCATTAAACACAATTGTATAAATTTTACAATCATTTAAGCAATATCAAATACGTGCTTAATGACTTACCTTGTTTGGGGTAGAACGGTTCCAAATCGGCTACTCGCTTGCTTTCTCCTTTCCTTTGTCCAATCTAGTTCCCTTTGCTCTTGAGCTAAATCAAACAATTTACCTCTCCATCAAACACAAACATACGGCATTCACATGCATTATTATGGTTATTGCGAATACTTAACACAACTAAGCTGAAAATTTACTCAATCTCATCTTAATTTATTGCTACTTATTTATCAAAGTTTCCAATACAAGGTATTTAACACCTATGCCCATTTGTACCCCTATATGGCGAATGCTTCATTCCTTACCCAATTAACCATCCAACAATTTTTCAGCCTCATTACCACCCTTTTCATGTCTAATTGTTTAAATACTCTCAAGCTCATTCACAAGTACTATTATACATCTCATTAAGCATTAATCATGTTGCAACATAAATTCTATAGCATGGCCGAATACTCATGCACACACACATAACAACAAGAACTCAATGGCACAAAATTTCCTTTTGTTAAACATTCGAACTTACTCATTTCCATGCTTTCATCACAACAACATCAAAACACTCACCAAGGAAAACAACATGCATGGCGAATTTTAACTCACCTAACAACTTAGTTTCGATTTGAGATTCAAGGAAAATTTTGAACCAATCCTCCAAATCATGCATGCATTTTCAAGAGTGGCATAAAACATACCTTCTTGTATCAAAACACCTTAGTCTAGTAAGCTCCCATGGCTGATTTTCTCAAGCTTTTTCCCCTTTCTTTTTAGTATATTCGCCAAGCAAGGAGAAAATGAGAGAATGAACACCCTTTTTTTTTTCTTTCTTTCTTTGCTTTTGTTTCTCTCATGTACGGCAAGGGGGGAAAGCATCCACACTTTTTTTTTTGTTATCATCATTTTCTTTTTCCATTTCTTTAATGCTAACTTTCTTATTTTATTGTTTCCTACATGCATCACTAGTCTAACATGTTGGAGACATGTTTCCACCCATAGCATGGCCGGCCATCATGCTTCATTTTGGCTAATTTGACATGCAAGGACAACACTTTCCCACATGTATTAATAGGCCACCTTACATTTGCCTAGCACATTTCTAAATTTTCTCACATAAGTCCTATTTGATAAAAATTCACTTACAATTAACAAAATCCAAACATGAAATTTTCACACATGCATATATACATATAATGAGCATCAATTATGATGGTTAACTATTATTATGACTCGGTTTAGTGGTCCCGAAACCACTTTCCGACTAGGGTCAATTTAAGGATGTCACAACTCTCCCCCACTTAAGAAATTTTCGTCCCCGAAAATCTTACCGGTAAATAGGCTCGGGTATCGCTCTTTCATAGAGTCCTCAAGTTCCCAAGTGGCTTCTTCCATTCCGTGTTTATGCCACAACACCTTCACTAACGGGATTTTCCTATTGCGCAACCCTTTTACTTCACGCCTCATAATGTGAACCGGTTCCTCTTCATAGCTCAAATTAGGTGAATCTCAATCTCGGATGGAGCAATTACGTGCGATGGATCGACCTATATCGTCAAGCATCGAGACATGAAAACGTTAGAATCCTTTCGAGCTCGGGGCAAAATTAATCGATATGCGATCGCCCAATTCGTTCGGATACTTCATATGGCCCGATGAACCTCGGACTCAATTTGCCCTTACGACCAAATCTAAGCACCTTCTTCCAAGGTGAAACTTTGAGAAAGACCTTGTCTCCAACCCGATATTCAATATCTTTTCTTTTCAAATCCGCATACGACTTTTGGCGATCCAAGCGACTTTCAAACTTTCACGAATTACTCGAACCTTTTGCTCGGCATCCTTAACCAAATCAACCTCAAGAATTTACCTTCACTAAGTTCACCGAATAATGGGGTACGGCATTTACGACCGTATAAAGCCTCGTAAGGCGCCATCTTAATACTTGATTGAAAGCTATTGTTGTGCGAATTCAATCAAAGGCGATACTGTTCCCATGAACCACTAAACTCAAGGATGCAACATCTCAACATATCCTCGAGTATTTGAATTATCCGCTCAGATTGACCATCGGTTTGGGGGTGAAAAGTGCTAAAATGCGTTTGGTACCCAAAGCCTCTTGCAATTTCTTCCAAAACCGCGACGTAAATCTTGGGTCTCTATCCGACACGATAGAAATAGGTACCCCATGCAATCGAACAATTTGGGAGACGATAATTCGCCAACTTATCGAGCGTAAAATCCGTAAGACAGGATAAAATGAGCAGACTTGGTCATCTATCAACAATGACCCAAACCGAGTCTTTCTTATTCGAGTCAATGGTAACCTGCACACAAAGTCCATTGTTACTCGATCCCATTTCCATTCGGTATCATGATCGGTCAAGTAATCCCGATGGCACTTGATGTTCCGCTTTCACTTGTTGACATATCGACACCTTGAAACAAATTGAAATGTCTCGTTTCATACCAGCCACCAAAATTGGCGTTCGGTCATTGTACATTTTAGTACTACCCGGGTGGATTGACATTCGACTACAATGGGCTTCATTTAGAATTATCGAAATAAGTTCAATCCTTTGGAACACATGACGACTTCGAACCTCAAACAATCGTCATCATCAATTTGAAACTCGATTCCTTATTCGTAACACACTCAGCCCGTTTTGCAAGCAACTCCTCATCAACTTTCGAGCTTCCGAATTTGATGAGCCAATAATGGTTTGGCCTTTAATTCGCTACTAACACATTGTCGGGTAGAATAGACAAGTGTACATTCATCGTCAGTAAAGCAAACAAGTGATTTCCGACTTAAGGCATCCGCAACCACATTAGCCTTTCCGGGTGATAATCAATGACGAGTTCATAATCCTTTAACAACTCGAGCCATCGTCTTTGTCGCAGATTTAAGTCTCTCTCGAGTCATCAAATATTTGAGACTTTTGTGATCCGAATACACATGGCACTTCTCACCAAATAAGTAATGTCGCCATATCTTTAAGGCGAACACGATGGCGACCAATTCGAGATCATGGGTTGGATAATTTTTCTCATGTGGCTTTAATTGTCTCGACGATAGGCCACAACTCGCCCTTCTTGCATCAATACGCAACCCAACCCAAGTAGGGATGCGCCACTATAAATGACAAACTCTTTGCCCGATTCGGGTTGCACTAGAATTGGGGCTTCATCAAATAAGCTTTCAGTTGATCGAAACTTTTCGACATTTCTCCGTCCATTCGAACTTAACATCCTTTTGGAGTAAGCCGTCATTGGCGTGGCTATCGTCGAGAAACCTTTACAAATCGTCGGTAATAACCGCAAGCCCCAAAAGCTCCTAACTTCGGTAACATTCCTTGGTGGTTTCCAATCGACTATGGCCAAAATTTTGTTCGGTCTACCCGACACCGATGCGACACCACGTGCCCCAAAAGCTAACCTCTTTCAACCAAAATTCACATTTATGAACTTTGCGTATAATCGCTTATCTCGTAAGATTTGCAACACTAGCCTCGGTGTTCAAGATGTTCGGTTTCATCTCGAATAGACCAAAATGTCATCGATAAATACAACTACGAACCGATCCAAGTATGGCTGAAAATTCTATTCATTAAATCCATAAACACCGTAGGGCATTAGTGAGCCCAAACGGCATCACCAAGAATTCGTAGTGACCGTACCTCGCTCTAAAAGCGGTTTTGGTATGTCCGATTCTCGGACCCTCAACCGATAGTACCCGACCTCAAATCTATCTTTGAAAACACCGAGGCTCCCTTTAATTGATCAAACAAATCGTCAATTCGTGGCAATGGATATTTATTCTTTATCGTCACTTTATTGAGTTGACAATAGTCGATGCACAACCTCATGGTTTCGTCCTTCTTCTTCACAAACAATACAAAAGCGCCTATGGAGAAAAACTCGGTCGAGCGAAACCTCTACCCGTCAATTCTTGCAATTGAACCTTCAATTCCTTTAATTCCGTTAATGCCATACGACACGGGCTATTGAAATCGGAGTAGTACCGGTACAACTTCGATGTCAATTCCACTTCTCGAACCGGTGGCAATCCGGTAACTCCTCGGAAAAACATCCGAATACTCACAAACCACGGTACCGATTCGAGTTTCCTTTCCGTCTCTTTACTTCCAAACACATACGCAAGGTATGTTTCACACCCTTTTCACATACCTCCGAGCGGTCATAGAAGATATTATCGTGGCGCTCCTTTTAAATCGAGAGACTCGACTCGGACTACCTCATTATTTGCACTCCTCAAATCAATGTTTTTCCTTTTGCGATCCACCAACGCATCATGTACGGTCACCAATCCATACGAAGAATAACATCAATTCATTAAATGGTAGAAGCATCGATCGGTAGAAAACAGATTCTCGAATTATTAGGGGCATCTCTTGCACACTTTATCAACGAGCACGTATTGACCCAAAGGGTTTGACACTGAATTACGAACTCAAGAGACTCAACAGTAGAGTCTTCTTTGGATGCTAAGGTTTCACATACATATGAGTGAGTAGAGCCGGGTCAATCAATGCAATCACAATAGTATCAAAGAGAGTAAAAGTACCGGTGATAACGTCGGGGAGGATGCCTCCTCTCGTGCGCGGATGGCATATGCTCTAGCAGAGCACGGGTCTCGGATCGGACAGCCGTATTAGAGGCTCCTCTCGATTACCACCCCTACCTCCAGAGATTCTGGGGCCTACCTCCACCGTCGTTCCACTAGGTCTTGCACCTTGCGTCTTATTCCTCTCATCTAGCTCGTGCAATCTCTAATGAAGTGGTCCTTGAACCGCATCCATAACAGCCCTATTAGCAGACTTACCCCAACATTCACCTAGGTGTCGTCTTCCACATTGGGGGCATTCGGGTCTCTCTTGACGATTATTGCCCACACTAGCTACTCAAGTAGCTCGAGTCCGTCAATGGTCGGGCTCTAATGGAAATTCCCGATCGTCCTCGACTTCTTGGTGTCCTCCCCGAACCTCTTTACACCGAGAACGGAGCTTTACTCGTCGATCTTTTACGGTAATCTCTTGCTTCAAATTCAGCCTTCTTCTTCTCCTTCCCAAGTTCTTCCGCCTTGCGAGCTCGTTCGACTAGTGTCACGAACTCCTTTATCTCTAAAATTCCCACTAGTAACTTTAACTCTTCATTCAATCCTTCTTCAAATCTTTTGCACATCGCAACCTCATCAGCCACACACTCCCGAGCATACCGACTAAGTCTTACGAACTCATGTTCAGATTCGAGATACTGATCATCCGGCCTTGCTTGAGTTCCAAGAATTCCTTACGCTTCGATCGATGAACCGTTGACTAATGTATTTCTTTCGAAATTGGATTGGAAGAAATCCCAAGTAACTCGCTCATTTGGGACTATGGAAATTAAAGTCCTCCACCAATAGTAAGTCGAGTCTCGCAACAAGGATATAGCACACTTAAGACATTCATCGGTGTGCATAACAGTTCATCTAACACTCTAATGGTGTTATCGAGCGAACTCGGCCTTTTCGGCATCATCAAGAACTATGGCCTTGAACTCCTCGCCCCACGCTTCCTAATCAAGTCCACGGTGGTTTACTCAGCCTCACAGGATCAGTAATTGGAGGCATTGCGGGCTCTTGGGGTGGAGTATTTAAATTCGGGAATGGTTGGACAGCCGGGTTGGTTCGGGCATATTGCGCGACCCACTCATTCATCATGGTGAAGAAGGCTTGTTTCGCCCTTCATTTTCATTATTCGCGGATGATCGAGGCTCAACGGGCGGTGTCCCTTGCGCAGAGCAGCCGCTACACTTTCAACGTCATCCGCCAAGGGTCTCTCTACCCCGGGTTCCATTGCTAATCAAAACAAAAATTCCAACCGTCAGAAGTCATCACATTATTAAGCGCTAACAATTTGGCATGTATAGCTAGACTCACACGCGCTATGGTAGTCCTAGAACCGACTAAACCATAGCTCTGATACCAATAAAATTGTAACACCCCTAACTCGTGACCGACGCCGGTGTCGGACACGAGGGGTTAACGGCCAAACCCTCTCAAGATACCAACCAATTTGACATTACCAGTCAGGCTGGAAAACTGCGTCACCGTCACCTTAAAAATCATATCTCGAGTTTCAAAACTCGGAAACTGGTTTCATAAATTTTCCCTGAATTTAGACTCATATACCCATCCATGGATTTATTTTTAGAATTTTTGGTTGGGCCAATTGGTACAGTTTATTAGTTAAAGTCACCCATGTTACAGGGACCGACTGCTCTGACCTTCGCGCGTTACAACTTGAATATCTCTCTGTACAGGGCTTTAATACTGGTGCCGTTTGTTTCTAATGAAACTAGACTCAAAATGGAATCTGTACATATAAGGCATGACTCCTAATTCTTTCTGGATAATTTATGGTAAATTTTCAAAGTTACGACAGGGGACCCAGAAACTGTTCTGGACCTGTCTCACGAGAACCTTAATATTTCTCAGTATACTGCTCATATGGTCGTTTCGTTTCGTCCATATAAAAATAGATTCATCAAGGTTCAGTTCCATAATTTACTCACTATTTAATTCTACTTCTACTATTTTTAGTGATTTTTCAATCTCATCTCACTGCTGCTGTCCGCAACAGTTACTGCAGTAGACTATGCCAATTTCATGAATTTTTCCTTGGCCTTAATCATCCATCATACATGACACAAATTATGGCCACCTTATCAAAATTTGAGTTTCTAAGACTCGTGGCTATAGGTTCTAGCATCCCACTCGACGACCACATAGGCCATTTTCACATGGCTTAAAGTTTACAACCCACAATTCGACAAAATATAATAGCCTATACATGCCAAATGTTCTTCAACAACAAAAACAATACCACAAGATTTCAGCCGGTGTGATGACTTCAACGACGGTCCCGATCACGCAAACAATACGAGTCCGAGAGACCTAAAATGGGTGACAAGAAAACACCGAGTGAGTTTACAACTCAGTAAGTCATAAGCATTCATCAATCCACCGATAAAGTTACTACTACATGTACAACAAATGAGGCTAGGTACTCGTCCATATCGAATCTATACCATAATACCTCGGACCTTTCGGTCCAATCTCGCACCAATTCATACATCCACATTTCATATTCTACACAACAAGATAATCAAGCATTTTTACACATTAACTCATTTTCCAGCACAACCATACAATTTCAATCATCACATAGATTTAAGGCTTACCAATTTCAACCCCAAGCATGAACGTATTCTCTATTCGTCATGAGCTCGAGGTACTTACCCGATCCGCTGTCCATACTCAATTCAATGGAGACACACCTCCATATATTTAAAGTACGCACACACAGTGCTTACTACTCGATTTCGCACACTTAGTGCCACGTAATTTAAGCCCGCACACGGTGCCATACCCTCCGAGCTCGCACACCCAGTGCCGTATTTTTCCAGCTTGCACACTTAGTGCCATATATTTCCAGCACGCACACTTAGTGCCATATATTTCCAGCACGCACACTTAGTGCCGATCTCGTCACCGTACACACGTATTGTTCAAGACACTTAGTGCCGAAAGCAAACTTTCTACACATTTCACTATTTCTTTTACATTCAACAAATGTCATCACTCCATACACATACATTTTCATTCATATATATATATATCATCCCTTAAACACAATTGTATAAATTTTACAATCATTTAAGCAATATCAAATACGTGCTTAATGACTTACCTTGTTTGGGGTAGAACGGTTCCAAATCGGCTACTCGCTTGCTTTCTCCTTTCCTTTGTCCAATCTAGTTCCCTTTGCCCTTGAGCTAAATCAAACAATTTACCTCTCCATCAAACACAAACATACGGCATTCACATGCATTATTATGGTTATTGCCGAATACTTAACACAACTAAGCTGAAAATTTACTCAATCTCATCTTAATTTATTGCTACTTATTTATCAAAGTTTCCAATACAAGGTATTTAACACCTATGCCCATTTGTACCCCATATGGCCGAATGCTTCATTCCTTACCCAATTAACCATCCAACAATTTTTCAGCCTCATTACCACCCTTTTCATGTCTAATTGTTTAAATACTCTCAAGCTCATTCACAAGTACTATTATACATCTCATTAAGCATTAATCATGTTGCAACATAAATTCTATAGCATGGCCGAATACTCATGCACACACACATAACAACAAGAACTCAATGGCACAAAATTTCCTTTTGTTAAACATTCGAACTTACTCATTTCCATGCTTTCATCACAACAACATCAAAACACTCACCAAGGAAAACAACATGCATGGTCAATTTTAACTCACCTAACAACTTAGTTTCGATTTGAGATTCAAGGAAAATTTTGAACCAATCCTCCAAATCATGCATGCATTTTCAAGAGTGGCATAAAACATACCTTCTTGTATCAAAACACCTTAGTCTAGTAAGCTCCCATGGCTGATTTTCGCAAGCTTTTCCCCTTTCTTCTTAGTATATTCGCCAAGCAAGGAGAAAATGAGAGAATGAACACCGTTTTTTTTTTCTTTCTTTCTTTGCTTTTGTTTCTCTCATGTACTGCAAGGGGGGAAAGCATCCACACTTTTTTTTTTTGTTATCATCATTTTCTTTTTCCATTTCTTTAATGCTAACTTTCTTATTTTATTGTTTCCTACATGCATCACTAGTCTAACATGTTGGAGACATGTTTCCACCCATAGCATGGCCGGCCATCATGCTTCATTTTGGCTAATTTGACATGCAAGGACAACACTTTCCCACATGTATTAATAGGCCACCTTACATTTGCCTAGCACATTTCTAAATTTTCTCACATAAGTCCTATTTGATAAAAATTCACTTACAATTAACAAAATCCAAACATGAAATTTTCACACATGCATATATACATATAATGAGCATCAATTATGATGGTTAATTATTATTATGACTCGGTTTAGTGGTCCCAAAACCACTTTCTGACTAGGGTCAATTTAGGGATGTCACAAAAATATAATAAAAATAAAATTTTCATCGTCGGATTTGTGGTCCCGAAACCACTGTTCCGACTAGGCCCAAAATCAAGGTGTTACAAAAATGGCTTTACAAATAGCCTATTTTTGCCCACACGGGCGTGTGTCCTAACCATGTGCGACACACGGTTATGTTACACGGTCGTGTGTCCCTTGGGGAAATAATTAAAGATTCAAGTCAGTCTTGAGCACGGCCTAGACACACGGGCATGTCTACATCCGTGTGAGGCACACAACCTTGGCACATGGGTGTGTGTGGCCATTTCAAAGGGTGCACGAGCTAGACACATAGGTGTGTGGTCAGCCATGTGACCAAAGTGAGTATACTTTTCAATTGTCGCACGGCCTAGCACACGGGCGTGTCCTCGGCTGTGTGACACAAGTTAGTATGTATGCTTTGTTTCCACACGTTCTAAGACATTGGCGTGCCTACTAGCCGAGTAAGGCACACGGCTTATTCACACGGGCGTGTGATATTTGAAATGTTTAAAATTTTCTAAGTTTCTGAAATTTTTAATATGTTACAATCTTGTCCCGAATGCATGATTCAGGCTTTGTATGCTTGTTTCAAGTACATGTTGAATGTGAAAGAATGATATTGACTGATATTTAATGTTATTGGATAAATGATTGTTCTGAACAGAGTTATAAGTGTGGTAATGCCTTTTAACCTATTTCGGCGACGGTTACGGGTTAGGGGTGTTACAATTTGGGTATAAGTGACTGCAAGTATATTAAGTTTCTGGCATGTATAGGGACTTGGTCTATTAATTAATTATGTCATTGTTAATGTGGCCAAATGTTTTAGCTTATAATGGTAATGGTCCAACTTGTGTATAGCCATGAATGATGGCTTATATTGATCATATGATTATACATGTGCCTATGTCTTTGAGATGTGGTTTGTGATTGTGTGTATGTGATGGTTTATGTTATTGGTGATGAATGCTTGTTGGTATTATATTGGCATGTGTTGGTCATAATTGTGGATGTTTTGGTTGCCTCAGTATGTTATGTTTTCTGCCTTTGAATTGATGTGAGTGTATGTGTGAATAAGGGTGGAAAATGGCTTGGTAAATGGCCTTTAATTTGTCCACACGAGTAGACACACAGACGTGTATCTAGGTCATGTGTGACACACGGTCTGCCCCTATGGACATGTGATCCAGTCGTGTGTCCCCTATATCTTAATTTTTGGCAAAATAGAATGTCTAGGAGCCACCACACGGGCAAAGACACGGGCATGTCTCACAGCCGTGTGGAGGACACGGCCTAAGCACACGGTTGTGTGACTTGGCCATGTGACCTCAATTTTAATGATGACGTCATAAATAGAATGCACTTTAAGATGGACACGGCCTGAAGCACGGGCGTGTGATATGCCACACGGGTGTATCCCTTAACCCACACGGGCATGTGGTCCTATTTCATGATGAAAATCTTCTACGTTTCCCAAAAGTTTCCAAAGTTCTCAGTTTAGTCCCAAACCACTCCTAATGTATGTTTTGGGCCTCGTAGGCTCGTTTAAGGGATGATATGAATACATATGAAAGGTTTTAAATTTGAGTGGAAATTCATGTTTTGATTTTGAATGTTTGTTTGAGTTTAAGTCAATTAATGCCTCGTACCCTGTTACGGGTCGAAATGGGTAAAGGGTGTTACACAATTTATCTAGAATCCACCATATCTGAGTTGTATTATATCTTCTTATGAAATCATATGGCATTTGAGTTGTGGTTTTCCTGAGCATCTGGGGTTTAGTAGTAAAGTGGTGTAGATTTCACTTGAATGATATGTATAGTTCATTATTAGAGTGAGATGGTAGGGTATTGAACAAGAATTTGATTTGCTTTGTGATGGTATTCAAATTTTAGTACGTATCTACCAAGCATGTATCTGTCAGTGATTAGAATCAATGAAAACCATTTTGGAATAAGATTATGTGTGAAAAGATGGTTTGTATGAGGCAAACTTTGAATATATATATTATTTGAAGAATACTTTTTTGGGCTTACAAAAAAAAAAGATTAATGTATTATCTAGAAGGATCTTAAATAATTTAGGTAGTTAAGAAAGAATTTGCATACTAATAGTATGGTAATTGACGCATAAGGGTAAGCCTAAAACTGTGAAAGTATCTGCCCAAAACAGAAGTAAGTTGTTAAGAAGAATAGTTGGCATACTAGAGTCCTTCATATATTATAAAAGTTCTCCTGAACTTATAAGTATTCTGTTATTATTTCAAGTATTAATGATAATAGTTTGTGCTAGGAGGGACGATGCTAGGAGTTCACCAAGGTAGAGACGAAGTAGGCTAGTATGCCTAAAATGGAAAAGTGGTGCATTGTAATATTACACCTTAAGAGTCAATTCTTAGTAAACTTTTTTGTTATAATGAACTGTATTTAGTTAGATGTAATTTTTTATTTCTAGATAGTATCTTTTGTTTCTTTTATAATGAATCTTTAAATGAAATAGTAAGAAAAATGTTTTAAGTAAAGAGTGTTAGTCAACTATGTTTAAATTTTGTTTGGTATTATGTGTAGCAAATCCCGATATTTGAACCCGATAAATTGGGTCAGGTCAAGGGTGTTACATGTTGGTATTAGAGCTATTGGTTTAGTCGATCTTCTGGAAAATAAGTGAGTCAGCCCCGTATCCATAATACGCCGAGCTTGGTATAGTCCTTTAGGTATGTGAAACTTATGTTTGTGTAAAGGATGCTTGTTATGTTTGTAAGTGAAGTTGTGATAAGTAAGACAATGGGGGAAATTACAGATAGATTCGTTGATAAAGTCTAGAAAAATAGTACATTGTAACATAAAGAAAGATACAAGATAGAAACAACAAGAAAATTTTAAATTCTTCTCTCATCATGATGGTCAATGGGTTCAGTAGGGGTCTCATCTACTAGAGGACAATCCTCTAGAGTCTTTTCTAAGTCAATAGAACCTTTTGAATTTTCTTTTTCATTCTCTACTTTAGGCGTATTGGGAAGAAAAAAACTAGTAGTTTGTTTCCACTTCCTTTGAAAGTCTTCACAATCTTTGCCTTTGGGATGGTAGACATTAAATTTTAGATATTTAATAGAGATATATTGAAGAAAATTAAAATCTATCTGACTTAGATTTATTGGGCGAACAACCACTTAAGTTTGAAGAACCAAATTAGATCTTAGCCTTGTCAACTTCCTTGTGGTATCTTTTCGATATTTCCTAAAGGCTTTCTCATTGGAATGGGGTAGACCATCTAATTCCACCTTGTGGCATAGCTCTTAAGGAAGAGCTGCTGTAACGCCCCAAAAATCTCGAAACCCAAAAATCCCGAAATCCCAAACTTTTTTTGGTTTCGGTTTTGATAAAAATTATGTTTTATGTTCCTAGCCATGTGATAATTATAGTAGGTCTTAATTAAGGTTTGAGGTCGAACATAGGAATAAATGAAATTATAGTTTAATTATTAAAAGAATCAGGGTTGGCAAGTAGTTGGGCTTTTAAATAAAAATAGGGGAAAAATAGCATTAAAAAGCCTTGTGGAGGAGTGGCTAAGTGACGGCACTTAGGGAGTAGAGAGGTGGCGTTAGTAGGTAGCAAGGAGATCCAAGGTTCGAATCCTAGCTTAGTATATTTAAAAGTTTAATTTTGGCCTTCTAGAAGGATGGAAGTGGCGTGAAGATGGACTCCAAGGGGAGTGTTCAGAGGAGAAAATTAAGGAAAAGATCAAAGGGTTATCAGGGAGAAAAACGAGGAGATGAGAAGGGAGAAGTGATGGAGCCGAATTGGGAATTAGGCATGGAAAATTCAACTATAAAGGCTATAAATAGGGGCCGAATACAGGGTTGCTAGGCTACTACCGAAATTCTTCTTCACCTTGTTGCCAGAAACCCCTTTCTCCAAAAGTCGAAAACCCTTTTATTTTTCTTTCTTTTCTTCTGTCGGTTTCTATTCTTCTCTACACAATTTTCTTTGTTTCACTTAGCCGATTTATTTTTCTACTCTTCTTCTTTAATCTGTACCAAATAAACCTTACTCACAATACTATGTTTGAAAAGCCGAAAAAACAAATCTCCCAAGGGCTGAATACTCTTTGATCGAATCTAGTGTAAGTGTTGCTCTTCTAATCAGTTTTCTTTGCTAGGTATCAATTATTGTCCCTCACTCTCTCAATCAAATTTGGTAGGGAATTAGTATCGGATCTCGGATCTTAGCTCTCTGCCGAATCACTTTTTAGGTGTTTGCGGTTTTGTAAGTATTCCTCATCCATTGGCTAAGGTTGGCCGAATAGCCATAGTAAGGTAAGGGGACTTACATTGGATACGAATCACCTATTATTCTAGTTTTAATAGTTACGATTGGTACAGATCTAGGAGTTGATCATGGTTAGTGAAGGGGTTGTTATACTTATCGCGCAAGGTAAGGTTAAGGTGAAATTCTGGCTTTTGGTAAAGTATTTGATAAGTGTGTAAAATTAATCTTTGAGTGATATCGGTTGTAGGTTTGTGCTAAGGAGATCGCATCATGCTTGCTTACTAGGTGTGTACATACACTACACACACATTATGTATCGGAAAAAGTCGAAATGTCGAAAAGCTGAAAGTTTGGCTACGGTAGTCTTGCGAGTGCGCGAACACTCGTAAAGGGGAGACCGATAGGTTGCCTGAGGCCCACGGGTGATTCCGTGGACTTGGGTTATGATTTGGCCATATGGTCCAGAATGGGCTAAATGGGCCCGATGGGCTATTGGGCCCATCATAGGCAAAAAATGAATGTTGATGCTATGTGATAGGAACTTCAATGTAAGCATGACTATGAATGTGACTGGGCCTAATGGGCCATATAAATGTGATTTGGGCCTAATAGGCCATATACAGGTGATTTGGGCCTAATGGGCCATATGAATATGATTGGGCTTAATGGACCAGATACAGGTATGTGAAATTGTTTGGGCTTTGTAAGGGGTGTAGGGCCTAGTATATGATGACTACATAAAACTTAATTAATTAATGGAGACCGTGGACAAGTCATGGGGTTAAGGTGTGGCAACGGGTATATGCATGTCTAGGATTGGATCTAGGGAGAGCTTAGTACTTAAGCGGTCCTAATGACTCACCTCTTCTTCTCTGGAATCCTACCTAGTGCATAGTATTCGTTCATCTTAGCTCACAGGATTTGTTAATGGGCCAAGGTAAGTGAAAACTGTAATAGAGGAAATATTACCGAAATGCCCCTAATGGAAAAATGACCAAAATACCCCTAGGTGTTAAATGTTAGTTTTATGGATGTGACATGCATACATATGATATTCAACTTAGGTTGCATATGGGTTGGGAATTATGGAATGGAGGAAGTATATGAGGATCACATGGTTGCCTGACAATCGTGGATCCATCGACAACTGTTAAAGCTCAATATGTAAATGAAGGTAGTTCCGCAGCCGGGCTACCATTAGTGTGTGGCCTGGGTGGGTCGATATTTATATCCCCACATGGTGTAATGGGGGACGGAGCTGGTGTGTAGCGGATGGATAATTTGGATGGGATTGCATTGCATGTTTGATGATTTCTCTTTGAATGCTTGTTTTTCATCGAGGGTTGTACACAATAAGTTTGAGAAAACTCACCCCCTCTTTTATTTTATTTTCAGGTGATGCTCAGTAGAAGGTTCGATGTTTGGAGGGACTCTGGGTGACCGGCTAGCAAGATAATTCGAACTTGGTTTTTTTTAAGCATTTAAGTTTTTATTTCTTTTTTAGTGTGTTCAGATCAGATTGTAATAAGGTTTTCATTATGTTATTAATACTTAATTATTATTATTATTATTATTATTATTTCCATTGTAATTACGAGAAGTTGAACATGGGTTCCTAAATTATAGTATGTTTTATACGTTTCCGCAACTTAATTTTTAAATGATAACCTTTCTTAAATCAAATGTTTTAAACAAGGCTTTCGAAACTAAAAGGTGTGTTTATTGTTAAGTTAATTAAGGTTTCTTTTGTTTCAGAAAGGTTTTTAATGAAAACATAATTTTTACTAAAACACTTTAATATAACACGCAAGATTCGATATAACATTTAGGCCGGGTTTGGGATGTTACATTTAGTGGTATCAGAGCCCAGTTTGCAAAACTCGGGCTGTGAAGTAGGCCTTATTACTTGGTTCTTTTTGTGTTGTAAAAAAAGTTTCGAATTACAATGTTTTTGGAAAAGGGGAAGTCTTGCTGAGTGGCATACCGAGTCTCTGACGTCGAACCAAGTAAGTACTTTTATTCTTAAATTTATTTAAATTGTCATATAGTGGATAGTTAGAAGGCTACTTTAGATGATTTTGTTAGAGTGGAACTGAAGCCCGTAAGACCTTGAAACTGTAGAGGATTTTCAAAAATAATATTCTCTTTAAATACTTTCATAAAACGTCGGGTTAATTATTGAAACTAACTAAAACTTTATAAAATATTTTAATCTAGAAAATATGTGAAACGAGTATGAATGCTAGAAGAGGTGCGAGAGGCCGTGGCCGAGGCCGCAGAAGTGTTAGGGCTGAATCGTCAGCATTGGGCCATATGTCCGATGTTGGAGTAGAAGAGGCTTCGGTCTCACCTGTGGTTGGGAATGGACAGTATGACCAGGCCGCAGGAGAAGATGCATTGTCCCAGGCAATGCTGAGGATTTTGGAAAGGGTTATTAGGCCTAATAATGGCAACGAAAATCGGGGGTCCATTCCAGAATGACTTCGATCGAACAGGGCTAAGATCTTTAAGGGTGTGGCTGGCTTGGCTCCTAATGTGGCGGAATATTGGTTGGAGGCCACTGAAAGGATAATGGAGGATTTGGACTGCTCACCAAAACAAAAGTTGAAAGGAGCTATGTCACTATTAAGGGAAGAAGCCTACTAGTGGTGGTTGACAGTGAAAGAAGGCACCCAACCAGAGCGGGTCACTTAGGAGTTCTTCAAAGCTGCTTTCCAAGGGAAGTATGTGGGTGCAAGCTATGTGGATGCTAAAAGGAAGGAGTTCCTGAACCTGACCCAAGGAAGCAAATCGGTGGCGGAGTATGAGGCGGAGTTTTTACGCCTTAGAAGTTATACAAGAGTAATGGTGGCAACGGAGTATGAACGTTGTCATGAGGTTTGAGGATGGACTTAGAGATAGCCTCAGGGTACTAATAGCTCCACAAAGGGGGCGAGTTTTCTCAGAGTTGGTGTAGAAGGCAAAGATTACAGAGGAGGTAGAGCGCACTAAGTGCTTAAATTGGGAAAATGAAAAGGGTTGGAATAAAAGGGAGGCTGAGACTCCGGGTGTAGGATAGGTGCCTAGGGCTAGGGCCAGAGTTAATGGGCCAGATAGAGCAGAGCCCCCTACTGTTAATCCAGGGGTACCACTTTGTGCTGATTGTGGGAAAGGTCATATAGGCGAGTGTTAGAAGAGGACAGAAGCTTGTCTAGCTTGTGGATCTATGGAGCATATGATCAGGAATTGCCCTAGAATGTCAACTCAGGTGCTAGTCGTGGACCGAGGTGGTGTACAGCCACCGAGGGGTGGTCAACTACCACCGAGAGGCCGTGATCAGGACAGGGGTGGAAACGGTTTGGGTCATAGAGCACCAGGTAAAGGTGCTGGTCATGCTGAGGCGAGACAGCCAGCTTTGGTCTATGCAGCATGTCGTCAAGAGGATGGAGACGCTCCAGAGCCGAATAATGGTATGTACTTACCCATAGTGTGCTATTTACCTAAGTTGGAATTAGAGTGCGCAGCGGAAGTGTGGTGTGGTAGTCTGTGTTAGTAGTTGGAAATTTCGAGGACGAAATTTCTTTTAGGGGGTAGAGTTGTAACGCCGCAAAAATCCCAAAATTCTGAGTTTTCTTTATTTTTGATTTTGATAAAAATTGTGTTTTATGTCCCTAGCCATGTGATAATTATAGTAGGTCTTAATTAAGGTTTGAGTTCGAACCTAGGAATAAATGAAATTATAGTTTAATTATTAAAAGAATCAGGGTTGGCAAGTAGTTGGGCTTTTAAATAAAAATAGGGGAAAAATAGCATAAAAAAGCCTTGTGGAGAAGTGGCTAAGTGACGCCACTTAGGGAGTAGGGAGGTAGTGTTAGTAGCTAGCAAGGAGATCCAAGGTTCGAATCTTAGCTTAGTATTTTCAGAAGTTCAATTTTGGCCTTCCAGAAGGATGGATGATCGCGTTATTTTGTGATAGGTTTTAATTATTTATAATTAATCGTTCTTGAAACTAACGACTATCGTGATGTAGGCAAGTGTACCTATCGAACAGTAGTATAGTTTTAGCAAGACCGGATTGTTGAACCCAAAAGAACTAAAAGTACTAGTAATGACTGTCTTTTTATTACCTAGCCTAAGAATAATGGGGTTTTGTTTTAATTAACTAATTATCTAAAATAAGAACTCACAGATAAAAGAATTGGGGAATTGCTTTTGGGAAAAGTCGATTGACTTAAGACAATACCTAAGGACAAATCCACCTAGACTTTACTTGTTATTTTGGCTCTGAATCAGACGATTTATTCATTCAACTTGTTCCGTAGAGATCCTTAAGATATGTTATTATCCCTATTCAAGACTGATAACGTCTAATCCCTAGATTGAATAACCGAGACTTTTCTCTAATTAACACTCTAGGGTTGCATTAACTTGATCTACGGATCCCCTTATTAGGATTCACCCTAATTTGAAAAAATCTTGTCACCCTATATCTAGGCGCGCAATTAACTCCACTTAATTATGATAAATGTACTCTTAGCCAGGGTCTATTCCTCCTCTAATTAAGAGCTTATCTTGAATCAGTATCCTGGGATATCAATACAAGAATTAAGAGCACATAATTAAGAACAAGTTAAATATTTATCACACGATTAAAAAAATAATAACAAGATTTTTCTTAGGCTTCATTCCCCTTAGGTATTTAGGGGATTTAGTTCATAACTAAATAAGAAAACATCTCAGAAAAATAAAGAATACAAAACATAAAGAAAACCCAAAGATCCAAGGGGAATTGAGGAGAGATCTTCCATCATGATGATGAATTCGGCTTCTGAGATGAATCAATCGGCTTCCTTGGAGTAATTCCTTACTCCCTATTCTGTGTCTCCTTTTTCCCCTCTTCTAGGGTGTATTTATAGGCTTTGGAATGCCTAAAAGCCCTCAAAAGTGGCCTTTTCTGAATTGGACTTAACTTGGGCTCGGTAGGGACACCCCGTGTAACACGCCCGTGTACGATTACTTCAGGCCATGTTCGAGCCTGTTAGAATGGCACGGGCTTGTACTATACCCGTGTGAGTCGTGCTTCGATTCTACCAGATTGACACGGCCGTGTGGTCTGCCCGTGTGAGGAAGTCCAGGCCGTGTTAAGTTCCTACTTTGGCCTGTTTTCTCTATTTTTGGCCCGTTTCTCGTTCCATTTGCTCTCCTATGCTCTCCTAAGTATAAAACATGAAATTAAAGCATTAGGAGCATCGAATTCACCAATTCTAATGGAAAATCATCCATAAAATGCGTTAAACATGGCCCAAAAATATGTATAAATTATGGTTTATCAAATACCCCCACACTTAAGCATTTGCTTATTCTCAAGCAAAATCCTCAAAATCAAAACAAATTCTCCTCAACTTATAATTCTTATCGATAATATCTCAAAATAATCCGTAGGTAATCATACATTGAGAATTCAACTAAAAGAACAAAAAGTTTCAAACATTCCAAGTTGAGTATTTTAATCATGCAAACATAGGTTTCTCTCCGCATCTAAGTAATTACCTTTGATTCAGAATATCACAGAGTTTCACATCTTCACTAAAGATTCACTCAAATGACTTGAGGTGTTTAAGGGCAATAAATGAAGCACTCAATAGTCAATAATGAAAAGTCATTACCATAGGCTTGCATGAAAATCAAATCTCCACCACTACAATTTAAGATGATACATCAATCAAAAGGTCTTTAGAGGATTGTAGTGAGGCTTGGTTAAGGGGGTGTGATCACAAGCTGAAAGAAAGGGTTAGAATCGAGATTGAATTGAAAAACTGTCTAACTAGAAAAGAGTTAATTTTCACTTGCGTACAATAGAGCTTCTTCTCAGAATATGGAATTACTAATATATACACATAGTTCTTTTTTTTTTAAGAAAAAGTTAAATACATAGGCTAACTTATTACAAGCAAGACATAGGTAAACAATTTCTTCAACTCAAATCTCGACAAAAATAGGGATCAAATTAATTTAGGGCATTTCAATAATAATGGGTTAAGGGTCAATATTAAGGGTAATACAAGAAATGGCTTGTTAGGCTCAAGGGGGTTTACTAGGGGTTAATCGTGGAGGTAGGTTTTTCATGGCATAAGTGGGTTAATCTTAAGTGCCTTAATCATTTTGATATATCAAATCAAATGGTGTGGTCTCGACATGCATAATCAAGCAAGTTCTAGAATAACAGTTCAATACTGACACACTCAAAGCAATAATAAAAGTGAGCATAAAAGGATAAATAGATGCTCAAAAGGCTCAAAAATCTCACAAAAATTATGGCTTTTTGATGTTTAGACTTGTGAATTCCAATTCAAAGTAATACCTAGACTTGGGGAAACAACCTATAATTTTAAATTCTGAAAAATCAACTCATCATGCTTGATTCCCTAATGACTTAAAGTTTAAACAATCAATGCATAAATGCCTATGTTTTAATTCAAGATATATTAACAAAATCATAAATCAATTAAAATTTATCCTTAATATGATATGAAAGGTTTTCAAGAGAACAAGACAATCATTCAGGTATTTTTCTGATAATGAAATAAATACCCCCCACACTTAAGATGTACATTGCCCTCAATGTACAAAGATAGATATTAGACTATATAAAATTAAGATAGGGAGAGAAGTGAAACTTCCTGTATTAAGAATGGGTAATATTCTTAGATTGACGAGATCGAGTATTGGAGATAATCCTGGATGGAAAGCTTGACTCTGAAGGTAAGCCGTTTTTTTAAAAAGGAAAACAAATGAATCTTAAAAAAAAATGAGTCTTAAAAACTTAATGAAAGAAAAAGAAAAGAAAATAAGATAATTATTCTAATTTTTCAAGTGGCACGGCCGGTGCACACGCCCGTGGGTTCGTGTCCCATCCGTGTTCGTCGCGAATTGTGATGTCGTCACATGGCCTTCTTGCACGCCTGTGTGTATAGGCCGTGTGGCTACAAGATCATGTCGCACGGCCGTGTTTGGCGTGGTTCGCTTCTCCCATGGTCGTGTAGGTTTTCGTACGTCTGTGTCATCCTGACAGTGTTGTCCACGAGTGCTAGACACGGGCGTTTCGTACACTCGTGTTTATTTGGTAGATTCGACCACGACCACGTCGCACGGCCGTGGCATTTTATCGCAACCCATGTTTGGGGAAATCTTCTACCCTATTTCTGCATGGCCATATCGTACAGCTGTGTTTCTATCCATTTTGGTCACACGGCCTTAAGCACGGCCGTATGGAGTTGGGAACCTGTGCTTTAAGTACTCTGTTAGTGACCTAAATGTTTAAAACTTGAAATGTAAATAATTTAAAACCATTAGTATTCAGGTTGCCTCCCGAGAAGCTCTTGTTTATAGTCTAAGCTCGACTATTACCTTGTTGGTTTACTCAGTGCAGTTTGTGGAGTCGTAGCTCCTCTCCATTGACTTTAAAATTATCACCATTATAAAGTTTGAGATGGTGTCCATTTACTTTGAAAGTACCGTATGATTGGTGACTTCCCTCTATTGTGCCATATGGAAGAACAGATTGAATTACGAAAGGTCCTGACCATCGTGATTTTAGTTTCCCGGGAAACAATTTGAGTCTTGAGTTGTATAGTGAGACGAGATCTCCAACTTCAAATTGTTTTTGTTGCTTTAAACGAACATCATGGAGCCAATTTGTTGCTTCCTTATATAGGCGGGAATTTTTGTATGCATTGGCTCGCCATTCATCAAGCTTGTTCAGCTGCATCAACCTATTTTTTCTTGCAAGTTCAGGATCAAGGTTTAGAAATTTAAATAAGTCTAGTTCGAATGGTAGATGACAACTTTTTCTTTAAATAAGTCTGTAAGGTGATGTCCCTATGGGAGTCTTAAAAGCAGTTCTGTAAGCCAATAAGGTATCGTGTACTTTCGTTGGCCAGTCTTTTCTGTTTGATTCTACTATTTTTTCAAGGATTTGTTTGAGTTCTTGGTTTGCTACTTCAACTTGTCCATTAGTTTGAGGATGGTATGGGGTGGCTGTTCTATGATGAACTCCGTATTTCTTAAGTGTTTTTTCAAAATGGGTATTACAAAAATAAGTGCCCCTGTCACTGATAATTGCTCTAGGTGTTCCAAATCTTGAGAAGAGTTTTTTAAGGAAACGTACTACCACTCTAGCATCATTAGTAGGTAGAGCTTGGGCTTCTACCCATTTGGACTTGTTGCCAACTGCTACTAAGATGTATTTATTCCCAAAAAAACTGGGGAATGGGCCCATGAAATCGATACCCCAAACGTCAAAGATTTCATATGAAAGCATATAGTTTTGAGGCATTTCATCACGTTTAGATATGTTACTTGTCCGTTGGCATTTGTCACATGAAGTAACATACCTGATAGCGTCTATTGATAATGAAGGCCAATAAAAACTTGATTCAAGTATTTTGTGTGCGGTCTTAGTTCTACTATAGTGTCCTCCGGTTGGCCCTGAGTGGCAATGTTCCAATATTTTTGATATTTCTGATCCTGTAACGCATCTTCTGATGACTTGATTTGCACATTTGCGAAACAGAAATGGATTGTCCCACAAGTATTTTTTCACATCATTAAAGAATCGCTTCTTTTGCTGGTGTGTTAACTTTTTTGGGATAATGTTAGCAGCAAAAAATTTGCGATGTCTGCAAACCAAGGTACCTCGGAGTTAGATATAGTGAAATATTGTTCTTCAGGAAACGAATCATTTATTTCAACGTCATCTAGTTCTCTGGTATTCGATTTCTCGAGCCTGGACAGATGATCAGCCACGAGATTTTTAGCTCATTTCTTATCCTGAATCTCCAAGTCGAATTCCTGCAATAGGAGAATCCATCGAATGAGTTGAGGTTTTGCATCAGTTTTAGTTAAAGGATAGTAAAGGGTAGAATGGTCAGTGTAAACAACAACTTTAGACAATATGAGATATGATCGAAACTTATCAAATGCAAAAACCACAGCTAGCAACTCTTTCTCCGTAGTAGTAAAGTTTTCTTGTGCAGCCGTTAAGGTTTTGCTGGCGTAATAGATAGGTTGAAAATGCTTGTCTCTTCGCTGTCCCAATACTGCACCTATTGCAAAGTCACTTGCATCACACATTAGTTCAAATGGCAAGTTCCAATCAGGTGCAATTAATATTGGAGCATTAATTAATTTATCCTTTAAAGTATTAAATGCTTCTAAACATTCCTTAAAGTTAAAAGGTATATCTTTTTCTAGCAATTTAGTCAAAGGCTTAGCTATTTTAGAAAAATCCTTAATAAATCTTCTATAAAAACCATCATGTCCTGCAAAGCTTCCAATAGCCTTAACCGAACTAGGGGGTGGTAATTTTTCGATTGTTTCTATTTTAGATTTATCCACCTCAATCCCTTTACTAGAAATTTTATGCCTTAATAAAATTCCTTCTTGAACCATGAAGTGACATTTCTCCCAGTTAAGCACAAGGTTTGTTTCCTCACATCTTATTAAAATTCGTTTTAAATTTTTAAGGCAGAGATGGAAAGAGTTACCGAATAACAAAAAATCATCCATGAATACTTCCATGATAGCTTCCACGAGTTCGTCGAATATGGCCATCATACAGCGCTGAAAAGTGGCAGGATCATTACATAATCCAAAAGGCATTCTACGATAAGTGAAAGTACTATATGGGCATGTGAATGTCGTCTTTTCTTGATCTTCAGGAGCTATTGGGATTTGAAAGTAACTAGAGAGTCCGTCTAGAAAGTAGTAATACATGTGTCCGGATAATCTTTCCAACATTTTGTCAATGAATGGAAGGGGAAGTGATCTTTTCTTGTGGCATCATTCAATTTCCTGTAGTCTATGCAAACTCTCCACCCTGTGATTGTTCTTGTTGGGATTAATTCATTCTTCTCGTTGGTGACAACCGTCATGCCTCCTTTCTTAGGGACAACCTGCACTGGACTTACCCAAGAACTATCAAAAATAAAATAAATAATTCCAGCATCTAGAAGTTTAATTACCTTGGCTTTTACAACTTCCTTCATGTTAGGGTTCAGACGTCTTTGAGCTTGCATACATGATTTGTATTCATCTTCCATCAAAATTTTATGGGTACAAAAAGAAGGGTTGATTCCTTTAATGTTAGAAATTTTCCAAGCTATGGCCTTTTTATGTTCTTTTAATACTTGGATTAATTCATCTTTCTCCTTGGGTTGTAAATTAGAAGCAATAATAACGGGTAATGTAGAATTATTTCCAAGGAATGCATATTCTAAGTGGTTTGGTAATTGTTTATGTTCTAGTTTGGGAGGCTCCTCAATAGAAGGTTTTTGCTTAAGGTCATCGTTTATCTTAATGCCCTCATATTCTACTTGTCTTGACGAATGGTCATTAGGTTCCTCACTTGTCTCCTCGTCTTGAGCTGGATACGGTTCTGCCGTCTCCTCTTGTACAATTTCCTGAAAAGAGTCTTGAGTAATATGATCAATAGAGTTAATGAAATAACATGAATCATCCTGTTCCCTAGAGAATCTCATAGCATCGTAAATTTTAAAGATAATCTCCTTGTCACCTACTCTAAGTACCAATTTACCGTCACCCACGTCGATTACAGCTCTAGCAGTGGCTACGAATGGGCACCCTAAAATTAAGGGTACTTCCACATCTTCATCCATGTCAAGCACAACAAAATCAACAGGGAATATAAATTTATCTACTTTTACGAGTACATCTTCTATAATGCCCCTAGGATATTTAACAGATCTATCAGCTAATTAAAGACTCATCCTAGTAGGTTTAGGTTCCCCACAACCAAGTTGTTTGAACATTTTATATGGCATCAAATTAATGCTAGCGCATAAATTAGCTAGTGCTTTTTCAACATTCAGACTACCAATTAAGCAAGGGATAGTAAAACTTCCTGGTTGGCAGCTTGTTTTGGAATATGGCTGAGCACTCCTCGTTGAGTTCTACTGTAGATAAGTCCTTGAACTTCCTTTTATTTGTTAGAAGCTCCTTAAAAAATTTTACGTAGGTAGGCATCTTTGAGATGGCTTCAACAAAAGGTAAGTTGATATATAATTGCTTAAAAAGTTCAAGAAATTTACTGAATTGTGCATCAATGCGATCTTTTTTTAATTTTGCTGGATATGGAACTGGTGGTTTATATTCCTCCGGCACTGGTTTGTCACTATTTTTGGGTTTTTCTTCCCTCCTTTCGCTTTCCACGGCTTCTTGTGCTAACTTCTTTTCAGATTCCACTAACACTTTACCACTCCTTAGTGTAACTGCTTTGACATGCTCTCTTGATTTGGTGTTACTAAGTAAATTTCCTAGTGGTCTTTCCGAGATCAGTTTGGATAGCTGGCTTATCTGAGTTTTGAGCCCTTGGATCGATGCTTGTTGATTCTTAAGTGCTGTCTCGGTGTTCTAAAAATGAGTTTCTGACACTGATATAAACTTTGAGAGCATCTCTTCAAGGTTTGCCTTTTTTTCTTGTTGGTAGGGTGGTTGTTGGTAGCCCGGAGGATGTTGTGGTCTTTGATTTCCTTGACCGCCCCATGAAAATTTGGGGTGGTTCCTCCAACCTGCATTATAAGTGTTACTATATGGATTTTTTTGAGGTAGAGGATTATTACCCATGTAATTTAATTGCTTGTTATCCATGCTGTGGCCATAAGGTTGGTATTCCGAATGGTTTGTTCCACCGCTACTTGCTTCGCGCTGCATTACTGGGTGAACCTGTGAAGAATTAAGAAAACCATCAATCTTTTTATTAAGAGTTCTACTTGATTAGAGAGCATGGTGACCGAATCAACGTTATAAACGCCGACTATTTTCGTTGGCTTTGTCCTCATGACTTGCCACTGATAGTTATTCCATGACATCTCCTCTATAACTCATAGGCATCTTTCGGTGTTTTATTGTTGATGGTTCTGCCCACCACTGCGTCAACCATTTACCGAGTTGAAGAATTCAGACCATTGTGAAATGTTTGTACTTGGAGCCAAAGCGGTAACCAATGTTAAGGCACTTTCTCAAAAGGTTCTTGTATCTCTCCCATGCATCGTAAAGTGTTTTTAAATCCATTTGCACAAAAGAAGAGATATCATTACGTAATTTAGCCATTTTAGCTGGCGAAAAATATTTTAGTAAAAATTTTTATGTCATTTGTTCCCAAGTGGTAATTGACCCTCGTGGTAATGAGTTCAACCACTGTTTAGCTTTGTTCCTCAATGAAAAGGGAAACAACCGAAGACGAATGGCATCATCAGAAACGCCATTGATTTTAAATGTATAGCAAAATTCTAGAAAGTTTGCTAAGTGAGCGTTGGGATCTTTATCCTGCAAACCATCAAACTGAACAAATTGTTTTATCATTTGAATAGTGTTAGGTTTTAATTCAAAAGTACTTGCAACTATAGCAGGTCTAAC
Source organism: Gossypium arboreum (assembly GCF_025698485.1). Lineage (NCBI taxonomy): Eukaryota > Viridiplantae > Streptophyta > Magnoliopsida > Malvales > Malvaceae > Gossypium > Gossypium arboreum. Next base: position 51,736,849 of record NC_069072.1, on the reverse strand, counting down.
TATGCTCGATTCAGTTCCAGTTAAAGAGGGTTTACCATAATCATACATAGTGCGTGGAGCAGGATTTTGATTAACCGCAATTGCAGGAGGTAGCTGATTGCCTTGGTTTTCAGCCATATCTTCGGTTGGGGGTTGAGTATCGTCTTCTTGCTCGTCCTTCGTGTATCTTAAGCTTTGCCTTATTTTTCTTTGGTTTCTACGTACTGAATGATCGATTTCTTCGTCAAAAAGTAATGGTCCTAACAGGTTTCTTCTAGTCATAAACTATGAAAACCTGCCAAGAGAAGGAAAAAGTAAGTTAATAAATAATAATAAAATTAAATTAAATTGCAAGAAAAATAAATGGCTAAAATAATAAAAATTAAGCGTTCCTAATATCTTAGTTCCCCGGCAACGGTACTAAAAACTTGATCGTGTTATTTCGTGATAGGTTTTAAATATTTATAATTAATCGTTCTTGAAGCTAACTATTATCGCGATGTGGGCAAGTGTACCTATCGAACAGTAGTATAGTTTTAGCAAGACCGGATTGTCGAACCCAAAGGACCTAAAAGTACTAGTAATGACTGTCTTTTTATTATCTAGCCTAAGAATAATGGTTTTTTGTTTTAATTAACTAATTATCTAAACTAAAAACTAATAGAGAAAAGAATTGGGGAATTGCTTTTGGGAAAAAACGATTGATTTAAGACAATACCTAAGGACAAATCCACCTAGACTTTACTTGTTATTCTGGCTCTGAATTGGATGATTTATTCATTCAACTTGTTCTGTATAGATCCCTAAGTTATGTTATTATCCCTATTCAAGACTAATAATGTCTAATTCCTAGATTGAATAATCGAGACTTTTCTCTAATTAACACTCTAGGGTTGCATTAACTCGATCTAAGGATCCCTTAATTAGGTTTCACCCTAATCTGACAAAATCTTGTCACCCTATGTCTGGGCGCGCAATCAACTCCGCTTAATTATGATAAATATACTCTTAGCCAGGGTCTCTTCCTCCTCTGAATAAGAACTTATCTTGAATCCGTATCCTGGGATATCAAAACAATAATTAAGAACACATAATTAAGAACAGGTTAAATATTTATCATACGATTCAAAAAATAATAACAAGATTTGTCTTAGGTTTCATTCCCCTTAGGTATTTAGGGGATTTAGTTCATAACTAAATAAGAAAACATCTCAAAAAAATAAAGTATACAAAACATAAAGAAAACCCAAAACTTCTAAAGGAGAATTGAGGAGAGATCTTCAGTCTGGATGATGAATCCAGCTTCTGAGATGAATCAATCGGCTTCTTTGGAGTAATTCAATACTCCCTTTTCTGTGTCTCCTTTTTATCCTCTTTTAGGGTGTATTTATAGGCTTTGGAATGCCTAGAAGCCATCAAAAGTGGCCTTCTATGAATTGGACTTAACTTAGGCTCGGTAGAGACACGCCCGTGTGCGATTACTTCAGGCTGTGTTCGAGCCAGTTAAAATGGCACGGGCGTGTGCTATACCCGTGTGAGTCGTGCTTTGATTCTCCCAGATTGACACAGCCGTGTCATCTGCTCGTGTGAGGAAGTCCAGGCCGTGTTAAGTTTGCACTTTGGCCCATTTTCTCTATTTTTGGCCCGTTTCTCGTTCCTTTCATTCTCCTATGCTCTCCTAAGTATAAAACATGAAATTAAAGCATTAGGAGCATCGAATTCACCAATTCTAGTGGAAAATCATCCATAAAATGCGTTAAACATGGGGTAAAAATATGTATAAATTACGGTTTATCAATGGAAGTGGCGTGAAGATGGACTCCAAGGGGAGTGTTGAGAAGAGAAAATTAAGGAAAAGATCAAGGGGTTATTAGGGAGAAAAATGAGGAGATGAAAAGGGAGAAGTGATGGAGCAGAATTGGGAATTGGGAATTGGGCATGGAAAATTCAGCTATAAGGGCTATAAATAGGGGCTGAATACAGGGTTACCAGGCTACTGCCGAAATTCTTCTTCACCTTGTTGCCAGAAACACCTTTCTCCAAAAGCCGAAAACCCTTTTCTTTTCAAGATCCAAAAAGCCGAAAACCCTTTTGTTTTTCTTTCTTTTCTTCCTGCTAATTTCTATTCTTCTCTACACAATTTTCTTTGTTTCACTTAGTTGATTTCTTCTTCTACTCTTCTTCTTTAATTTGTACCAAATTAACCTTATTCACCATACTAAGTTTGAAAAGCCGAATCTTCCAAGGGTTGAATACTCTTTGACCGAATCTAGTGTAAGTGTTGCTCTTCCAATCAGTTTTCTTTGCTAGGTATCGATTATTGTCCCTCACTCTTTCAATCAACTTTGGTAGGGAATTAGTATCGGATCTCAGATCTTAGCTCTCTGTTAAATTACTCTTTAGGTGTTTGCGGTTTTGGTAAGTATTCCTCATCCATTGGCTAAGGTTGGCTGAATAGCCATAGTAAGGTAAGGGGACTTGTGTTGGATATGAGTCACCTATTATTCTGGTTTTAATAGTTATGATTGGTGTAAATCTAGGAGTTGATCGTGGTTAGTGAAGGGGTTGTTATACTTATCGCGCAAGGTAAGGTTAAGGTGAGATTCTGGCTTTTAGTAAAGTATGCGATAAGTATGTAAGATTAATCTTTGAGTGATATAGATTGTAGGTTTGGGCTAAGGAGATCGCATCATGCTTGCTTACTAGGTGTGTACATACACTACACACACATTATGTATCGAAAAAAACTAAAATGTTGAAAAGGCAAAAGTTTAGCTATGGTAGTCTTGTGAGTGCACGAACACTCGTAAGGGGGAGATTGATAGGTTGCCTGAGGCCCACGGGCGATTCCATGGACTTGGGTTATGATTTGGCCATATGGGTCGGAATGCGCTAAATGGGCTCGATGGGCTGTTGGGCCCATTATAGGAAAAAACTAAATGTTGATGCTATGTGATAGGAACTTGTATGTGAGCATGAATATGAATGTGACTGGGCCCAATGGGCCATATAAATGTGATTTGGGCCTAATGGGCCATATACAGGTGATTTGGGCCGAATGGGGCATATGAATATGATTGGGCTTAATGGGCCAGATATAGGTATGTGAAATTGTTTGGGCTTTGTAAGGGGGTTTGGGCCTAGTATATGATGACTACATAAAACTTAATTAATTAATTGAGACCGTGCACGAGTCATAGGGTTAAGGTGTGGCAACGGGTATATGCATGTCTAGGATTGGATCTAGGGAGAGCTTGGTACTTAAGTGGTCTTAATGACTCACCTCCTCTTCTCTAGAATCCTACCTGGTGCATAGTATTTGTTTATCTTAGCTCACGAGATTTGTTAATGGGCCAAGGTAAGTGAAATCGTAATAGAGGGAAATTATCGAAATGCCCCTAAGGGCGAAAATGACCAAAATACCCCTAGGTGTTAAATGTTAGTTTTATGGATGTGACATGCATACATATGATATTCTGCTTAGGTTGCATATAGGTTGGGAATTATGGAACGGAGGAAGTATATGAGGATCGCATGGTTGCTTGACAATCGTGGATCCACCGACGGCTGTTAAAGCCCGATATGTAAATAAAGGTAGTTTTGCAACCGAGCTACCATTGTTGTGTGGGCTGGGTGGGTCAATATTTATATCCCCACATGATGTGACAGGGGACGGAGCTGGTGTGTAGCAGAAGGATAATTTGGATAGGATTGCATTGCATGTTTGATGATTTCACTTTTAATGCTTGTTTTTCGTTGAGGGTTGTACACACTGAGTCTGCAAAAACTCACCCCCTCTTTTATTTTATTTTCAGGTGATGCTCAGTAGAAGGTTTGATGTTTGGAGGGACTCTGGGTGGCTGACTAGCAAGATAATTTGGACTTGGTTTTTTTTAAGCATTTAAGTTTTTATTTCTTTTTAAGTGTGTTCAGATCAGATTGTAATAAGGTTTTCATTATGTTATTAATACTTGAATTATTATTATTTCCATTGTAATTACAAGAAGTTGAACATGGGTTCCTAAATTATAGCATGTTTTCTATATTTCCGCAACTTAATTTTTAAATGATAATCTTTCTTAAATCAAATGTTTTAAACAAGGCTTTCGAAACAAAAAGGTGTGTTTATTGTTAAGTTAATTAAGGTTTCTTTTGTTTAAGAAGGGTTTTCAATGATAGCACGGCTTTCACTAAAACACTTCAATGTAACACGTCAGATTCGGCCATAATGTCTAGGCTGGGTTTGGGGTGTTACAGCTGCCCTTTAGAGAGGTTTCGCTTTCCTTTAGTGATTTGGCTTGCCCCTTCTAACTGGGTGCACTTAGTCTACATATTGTTGGGCTTAGTCTTCCAAGACATGATATAAGAATTGAGATGTTCAATCTTGTTCCTATAAATCTAACCAAATCGGCGTAGTCTGACTATAGTCCATTCACCAAGTTTGACTGCCTCCTCTAAACTTGTAACCTTGGCTTTATGGTAATTATTGGTTTCTTGGAGGAGCCCACTCCAAAGCCCATACTCCACAAACAGAGCCTGTGAAGACTTCGCCATTAAGGAAAGAGGATACAATTCTGGATTGGAGGAAAGATAGGAGCGGAGAAACTCTTTCATCTAAGGTGGTATCATGTTTGTAACAATCCGGTTTAGACCCTAGTCAGAATAGTGGTTTCAGGACCACAAATCTGAGTCAAAAAAATGTTTAAATATTATTTTCCATGCTTATGATATGTGAATTAGCATGTGTGAAATTTTCATGTTAAAATATAATCATTTGTGTGCCGATTTAATAAAAAGGACCTAATTGCGTAATATGTAAAAGCTGTATGCTAGATGTTAAAGTGCCTTTTTAACTTGGCTTTATAATTGTAAGGTCCTTATATGGTTATTTGACCAAACTTATGATTAAACATGTAAACCCAACATCAACAGCATATAACATCACCTAGCACATGAATTCATCCATGGCACATTTCCAAATCATCAATAATTTCATAAATTTTAGCATGGGCTAGCTAGAACACTTAACAACGATAATAAAAAACGTAGAAATTATCAAAAATCGAAACAACAACATACCTCAATTAAGCCAAAATGAGTGTTGAAACTTAATGCTCTTCAAGTTAGGTTTTTCTTTCCTTTTTTAGGTGGATGAACACTAAAAAAAAGTATGTTTTTTTTTATTACATCATGAAACACTAATTACCTATTTACCATTGTAATAAAACATTAATATGCTATCAATTAATGTCCACTAATGTCATTTAATCATAAGTTTGGTCAAATAACCATATAAGGACCTTACAAAAGTGAAATAAATGAAATGTATGGACTTATATAAGGAAAACCTAAGGTCCTTATAATTGTAAGGTCCTTATATGCCTTTCAAAAGCATTACAAAATCGTATTGTTTTTAAAACAGTTATCATTTTGGAAAACCGCGTTCTACATTTTCAACAGTTATAAATCATAGAACAAAAACTCGAATTTAAACAAGAAAATTAAATAGGCTTTATTACATAACCCGAAACAAAATCTAATAGCAAATAAAAGAAAACCGAAGCAGTAGTGTGGCCATCTCTGAGTCCCTTGCAGCACCGACCCGCCTAAGGATTACCTGCATAGTTAAGCAGAAAAGGTGAGTATGAAACTCGATACATACTCTAACGATTAACAGTTACATAATCGGTGTTGAACAGTCTGGGCTTGAGCCCATGTTAATAGCAATATCAATGTGGTCGTAGCCCAATCCAGTACAGTATCAGTAATGCATAGAAAAGATCCTACCCAACTATCCTTTACACTCTACTCCGTCCAGCCTAACACTCCATGTTGGGAATAATTGACCCGCCCATCCTTACACTCCAGAATAAAGTATCGGTTTCAGCACTACAGTAATTGCAGCAAAGCTGCCAGTAGTAGGCTTATAGCCTTTCACTACACTTCCTCCAAAATCATATATTCCACCCCATGCAATGCAACATAATATAATGATCATACAATAAGAATGGCATGCTCAAACGATCATACATTACATAGGGGTATATCAGTCATTTACCTTACAAGGGTATAATATTCAATTCTTAAATTAGGGTCTAGGTATACCTACCGGCCCAACTGTAGGCTCACAGTCGATTTGTGCGACCCATGCAACCGTACCAGTTAAACAGTAAAAATGGGCCCAAGCCCATAATACGGTCCATGTGGGCCCACACGCTCGTGTGGCCCAATAAGCCCAACTAATGGCCCTGGCGAGGTTTGCCCAAAAATCTCCACGCATTCATGAGGTTTGCCCGTGCGAGGCCACGAGTTTGTGGGGCCCACACGGCCCATTTTGGCCCATCGTGGCCCAAGCTCACGAATTTGTTCATGGTGGCTTCTTTGATCGAATGCCCATGATTCGAGCATTTGAATCACCCCACGTATGTACGTACGCTTGTGTAGTGTTAATAGTCGAACATTTCCAGCTTTTGCTGATTTATTGCTAAAGACAGTGCGATTACACACCTATTGAAAGAAGAACGGCAATCTCCACGCACTCCAACCTTGATTGAGCGAGTAGGGTTTAATCCTCCCTTAAGCTTGTGATCACCCACTCCTTATCAAAGATCGAAATATATCACTATGAGTGAAGGGTAGCAACAATCGGCCCACCAAAGTACAAGATGGAGCAGTCTATTAAAGAGGAAAACTATTAACTGGGAACAAGGGAACCAAGCAACCGAACTAACACCCACTATTTAAGGCTCGGCTAACCCCATAAAGTGCAAAGAGGGAAAGCCAAAACAAAAGAAATAAGAACAAAAGAGAAGTCGAGAGCACTTACCTCAAAGCTGAAACAAAAGAGAGATATGAAGGGAGAAGATGAGATATTCGGCCAAGAACAAAGTAAAAGAAAAGAAATATTGAGAGGACGAAAGAAGAACAGAATCAGTCACACTAGGCTAAACTAAAAGAGCTTGAGAGGTAGGGACACAATGGTATTTGGCCAAGAAGGGGGTACATCGTTTGGGGAAAATTGATAGAGAAGAAAAAGAATTTGTGGACCAAAGGGTTGGAGAAGAGGTATATTCCCACGTAAAAGAAAAAATACTGATGAATTCCCAAGATAACACCACTCAATTTTAGTTACCAAAAGAAAAGAACCCCAACTTGCAAAACCCGAAAGAAAGATGGAGAGGGAGGAAGCCAAAAGAGAAAACAATGCTGAAAAGCTAGAGAATAGCAACAGTACTGAAAACTCTATGCTCCCTACCCCAAATTCGGCTCACAATCCCTACTACACTCTAGTTCCTTCTTTTCTCCCCAAAATCCTCAACTGATAACTTACCTATCCACATCCCCACACAATCGAAAATCCCCCAAAACCTGCCAAATATTCAACCACACTCCCCACACTTCTTAACCGCTCAGTATTTCAGTCAAACACCAACACCCACATTGTACAAGTAACAAAAATAAAAACCCCTTTCTTGCTAAGTACTCAAACCTTAGTCTCCTGGCAACCAACATTATGCCACCACCCCCTTAACTAGTAAGCTATTTATGTCAAGCAACCTTCACTTTAAATTTAAAGTCTACTAGTGGACAACATGAGTTTATTAACTTAGAAGCAAAATTTTTGCTCAAGCCCAAGCTTGAACTTATGACTTCCCAGACACTCCCAAAGCATTAAACCACTAAGGAAGAATGCACTCATGTCACTACCACACAATACAAGAAAAAGAAAATTTTACACAAGGTTTTCGAGATTTGGGGCGTTACAACTCTACCCTCCTTAAAGAAAATTTCGGCCTCGAAATTTACCTGCGCAAAATAGATAAGCGTATTGCTGTCGCATTGCCTCTTCGGGTTCCCATGTGGCTTCCTCAGAACTGTGACTATGCCATAATACCTTAACCAGTGGAACTAACTTCGTCTTTAAAACCTTCATATTACGGTCTAAAATCTGAATTGGCTCCTCCTCAAAGGTTAGATCTGGTCTAACATCAATCTCCTTAGTCGAAATGATGTGTGAAGGATCAAAACGGTATCGTGTCAACTTAGAGACGTGAAATGCATCATGAATTTGGTCTAACTCTGGAGGTTATTCAAGTTGGTAGGCAACCGGTCCCACGTGCTTTAATATACAGTAAGGTCCAATGAACCTAGGGCTTAGCTTGCCCTTTTGACCAAACTTCAGTACCTTCTTCCATGGAGAAAACTTAAGAAACACCAAGTCCCCCAAAGAAAACTCGATCTCTTTCTGCTTCAGATCCGCATATTACTTCTGCATGTCTGATGTTACCTTTAGTTAATCCCGAATCAATTTGACCTTATCCTTGGTATCAGGTACTAGCTCCAGACCCAAAACACGCCACTCACCCAACTCTGTCCAACAAGAATGAGTACGACACTTACGACATATAATGCCTCGTAAGGTGCCATCTCAATGCTAGACTGGTATCTGTTGTTGTATGCATACTCTGCCAATGGTAAGTAATCCTCCCAACTGCCCCGGAAGTAAATCACACAACTTTTTAACATGTCCTCCAATATTTGAATTGCCCTCTCTGGCTGACCGTCTGTCTGAGGATGGAACGCAGTACTAAAGACCAACCTTGTACCCAATGCCTCATGCAACTTCTTCCAGATCCATGACGTAAAGCGAAGATTTCTATCAGATATGATAGAAACCGGTACCCCATGCAGTCTCACAATTTCTATCGGATATGATAGAAATCGGTTTAATAGAACTTTGTTAGTGGGCTACCCGTAATGCCTTCTAAGAAAAATTTGTTCTGGGTTATCGTGGACGGATTGACCAAGACTACTCACTTCATACCTGTTAATACTTTCTAGCTGTATCAAAACAAGGGCCTCAGTCAATACTTTCTTAAGCTTCTCGAAACTTTCCTGCTACTTATCAATCTAGTTAAACGATACCCCTTTACGTAACAACTTAGTCAGAGGTGCAGCAATCAACGAAAACCCTTCAACAAACCATCTATAATACCATGCCAAACCCAAAAAACTTCGAATCGCAGATACCAACTTAGGCTATTTCCAATCCAGAACTGCTTCTACTTTTCGAGGATCGACCATAATCCCCTCAGCAGACACCACGTAACCCAAAAAAGTTACCTCACGTAGCCAAAATTCGCACTTGCTGAATTTATCATACAACTATTGCTTATCCAAAATCTACAGAACAACGTAGAGATGTGCATCATGCTTTTCCTCGATCATCGAATACACCAGACTGTCATCTATAAACACTACTATGAACTGATCTAGATAGAGCTGGAACATTCGGTTCATAAAATCCTTAAAAGCAACGGGTGCATTTGTCAGCCGAAACGGCATTACTAGAAACTTGTAATGACCTTAACGAGTTCTAAATGCTGTCTTATATACATCAATCTCCTTAACCTTTAGTTGATGGTACCCCAATCAAAGATCAATTTTAGGGAAGACCGAAGCTCTCCGAAACTGGTCAAATAGATCGTCAATCCTCGGTAGGGGGTACTTAATCTTGATAGTTAATTTGTTCAGCTGTCGATAGTCGATTCACATCCGCATGGTTCCATCATTCCTCTTCACGAACAAAAACAGTGATCCCCACGGAGACACACTAGGGCGGATAAACCCTCAATCCAATAACTCCTGAATTTGAGCCTTAAGTTCTATGAGCTCCTTCGGTGCCATCCTATAATGGGAAATAGACACCAGAGCTGTACCAAGCAAGAGCTCTATGACAGACGTAGCTCATTGAGGAAAACATCTGAAAAATCCTTAACTGTTCTGATATCCTTAACAGACGTAATTTTAGATCCAGTAGCACTAACATAAGCTAAATATCCTTACAACCCTTATGCACCATCTTCTCGGTTCTCAGTGTAGAAATCACATTTGAGAGATAATCCCGACGCTCCCCAATCACAACCAGCTCGTCACCCTCTACAGTTTTCAGGACCACCCGTTTAGCAGTACAACCCAAGTTCGCCTGATGCTTAACAAGCCAATCCATACCGAATATCAAGTCAAATTCCCCAAAAGGAAGTTCCATCAAGTTGGCTAAAAAGATCTTTCCTTGAACCTCCAAAGGTACGTTCTTAAACAATTTGTTCACTCTCATTGGCTGCCCTAATGGACTCAACACGGTAATCTCACTCGTAGTGTTATCACACATCACACCCAAAGTCTCAGATATAGTGCATGTTATATAAGAGTGCGTAGAACCAACATCAATTAATGCAATGTAAGGTACTTGATGAATGAAAAATGTACCCATAATAACATCTGAGGCATCTCTATCCCCTCAGCGACGTGCAGCATAAACCAGTGCTGGCTGCCTCGCCTCAGTATGACCCGAACCTCTGTCTGGTGCTCAACGACCACGGCCCATACCATTTTGAACTCTGGCCTGACCATGACCTCTCGGTAGTTGTTGAAAACGCCTCTGCTATTGAACATTACCCCTACTAGTAGCTTGCATCTAATCAGGCCTCTGTAGACAGTCCTTGATACGGTGCTCCATAGATCCGCACTTGAAACATGCCCCCATTTGTACCCAACACTCGCCCTGATGGTGTCTCCCACAAACTGTACAAGGCTATGATCCAAAAAAAGCCCCAACCCTAGTTGGCCCATCAACCCTATCTTTTTTCTTAGGCCCAAAAGCTGAACCTGAGGGTTGCCAAACCCTCTTGTTTCTCTCCTTAACCTTCTCACAATTTTGGCACTTAGCGCGTTTCACATCCTTAGTGATCTTTGCCTTTTCTACTAACACTACAAAATCTCGCTCCCTCTGTGGAGCTATCAAAACTCACAAATTATCCTTGAGGCCCTCATTGAAATGAACACAGTGTTCATATTTAGTGGCCACCATGCCTTGTGCATAGCAGCTCAACTACAAAAATTCCGCCTCATATTCAGCCACAGACCTATCCCCGTAGGTCAGAATAAAAAATTCCCTTCTGCGAATATCCACATAGCTAGTACCCATATATTTCCCTTGAAATGCATTTCTGAAAAACTCTCAAGTCAACCGATCAAGCTGAGTACCCTTTCTCACTGTAAGCCACCACTGATAGGCTTCATCCCGCAACAACGATACTACACCTTTTATTTTTTGCTTTGGGGTGTAGTCGAGGTCATCCATGATCCTCTCTGGGGCCTCAATCTAATATTCAGCCACATTAGGGGCAACTCCAATGATACCCCTAAAGATCTCAGCCCCATTAGACCTGAGTCATTTTGTTACTGATCTACGGCCCACAGTACCAGTATTGGGCCCATTGATCCTTTCCAAAATTCATAGCATAGCTTGGGATAGTGCGTCATCCCCAACCGCCCGATCGTGTGACCCAGTCTTAGTCACAGGTGAAGTTGGTGCCTCCATCACTTCAACGTTAGGCATATGGCCCGATGCCGAAGACCCAGCCTGAGCACCTCCACGGCCTCCGCCGTGGCCTCTAGTACCCCTTCCACGAGTACATCTAGTGCTCATAGTCGATTTTCATATTATCTATATTAACAGTTTTATGCATTAGTTTTACAGTTCCAGTGTTTATTAATGGATGTTTTATAAAAAGAAAAGCATCTATGATGCAGAGTTGTTTATTTTCGCAGATCACAGTCTTACTACAGTTTTAGGTTTCCCTAATAAGGGTTTCAATACAGTCTACCATCTATGATAATCTTATTTCAGTTAAATCAAGTAGTAGTTTTACATAACTTATAGAATTGGTGCCAGAGACTCGGTAGACCATACATTCAGAAACTATTACTTCAAAATATTCTTCAAAATAACTTACAGAATCAGTGCCGAAGACTGAGTTTTTGTAACCTGGCTCTGATACCAGTAAATGTAACACCTTAAACCGGGCTTAGACATTATGGCAGAATAAGGTGGTGTCACATTGGAGTGCTTTTTTAATACTTGTTCTTGTTGAAAGAACACCCATTTGGAAATTTAAAGCCTCTTTGTTAGATTCCAATTCATTCTAGCTATTGGTTATTCATTTTAAATTGTCGTTACTTTTTAAACTTTGTTTGTTGTGGAAGTATTTCAAAAGCGTTACAAAATCGTAGTGTTTTTAAAACAGTTATCATTTTGGAAAATCGCGCTCTACGTTCTCAATAGTTATAAATCATAGTAACAAAAACCCGGATTTAAATAAGAAAACTGAAAAGGCCTTATTACATAACCCAAAATGAAATCTCATAGCAAATAAAAGAAAACTGAAGCAATAGTGTGGCCATCTTTGAGTCCCTCGTAGCACCGACCCGACTAATGATTACCTACACAATTAAGCTGAAAATGTGAGTATGAAACTCAGTGTGTAATGCCTAACGGCCCATGTCAGTAGCAATATTAGTGTGGCCTTAGCCCAATCTAGTACAATATCAGTAATGTATAGAAAAGATCCTACCCAACTATCCTCTACACTCTACTCCGTCCAGCCCAACACTCCATGTAGGGAATAATTGACTTGCCCATCCTTACACTCTAGAATAAAGTACCGGTTTCAGCACTACAGTAATTGCAGCAAAGCTACTAGTAGTAGGCTTATAGCCTTTTAGTACACTTCCTCCAAAATCATATATCCTACCCCATGCAATGCAACATAATATAATGATGATACGATAAGAATGGCAAGCTCAAACGGTCATACATCACATATGGGTATATCAGTCATTTACCTCATAGGGGTATAATATTCAATTTTTAAATTAGGATCTAGGTATACCTACTGGCCCAACTGTAGGCTCACAGTCGACTCGTGTGACCCGTGCAACCGTACCAATTAAACAGTAAAGATGGGCCCAAGCCCATTATACGACCCATGTGGGCCCACACGCTCGTGTGGCCCAATAAGCCCAACTAATGGCCTTGGCCGTACAAACTACACAACCGGCCCAAAAATCTTCATGCATTCGTGAAGTTTGCCCATGCGAGGCTCACGAGTTCGTGGGGCCCACACGACCCATTTTGGCCCATCGCGGCCCAAGCTCAGCTCACAAATTTGTTCATGGTGGCTTCCTTGATCGAATGCCCACGATTCGAGCATTTGAATCACTCCACATGCGTACGTACGCTCGTGTAGTGTCAACAGTCAAAAATTTCCAGCTTTTATCGATCTATTGTTAAAGACAGTGAGATTACACACCTGTTTAGAGAACAACGCCAATCTCCACACACTCCAACCTTGATTGAGTGACTAGGGTTTGATCCTCCCTTAAGCTTGTGATCACCTACTCCTTATCAAACATCGAAATATATCACTATGAGTGAAGGGTAGCAACAATCGGCCCACCAAAGTACAGGATGGAGTAGTCACCCTTGATAGCAAACGATCAGGAGTAGCAAATATTAGAGAGGAAAGCTATTAACCAGGAATAAGGAACCAAGCAACCAAACTAACACCCACTATTGAAGGTTCGACTAACCCCATAAAATGCAAAGAGGGAAAGCCAAAAGAAAAGAAATAAGAACAAAAGAGAAGCCGAGAGCACTTACCTCAAAGCCGAAACAAAAAAGAGATATGAAGGGTAAGGATGAGATAGTCGGCCAAGAACAAGGTAAAAGAAAAGTGATATTAAGAGGAAGAAAGGAGAACAGAATCGGTCATACTAGGCTAAACCAAAAGAGCTTGAGAGATAGGGAAACAATGGTATTCGGCCAACAAGGGGGGTACACCGTTTGGGGAAAAATGATAGAGAAGAAAAAGAATCTGTGGACCGAAGGGTTGGAGAATAGGTATATTCCCACGTAAAAGAAAAAGAATCGATAAATTCCCAAGATAACACTGCTCGACTTTAGTTACCAAAAAAAAAGAACACTAACTTGAGAAAACCCGAAAGGAAGATGGAGAGGGAGAAAGCCAAAAGAGAAAACAATGCTGAAAAGCTAGAGAATAGAAACACTGTAGAAAACTCTTTGCTCCCTACCCCAAATTCGGCTCATGATCCCTACTACACTCCAGTTCCTTCTTTTTCTCCCCAAACTCCTCAACTGATAACCTACCTATCCACATCCCCACACAACTAAAAATCCCCCCAAACCTCCTAAATATTCAGCTACACTCCCCACACTTCTTAACCACTCAATGTTTCAGTCAAACACCAACACCCACATTGTACAAGTAACAAAAATAAAAACCCCTTGCTTGCTCAAGTACTCGAACCTCAGTCTCCTAGCAACCAACAACACGCCACCACCCCCTTGACCAATAAGCTATTTCTGTCAAGCAACCTTCACTTTAAATTAAAAGTCTACAAGAGGGCAACATGGGTTTATTAACTTAGAAGCGAAAATTTTGCTCAAGCCCAAGCTTGAACTTATGACTTCCTAGACACTCCCAGAGCATTAAACCACTAAGGCAAGCATGCATTCATGTCACTACCACAGAATACAAGAAAAACAAAATTTTACATAAGGTTTTCGGGATTTGGGGCGTTACAGGACTAAAGTATCAAAATGTGAAAATGTGAGGGCTAGTTTGCAAAATCCCCTAAGTATGTGTATATGGATTGTTTTGAATTATTTGGTGACTAAAAGGGTTAATTTTAAATACATATAAATCAAGAAAAGTGGAATTCATATTTAGACAGAAGGAAGTCGAAGATTATAGAATAAACGATCGAGTCGACAATTTCGAGTACGAGGTAAGTTCGTACTTAAAACATGATGTTAAGTATAATTTGATTTTTTGATTATATATACATTGTATATATGTTTGGTTTGGATGAATACGATGATAAGTCAATAGTATTTGGATCTAAGTATACGATTTAAACTAGCTTCGGCAATATGAGACACTAAGTGTGCGATACCGACTTAGCTTTGGCTAATTGAGATGGCACTAAGTGTGCTGAATCGTTCTAGCTTTGGCTAACTGTTGCAACACTAAGTCTGTGGATGTTCAAAGCATGAATAATTTACGGAAAGTCTTAAAATATTTAAACGAAAGGTGAGAATGAAAGTGAATAAGTACGGGAATATTCAGGTATGTACGATACTTATGTGGTAGATGATACTATGTATGTGAAGCTCATTGATTTGGTGTGAACAGATGGATTGTGTCGGTATAGCTTTGATAGATTATTTATGAATTTGTAAGTACTTATGTATTGATGATTTTTGGTACGAGCTTACTAACCTTTTGAAAGCTTACTTTGTATGTGTTTGCATTATTTTTATAGATACCGAAGCTACTGCAAGCTCAGGGATCGTCAAGGATCGTCACCATACTATCAAATATCATTTTGGTACTTTTGAAAATGTATATTTTTAAAGTATGGCATGTATAGGCTAGTGGTTGTGGAATTATGTTTTGTGATATATATACTTAGCCATGTGATTTGGCTAGTTGGTGTTTAACCTCATAGTTGATAATGGCTTATGGTATGTGATGTTGATATGCAATTGTGGTATATTTTAGTTGGTAAATTTTGGGTAAGTTTAGCTTGAGATTGAATGATGTATGGAAGGAAATGTTTTGGAATAAAATTGGCTGAAATGGTGGTGCATATATGCTTGTTTTTTTCTTGTAGGTTGACCCAAATTTGGGGTGGCAAATTGGCTATTCAAATGACCTATTTTTGTCCACACGGGCTGAGACACGGGTGTGTGTCTTAGCCGTGTATGACACACGGCTATGTTGCACGGTCGTGTGATCCTAGGGTACCCTACAATTGTAAGTCAGGCCCGAACACGGCCAAAGTACACGGACGTATGGCTAGCCATGTGGCCCAAGTCAGACTTGACCACGACAAAGGGACACGGGTGTGTCTTGTAGCTATGTGAGCAAGTCAGTAGCTACGCCCTGTTTTGACATGGCTTAGACACACGAGCGTGTATAAGGCCATGTGAGGCACACGACTTGTTCACACGAGCATCTGACCTTTTAAAAGTTGAAAATTTTTATAAGTTCTGAAACATTTTTTATGTAATCAATTTAGTTTCGAATGCACGTTTAAGTATCGTATGCTCGATTTTATGTTCTTAATGAATGTAAATGAATGACATTTACTGTAATGATTTGATATTTTATATATGAATATTCTGAATTGTGTTGTGGGTTAAGTAATGCCTCCTAACCTATTCCAGAGACGATTATGGGTTAGGGGTGTTACAGTGTTGTTTTGACTTTGAAAGATAGAGGTCAGAGAAATAGAATATGAACATGATTTTAATAAGACATGCCATGGTAAAAACTAATTGGTTTATTCAAAACTAGCCTGCTGGGGCTGAGAACTTGTAGGAACCACTAGCTGCTCTGAGCGTAATACCTTAGCTAGGGTAGGATCAATGATGCGTGATATTCGTAACAGGTTTTAAAAATTTATAAATGAATCGTTCTTGAGACTTACTTATTATCATGATTAAGGCAAGTGTACCTATCAAACAGTAGTATAGTTGAGCAAGACCAGTTTGTCAAACCAAAGGAACTACGAGTACTAGTATTTACTTTCTTTTAATTATCTAGCCTAAAAATTAAGAGGTTTGGTTAT
Source organism: Gossypium arboreum (assembly GCF_025698485.1). Taxonomy (NCBI): domain Eukaryota; kingdom Viridiplantae; phylum Streptophyta; class Magnoliopsida; order Malvales; family Malvaceae; genus Gossypium; species Gossypium arboreum. Next base: position 51,720,370 of record NC_069072.1, on the reverse strand, counting down.
CTAAACTAATTACTAACTAAGAATGCACAGCAAGAAGATTTGGGAAAATACTTTTGAGAAAATTCGATTGATTAAGACAATACCTAAGGAAAAATCCACCTAGACTTCACTTGTTATTTAACTTTGAATCAGACGATTTATTCATTTAACTTGATCCGTAGAAATCCCTAAGTTATATTATTATCTCTCTCGAGACTAATAACGTCTAACCCTAGGTTGAATAATTGAAATCTCTTTCTAATTAACACACTAGAATTGCATTAACTCCATCTATGAATCGTTCTTGAGACTTACTTATTATCATGATTAAGGCAAGTGTACCTATCAAACAGTAGTATAGTTGAGCAAGACCAGTTTGTCAAACCAAAGGAACTACGAGTACTAGTATTTACTTTCTTTTAATTATCTAGCCTAAAAATTAAGAGGTTTGGTTATCTAAACTAATTACTAACTAAGAATGCACAGCAAGAAGATTTGGGAAAATACTTTTGAGAAAATTCGATTGATTAAGACAATACCTAAGGAAAAATCCACCTAGACTTCACTTGTTATTTAACTTTGAATCAGACGATTTATTCATTTAACTTGATCCGTAGAAATCCCTAAGTTATATTATTATCTCTCTCGAGACTAATAACGTCTAACCCTAGGTTGAATAATTGAAATCTCTTTCTAATTAACACACTAGAATTGCATTAACTCCATCTATGGATTCCCTTATTAGGTTTCGCCCTAATCCGACAAAATCTTATCACCCTATCTCTAGGCGTGGAATCAACTCCGCTTAATTACAACAAATTTACTCTTAGACAGGGACATTTGCTCCTCTAAATAAGCGCATTAACTTGAATCAATATCCTGGAATATTAAAACAAGAATTAAGAACACATAATTAAGAACAAGTTAAATATTTATCATAAAATTCAAATAATAATAACAAGATCCGTCTTAGGTTTCATTCCCCTTAGGTATTTACGGCGTTTAGTTCATACTTATAAAAGAAAACATCACAAAAGCATAAAGATAACAAAACATAAGAAAACCCAAAAGTCCTGAAGGGACTTGAATAGAGATCTTCAGTCTTGATGATGAATCCAGCTTCTGAGATGGATGCTTTCCTTAAGTAATTCCTTGCTTCCTACTCTACGTCCCCCCTTATAATTGCCTTCTTACGTGTTTAAATAGGCTTTAGAATGCCTAAGAGCCTTAAAAATTGGCCTTTTCCGAATAGGACTATACTTGGGCTTGGCAGGGACATACCCGTGTGACACGTCCGTGTACAATTACTCCAGCCTGTGGTCAAAGCTGTTGAATAGGCACGGGCATGTAGTCTACCTGTGTAAGTCGTGCTTCAATCCTCCCAAATGGACACGACCGTGTGACACTCCCGTGTGAGGAAGTCCAGGCCGTGTTGATTTCCCACGTGGGTCCATTTTCTTCGTTTTCGGCCCGTTTCTCTTTTTTTTACTCTCTTATGCTCTCCTAAGTATAAAACATGAAATTAAAGGATTAGGAGCATCGAATTTACCAATTCTAAGGAGAAGCCATCCATAAATGTGCTAAGCATGGGACAAAAATATGTATAAATTACGGTTTATCAAATACCCCCACACTTAAGAATTTACTTGTCCTCTAGCAAAAATCCTCAACTCATAATCAAAATAAATTCTTCTCAATTTATAATCCCTACCAATAATATCTCAAAATAATCCATAAGTATTCATATATCAACTAAAAGTACATCAAAGTTTCAAACATTCCATGTTGAGCATTTTATCACGAAAACATAGGTGTCTCCCCTCATCTAAGTGATTACCTTTGGTCAAAATACCATAGAGTTTAACATCCTCACTAAAGATTCACTCAAATCACTCAAGGTGTTTAAGGACATCAATAAAAGCACTTATTAGTCAATATGAAAAGTTATTGCCATAGGCTTGCTTGAAAATCAAATCTCCACCACTATATATTGAGTTGATACATCAATCAAAAAGGTCTTTTTAGAGATTTGTAACGTGGCTTTGGTTAGGGGATGTGGTTACAAGCTGAAAGAAGATGTTAGAATCGAGATTGAATTGAAAAATTACCTAGCTAGAAAAATAACTAGTCATCAGTTGAATACAAGTGAGCTTCTTCTCAGAAAATGGAATTAACACTCAAGCTCAAAAATGACGAATTACTGCTAATATGTATATAAGTATTTTTTTAATTAAAAACAAGTCAAATATTTAGAAGCACAAAACATAACTAAGCAATTTGTTCAAATCAAATCTCGACAAAAATAGGGATCAAATTAGGGGATTTCAACAATAATGGGTTATGGGTTATGGGTTAATATTAAGGGTAAATCAATTAATGGCTTGTTAGGCTCAAAAGGGGTTCACTAAGGGTTAATTATGGAGGTAGGCTTTTATGGAGTGAGTGGGTTAAACCTAAGTGCCTTTATCATCTTGACATATCAAATCAAATGGTGTGGTCTTGACATGCATAATCAAGCAAGTTCTAGAATAACAAATCAAAACTGATGCACTCATAATGAAAGTGAGCATGAAAGGAATAAAATATGCTCTAAAGGCTCAAGATCTCACAAAAATTATAGCTTTTTGATGTTCAAACTTGTGAATTTCAACTCAAGATAATACCTAAACTTAGGGAAACAACCTAAAAGTTTTTAATTCTTCAAAAATAAACTTATCATGCTTGATTCCCTAATGTCTTAAAGTTTAAACAATCAATGCATAAATACTTATGTTTTAATTCAAGACATATCAATAAAAATCATAAATTAATTAAAATTCATTCTAATAGTGATATGAGTGATTCACGTGAGAATAAAACAAAATTCAGGGATTTCTAATGATGATATAAAAGACCCCCCCACACTTAAGATGTACATTTCCCTCAATGTACAAAGAAATATATATTGCCAAAGATAGATTTATAATCATAAGATAGGGAGAGAAGTGAAACATCCTGAATGATGAATGAACTCCTTGAATTGGAGTCATGGAGAATAAACAGCCAAAGCAATGATGAGGGTGGAGGAGGATACTCCGGTGGTGGTAGAGGTTAGGTTCCACAAATGCTGTGCCAAAAGAATATTATATCTCATGTTGGCTATGGTCATGGTCGAGCAGGGCATGGCAGTCGTGGAGAACCTTTCTTAGTGGAGTTTCAAGTTCCTAAGTAATAGTGAGTTTTGGAGCTCTTTATAGCTGTGATAGAATCAAGAACTTTTTTAGGAAATATATAAAGAAGAATAGTTGCTCGTAATGAAATAGCCGAAATTAAAAATGTTAAAATAATAATTATAAAACCTAATAAAAATAAGCTTAAAGAAATTTAAAAAGTATTCTTAAAATTGAATAAAAGTAACAACATAAAATAATAAATAAAAGTTTTTAAATATCTTCATCGCTAGATGGTTCGCGAGGTGTGGGTGGTGATGAGATATGGAAGTGCTGACAAATCTGCTATAGAGTAGCATCAATGTTATCGAAGCGCTTAAAAAACTGCTGCTCGAATCGAGTAAGGCGCTCAGAGATGTTAGCGTATGAAGCCGCCGCATGAACTGGATGAGAGGGGGTGGTGGCTGAGACGGTGGGTCCTCATGATGTGGAGGGACATCATCAGTAATGTCCTCTGGATCCTCTTCCTCAGTGGACTGGATGAGGCGGTACTAAGGAGGGTAGGTGCCACGTCGTTTCTCGATCATGCTCATACTTAGCATGCTCGAGATGCCCTGTGGGGACATCTGGCCGATGAGAATAAGGGAGGATGATTGGGCTGTTGTGTTAAGGAGCCCGAAGTGCCGAGCCAGTCGAGTCACATAGGGCCCGATAGAGCTGATCCCTCTCTTGTGCCGCTTCATCTGGTGGCGAATGGTGAGGGAAATAAAGTAGGCGAGGTCGATGACGTGCCCATTCACCATACTCCATAAGAAATAGGTGTCATGGGTGGTGATGACGCCAGTGCTCTCTCGTCTCCCTATCAGAGTGTGAGCCAAGATGGCGTGTAGATACCTCAAGGATAGAGAGAGAGCCGATGCTTTGGAGTGGCTAAGATCATAGGTGGCCAAGGCAAGGATGAGGTCCCTCCAACATTTTGAGAAGGAGTAGTGGATGTGGCGGTAGAGGGTGTTGAGTTCATTATCGTCCATGAATTCCTACATGTATAGCCCTAGTGCAATTCTAAACCCGGGTACGCTCAATTGGCGTACTAGACCACCAAGGCAGAACTGGACCATTCCAGGATCATCGAAGTTTGTCATGACGGTCTAAAGATGGAACATCGAGTAGCGTTCCAATGTGAACTCGAGATACATCGGCTTGACGATCTCAAAGAAGAGCCCCCACGGGTCAGTTGTTAGGAGGGCTCGGACCACGTTAGACAATTGAATCTATTCGAGTGCGGCCCAGTCAATGCAGCTGTAACACCCCTAACCTTATCCATCGCCGAATTAGGGTTACAAGGTATCACCAGTCAAAAACACATTTTCAGATAATCACGTACACACACACTTATAATAACTAAAAAAATATATAAACAATCGTTAAATAATTTCATAGTCTATTTAATTACTAGTACTAAAAGGCTGAATATACTTTTAATTCAAACTCATAATACATGTAGATATACAGACCCCATTACACTTTAATCGCACACTGTAACCATATACAATTACATTACACAAATGTACCACTATTTTTTTTATAAAATCGTATCAAATTCGGCACACATTTAATATTAAGCTAAACACTTATTCACCACACCAACACATATAATTATTATAATTTATTATTGTATATGCCATTATTCATCTAGTCATTCTTTCATGCATTTAGCTAAACCAAATTTGATTTTAACTATTACTCATTCATGGTTCAAATCAATTGACTTATAAATATATATACTTCAATTGCCTAAATCATTATACTTATTCTATATAATATAATATTACAACATTTAATATGCTACAGTTGGATGCAAAATTACTATAATTACCTATATTAATTACATTTACCAAATCGATACAATATAAATTAATGATTTCATATAATAATCCCAACTTGTCATTATTAGATCAAGGCATTGATTAGCTTCCACAACCGAATTTAAACAGCTTATACCCATCCAAAAACATGCATGCATAGTTCAACTAGTTAATCGAAAATACTTAATAACTAAAAGAGATTATTCTTGAAATTTCAAAATATTAATCACGCATATAGACATATACAGAACGTAATTATTACATACTTTATATCAAATAAATCAAGTCAATTTATCATATACAAAAATATTCATAGAAGCAATGCCAAGCCACAAATAAACCAAAATTTTCTTATTCAATGCATTTTATAACCGAATATACCAATATATTATTGAGTTAGTTTCAAACTAATTTATGTATGTCTTACCTGTTCAAAACCTTGACCAAATCAACTTAACATGCTATGAAAATGCATACACACAATGATCATTACACCATCCATTTTAAGTTTACCAACCATTGTCAAACCATTACTAACACATATAGCGTCTATCATGTGAATTATTCTTGCATAGCATATAGCATTTAAGCAAAAGTAAGCTTAAACCACAATCCAAAAATACAACCATAATTATCAAAAACCAAGACCATAAGACATTATAACAAAGCCCACATAAAGTCAAACTTAAACATACATAGCAAGCCATTTTCACATGGCTAATATACAAACACATTCAAAATAATTAATCCCGAAACCAGTCTATACATGGCATAATTTAAGTTTAGCTTTAAGGTACCAAAACAGTAGATAGTGTGATGAGCTTGGTTGACAGTCCCCGAGCTTGTAGCTTGGCTCCAAATCTATAAAATAAAGACAAATATACACACAGTAAGCTACTAAAGCTTAGTAAGTCATAAGCAATTAAACTAGCTGATAATATAATTAATTTAATTTAATTTAACCAAATTTCAATATCATTAACAAGCTTACTCTCAACTTATATCTTCAATAATAATATACCAACAACATATATTTATTACCTTAGACTGATATTCACAAGTTGAGTAATAAAACCACTGCTCAATTTTCAAAGCCAAAATGTCATAATTAATCAACCACTGCACAATTATAAAAGTCCAAGAACCTTAATTCAATATTATGTACATATAACTCTTATAAGACCAATTATTTATGATCACGTATATATGCATAACCAAAAATCAATTCCATAATATACTTATCATTTGTACAAAGCCAAATACACTTATTTAATTCATGTATATATTTAACCTTACATCACATATAATTTATCAATGATCAAGTCACATACATACCTTACTATTGATAGCTAACAAGCTAAATCATGCCTTGCCTTTTAGCTCATTTTACACATTCGATCAAGATTTACCCTTGCTCGATGAACCATTCGGAATTGGATAGGACACTTGGATAATCACATAAATCATACAATGCCAACGTCCCAGACGTGGTCTTACACGTAGCCACAAATCGATGCCACTGTCCCAGACAGGGTCTTACTCATAAACACATATCGAAACCACATATCGATGCCATGGTCTTACTCGCACACATATATCGGAATCCTATGTCATGACATATGTATCCTAACTATTCCTAAGGTTCATACGAGGCTTTCGGACGTCGTAACTCGGTCGAATCGAACTCAGAAGTATTGTAGCCAAATTTAATCACGTTCGGTCATAGCATATTTAAATTCTAATATTTCATAACAGCATATAAATATAACATTAAATTTCCAAATAAACACGTCTATTTGCTTATAAACTTACCTCGGACGGTACAAAAACGGAATCAGGCGACTAGTCGACAACTTTTGTTTTTCCCCGATCCAAATTTGTTTTCTTTAGTTCTTGATCTAAAAATATTCAAATTAAGCTCATTCAAACATATTTTCATTCAATTTAGTCCAAAACACATAAATAGGCAAATTATCGTTTTACCCCTAACATTTATAATTTTTTCAATTTAGTCCCTATTGCACAAAACACAAAATACACAAAATTTCCAATTACCCATGTTTAGCCGAAACTTACCCATTACCATACGAGTCCATATATTTCATTAATTTCACATTTTAGTCCCTCAAATTATTATTTTTGCAATTAAGTCCTAATTACTCAAAATTATCAAAAATTCCAAAACAAAATATGTTAAGCTAAAACATATCTTTCATTTTTCATCATCAAACCAAAAAAATCACTAGTTATCAACAATGGCACAACTCAAAATATTCATGAAAATAAAAAATTCAAGTATGGGTTTTGTAGTACTTGAAGCAACGATCTCAAAAACGTAAAAATTATCAAAAACCGAACAAAAACGAACCTTGTATGGGCTTGAATATTGACCGAACCCTAGCTTGCTTACTTTTCTTTTTATTTTGTTTAGTTTCGACTACCAAGAACATATGAACACTCAAATATGGCTTTATTTATATAATATAATATTTAATTTACTTATATATCTTTACTAATATAATAGAAAAAACCATGTAACTTATATCTTATGCCGTCCCACTTACTTATTAATGGGATCTTTACGACATAAATGTTCCAACTTAGAAAGCCACTAACAATTTGGCCCTCATGCTTTAAAATATCAAGTTTTTAATTTATGCGATTAAGTCCTTTTATTTAATCAGACACCTAAACGACAAAATTAAATCACGAAAATTTCACAGATATAAATTCACACAAAATAAACACGAAAAATAATTTAAAAATTATTTTTTGACTCGGATTCGTGGTCTCAAAACCACAGTTCCGATTAGGGTCTATATCGGGCTATTACAGCAGCAGCCCATACCTAAGGGTCGGGCCCGTAATATCTGATATAATTCTTCTTGGGGTCCCAAAGGAACCTGGAGAAACGAGTGCCTAATCTCTGTGGTAGGACCCGAGGATGACGCTGCTCCTTTCCTCTTCTTCGAGGTGAGAACAGCGGTCTTCTTACCACGTGAGGACGACATTGTACCTATATTGAAAAATTAAAGTTCAACCAATATGCCCTAAGAATAGTATGAAAAATCAAGACTAAATATGAATATTTCATGAGATTTATGTACTAGATAATACAAATGAAAACATGTAACGTCTTGATTTTCGGATTTATTCGCGGTTTTCAATATTTTGTAAAGATTTTAAAATTTTGTATTTGGATGTGAAATTAATGTTTTGAGTAGGTAAATGGGCTTATAGAAGGCCCATGTGTTGGCCAAAACCCGGTTGAATTTTTGAATTTTTGGACTTAGGAGTTAGGGGTTCTAGCTAGATGGCCTTTGTATAGAGTTATGGGTAAATGGCATCACAAAAAGAGCCTTAGTAGAGTGGCAAGGGTGACACCACTAGGCTCATAAAAAGGTGGCGTGTGGAGCATTGGGGAAGGCATGGGATCGATTCCCAGTGTTGGCAAATAGATGCATTTATTTTTAAGTGCTGGAGGGGTAAGTGTTGGAGTCCAAGTGGATTCTGCTAAAGGAAAGTTTGAATCAGTCTAAATGCTTGAATTAAGGAGTGATAAGGGGAGAGAATTAAGGGATTGGGTGAGAGACTGAGAGTTGGCTGAATTTAGGGAATTGAAGAGGGAAAATTCGGCAGAGGGTTTAGGTTAATATTTCGGCACCTAGGGCTTTGTGAGGTGCCGTTTTCTTCTGCTCAGGCACCATAAGGGTTTTTCTTTTTCTCTCTTTTCCTCCCTAGCCTAAACTTTCACCTATCCTGTTCTTCTTTCTGTATTTTCTTCTCCAAAGCCGTCCATCAAACCTGCTATTCATCAGCACCTTTGCCGAAGTCGCAAAAGCCGAAATCCTGTGATCACTGCTTGTGCCGATTTCTTCAAAGCCAGGTCCTTCTATGTTCTTTTGTTTTATTAAATCTACGATTATCTTTTCTTAATCCTAGATACCTGACAGCAATTCTACTTCAAGGTCATAGCCTCATATCGTCATCTCCTTCACCACCCAAAAGCCGAAAGTACCATTGGTTTAGGGGCTTATAGCCGAAACTTCTTCGACCCTTGGATTCGGGTTTTACCATTGTTCTGAGGATAAATCTACACTGTATTTTGTGGAAATCAAGTAGGAGTAAGGGGTAAGTACTTATCATCTCGGATCGTTTTATTTTACGATGTTAGGAAAAGCGAAATCCCTAAAAATTAGGGAGGTCATCGATTTGAGCATAAGGCTTTAAGGGTTTGTAACTGATCTTTTATTTCGGTGATTAGAGTCTGCTTAAGCGTTGGATCAAAAGCATGAATCATTGGAGCAATCGGATTTGGAACTAGCTATTGATTTTGGCAAAAAGGTAAGCGTTCAAAGGCTTTTTAGGAACATGGTTCGACTTTGGTTGAGCAAGTTTTGGGTTTAGTGATTATGGTTTGTAAATAAGAACTGTGCTAATCAATTGTAGGACATCGGAAGAGATCTCAGTAGCAGTCGTCGCGAATCAGGTGTGTACCGAACACCCTTTCTTAGTTCAATTCGGCAAAAGCCAAAATGCCGAAATTCCGGCATTTCATGGGCTTGTGAGTATGCGAATGCTCTCAAAGACGTAGAGTAATTGTTAGATCTAGCACCACAAGGTGGTAAGTAAGTTTGTGTGACGTCTTAACGTACTTCGGAAAAAGAGGGCCCCGATGGGCCAAAACCGGGCCCAATGGGCTTATGGACCAATATGGGTAAGAGATGGGCAAAGTAGCATGTTAGTTAGATGGTGGAACCAAATTGCATAAAACGGCTAAAAATTACTGAAATAGCTTGTGTAGTTGCGTAAGTACGAAATTACCCCTAAAGAGCATAATTATCGAAATACCCCTAGGGTTTAAATTGGCTAAACTGCATGATTGATTGATACTGTATTTTGCATGATATGCTTTTATTAATATCTGTTGCATGGGATTGGGGTATTGATGGAGGAAGTATTGAAGGTGGTTTATCCACATACTGGAGGCTTTGCCTCAACTTACTGATATTCGAGCAGCGTTGCTGCAACTGTGGAGTGTAAGGCTGGGTGGGTTGAGATATTCCCCACATGGAGTGTAGGGCTAGTACGGGGCAGTGTAGCGGTTGGTGGGTTGAGTAGTCTCCCCAGATGGGTTTGCATGCATTAGTACTATTGTTACCTATGTTATTGAACTGGTCTATGGGCCACCATGTTATGTAAAAAGGGCTAAGGCCTTGCTCTTGTGATACAAAAGGGCTTCGGTCCCTGTGTAATCGTTATTTGAGTGGGGCTTAGGCCCAATGGGCTCGAGCTGATTTGGGCTTTGGATGGGTTTTCAGATACACCGAGTTTTCCCAAACTCACCCCATTTTCTTCCATCCTTGCGGTGAGCCCTAGTTGGTGGACTTGGAGTCGGACGGGATTTGAGTGGCCACACATTTTTCGCAAATTCATTTTTTTCTGGTGAACTAGATTTTCCATATTTTTCGTTTATGGTTTTGGGTTTTTTGTAATAAGGTCGTTAATTATTTTTATGGTTTGGGTTGTTTCTTTATTATTTAATTCTATTATGATAAAACCGACCTATGATAACTAACGAAATAGATTAGCTCTAGGACGTTTTCAAAAACATTAAGTGATTTTAAAATAACACGAATACAAGTAAGACTTCCGCTACAAACGTTTTCAACCTTAATCATTTTCTTAAGATGGACATAACCAAACGGTTTTCTCAAAATTATACGAGATATTAGAGTGTGGCAATGGCGGTGTGCATGTCTAGGATTGGATCCGAAGGAGCTTGGTACTTAAGCAATCCGGCTGTGCTCACCTCCTCTTCTTCTGGTTTCCTACGGTGCATGCTTCCATTCACTTTAACTTACTTTTAAAAGTGTCTTTTACAACACCAACTAAGTTTTCCAACTAAGTAATACGGAATGTTTTGAACACTTCGATGTGGTGCATCAGATCCGGTCATAACATCTAGGCCGGGTTTGGGGTGTTACATTTAGTGGTATCATAGCTTGGTTGCAACAACTCGGCTGTGGATCGGGTCCGAAAATCTTGAAAAAAAAAGTTTTTTTTTTCTATAAGTCTTTCAAAAATGTTCAAAGTTTTTCTATTGAACGAGGTTAAATCAATAGTTTTAAAATAAAAGTGTTTTCAAATGAAATCTCTTTATTTTCGGTAAACAAAAACATGGTTTTTAATTTTTACATGGACTGATAAGGAAGTGGCACACTGAATCCCCGGCACCAAGTCTGTAAGTGTTCTTTTTCTGCTTTAAATATTATGGAACTGGACTGGAAGTAATACTGTAGATAGTATTGAGCCTTAGAGATAGTGCTATTGATAATATGATATTAGGGCTACAAAACTGAGACCGTAGCTAAATCGTGATTACGCGAAAATAACTCTGAAACTCTATCTGTTCATAAGATATTCTGTAATAAACAGTGGAACCAGTAAACTAATGTCATAAAATTCGTAATCAGATAAATCATTATGAGTACAAGGGCTACTCGGGGAAGAGGCCGTGGTCGAGGCCGAGGTAGCACTCAAGCTGGATCTGCGTCATCTGAACACATGCCAGGTGGTGAGGTACTTCCACCACCGGTTAATGAAAATGGGCCGTATGATCGGGCCGCAGGGGATGACGCTTTGTCTCAGGCCATGTTGAGGGTGTTGGAAAGGTTGGTCGGAGCTAACATCGGGCCCATGAATAGAGGGTCCATTTCTGAACGACATCAGCCAACGGATTTGAGATTTTAGGGCGATATCTGAGTGGCCCCAAATGTGGTAATCTTGGTTGGAAGCCACAGAGTGGAACATAGGATTAAGGATTGTCCTAGGAAGGCCACTCAGGCTCAGGGGGCCGAACAAGGGGCTGTGCGACCGGCTCAACCTGTGAGGGATGGACCGCCGCTGCCAAGATGTCGTGGACAAGGTCGCGGTGGTAATGGCCGTGGATGTGGGGCACCCGGCAGGGGTATTGGTAACGCGGATGCTCGTCAGCCAGCTTTGGTGTATGCTGCTCGTCGCCGCGAGGAGGGTGATGCACCTGATGTCATAACTGGTATGTTTTTTATCTATGGTGTACCTTATACTGCTCTGATTGATGTGGGATCAACCCATTCATATGTGGCATATAACATTTCTAGGGCACTGGGTGTGCACTTCGAGGAGACTGTATGTGGGGTGTCTGTGATAAGTCCTTTAGGTCATTCGGTTAAGGTAGAGAAACTCTTCAAGGAGGTGCCTCCAGAGATTCAAGGCGGGGTTTTCTGTGGGGATTTGATAGAGATACCGCTTGAAGAATTCGATTTGATACTAAGGATGGATTGGTTGACCAAGCATAAGGCAATGTTGGATTGTGCAGCTAAGAGGATGGTGTTAAGGGCTGTCAATGATGAAGAGGTAATGATTATTGGAGAATGGAGGGATTACTTAGCCAATATAGTATCGGCATTGAGGGCTGAGAAACTGATGCGCAAGGGTGCGAGGCATATCGGCTTTGGTAAGCCAAGTCAAATCGAGGATCCGACCGTGGAGACCATCGAATCGTTAGGGAATTCGGGATGTTTTTAGGAAGAGCTTCTGGATTACCTCCGAATCGGAAGTTGAGTTTGGAATCGATTTGTTGCCCGGAACAGCTCCAGATCTATTGCACCCTATAGGATGGCACCGAAGGAGTTAGTGGAGCTGAAGGCTCAAATTCAAGAGTTGTTAGATAGAGGCTTCATTAGGCCTAGTGTGTCTCCTTGGGGAGCACCAGTCATGTTTGTGAAGAAAAAGGACGGAACGATGCGCATCTGCATCGATTATCGCCAGTTGAACAAACTGACGATTAAGAATAAGTATCCACTACCAAGGATTGACGATCTGTTCGATGAACTGAAGGGAGCTTCGGTATTCTCCAAAATCGATCTTCGTTCAGGATACCATCAGCTAAGGGTAAAAGAAGGGGATATTCATAAAACAACATTTCGAACTTGATATGGACATTATGAGTTTGTGGTCATGTCGTTTGGGCTGACGAACGCACCTGCAGCTTTTATGGATCTAATGAACCCAGTATTCCAACCTTACTTGGATCGGTTCGTAGTCGTCTTTATCGATGATATCCTGGTATACTCTAAAACAGAGGCGAAGCATGATGAGCATCTCCGTATTGTGCTGCAAGTGTTAAGGGAACAGGAGCTCTACGTGAAATTCAGCAAGTGTGAATTCTGGTTGAGGGAGGTAACTTTCCTAGGGCATGTGGTCTCTGCCGAGAGGATTAAGGTGGATCCTCGTAAAATTGATGCGATTCTGGAATGGAAGCCACCTAGGTCAGTATCGAAAATTCGGAGTTTTCTAGGTTTAGCAGGTTACTACAGAAGGTTTGTAGAGGGTTTCTCGATAATGGCGGCACCCTTGACAAAACTCATAAGGAAAGGAGTACCATTTGTCTGGACCGAGAAACAGCAAAAAGCTTTTGATCGGTTGAAAAAGGTATTGACCGAAGCGCCGGTGTTGATTCAACCGGTGTGCAGGAAGGACTTTTTATGTATACAAACGATGCGTCACATGTGGGGTTAGGTTGCGTCTCGATGCAAGAGGGCAAGCTGGTCGCTTATGCATCGCGACAGCTTAAGGCTCATGAGGTGAATTACCCTACGCATGATTTGGAGCTAACAGCGGTGATTTTTGCGTTAAAATTTGGAGACACTACTTATATGGGGAAAAGTGCATCATATACACGATCATAAGAGCCTAAAGTATTTGTTGACTCGAAGGAGTTGAACCTTAGGCAACGAAGATGGGTGGAGTTGCTTAAAGACTACGACTGTTCGATAGAGTACCACCCAGGAAAGGCTAATATGGTGGCGGATGCATTGAGTCGAAGGGTTGTTACTGATTTGAGAGCCTTGTTCGCACGATTAAGTCTGTACAACGATGGAAGCTTGTTGGCAGAACTACAAGTAAGGCCTACTTGGACTGAGCTCATTAAGGAAAAACAGTTGAAGGATGATTCATTAGCTCTTCGGTTCCAGCAAGTTAAGAGTGGTGAGAACGAGGATTTTGGGTTGAACAGTGAAGGAGTTCTGTGCTTTCGTGGAAGGGTTTGTATTCCAAAGGACCGTGAATTGAGGCAGTTAATTCTAAAAGAGGCTCATGGTGGACTCTGTGCCATGCATCTTGGAGGGAATAAGTTATATCGAGACTTGCAAGAAGTGTACTGGTGGCCCGGATTAAAACGAGAGGTGACCGAATTTGTTAGGAAATGTCGACGTGCCAAGAAGTTAAGGTCGAGCACCAATTGCCTTGGGATTATCGCAACTCGTGAAAATTCCGCTATGGAAGTGGGAAAGAGTAACAATGGACTTTGTGAGTGGGTTACCTTTGACACCCACCAAGAAAGATTCGGTGCGGGTGGTTGTGGATAGGTTAACAAAATCTGCTCATTTCATACCTGTTCGTACCGACTACTCACTGCAAAAGTTGGCCAAGTTATATGTGGCGGAGGTAGTGCGACTGCATGGGGTGCCAGCGTCGATAATTTCTGATCGAGACCCTAGGTTTACATCTCAGTTTTGGCAGAGTTTGCTTACAATAACAGCTATCAAGAAAGTATTCAGATGGCACCATATGAAGCACTTTATGGGCGAAGATGTCGTACGCCGACGTGTTGGACGAGTTGGGTGAACGACGAGTGCTTGGACCGGAATTGGTGGCGGATAATCGAAAGCAAGGTTAGGTGATAAGGGATCGGTTAAAGGAGGCATCCGATAAGCGTAAGTCGATGCGATCCGAAGTGCAAAGAGATTGAGTTTTTGTTGGGGATATGGTTTTCTTGAAGGTTTCCCTTGGAAGAAAATTTTGAGATTTGGTAAGAAGGGTAAGTTGAGCCCACGGTTTATTGGGCCTTACCGAATTGTTAAGCGGGTTGGACTAGTGGCTTATCAGCTAGACTTACCACTGTAATCGCATCGTATCCACGATGTTTTTCAAGTATCCATCTTTGGCGGTATCGATCGACCCAACCCATATCATACCGCCATGTAAATCGAGGTACGATCGATTTATCTTCAAGAGGAACTGTGCAAATACTTGATCGTGACGTCAAGGTGTTGAGAAGGAAATCAGTTCCACTAGTGAAAGTACTTTGGAGGAACCATGGCAAAGAAGAAGCTACTTGGGAAACTGAGGAGGCTATGCGTCAACAGTACCCTCAACTGTTCTAATAAGGTAAAATTTCGAGGTCGAAATTTCTTTAAGGAGGGTAGAGTTGTAACGTCCTGATTTTCGGATTTATTCGCGGTTTTCAATATTTTGTAAAGATTTTAAAATTTTGTATTTGGATGTGAAATTAATGTTTTGAGTAGGTAAATGGCCTTATAGAAGGCCCATGTGTTGGCCAAAACACGGTTGAATTTTTGAATTTTTGGACTTAGGAGTTAGGGGTTCTGGCTAGATGGCCCTTGTATAGAGTTATGGGTAAATGGCATCACAAAAAGAGCCTTAGTAGAGTGGAAAGGGTGACACCACTAGGCTCCTAAAAAGATGGCGTGTGGAGCATTGGGGAAGGCATGGGATCGATTCCCAGTGTTGGCAAATAGATGCATTTATTTTTAAGTGCTTGAGGGGTAAGTGTTGGAGTCCAAGTGGATTCTACCAAAGGAAAGTTTGAATCAGTTTAAATGCTTGAATTAAGGAGTGATAAGGGGAGAGATTTAAGGGATTGGGTGAGAGACTGAGAGTTGGCCGAATTTAGGGAATTGAAGAGGGAAAATTCGGCAGAGGGTTTAGGTTAATATTTTGGCACCTAGGGCTTTGTGAGGTGCCGTTTTCTTCTGCTCAGGCACCACAAGGGTTTTTCTTTTTCTCTCATTTCCTCCCTAGCCGAAACTTTCACCAATCTTGTTCTTCTTTCTCTACTTTCTTCTCCAAAGCCGTCCATCAAACCTGCTATTCATCAGCACCTTTGCCGAAGTCGCAAAAGCCGAAATCCTGTGATCACTGCTTGTGCCGATTTCTTCAAAGCCAGGTCCTTCTATGTTCTTTTATTTTATTAAATCTACGATTATCTTTTCTTAATCCTAGATACCTGACGGCAATTCTACTTCAAGGTCATAGCCTCATATCGTCATCTCCTTCACCACCCAAAAGCCGAAAGTACCATTGGTTTAGGGGCTTATAGCCGAAACTTCTTCAACCCATGGATTCGGGTTTTACCATTGTTCTAAGGATAAATCTGCACCGAATTGCATGGAAATCAAGTAGGAGTAAGGGGTAAGTACTTATCATCTCAGATCTGTTCTTATTTTACGATGTTAGGAAAAGCCAAAATCCCTAAAAATTAGGGAGGCTGTCGATTTGAGCATAAGGCTTTAAGGGTTTGTAACTGATCTTTTCTTTCGGTGATTAGAGTCTTCTTAAGCATTGGATCAAAAGCGTGAATCATTGGAGCAATCGGATTCGGAACTAGCTATCGATTTTGGCAAAAAGGTAAGGGTTCAAAGGCTTTTTAAGAACATGGTTCGACTTTGGTTGAGCAAGTTTTGGGTTTAGTGATTATAGTTTGTAAATAAGAACTGTGCTAATCAATTGTAGGACATCGGAAGAGATCTCAGTAGCAGTCGTCGCGAATCAGGTGTGTACCGAACACCCTTTCTTAGTTCAACTCGGCAATAGCCGAAATGCCAAAATTCCAGCATTTCATGGGCTTGTGAGTATGCGAATGCTCTCAAAGACGTAGAGTAATTGTTAGATCTAGCACCGCAAGGTGGTAAGTAAGTTTGTGTGACGTCTTAACGTACTTCGAAAAAAGAGGGCCTTGATGGGCCATAATTGGGCCCAATGGGCTTACGGACCAATATGGGTAAGAGATGGACAAAGTAGCATGTTAGTTAGATGGTGGAACCAAATTGCATAAAACGGCTAAAAATTACTGAAAGAGCTTGTGTAGTTGCGTAAGTACAAAATTACCCCTAAAGAGCATAATTACCGAAATACCCCTAGGGTTTAAATTGGCTAAACCGCATGATTGATTGATACTGTATTTTGCATGATATGCTTTTATTAATATCTGTTGCATGGGATTGGGGTATTGATGGAGGAAGTATTGAAGGTGGTTTATCCACGTACTAGAGGCTTTGCCTCAACTTACTGATATTCGAGCAGCGTTGCTGCAACTGTGAAGTGTAGGGCTGGGTGGGTTGAGATATTCCCCACATGGAGTGTAGGGCTGGTACGGAGCAGTGTAGCGGTTGGTGGGTTGAGTAGTCTCCCAGATGGGTTTGCATGCATTAGTACTATTGATACCTATGTTCTTGAATCGGGCCTATGGGCCACACTTGTTATGTAAAAAGGGCTAAGGCCTTGCTCTTGTGATTCGAAAAGGGCTTGGTCCACTGTGTAATCGTTATCTCGAGTGGGGCTTAGGCCCAATGGGCTCGATCTGATTTAGGCTTTGGATGGGTTTTCAGATATACTGAGTTTTCCCAAACTCACCCCATTTTCTTCCATCCTTGTAGGTGAGCCCTAGTTGGTGGACTTGGAGCTGTGCGGGATTCAGAGTGGCCACACGTTTTCTGGAAATTCGTTTTTTTCCGGTGAACTAGATTTTCCATATTTTTCGTTTATGGTTTTGGGTTTTTTTGTAATAAGGCCGCTAATTATTTTTATGGTTTGGGTTGTTTCTTTATTATTTAATTCTATTATGATAAAACTGATCTATGATAACTAACGAAATAGATTAGCTCTAGGACGCGTTTTCAAAAACATTAAGTGATTTCAAAATAAAACGAATACAAGTAAGACTTCCGCTAAGCAAACGTTTTCAACCTTAATCATTTTCTTAAGATGGACATAACCAAACGGTTTTCTCAAAATTATACGAGATATTAGAGTGTGGCAATGGCGGTGTGCATGTCTAGGATTGGATCCGAAGGGAGCTTGGTACTTAAGCAGTCCGACCGACTCACCTCCTCTTCTTCCTGGTTTCCTACCTGGTGCACAGCTTCCATTAACTTTAACCTACTTTTAAAAGTGTCTTTTACAACACCAACTATGTTTTCCAACTAAGTAATACGGAATGTTTTGAACGCTTCGATGTGGCACATCAGATCCGGTCATAACGTCTAGGCCGGGTTTGGGGTGTTACAAAACAACTAAATATATCAAGTTATAGGATTATGGGAATAATGAATGAATGCATGTGGGTAAGCATAAGTTTCATGGAAACATGGAAAAATGAAAGAGTATAGCATAATGTAGTAACTAAAATGACAAAATTTTCATTAAACAAGCATGAGTATTTTAATATTCTAACTATGAATATTCATTCAAAAATAGTTAAATAGAGGAGAGAAATCATGAAAGAACCAACATAGTTAAAGAAAATAGAGAGAAAAGAGTAAACAAAGGCAAGAGAAAGGAGCTTGAGGCATCGGAATTGGTGTTGTAGGCAGCGCACGGGTGTGGGAGGTAGGACGTGTGAAGTTGCAACGGCTAGGGTTAGGGATTTTTTTGGGAGGAAGACGATGAATAGTGAGGGGTTTATATAGATTTTAGGGCACACGGCCATGGGACACGCCCGTGTGGCCTAATTTTTTCCCCTGTGTTTCGCAAATTTTGAATTTGGGCGTTTGACATTCGGCCCACGCCCGTGTTCTTTGGGCGTGTGAGAGCATACGGTCGTGTCACACGGCCGTGTCGCACTTTGTTCGCTTCTCCCACGCCCGTGTACATAGGTCCACTCCCATGTCCGTTTTGACAGTGTCGACTACGGGTGGATGGCACGTGCGTGTCGTACGCCAGTGTTACATTCTCAATTTCAACCACGATTTCTAGGCACTCGGTGTCTCATGCCTGTGTTGTTTTGGAAGTTTCACCCACACCCATATCACATGGTCGTGGCAACTTATCGCATCCCGTGTTGGGAAAAGATGTTGCCCTGTTTTCACACGACCTAATGCACACCCGTGTGCCTGGCTGTGTGGGCTTTAGCAAGCGTGCGTTCAATGATTTGGTTAGTATGTTAGATGATAAAAACTAAAACTGAAATAAATCATTACTGTTAATGCTCATGTTGCCTCTCGAGAAGCGCTTATTTATAGTCTTAAGCTGGACTTACCACTCTTCTGAATGGTCAAGGTGGTGCGAGGAGTTTACACTCCTTATCCCTGCTATCAACTTTATCAACATAAGGTTTAGGACGGGTATTGTTTACCTTAAATGTGGTGAACTTAGGATGAATGAGCTCGACTGTACCATATCGAAAAATACTGAGTACCATAAGAGGAATTTCTTCATTAGGTTTAGGAGTGGTAATGCGAGGATCCGCTTTATCTAGTAGTACTTTGTCTCCAGCCTGAAGTTGATTTGGTGAGGTATTGAGTTTTCCTGGCTCAGTTTCGGTTTATCAGGTGTTCTCAGTTTCTATGTTCGCCATTCATCTAGCTCCTCGATTTGTAGCCTTCGTTCTTCGTAGATAGGTCCTTTGTTGTTGTTTGAACACGGCTCATATGCGTTCTTAGTAACTGTTTCCTGTACAGAGGGTTTCACCATATGATCAGTACTAGTAGAATGATTTATACAACCACCTTCAATTTTTGATATGTTACTCGAATTAAGAGCTCGAAGGGTGATTGTTTCGTCTCCCACACAAAGTGTGAGTTCACCTGTACCAACATCAATAATGGTTCTAGCAGTCACTAAAAAGGGTCGTCCTAAAATTAAAGGTGCGTTACTATCCTCTTCCATGTCTAGAACAACAAAGTCTACTGGGTATATAAATTTATCGATCTTAACGAGAACATCTTCAATGATACCCCTAGGAAATCTAATGGTTTTATCAGCCAATTGAATGCTCATCCTAGTTTGTTTGGGTTTCCCAAGACCTAGCTGTTTAAACATTTAATAAGGCATAACATTAATGCTTACCCCTAAGTCAGCCAATGTATTATGAACATCTAAACTACCAATTAAACAAGGAATCGTAAAACTCCCTGGATCCTTCAATTTGTTGGATAGCTTATTTTGTAATATGGCTGAGCAAGCTGCATTCAACTCCACATGCGACGGCTTATCCAACTTTCGTTTATTTGTTAAAAGTTCCTTTAAAAACTTGACTGCGTTTGCCATCTACGAAAAGGCTTCAATAACGGTAAGTTAATATGTAACTTTTTTAATAATTTAAGGAATTTACCGAATTGTTCTTCTGTGTGGTCTTTCCTTGTCACGTTTGGGTATGGCACACGGGGTTTGTACTCTTTACTTACCGGTTTCTGGTCATTGTGGTCCACCTCACCTTTATCTTGACTTACCACAATCCTTGCCTCGGTTCTGGTACAGGCTCAACTAACCCTTCCTCATCTTGAATTGTAATTGCATTGATTTTCTCCCTTGGGTTAGACTCCATGTTACTCGGCAAACTACCTTGTGGTTGTTCAGAAATCAGTTTGGCGAGTTGGCCTATCTGAGTTTCGAGCCCTTGGATCGACGCTTGTAGATTTTTAATGTAACACCCCGAATTTGGGCCTAAAAGTATTGGGCCTTGAGTATGGGTCCGTAGGGAGGTTGTATATAGGTATTTAATTGTGCAAGGAAATGACACAATTAAATGTCTACTTTGGTGGTTAACAGGCCTGAGAACTGTTGGAGAAATCTTAGGTTCAAACCTGGGCTTTAGAAAAAAATTTGGTATTAAGTGAATAAAACCCTGGATGCTTGGATGAAGGCCTTTTAAATTATTGTGTTAAATAAATAACACAAGGAAGCATGTGGTCTAGTGGTTGTGGCATCCTTAAGGTTGCAAGGGAGCCTAGGTTCAAATCTTGGCTCTTACAATTCATTTTGGTTTTTCTCTTAAGTGAATCTGGATGCTGGCACATATGTCTTAAAGTTAATTATGGACGTTTTTATCACAGAAAGAGCATGTGGTGGAGTGGCAAGGTGGCGTGTTGTGTAACTGTGAGGTCTAAGGTTCAAGTCTTGGGATGCGCAGTGGAGTATTTATTTTGCTATTGGAGCTGTGTAGGAGGTGGAGTTGGATTGAAACTCTGTGGTTGAAGTGGTCATAAGAATGAGGAATTTTCCTATTGGTTGAAAGTAATCCCACATCGGGAAGCTAACATGAGTATTGGTGAGAAGCTGGCTTGAAATAGAGTGAACCAGATGAGTTAGGGAGCAAGACTAAATGCAGGATGTGCCAAGGTTGGTGATCGTGGACTTCGGCGCATTCTCATAAACAAGTGTGTATTTCACACTACTCTAGCTGTAGAACGGCAAATGCCGGAATGCCGAAATGCCGGTCACATGGCGATGGCAGCCACACGAACGTGCGAGCGCACGTGTGGAAGCTTTGACGTGATGGTTAAGGCCATCATGAGTGCTCTCGTGGGCTTAGGTTGCTTAGGGTCACGATGGGCCAGGATGGGCCAACGGGCCCATGTGCCCAAGTGGATAAATTGTATGATTGTGTAGTAAGTATAGGATTAGACTATGTGAATCTCGTAACTGTAGGATTACTGAAATACCCCTATAGGATAGAATTACTGAAATGCCCTTGTAGGGAAGAATTACTGAAATACCCTTGGTTTACAAAATTACTGAATACCCACAATTAGCAAAATTACCAAAATACCCCTGGTTTGTAAAATTACCAACATACCCTTGATATGTGAAATTACTGAAATACCCTCGACCTGTAAAATTACCAAAATACCCTCGACCTGTAAAATTACCGAAATACCCTCGACTTGTAAAATTACTAAAATACCCTCGATTTGTAAAGTGACCAAAATACCCCTGATTTGTAAAATTTCTAAAATACCCTTAATTTGGAAAATTATAGAAATACCCCTGATTTACAAAATTACAGAAATACCCTTGACTTTAAAAAAATTATAGAACTACCATTGGTTTGCAAAATTACTGAAATACCCTTGGTTTGTAAATTTACCAAAACACCCTTGTAGGGTGAAATGACTAAAATACCCCTAATAGGTAAAAAGCCCGTAATGCCCCTGTAGGGTAAAATGACCGTAAAGCCCCTGTAGGGTAAAGTGATTGTAATACCCCTGTATGGTAAAATGACGATTATGCCCTTAAGTTTCGTATGACTGATGTGCTTAGGATTTACATATTTGATTGCACTGAGTATGACTTTGCATACACATAATATTTATGGCACAACATACTGCATAGGGTAAGGATTTTGATATAGAGGAAGTTCTGTACTGTTGACTATGTCACATTCACTGTAACTTGTGGCTATGCCACAATTACTGATACTGGTGGCTTTGCCACATTTACTGTTTCTGGCAACTATGCTGCATCATTATTTCTAGCAGCTTTACTGCGATATTGGTGTGCTAGATGGGTGGGTCGATTTATATCCCAACATGGTGTGTTGGTTGGCACTGGTGGTGCGCTGGTTGGATTTGGGTGGGATGCATAATTGCATTACATCGTACTGTATTGTTACTGAATTGGGCTTAGGCCCATACTACTACTATATAGGGCTTAGGCCTAGACTGTACTGATACTGAATCAGGCTCAGGCCTAGACTGTTACTAGATGCACTGTTTCCTATAGTTTAATAAGAGATTACACACTGAGTTTTCGTAAACTCACCCCGGTTCTAACTATGCAGGTAATCCCTAAAGCTTAGATGGTTTAGAGCTGCGAGGGACTCGGAGATGGCCACACTATTGCTTCTGTTTCTTTTATTTGCAACTAGATTTCATTTTGGGTTTTAATTTTTGTAATAAAGCCGTTGGTGGGTTTTAAGTTTTAATTTGGATTTTGTTTTCTTATACTAAACTGCTAGTCTAGGAAAACACGAGTTTTAAAAATAGCACGATTTTCTAAAAAACACGAGCTTTCAGCAACAAAGTTTTCAAAATGCTTCCGCAGTTTAAATTGAAGTAATATACCAAAGGCAAACAAATTGGTAAACATTTTGACGAGAAATTTTGTTAAATAATAATAAAAAGATTTAGATTCAGTAACAGATTCTTACCAAAAAGATCAATTTTTGAAAAATACTTTGATGTGACACGCTAGATTCGGCCATAACATTTAGGTCGGGTTTGGGGTGCTACATTTAAGTACCGTCTCGGTATTCTGAAAAAGAGTTTCTGACACCGAGATGAATTTGGTTAGCATCTCCTCAAGGTTCGACTTTTTCTCCTGTTGGTACGGTGGTTGCTGAAAGCCTGGAGGGGGTGGTGGTTTCTGATTTCCTTGGCCTCTCCAAGAAAAATTTGGGTGGTTCCTCCAACCGGCATTGTAAGTATTGCTATAAGGATTGTTTTGAGATCGAGGATTGCTACCTATGTAATTTAACTGCTCGTTCTCCATGTTGTAGCCATAAAGTGGGTACTCTGAACTGCTTGATCCACCTCCACTTACTTTGCACTACAGTACTGGGTGAACCTGTGAAGAACTAAGAAAACCATCAATTTTCTTATTCAAGAGTTCTACCTGATTAGAGAGCATGGTGACTTAATCGACGTTATAAACGTCGGCTGTTTTTGTTGGCTTTGTCCTCATGACCTGCCACTGATAGTTATTCAGTGACACCTCTTCTATAAATTCATAAGCATCTTCAGGTGTCTTATTATTGATAGTTCCACCAGCGGCTGCATCGATCATCTGTCGAGTCGAAGGATTTAGGCCATTATGAAATGTTTGAACCTGTAGGCAGAGTGGTAACCCATGGTGAGGGCATCTTCTCAAGAGGTCCTTGTATCTCTCCCATGCATCGTAGAGTGTTTCTAAATCCATCTATACAAAAGAAGAGATCATTACGTAATTTATCAGTTTTAGCAGGCGAAAAATATTTTAATAAAAACTTTTCGGTCATTTGTTCCCAAGTAATGATTGACCCTCATGGTAACAAATGCAACCATTGTTTAGCTTTATTCCTCAATGAAAAGGGAAACAACCGAAGGCGAATGGCATCATAAAAAATGCCATTAATTTTAAAAGTGTCGCAAAACTCTAAGAAATTTTCCAAGTGAGCATTGGGATCCTCGTCCTGCGAACCATCAAACTGAACAAATTGATGGATTATTTGAATGGTGTTAGGTTTCAATTCAAAATTATTTGCAGCAACAATAGGCCTAACTATGCTCAATTCAGTTCCTATTAAAGAAGGTTTAGCATAATCATACATAGTGCGCGGAGCAGGATTCTAATTAATAGCACTCGAAAGAGGTAGCGGATTTTCTTGGTTTTTAGCCATCTCCTCGGTTGTGGCTGAAGTATCGTCCTCTTGCTCTTCTGTGTATCGTAAGCTTCGCCTTCTTTCTCGTCAAGTTTTATGAACTGTGCAGTCAATCTCACCGTCAAAAAGTATTGGTCCTGACGGGTTTCTTCTGGTCATAAACTAGAAAAACCTATGAAAAGAAAATAAATGAAAAATTAGAAAAGAAAATAAAAATTTAAGTTGCAATAAAAGTAAAATGGCTAAAGTAATAAAAATTAAGTGTTCTAATATCCTAGTTCCCCAGCAATGGCGCCAAAAACTTGATGTGTGATATTCGTAACAGGTTTTAAAAATTTATAAATGAATCGTTCTTGGGACTAACTTATTATCACAATTAAGGCAAGTGTACCTATCGAACAGTAGTATAGTTCAACAAGACCGGATTTTCAAACCCAAAGGAACTACAATTTCTTTTTATTATCTAGCCTAAAAATTAAGAGGTTTGGTTATCTAAAATAATTACTAACTAAGAACGCACAGCAAGAAGATTTGGGAAAATACTTTTGGGAAAATTCGATTGATTAAGACAATACCTAAGGAAAATCCACCTAGACTTCACTTGTTATTTGACTCTGAATCAGATGATTTATTCATTTAACTTAATCCGTAGTAATCCCTAAGTTATATTATACTCTCTCTCGAGACTAATAACGTCTAACCCTAGGTTGAATAATTGAAATCTCTTTCTAATTAACACCCTAGAATTGTATTAACTCCATGTAACACCCCGTACCCGAGTCCGTTACCGGAATCGAACACAAGGTGCACACAGACTTAGCTTAATTATTTTCACAGTCCATTCAGAAATTTCCAGACAAGCTAGTTACTGCATCACTGTCTCCTTAAAAATCATATCTTGAGTTTCAAAGCTCGAAAATCAGTTTCATAATTTTTCCCTGAAATTAGACTCATATATCCATCTGTGGATTTATTTCTAGAATTTTTGGTCGGGCCAATTGGTACAGTTTATTAGTTAAAGTCTCCCCTGATTCTGGGTTTAACTACTTTGACTTTCATGTCTTACGACTTGGATATCTCCCTGTACAGAGCTTCAATACTCATGCCGTTTGTTTCTAATGAAAGTAGACTCCAAGGGGAATCTATACATATAAGGAATGACTTCTAATTGTCTCTGGGTAATTTACAATGAATTTCCAAAGTCGGAACAGGGAATTCAGAAACCGTTCTGGCCCTATCCCACGAAAACCTAAATATCTCTTAACGTATAACTCATATGACCGTTTCGTTTCTTCCATATGAAAGTAGATTCATCAAGGTTCATTTAAATAATTTAATCACTATTTAATTCCATCCCTACTATTTTTAGTGATTTTTCACATTCACATCACTGAAGCTGTCAACCTCTGTCTTTAAGGTAGATTTTACCTACTTCATAATTTCCTTGTTTCAACTAGCCCTTTTAGCATACATGGCACAAAAGATGATCACGGTTAACCATTCCAAGGGCTAATCGATTCCAAACATTTCCACATCTCTTAATGAACAACATACAAAATGATTATGATACCATGCCAAAGTGTATATAAGCCATTTTCGCATGGCTACCCAATTTATACAAAATCAAAGGGTCTATGACCAACAAACGAAAGAGTAGTCCTATACATGCCATTTCAAAGTTCAACCAAAATTTGTACCAAAAGGGGGCTTTGATAGTGTGGGAGACTTTGACTTCCAAAAATCCCGAGTCCGATAGCTGACGAGCCAAAATCTATAAAACAGAGAACAAAGAAACGAAGTAAGCAATTTATGCTTAGTAAGTTTTGAGCAAGGGTTTCCAGCACAACAAAAGCATAGCATTCATATAGCTAAACAGATAATTTCATATGCACACATTCTCAATATCATACTTATTTCACATTACCAACCCTTATGTTCATACACAAAAGATCAACTTAGCCAAAGGTTGGTAGCTCGTTTATCAACTGAGCGAAAACTTATTTGTAAGGGCTCAACTAATTCAAGCACATACGAACATACCTCATTGCTGGAATTTTTGCAAGCGTATTAACTGAAATTTTTACAGCAAGATTGCTCATTCCCGAATCACATACCTTCGGAATTTAACCGGATGTAGCGACTCGCTCGATTGTCTTCGGGACATAGCCCGGTTATAGTGATTCGCACAATTGCCTTCGGGAATTAGCCCGGATTTAGTAACTCGCACGAATGCCTTCGGGACTTAACCCGGTTTTGGTAACTCGCACAAATGCCTTCGGGACTTAACCCGATTTTGGTAACTCGCACAAATGCCTTTGGGAGTTGACCCAGATTTAGTCACTTAGCACAAAAGCCTTCGGGACTTAGCCCGGATACCATTCGAATAACCAAGCACATATATCAACAAATCAATACGCATTCTTATTACATTCTCATTACCAAAGCTCAAACACAAGACACTTATCATATTTACAATTTCGGCTCAATAGCCACACACAAAGAGCATTATTTTGATTTGCTTAAAACATGATCTAATCAAATCATAATTTAAGCTCTATTACTCAAGAACTTACCTTGGATGTTGTCGAACGATTTCGACGGCTATTCGACCACTTTTTCCTTCCTTTTATCGGATTTAGCTCCCCTTTGGTCTTGAGCTTAATTTAACAAATAAGTTGATTTAATCATTTGAGCATCGAAAGAGGAATTCAAGGTACTTAGCCCACATATTTTCATTAGACATTAAAGTCACATATGTACGGAAATCATGAATCAAAATCAACACATTTGTTAGTACTCTCCTTAGCCGAATTTTCTAAGTCAAGATAAAGCCTTCAACATGCTTACTTATGGCCGAACAACACATCAACCTATGTACTCAATCATGTGGCCGAATATGCATGTTGATGTTGAGGCCAATTACATGTTTAATACCACACATGAATGGCATACATTTTACTAACTAATGCATTACATATTGTAGCTCAATACACATCTATCGTTTACTCCATAACCGAAACATCATCATATGTAAATATATACCTTGAGATAGTATATATGTCATACCAATACATCATGTGCAAACATATATACATGTAGGTGCAAGGGCCGAATCTCAAGTTCCTTATAACCAAATATAAACATATACTCAAAGCTCAAATCTTACCTACCATGCAATATGCATAAATCATGCTTATGGATATACCGTGGCCGAATACACCACAACACCATACCGTTTCAATTTTGGTCATGGTTAAACAAAGAACTTAATGTCTCACTCAAAAAAAAATGCTAAAAGAAAATCCAAGAGTCCTCAATCCACCATCACATGTATCATTAGCAAGCTTCATATTCAACATGCAATGGCATTAACACAAAATCCACCTTGGCCGAATACCACTCCCATGACATAGCAAGGATTTGAACCATGGGCTAATAAGAACATCAAGTTAGCAACCAAAAACATGCATGAATCTCATGGCACAACATCAAACATACCTTAATCTTGATACAAGTATGGCCAAACCTCTTCCTAATCCTCTTCCAAACCAAACATGAAGAAGAACTCCCTCTTCTTCCTTAGAATTTTCGGCCAAGAGAGAATGAAAAGGGTGAACAAATTTTTTTGTTTTCTCTCTTACCTTCACGGCAATGGGGAGGGGGAGAAGCCTTCACACACACATTTTTTTTTTCATTTTTTTATTACCCATACACCTTATTTTATTTATTCCAACATAAAACACTTACACAACATGTTTCATGACATGTTTTGCCCATAATCCTTGTCATGGCCGCCACTAGCTATTAGGGGGGGGAAATTTGACATGCAAGTCCTCCGCTTTGATTACATGCACTATTAGGTCCTTATAGATTAGCCTATCACATTTCAAAAGTGTCACACTAGTCCTAATAACTGAATTCACATGCAATCGACTAAATCGAAGCTTGAAATTTTCACACATTCATAAATACATATTCTAGACAATAAATATTACGTTCAAACATTTCAGTGACTCGGTTTAGCGGTCCCGAAACCACTTCCCGACTAGGGTCAATTTTGGGCGGTCACACTCCATCTATGGATTCCCTTATTAGGTTTCACCCTAATCCGGCAAAATCTTATCACCCTATCTCTAGGCGTGCAATCAACTCAGCTTAATTCTGAAAAATTTACTCTTAGACGGGGTCTATTCCTCCTCTGAATAAGAGCTTAACTTGAATCAATATTCTGGAATATCAAAACAAGAATTAAGAACACATAATTAAGAACAAGTCAAATATTTATCATACAATTCAGATAATAATAACAAGATCTGTCTTAGATTTCATTCCCCTTAGGTATTTAGGGGGTTTAGTTCATACTTATAAAAGAAAACATCTCAAAAGCGTAAAGATAACAAAACATAAAGATAACAAGATCTGTCTTAGGCTTCATTCCCCTTAGGTTTCATTCCTCTAAAGGGACTTGAAGGGAGATATTCAATCTTGATGATGAATCCAGCTTCTAAGATGGATCAATCGGCTTTCCTTGAGTAATTCCCCGCTTCTTACTCTGCGTCCCCCCTTCTAAGTGCCTCCTCTGGTGTTTAAATAAGCTTTAGAATGCCTAAGAGACCTAAAAATTGACCTTTTCCGAATAGAACTATAATTGGGCTCAGCAGGGACACACCCGTGTGACACCCTCATGTGCGATTACTCCAGCCCGTGGTCAAGGCTGTTGAATAGGCATGGGCATGTAGTCTACTCGTGTAAGTCGTGCTTCAATCCTACGAAATGGACACGGCCGTGTGAGGAAGTCCAGGCCGTGTTTATTTCCCACGTGGGTCTATTTTCTCCATTTTCGGCCGGTTTCTCGCTCTTTTTACTCTCCTAGGCTCTCCTAAGTATAAAACATGAAATTAAAGGATTAGGAGCATCGAATTCAACAATTCTAAGGAGAAACCATCCATAAATGTGCTAAGCATGGGATAAAAATATGTATAAATTACGGTTTATCAATCGACATTGTGAACTGGGGAGTTTGTAGAATGGGCAGACTCCACTAGTACTGTAGGTACTACAAGTAGTGCATGAACTAGAGAAGTAGAATTTACTGGAGTAGGGAGCCCCTTTCAAAGTCTATGCTGCTTTAGTTGTGGACGACGACTCTCTTTAGTTTCCTGAGTATTCTCTTCTATCTTGGGATTCTTTTTATTTGTCTTCGCTGTTGATTTCTTCGAAGGAGTAGAAGTAGCTATCTCTTTTACACGTACCTCCCTAAAAAAGTTGTGATATCCATATCTGATACTTGATTAGGCATAGTGTGAGGGTTTGAAGAAGATCCTGCACCATTAATAGGAAAATTAGCTCTACTTGAAGAAGAAGAGGAAAGAGTATCAAGGGGTGTGATAAGCCAATTACAAGAACAAATTCCATAAACTTCATAGAAAAAGAAAGGAGGTTCCTTTATATGTCAAATTAGGACTTGTGCTAAGTTGCTTGTAGTATTAAAAGGTCAGGTCTTGAAAGGTGAAAACACATTGTAATCATCTAACCAACTAATGGGGTTAGTTGTCCAATAACCGCTTGGGCTTAAATTCTATAAATAATATTAGAAGACATTTCTAACTATAACGAAAGAATAAAACCAGCCTCCAATAGAACCAATTAAATAATAAAATCTAGGGTGTTGTCAATCAGGCGATACCTTGGTGGGCATCTAAATTCGTATGTAAATTTGGGTGGGGAATACCCTAAGTTCCCAAATACTTGTTTATTTCAACTTATGTGGTATTACAATACATGATCAAAGGCTCGTGGGCCCCACACAAATAAGCCACACTGATGTGTGGAGTAGAATGAGCCAGGCTATGTAGTTCACACGGCCAAGGTCATTATTGCCTGTGTGGCCCACATGGGCTGTGTTGTGGGCTTTGGGGGCTACATTCACTGTTTGTTTGATTAAAGTCGCACGGGTCACCCAAGACGGTTGTGGGCCTACTGATGGGTCAGCAAGTACACTTAGTCCCTGTACCATCAAAATGATTGTTATACCCCTAGAGGTAAAATGACTGATATACCCCTATGCTATGATTGACTGTATTAGAGCATGACATTTTGCAAACACGTATATATTATGACATGACACATTGCATTGTGGTGGGTTTGATATATATATATTGGAGGAAGTGTACTGTACTGGTAGCTCTACTACAATTACTGGCAGCGTTGCTGTAATTACTAAATAGTGCCGCAACCGGTGCTATATTTGGAGTGTAGGAATGGGTGGGTCGAATTTATCCCCACATGGAGTGTAAGGCTGGACGAAGTGGAGTGTAGAGGATGGATGGGTAGGATTGTTGTTGCATTTCTATTATTGTTACTGTAATGGGCTAAGGCCCACACTGATACTGCACTGTTACTGAAACGAAATTAGGCCCAAACTGTTTTGCCTATGGATTGTTTGATTAGTGAAAAGGGAATTACACACTAAGTTTTCATAAACGCACCCCTCTACTTTGCTGTGCAGGTAATCCTTAGATGAGCCGACGCTGAGAGGGACTCGATGGGGGCCACACGACTGATTTTGATTACTGTCCCGGCTTTATCCTTTAAGTTAATTAATATGAGTTTTTGTTTATGTAATAAGGCCTCTTAAAGTTTTATTTTTAAATTTTGGGATTTCTAATTGTTTGATTATATTTGCTAGCTTTAAGACGCGAGTTTTCAAAAGGATATATGTTTTCGAAATACCACGAATACACAAACGTGTTTCTCTAGCTTCTGCAAGAAAGAATGTTTTCAAGAACTAATAACAATTCAATATACTTAACATTTGTCTAAACAAATTGAGTTTTTATCAACAAACATGATACTTGGATTTATTTTTAAAAGACCACTACAAGGGTTTTAATATTGTACGAACTTTTATTTTACCAAAATCATAATTTGGAAAACTCACTTCAATGTGACATCGTAAATTCAGCCATAACGTCTAGGCCGGGTTTGGGGTGTTACATTTAGTGGTATCAGATCCAGGTTGTAAAACTTGGCTGTAGATTTGGGTTTTTCTTTAGAACTTAAAACTCCGAAAAAGAACTATTACAAATTATTTAAAAAGTGTTTTACCAAATGTGTGGTACACCGAGTCTCTGGCGCCAATCCTGTAAGTTCTCTAAAACTATTACTTGTTTAAATTGAAATACTGAGATTATTATAGGCAATAGAATGTACTGAAAAACTTTGTTTAGGGTAAACTGAGACTGTAGTAAAATTGCAATTTGTGAAAACAAGAAAACATTGAATTATTGATACTGTTTTTCATAAAACATCCGTTAATAAACACTGGAACTATAAAACTGATGCATAAAATTGTTAATACATATAAACGCGTTGTAACACCCCTAACTCATATCCGTCGCTGAATTGGGGTTATAAGGCATTACCGGACATAACACAGTTTGACACAATTACTCAATTCAAAAATATTTATACAGAGATCTAATGCTTAACTTATAACCCGATACAATTCATTTCATAATCATTTCACTTCAATGCTAACCAAAATTTGTATATCATTCTCGAAAAACAAGTATATTAAATAATACACATATACCAAAACAAGTTCTAGTCATATGAAAATATAGTCGAATACATTTTAATACCAAAACATGATATAAAATATACTTTTAGAGATAATTTAATCATCGATTATGGATACATATGTATATTCAAGACACAATTTACATAAACCATATTTAAAAGAAACATATAATATATCTCCCATCATATTCAGGTCATTACAATATATCCTTTATTACCAACTCATTTATAGCACGTTAACCTAACAAAATAACCAAAATTTCATATATAACTTTTCCTAATATAAACCGCGTCCAAGTCGAGCAAACATATTTATACATGTATTATGACCATTTCATTTATCAACCAATCTCAATATGCACACACATATCACAAGTTCTAATCATCCAAGGTATAAGGCATAATAACTAAAATAGACTCAAACCATTATTTAACCAAAACATACTCGAGCATAGAAATTAAGCCATTTTAGTATGGCATTTATACATAAACCGAAATACAACATTCCAAAATGTATTCCACCCTATACATGCCATAGTTCCAAAATGTAACTTATAAAATACCGAAGATGGTTGATAGTGTGATAGACTTTGCTGACGATCCCCGAGCTTGTAACTTGAATCCAAAATCTATCAAACAAAATGAACATGAAAACACAAAGTAAGCTGTAATAGTTAATCCAAATTTCATTATCATTATTAAGCTTAACCTTAAACTTACAAATGAGATAAATAACACATTTTCATACACAAAATCTACCTTGGCCGAATGCTCACTTAATCAATTTGACCTAATATTATTCATCTTCCAAAGCCAAAATGTCTTAATATAATCAAACATAGACATATTCATTGATATAAGCTCAAGAACCATAATATAACATCATGTATATATACCACTTATATGGCCGAATATACATGATCACATATATGTACATATCCAAGAATCAATTCTACCATATTCATACAATTTATTTACAAGGCCGAATACACATGATAAATTCACATGAAATCTTCATTTGTATCACACATAATTAGTAACAAATATCAAGTTACTTATTTACCTTATCTCAAGTAAACAACAAGCTAACTCATACTTGATCATTTAGCTTGTTAAACATATTCAATTACCACATCAGCATAAAGTCTTTTAGGCATAAACTTATAATAATTCACTGGCATAAAGCCTACTAGGCCTAAGCCTATATCTCACACCGGCACAAGGCCTGCTAGACTTAAAGTTTGATTTTATACACCGATAATAAACCTGCTAGGCATAAGCCCGATTTATTTCACCAGCACAAGGCTTGCTAGGTCAAAGCCCGAATATCACTATTATAAAGTTTTCTTATAAACAATTCATATATCAAAAATTCCAGATATTCCATATAGTTCATACGGACTTTCAAATGTTATAACTCAGTCGAATTAAACTCAAATACATTATTTCCAAGCTTAATCATATTCGACTAACTTTACTATAAATCTGTGAATTCTAAATCAGCATATTAAACTAAGTTACATTCAAAATTAACGATGTTTAATTTCTTAAAGACTTACCTCAGATATCGACGAACAGTATTAATCGATTATTCGACTATTTTGGTCTTCCCCCGATCCAAATTCGATTTTCTCTTTTCTTAATATAAATTAATATAAATTAAACTTATTAAATCAAATATTCAATCAAATTCATCTAAAAACACACAAATGGGCAAATTACACTTTTACCCCTAATATTTCACATTTTTCACAATTTAGTCCCTATTGCATAAAACACAAAATACACAAAATCTCACAACAACATAGTTAGGCCGAATCTTCCTTATACTCATACTAGTCCATATATTTCATTTATTTCACATTTTAGTGCCTCAATTTTTTATTTTTGAAATTTAGTCCTAATTACTCAAAATCATCAAAAACTCCAATACAAAACATGTTAATCTAAAACATATCTTTAATATTTCATCATCAAACAAGAAAAATCACAAGCTCTCATCAATGGAATAACTCAAAATATTCATCAAAATCAAAAATTTAATCATAGGTCGGATAGTCATCGAAGCAACGATCTCAAAAACGTAAAAATTATCAAAAACTGAACAAAAATGAACCTTGATTGAGCTTGAATAAATGTCAAATCCCTAGCTTGTTTTTGTTTTCTTTTGTTTTGGAAAAAACATAGAAATAAACACATGTTTTGGCTTTACTTTATGTTTTATGATATATTTTATAGTTTATTACAAGTTAAAGTTTAATTTACAATTATAACCTTAATGAATTATTATAAAATCTTTATAACATAAACCTATTACCGTCCAACTAATATACAAATGGGCTATTTACAACTTAAAGACTCCATTTAGAAAGCCATTAGCACTTAGGTCCCTTTTAGAAATAACCACCAAATTTCCCTTTTACACGATTAAGTCCTTTTATTTAATCGGATACCTAAACGACAAAATTAAATCACGAAAATTTCACAGATATAAATTCACACAAAATAAAGATAGAAAATAATTTTTAAATATTTCTGACTCAGATTCGTGTTCTTAAACCACCGTTCCGATTAGGGTCTAAATCGGGCTGTTACAACCCTCCCCCTTTAGGGATTTTCTTCCTCGAAAATCTTACCGGTGAATAGGTTTAGATAACATTCTCTCATTGCATCCTCTGGTTCCCATGTTGCTTTCTTAACTCCGTGTTTATGCCACAGTACTTTAACCAATGAAATTTTCTTATTTCGCAACTCTTTAATCTCACGAACTAGAATATGAATCGGTTCTTCCTCATACATCATATCGGGCTTAATCTCAATCTCAGACAGACTAATCACATGTGAAGGATCAGATTGATATCTACAAAGCATCGAAACATGAAATACATTGTGGATCCTTTCTAGCTCAGGTGGCAACAATAATCTATACGCAACCGGCCTAATCCGCTCTATAACCTTATACGGCCTAAAAAATCTCGCACTCAATTTGCCTTTACGACCGAATCTGATTATTTTCTTCCACGGTGAGACTTTCAAAAATACTCTATCCCTGATCTGTAACTCTATATCTTTTCATTTCAAGTCCGCATAAGATTTCTAACGATCCGGTGCTACTTTTAAACTTTCACGGATTACTTTCACTTTCTGTTCAGTTTCTCTGATCAAGTCAACCCTATGTATCTTATTTTCATTGAGCTCAGTCCAATACAATGGTGTACAGCTTTTATGACCGTACAAAGCCTCAAAAAGTGCCATTTTGATACTCGATTGGAAACTGTTATTATACGCAAATTCAATCAGAGGTAGATATCGTTCCCACGTACCTTCAAACTCGAGAATGCAACATCTCAACATATCCTCAAGTATTTGAATGATTCGCTCAGACTAACCATCTGTTTTCGGGTGGAAAGCTTAGCTGAAATGCAATTTCGTACCCAATGCATCTTGCAGTTTCTTCCAAAATCGCGATGTAAACCTCGGATCTCTATCCAAAACAATAGAAATAGGCACACCATGTAATCTCACAATCTGAGAAACATATAATTCAAGCAGCTTATCAAGCAAGTAATTTGTACGTATCTGAACAAAATGAGCCGATTTAGTCAATCTATCAACAATAATCCAGATTGCATCTTGCTCGGTGTTAACGATAAACTAGATACAAAATCCATAGTAACTCTGTCCCATTTCCATTCTGGTATCATAATCAGCTGAAGCAATCCAGAAAGTACCTGATGTTTGACTTTTACTTGTTGACAGATTAAACATTTCGAAACAAAGTTAGAAATATCTTGTTTCATACCATGCCACCAATAAAGCTGTTTCAGATCATTATAGATTTTTGTACTACCTGGATGAACAGATAACCGACTACTCTGAGCTTCGTTCAAAATCATCTGAATCAACTCTTAATTCCTCATGACACATATTCGGTTTCGAAATCTCAAATAGTTATCAGCATCAACTCAAAACTCTGAATCAACATTTAAATCACATTGAGCTCATTTTGCTATCAACTCATTATCATCCTTCTGGGCATCACAAATTTGTTGAACAAATAATGGTCTCACTTTCAATTCAGCTATTATCGAACCATCATCAGACATATCTATATGTGCATTCATTGCATGCAAAGCAAACAATGATTTTCGGCTTAAAGCATCAGCAACAACATTAGCCTTTCCCGGGTGGTAGTTAATCACAACCTCATAGTCTTTTAACAATTCTAACCATCATTGTTGTCTCAAATTCAGATATTTTTGAGTCATCAAGTATTTTAGACTTTTGTGATAAGAATAGATATGACATTTCACACCAAACAGATAGTGGGGCCATATCTTTAATGCAAACACAATAGCTTCTAATTCTAAGTCGTGTGTCGGATAGTTTCTTTCATGTGGCTTTAAATGTCTCAAGGCATAAGCTATAACTCTGCCTTCCTACATCAAAATATAGCCCAAACCATTTAAAGATACATCACTACAAATAACAAATTCTTTATCCGATTCTGGTTGAACTAGTATTGTAGCTTCGGTTAAAAAGGCTTTCAACTTATCAAAACTTTTCGGGCACCTTTCTGACCACTTGAACTTAACATCTTTTTATAGTAGCTTGGTCATCCGGGTTGCAATCATTGAGAACCCTTTCACGTATCGTCTATAATAACTAGCAAGTCCCAGAAAACTTCAGACTTCAGAAACATTCTTAGGAGATTTCTAATCAAGTATAGATGAAATTTTGCTTGGATCAACCTGAATACCCGATGCTAAAACAACGTCCCAGAAAGCTAACTTCATGTACCCAAAATACACATTTACTAAACTTCACATACAACAGTTTTTCTCGCAAAGTCTATAACACAAGTCTCAAATGCTCGGCATGTTTGATTTCATCACGGGAGTAGATCAATATATCATCAATGAATACAACCACAAACCGATCCAAATACTGTCTGAAGATCTGATTCATCAAATCCAAAAAATAGCAGGTACATTCGTAAGCCCAAAAGGCATAACCAAAAACTCATAATGTTCGTACATCATTTAGAAGGCAGTTTTCGGCACATCAGAGTCTTTAACTCGTAACTGATAGTAGCCATATCTCAAATCTATCTTTGAAAACACTGTAGCCCCTTTCAGCTGATCAAACAAATCATCAATCTGTGGCAACAAATATTTATTCTTTATGGTCACCTATTGAGATGACTATAATCGATGCACATTCTCATAGTTCCATCTTTCTTTTTCTCAAATAACACAGGCGCACCCCAAGGGGAGAAACTTAGTCGCGCGAAACCTCTATCTGTCAACTCTTGTAACTGAGCTTTCAATTCTTTTAATTCAGTAGGTGCCATTCTGTACGGAGCTATTGATATCGGAGTAGTCCCTGGTACTAATTCAATACCAAACTCAACCTCTCGAATAGGTGGTAAACCGATAATTCTTCAGGAAACACATTCGGATACTCACACACAACAGGTACAGATTTAATCTTTCTTTCGGATACTTTACTGTCAAGCACATATGCAAAGTAAGCTCTACAACCTTTTCTTATATATTTCTGAGCTAACATCGAGGAAATCACTACCGGTAAACCATTGAGATCATTAAATTCAATCCGAATAATCTCATCATTTTGGCACCGTAAATCAATTTTATTTCTCTTGCAGTTTACAATAACATCATGCAAAGTCAACCAATCCATACCCAAAATTATGTCAATCTCATCAAATGGCAACAACATCGGATCAGTCAGACAGCACGAATCTCGAATCATCAGGGGGCAATTCTTACACACTTTGCCAACCATAACACACCGCCCCAAGGGTTCGACACTTTAATCACAAACTTAGTAGACTCAATAGAAAAATTCTTACTGAATACTAAAGTTTCACAAACATAAGAATGAGTCAAACTAGGATCAATCAATGCAATTACACTAGTATCATAGAGAGTGACTACACTAGTAATAACATTTGGGAATGAAGCCTCCTCACGTGCGCGAATAGCATAGGCTCTGGCAGGTGCATAAGCCTCAGATCGAATTGCTGTATCTTTTGTCCCTCTCTGGCTGCCATTCACATTACCTGAATGCTTGGGTGGCTGCCTCGTACTGACATTTTACTCGGTCTTACATTCTAAATAGTGTTTTGCTCGGCTAACATCAGGAAATCTCAAATAAAATGATCCATCGATCCACATTTAAAACAAGACCAATCATGCAATCTACAATCTCCAGAATGCCATTTACCGCAATGCATGCACTTGACTCTATTTTGTCGAACATTGCCAACACTAGCTATCGAAGTGGCTCGTGAACTCACAGGGGGTCGATCTTGTTCTCCTCTAGAAAAGCCTGCAGTATCCTTAGATCGACTAGAGTCATCCCTAAACTTCTTCAATGCTGAGTGAAAAGTCTTACCCGATGATCTTTTATAGGAATCTCTAGCTTTAAAATCAGCTTTTCTTTTCTCTTTCCCAAGCTCTTCAGCTTTGCAAGCTCGCTCAACAAGTACCATGAACTCTTTGATTTCAAGTATGCCAACTAGCAATTTAATGTCTTTGTTCAAACCGTCTCGAATCTTTTACACATGATAGCTTCAGTTGAAACATACTCACGAGCATATCGATTGAGTCTCACAAATTTTCGATCATATTCTGTCATAGCCATACGACCCTGTTTTAATTCGAGAAATTCATTTCACTTCTGATCAATAAATCTCTGGTTGATATATTTCTTATGGAACTCTGTAACACTCCTAACCCGTATCCGTCGCCGGAATAAGGTTATGAGGTATTACTTAACTGAACAAAACTTCTATAAGGTCACAGATACTTACTAGACATAAATTATCAACAATGTAAACATGTCTCATTGATTTTCCATAGGAGCTCTTATAAATTTCCAAAATGACTCACTATCAAAACATAACCGAATATCTAATAACAATTTAAATACTATCAAGTTATAACTAAAACATTTCACCACATTAGTTCAATTATAAGGCTTCTCTAAACAAAATGAGCAAGCCATCTTCGCATGGCTATAATGTATACAAGTCGAAATATCATTCTACCTATAGTCTATCCTATACATGCCTTAAACCATGATGATATACAATCTTACGAACTCACATAATGACTCGATAGTATGATGATATCTCTGGCCCTTCCAACTCGAGCTAAAGTATAAACCTATAAGAAATGGAAAAGAGAACACGGAGTAAGCTTCAATGCTTAGTAAGTTTTAAGCAATGCAAACAATTAATTTACTTATAGATCGATTATTCAAATTTTCAAGAAATCATTCTTAGATAATTTCTATTTTGGCCAAGTATCCATGAACACAATGCATATGTAGCAAATTCACCTCACTTGAATCTGAACTGAATTAAAACCAAATATTGAAATCAAAAATAAGATTATAAGAACTCGAAAAGCATCTCATTAACAAGTTTTAACCATGTTTGCAACAAAATCACAAATTCATTACAAGCTGTCTTCCTGAGCAACAGTCACTAAATTATTTATAAATGGAGCTAAGAAAATCCAAATCAAGTGCTGTTAATTTTCCCTGAAAATAGACTCATATATCTTTCATCCATCAAATTTTCAGAATTTTTAGTTTGACCAATCAATACCAGATTTTTCTTGAAGTTTTCCCCTGTTTCACTATTTGACTATTCTGACCACTATTCACTACGAATCAAATTTCTCATTATACAGAATTCAAAATATGTTATCGTTTATTTAATTTGAAACTAGGCTCATTAAGGACTCTAAGAATATAAATTTTATCTTATAACCATTTTTTTACCATTTATAATGATTTTCTGAAAACAGAATAGGGGACCTCGAAGTCATTTTGACTCTGTTCCATGCCACTTCAAATATCTCATTATTGGCAATTCTTTTTGTAATATCCTGATTTTGGGCCTAGTCGGAATAGTGGTTTCGTGACCACAAAATCTGAGATAGAAATAATTATTTTATGATTATTTTAAGGTCTATGATATGATTGCATAATTGTGTGAAAATTTCGTGAAGAAATTTTATGCATAAAGTGCTTAATTTGAAATTTGGGACTAAATTGAATAAATTGCAAAACTTGTGTTCTAGAAGTATTTTGCATAAAATTGAATTAGATTATTAATTAGAGGTCCTTAAAGAGTAATTTTACCAATTTCTAAGTCTATGGACAAAAATTGGTCATGGATGGAATTTTGGAAAGTTTAGTAGTAAGGGCATTTTGGTCATTTAGGGTAAAATGAATTAAAATACAAAATTAAAAGCCAATTTTGCTCATCTTCAACCCCATGGCCGAATATAGCAAGGAGAAACCATGGCTAGGGTTTTCAAGCTTCCAAGCTCGATTGTAAGTCCGTTCTAGCCTCGTTTTAATGATTTTTACGGTTTTGGAGTCCCTTAGCTCGATTTAGCTTATGCTAGCAATAATTTAACCTAGGGTTTATATTTGGAAAAATACCCATAGGTTAAATTTGTGTATTTTAGTGTTTTATGATAGAATATGAGGTTTTAAATTATGTTAGACAACTTGTGCTACTCGGTTTTAAGTGAAAACGAGCAAAAGGGCTTAATCGGTAAAAATACCTAATAGTCATAAGTACATGTTAGAGTGAGAATTTGATGTTTCCATAGAAGGGAAAAATGATCAGCATGTCATAAAACATAAGAAAATAGGCTGAATTTTAATTTACGAGCTTTGGGGCAAAAGTGTAAATATGCAAAAGTTTAGGGGCAAAATTGTAATTTTTCAAAAATATGATTTTGGGTCAATTTGAATAATTTGAGTCCTAATTAGACTATATTTTAAATGATAGAGCAAGGAAAACTAAAATTCGGGCTAAAATGGGGAAAATACCAAGTTGTGGACGAAATGGTAAAAATAACCATTTTCGCATACGAGGTAAGTTCATATGTAAATGTTGGTAACATAGTTATTATTTTAAATGTTTTAAGGTTTTTTTAAATGATATGATAATTATTATGAAATATTATACTTGTGATAATTGTTTGATAATATGTCAAATTATGTGATATACTTGGAAAATGTGAAATACTACCGAGTATCAGTATCGGCATTCCGTAGAAGATGGTTGAGACACATGATTGGGAAAAAGGTCCGTTGAACCTCGGGAATGGATTAGGATACAAGTGACATGTCACTGGGATATTTGGGCATCCGAACTCGTTGAGTTGAGTCCGAGTTCACTTATGGATCGGCGTCCAACTCGTTGAGTTGAGTCCGAGTTCGTGAGATGTAACTAGGCATCCGAGCTCGTTGAGTTGAGTCCGAGTTCACTTATGGATGCGAACGCCCGAGCTCGTTGAGTTGAGTCTGAGTTCGCTTATGGGCGGGTTACATGATTGCTTGATTGCATATATGGCACTTATGTGCAAGTTATCCATGTATCCGAATTATATTCCGATGTGTTCAACGGGTAAAGTTCTACTCAAATGGAGGAATACTCAAGATGAAAGGGACGTATTGGTAAGTGTTGTGAAATGGATACTTTGAACAGGTATGTACTTAACCCTCGGGTTGAAAACTCGATATAACAACAATATGGTAAGATGATAAATGAAAAGGTGATATGAATGTCTTGGTGATGATTATGCAAATGATGTTTTATGTTTGGTTATATGGTTATGTTACTTGCTATTTGCATGTGAGCTTACTAAGCATTTATGCTTACTCCCTCCTTTTCATTCCTTGTAGTGTTGACAAGCCAGCTCGAAATCGAAGCGGTCGGAGGCACGCTCACACTATCCGTATACCATCTTGGCATAATGGCTTGTATATTTTGAGTATGGCATGTATAGCATTATAATCATTTTGTATATATGGTCTTATGATATGGTTATTGAGTGGTATGAAAATAGAAATGCTTGGTAATGATTAGCCATTGGAATGGCTAATCATGATCATATTTGGTATTATGTATGTCAAATTGCTAGCTAATCCATGGAAACCATGAAATAGGTAAAATTTACCATAAAATAGATTCAGACAGCAGCAGTGACGTGAGTTTACAAAATCACTAAAAATAGTAAAAATGGAATTAAATAATTAATAAGTTATGGAATCGAAGCTTGATGAGTCTATTTTCATATGGAATAAGCGAAACAGGTATATGAGCTATATTTTATGAGATGTTTAAATTTTTGTGAAATAGGGCCAGAGCGATTTCTGGATCCCCTGTTCTGACTTTGGAAATTCACCATAAATTTTACAAAGATAATTAGAAGTCATGCTTTATATGTACAGATTCCTTATTGAGTCTAGTTTTATTAGAGATAAACGGCATAGTCCTTGAAGCTCTGTACAGGGAGATATCTGATTCGTAATACACTGAGGTCAGAGTAGTTGAACCCTAAAACAGGGGAGACTTTAACTAATAAACTGTACTAATTGGCCCAACCAAAAATTCTAGAAAAAAATTAGTAGATATATATATGAGTCTAGTTTCAGGAAAAATTTATGGAATTGGATTTTGAGTTTCGTAACTCGAGATATGATTTTTAAAGCAACTGTGATGCAGTTAGCCAGCTTGTCTGGAAATTTTAAAATGAATTGTATGATTTGTTTAATTAATGAATTAAGTCCGTTAACACCTCGTGTTCGACTCGGAAATGGTCTCGGTGCGGGTGTTACATTTAGTGGTATCGAGCAGGTTTAATCGGTTCTCGGACTAACCTAGCATGTGTAAAAGTTTAGCTATACATGCCAGCGATGCGTGATAGTGTGATGTCTTCCGACGCGTATAAGTACCGTCTTATTTAGGCAGGT
This sequence comes from Gossypium arboreum, assembly GCF_025698485.1. Lineage (NCBI taxonomy): Eukaryota > Viridiplantae > Streptophyta > Magnoliopsida > Malvales > Malvaceae > Gossypium > Gossypium arboreum. The sequence goes on along the minus strand of NC_069072.1, from coordinate 51,677,786 downwards.
ACTCTCCAACCGAAGCTGCGCCAACCATGTTCAATGTTAAGTAAAGGTATTTGAGTAAAATTATGATTATGATAAGTCTCGATTCAGAAAAGTATGAATAAAGGTTTATGATACATATGTGATAATATGTGAGATGAAAGTTCATGTTGTGATAAATATCCATATTTGCTTAATGCTCATATGATGTAGTGTATGTGGCTTACTTGATAAGATGAACGGAATAAATAGAAAGTAGTAGAGGTATGAATAAAGGTCATAATATTATGATCTGAATGAAAATGTCCTTGTCTTGATTGGATGTCGAATGTTGATGAATGTTAATGGTATATAATTTTATGAGGTAAAGGATTATAATGAAATGAACTTATCTATGTTAAATTGTTGGACTGAATTATATGATTGTAATGATATGTACATGATGATGCACGAAATGAAAGTTGTGATTGTGATGCAAATATCTATGTTTGTTTGGCCTTATATGATGTCATGAGCATGAATTAATTTAATTAAATGAATGGATAAGTAAAGCTATCTAGAAAACATAGAATGTATGCATAAGTATATTGTCTAAATGGGACAATAGGAAAATTGGTGTAAGCCAACATGAATGAATGACATGATTTTGATGATGTTACTATGATGATGGAAGTTGTGTCATATGTGTATGTATAAGAAAGTCGAGTCAGAGGTCCTACAACCCCTTCCCCTTACCAAAGTGGTACTTATAATGGAATTTCATGAGATTTGTATTGAATAAGTTTTCAGTTGAGAACCCAAAGAGTTCGGTGATAGAATAATTATAAGTATGATCCGAGATTGAAAATGAGTGATAAGTAAAGTCGAGCGAGAAAGTATCGGATTGACGTAAAAATTATTGGAGTTATACCTTGTCCTAGTTAGAAAAGGAATTCTCCTTGGTAAATCGAATTACTCAAGTGCAAGGTCGAGAAAAGTGTAAATCGAAATTTATTGAGAATTGGCCTTTTTAGTGAATGGTTTAATATAAAATTTGTGACGAGAACTAGTTAGGAAATGATATTTCAAATGTGAATTATCTGAGTGTGTGATTATGACCGGACAGATTTAGCGATCTCTTTGAGATGTTCTATGTGTTCACCCGTTCTCGAAATATTTCTATGGCTATTGATCTTCGAAGAAATTCTTGTTATATGGGAATGTCTTCTAAGTAGGTGTTGGATGAAAGCATTGGTAGTCATTTGGATTTATATTGCTCTATTTCATCGGGTATTCTATTTCATTTAAATCGATAAGAATTGATGAGAGAATACATATGATATTATGATTATGTTTCTTCTACTTGATGCTTCATCTGATATATATGTATGGGAAGATATATTGATCTTGTTATATTTGATTACAGTGGGATTAAATGATGTTTTCTTCTGGACTTTCTTTCTTTGAAGAATTATCGGGGTATTCTGTATTTTCTTTATGAGTTTGGTTTTTGATTCTCCGGTATAGTATCGTATCTTGGGTTTCTTTATTCTGGATTCCTTTATTCTGGATTTCTCTATCTTGGATTTCTTTATTCGGTTTTCTTGTTATCTTTGTTCCATAATTTGTCAATTATGACTCATGTTCAATCGTTCTTCACTCGTGATAATCATGTCAAATATGACTATACTTCTAATTTGATCTTGGTAATGTGGTGATTTTAGTATTGGGATTTTTCTAATTTATGTGTAAGGATTTGACATCGATAAAGGCATAGGTGATAAAAGCGAGTTTTAGTCGGTATGGTAAATTATTTATTTGAAAGATTTCATGTGACAATTATGTCGGATTATTTTCCCAAGTTTGATAATAGAATTTCATTTTGTACAGATCAAAGAGTAAATAGTTTGAGCGAGAAGTCTATATTTAATAGAAAGAGTTGAATATTAGTTTAAGTCACTACTGAATGATAAGGTTTCCATCTTGTGAAATCTGAAAAGTTTATTACATGTTGACAGAGTTCGGATAGATGAGAATATTGGTAAGCAAAGCGTCGAACTAGACTAGTCTACATTGAGCAATGACTTCGACTTTCAATAATGTATTGTTGTATGAATTGTGATGTGTTTCAAGACGGTGAGGTAATGTGATAGTTTAGAGCATCCGATGTTACATAAAATTGGAGTTGTTAAAGGGTTAAAGTGAGCATTGGGATCTATCAAAATTATCCTTGTCAATGTTGATATTGGGATGGAAATGAGAAGGATTATTCTTGAGGCCATATCGAATTATTTCTATGGCGGAAAGAGGAAAATGTGATGTATCCTATTGTTAAATGTTTGGCGAGATCTATAAATCACATCATGATTGAATGAATTCCTACTCATCGATTCATGGAATTTCGGTCTCTTTGATTGTTGGATTTCTTGGAATTCGGTCTCCATTAAATCAAGTTGAGATTCGGGTTTTATGTCGGGATATCATGGGAAATTGAGAAGGGTTGAAAATTTAAGAACGGTTGAGAGTTGAGGCGTAGCTTTTAGATCATATGAGAAATTGAAGAGATGTATTGGAGTGCAGGTCTAAGTGCAAGTTCTTGACACCAAATATGAGATTAAAAGTGAAGACCACTTTTACGGTAAGATTTTCGGGGCGAAAATCACGAAGGGGGAGAGTTGTAATATCGATTTTGGGCCTAGTCGGAATAGTGGTTTCGTGACCACAAAATCTGAGATAGAAATAATTATTTTATGATTATTTTAAGGTCTATGATATGATTGCATAATTGTGTGAAAATTTCGTGAAGAAATTTTATGCATAAAGTGCTTAATTTGAAATTTGGGACTAAATTGAATAAATTGCAAAACTTGTGTTCTAGAAGTATTTTGCATAAAATTGAATTAGATTATTAATTAGAGGTCCTTAAAGAGTAATTTTACCAATTTCTAAGTCTATGGACAAAAATTGGTCATGGATGGAATTTTTGGAAAGTTTAGTAGTAAGGGCATTTTGGTCATTTAGGGGTAAAATGAATTAAAATACAAAATTAAAAGCCAATTTTGCTCATCTTCAACCCCATGGCCGAATATAGCAAGGAGAAACCATGGCTAGGGTTTTCAAGCTTCCAAGCTCGATTGTAAGTCCGTTCTAGCCTCGTTTTTAATGATTTTTACGTTTTGGAGTCCCGTAGCTCGATTTAGCTTATGCTAGCAATAATTTAACCTAGGGTTTATATTTGGAAAAATACCCATAGGTTAAATTTGTGTATTTTGGTGTTTTATGAAAGAATATGAGGTTTTGAATTATGTTAGACAACTTGTGCTACTCGGTTTTAAGTGAAAACGAGCAAAAGGGCTTAATCGGTAAAAATACCTAATAGTCATAAGTACATGTTAGAGTGAGAATTTGATGTTGCCATAGAAGGGAAAAATGATCAGCATGTCATAAAACATAAGAAAATAGGCTGAATTTTAATTTACGAGCTTTGGGGCAAAAGTGTAAATATGCAAAAGTTTAGGGGCAAAATTGTAATTTTTCAAAAATATGATTTTGGGTCAATTTGAATAATTTGAGTCCTAATTAGACTATATTTTAAATGATAGAGCAAGGAAAACTGAAATTCGGGCTAAAATGGGAAAATACCAAGTTGTGGACGAAATGGTAAAATAACCATTTTAGCATACGAGGTAAGTTCATATGTAAATGTTGGTAACATAGTTATTATTTTAAATGTTTTAATGTTTTTTAAATGATATGATAATTATTATGAAATATTATACTTGTGATAATTGTTTGATAATATGTCAAATTATGTGATATACTTGGAAAATGTGAAATACTACAGAGTATCGTATCGGCATTCCGTAGAAGATGGTTGAGACACATGATTGGGAAAAGGTCCGTTGAACCTCGGGAATGGATTAGGATACAAGTGACATGTCCTTTGGGATATTTGGGCATCCGAACTCGTTGAGTTGAGTCCGAGTTCACTTATGGATCGGCGTCCGAACTCGTTGAGTTGAGTCCGAGTTCGTGAGATGTAACTAGGCATCCGAGCTCATTGAGTTGAGTCCGAGTTCACTTATGGATGCGAATGCCCGAGCTCGTTGAGTTGAGTCCGAGTTCGCTTATGGGCGGGTTACATGATTGCTTGATTGCATATATGGCACTTATGTGCAAGTTATCCATGTATCCGAATTATATTCGATGTGTTCAACGGGTAAAGTTCTACTCAAATGGAGGAGTACTCAAGATGAAAGGGACGTATTGGTAAGTGTTGTGAAATGGATACTTTGAACAGGTATGTACTTAACCCTCGGGTTGAAAACTCGATATAACAACAATATGGTAAGATGATAAATGAAAAGGTGATATGAATGTCTTGGTGATGATTATGCAAATGATGTTTTATGTTTGGTTATATGGTTATGTTACTTGCTATTTGCATGTGAGCTTACTAAGCATTTATGCTTACTCCTCCTTTTCATTCCTTGTAGTGTTGACAAGCCAGCTCGGAAATCGAAGCGGTCGGAGGCACGCTCACACTATCCGTATACCATCTTGGCATAATGGCTTGTATATTTTGAGTATGGCATGTATAGCATTATAATCATTTTGTATATATGGTCTTATGATATGGTTATTGAGTGGTATGAAAATAGAAATGCTTGGTAATGATTAGCCATTGGAATGGCTAATCATGATCATATTGGTATTATGTATGTCAAATTGCTAGCTAATCCATGGAAACCATGAAATAGGTAAAATTTACCATAAAATAGATTGAGACAGCAGCAGTGACGTGAGTTTGCAAAATCACTAAAAATAGTAGAAATGGAATTAAATAATTAATAAGTTATGGAATCGAAGCTTGATGAGTCTATTTTCATATGGAATAAGCGAAACAGGTATATGAGCTATATTTTATGAGATGTTTAAATTTTTGTGAAATAGGGCCAGAGCGATTTCTGGATCCCTGTTCTGACTTTGGAAATTCACCATAAATTTTACAAAGATAATTAGAAGTCATGCTTTATATGTACAGATTCCTTATTGAGTCTCGTTTTATTAGAGATAAGCGGCATAGTCATTGAGGCTCTGTACAGGAGATATCTGATTCGTAATACACTGAGGTCAGAGTAGTTGAACCCTAAAACAGGGAGACTTTAACTAATAAACTGTACTAATTGGCCCAACCAAAATTCTAGAAAAAATTAGTAGATATATATATGAGTCTAGTTTCAGGAAAAATTTATGGAATTGGATTTCAAGTTTCAGTAACTCGAGATATGATTTTTAAAGCAAGCTGTGATGCAGTTAGCCGTTTGTCTGGAAATTTTAAAATGAATTGTATGAAATGTTTAATTAATGAATTAAGTCCGTTAACACCTCGTGTTCGACTCCGGAAACGGTCTCGGGTACGCGGTGTTACACTTTTGCTTACATGGTTTCATTTACAAGAAACTAGACTCACTAAGATTTCATGACATAATTTATTCAGCCTCTAACTCAACTCCCACAATTTATGGTGATTTTCCAAAATCACGTTCTTCTTCTTGTCCCAAGCGATTTATTACACATTCTTTGCATTCATATTATTTAAAATGTATATCACCAAATCAATCTCATGTAACCTTTCACCATAACCGAATACACACATACACATATGAGATTTTCACATATACTTCTCATTTCACATTCATGATTCAATTCTGATCAATCTAACATATAAAAGTATATAATACATACCTGACCAACTTAATGCATTGAACATATCCAATGGTAGTTTACTACGAACATTCGAAATCATAATCTTACTCCAATCATCGGCAGTAAGTTTGCTAGGTTTAAAACCCAAATCCAATCACCACTACAAAGCGGTAGGGACTTTAAGCGGATATAATACCAAACACAAAGCTGCGGGACTTTAGCGGATATAACACCAAGACGAATGCCTTGAGGACTTAGCAGGATATAACACCAACACGAATGCCTTGGGACTTAGCCGTATATAACACCATTATAAAGTCGTCTCATAAACAATTCATATAATATAGCATGTATACCTGTTCACTTTGCTCTATTTAATCACTCAATATTTTGCACACTAAGTGTCATTCTCAATATCTCGCACATTAAGTGCCATTCTCAATATTTCGTACACTGAGTACCATATTTGATTGCCCCGCACACTAAGTGCCACATTTTGTCGATATGTCGTCAGACATTAAAATATTAACGTATATACAATTTATACGATATCAAAGCATTAGAAACATAAATTTAACAATGCTTATTGCATACGAACTTACCTGGCTAAATTGTAACCCAAACAGCCCAACAATGCTTTCATATATCAATATATATAGATAACGTTCTCATATGATAAGAATTTCATCTGAAAATATACTGCTTCACATACCTCTGAGGATAATTGAACACATAGAGTACCCAAAAGAGTTCTCATAAACCATTCGACTATAATCGTTGTGCTCAAATATCTTTATAATTCAAATATGATTCTACTGTCTATCTCTGACATCACTAACTTCTCATTATCCCAACACTTGCATAGGCCAATTCAGAAGAACTTCCAGTTAATATATTCTTTAGATATCATACCTGAATATTTGGTTTCATCTAATTCAACTTTTCTTTTAACAGTGACTTTGCATATTACAAATGGCCTTCACCACGATCTAATATCTTTTCTTTTACTATCTTCACTTGCAGACTCATTCTCTTATCTGATCACAGTACTAATCCTTCAATTACGAGACTCTGTCATTCCACACTTGTAAGCTTATTTAAGCCATATAGTCCGGATCTCATTACAATGCTTTACCAATGAGGGGGTGCGGGTTGTAAAGCCAACAATTTTAACTCTTACGTAAGCAGGCACATCACACATACTATTACGAACGAATAGTTCATTACTAATTCCGCATTCTCAAACATCTAGCAATCGTTTACTTATGATCACTTGGTACTTAACACAAAGCTCATACGCTAAATCAAATCATAAATTCCAAATCAAAATATTCACACAACAATTATATACCCAACATCACAACTCATATAATTATAACATTTATCAATAGCAGAATACCATGCATCCTGATTCATACCTTTTATGAGTTTCAACTCATCACTAACACATTTTCAATCAAACGTTTGAGTATAACATTACGTACTATCGAATTAGCTCGGTTGGAAAGCATATCATCTTACAAAACAATTTCGTTAGAATAGGAGATGTCACACTATCACGAGTAGTAATATGGCATGTATAGCTAGACTCACATACGCTAGGTTAGTCCGAGAATCGACTAAACCATAGCTCTGATACCACTAAATGTAACACTCCTAACCCTTATCCATCACCGGAATAAGGTTATGAGGTATTACTTGACTGAACAAAACTTCTATAAGGTCAAAGATACTTACCAGACATAAATTATTAACAATGTAAACATGTCTCATTGATTTTCCATAGGAGCTCTTATAAATTTCCAAAATGACTCACTATCAAAACATAACCGAATATCTAATAACAATTTAAATACTATCAAGTTATAACTAAAACATTTCACCACATTAGTTCAATTATAAGGCTTCTCTAAACAAAATGAGCAAGCCATCTTCGCATGGCTATAATGTATACAAGTCGAAATATCATTCTACCTATAGTCTATCCTATACATGCCTTAAACCATGATGATTTACAATCTTCTGAACTCACATAATGACTCGATAGTATGATGATATCTCTGGCCCTTCCAACTCGAGCTAAAGTATAAACCTATAAGAAATGGAAAAGAGAACACGGAGTAAGCTTCAATGCTTAGTAAGTTTTAAGCAATGCAAACAATTAATTTACTTATAGATCGATTATTCAAATTTTCAAGAAATTATTCTTAGATAATTTCCATTTTGGCCAAGTATCCATGAACATAATGCATATGTAGCAAATTCACCTCACTTGAATCTGAACTGAATTAAAACCAAATATTGAAATCAAAAATAAGATCATAAGAACTCGAAAAGCATCTCATTAACAAGTTTTAACCATGTTTGCAACAAAATCACAAATTCACTACAAGCTGTCTTCCTGAGAAACAGTCACTAAATTATTTATAACTGGAGCTAAGAAACTCCAAATCAAGTGCCGTTAATTTTACCTGAAAATAGACTCATATATCTTTCATCCATCAAATTTTCAGAATTTTTGGTTTGACCAATCAATACCAGATTTTTCTTGAAGTTTTCCCCTGTTTCACTATTTGACTATTCTGACCACTATTCACTACGAATCAAATTTCTCATTATACAGAATTCAAAATATGTTATCGTTTATTTAATTTGAAACTAGGCTCATTAAGGACTCTAAGAATATAAATTTTATCTTATAATCATTTTTTTACCATTTATAATGATTTTCTGAAAACAGAACAGGGGACCTCAAAGTCATTTTGACTCTGTTCCATGCCACTTCAAATATCTCATTATTGGAAATTCTTTTGCGTACACGGTTTCTTTTATAAGAAACTAGACTCATTAAGATTTCATGACGTAATTTATTCAGCCTCTAACTCAACTCCCACAATTTATGGTGATTTTTCGAAATCACGTTACTGCTGCTGTCCCAAGCAGATTTATTACACATTCTTTGCATTCATATTATTTAACATGTATATCACCAAATCAATCTCATGTAACCTTTCACCATAACCGAATACACACATACACATATGAGATTTTCACATATACTTCTCGTTTCCCATTCATGATTCAATTCCGATCAATCTAACATATAAAAGTATATAATACATGCCTGACCAACTTAATGCATTGAACATATTCAATGGAAGTTTACTACGAACATTCGAAATTATAATCTTACTCCATTCATCGGCATTAAGCCTGCTAGGTTTAAAACCCAAATCCAATCACCACCACAAAGCATGCGGGACTTTGAGCCCGGATATAATACCAGCACAAAACCTGCAGGACTTTAGCCCGAATATAACACCAGCACGAATGCCTTCGGGGCTTAGCCCGGATATAACACCAGCACGAATGCCTTCGGGACATAGCTCGAATATAACACCAGCACGAATGCCTTCGGGACTTAGCTCGGATATAACACCAGCACGAATGCCTTCGGGATTTAGCCCGGATATAACACCATTATAAAGTCATCTCATAAACAATTCATATAATATAGCATGTATACCTGTTCACTTTGCTCTATTTAATCATTCAATATTTTGCACACTAAGTGTCATTCTCAATATCTCGCACATTAAGTGCCATTCTCAATATTTCATACACTGAGTACCATATTTGATTGCCCCGCACACTAAGTGCCACATTTTGTCGATATGTAAATCGGACATTAAAATATTCACGTATATACAATTTATACAATATCAAAGCATTAGAAACATAAATTTAACAATGCTTATTGCATACGAACTTACCTGGCTAAATTGTAGAGATACCAAAGTTCAGGGGTATTTTGGTAATTTTCTCATTTTCCTTGATTTTCCACCCGATCTTGATCTAAATTAACAATTTCATTCAATATAATAATTTAGACAGCAAAACACCTCATTTCATTCAATTTTCTCATTTTTGTCATTTTTACAAAATTACTCCTAAAGTTTTACTTTTATTCATTTTAGTCCCTGAGCTCAAAACATGCAAATTAACCATTTTAACCATAATTAAGCTTAGCCAAATGTTCATGGTATCAAAACAGTCCATAATTCACTTTATGGAAAAATTATAGTTTTGCCCGTAATATTTCAACTACTTTACAATTTAGTCCCTATATCATAAAAATGCAAATTCATGAAATTGAGTAAAATTCTACTATAGAAGAATATCACTAGTGTCTCTATCAGCCCACACATTTCATTTATTTGACATTTTAACCACAAAGTTTTCACATTTATCAATTTAGCCCTTAATTGTCAATTTCACAAAATTCACTTAACAAAAGTGTTTACCTATCAACAAGGACTCATATTCTTCCATTAAACTTCAAAACCCTATTATACTCATCAATGGAAAATATCAAACTATTCAATGGTTTTGCAAAATAGCCCCTCATTAGATAGATTAAGCAACAACGATCCGAAAATATAAAAATAATTAAAAGCGAGACTAGAAATGCCTACCATGCATTAGCGAAAGTTGGAAGCTTCTTCCATAGCTTCTCAAGCTTCATATTAAATTGGTAAAAAGAGAATGAAAAGATGACACCTTGATTCTTTTATTTTATTCATTTTATTATTATTTTAACCAATTTACAATATTAACCTTTATACACTTTATTTATTACACCAAATGCCAAGCCATCATATCCCACTATCTCTTTAATGGGCTAATTACCAAATAAGGACTTTCACTTTTAAGTTCTATATCTATTTAATACCTTTAGATTATAGAACAGAACTTTTTCACTTTACGCAATTTAGTCCTTTTTGCTTAATTAACTATCGAAACGATAAAATTTTTCAACGAAACTTTAATACCATCTTATTGCCACTACGTAAATATTTATAAAAATATTTACGACACGGTTTATAGAAACAAGGTCCCGATACCTCATTTTCTAAACCCACTTGACCTTAGGGTCATACCACTTGAACTTAATAAATCGCTTATAAAACAAAAATCACAATATCAAAAATATTTTTTTTTAAATCACAATTAGCTCGTAAATATTAAATATAATATTTACAAACCTACTCGTCGGATTTGGTGGTCCTGAAACCACTGTTCTGATTAACCCTAAAAACAAGCTGTTACAAACTCAGTCTAAAAGAATTCCCAGGTCACCCGCTCTCTCGGAACCACTGATACTAGAGTATTCCACCAGTGATATGCTGTGTCTCGAAGCAAAGATATGGCACACTTCAAACATTTATCTGGAGCACAAGACAACTCATCAAATACACGAATAGTATTATCAAGCCAGAACTCAGCCCGTTTAGCATCATCATCATCAGTAGCTTTAAACTCTTCAGCCCTGTGTTTCTTGATTTTATCAATAGGTGGCTTATATAATCTAAGCGGATCACTTACTTAAGGTACAGCAGGTATCAAAGATGGATTAGTCAGGGGTGGAGGCTGTTGGACAATCGGGTTAGTCCGGATATATTGAGTAAACCAGTCATTCATCATTTGATAGAAGGCTTGTTTAGCCTCACTTTCTTGATTACTTGAATTCGATCGAGAGTAGGCACTACACTCTCGACATCATCAGCTACAGCTCTGTCGAGATCCATCTACTATATGAAAACACATTTTCAATTGTCACAAGTCATTTCACTATCATAGTATATATTATGGCATGTAACACCCGTGCACCGAGACCGTTGCGGAGTCGGAACACGAGGGTTCGCAGACTTAAATCACTTATTGCATGATCCATTTTAAATTTCGAGACGAGTGGCTAAGCGTGTCCTTGTTTCCTTAAAAATCATATCTCGAGTTCCAAAAGTCGAAAACCAGTTCCGTAAATGTTTCCTGAAACTAGACTCATATATCCATCTAAAAATTTTTTTTTGGAATTTTTGGTTGAGCCAATTAGTACAGTTTATTAGTTAAAGTCTCCCCTGTTTCAGGGTTCAACCACACTGACCTTCAGGCATTACGACTTGGATATCTCCCTGTACAGGGCCTCAATACTGATGCCGTTTGTTTCTATAGAAACTATACTCGAAAAGGAATCTGTACATATATGGAACAACTTCTAATTATCTCTGGTTAATTTATAATGAATTTCCAAAGTCGGAACAGGGAATCCAGAAACCGTCCTGGCCCTGTTTTGCGAAAACTTAAATATCTCCTAATATATTGTTCATATGATCATTTCGTTACTTTCCTATGAAAATAGATTCGTCAAGGTTCGATTACATAATTTATTCACTATTTAATTCCATTTCTACTATTTTTAGAGATTTTTCACATCCACATCACTGCTGCTATCAGCATCCATTTTTAAGGTAGACTTTACCTATTACATAGTTTCCATGCCTCTTAATGAACATATACATTCAAGATGACTATAACATTATGCTCAAAAGCGTATATAAGCCATTTTCGCATGGCTATCCAAAGTTTACATACCAAATTTCAACAAAACATAATAGCCTATACATGCGAAATGTTCTCCTAGACCAACTAAGAAGAAAATACCAAAAGTTGCTAGTCGATTGTGATGACTTCGATGACGGTCCCGAATACGCAAAAAGTCGAGTCCAAGAAACCTAAAATAGGTGACAAGCAAACACCGAATGAGTATATAACTCAGCAAGTCATAAGCATTACACTACCATCCATTAATAAAATTTCACAAGAGGAAACAACGAAATGAGGCTAAGTACTCCATCCATACCGAACTATGCCATAGTTTCTTAGACCTTACGATTCAATCTCATTCCAAGTCCTACATTGACATTTCATACGCTATTCAATAGAATAATTGAGGCATTTCCATACATCATTTTATTTTCGTTACAATCATACAACTAAGCGAACTTTCACCTATTCCACAATGAACCTTATGTACTTGACTTCAATTATAATCATCACATAGGTTCAAAACTTACCACGCTCAACTCCAAATATAAACATAGCACCTATTAGCCATGAACTCAAGGTACTTACCCTTTCCGCTGTCCGAAATCGACTCGGTAAGGTTGCACCCTTAATATAAATAATTGATAGAAAATATATATATATAGTGGGTTCGCACACATAGTGCTTAATAATCAACCACGCACACTTAGTGCCATGTACTTTAAACTCGCACACTTAGTGCCATGCATTTCAAGCCCGCACACTTAGTGCCAATCTCACAACCGTGAACACTTATTGCCCGCACACTTAGTGCTGAAAACCAACCACTCTATCGTTTCACTTCCTTTTTACATTCGACAATTTCATCTCTACATACATATACATTTGTATACATTTCATCTCATTAACCACAATTGCATAGGTATTACGATCATTTAAATCAATACCAACTATATGCTTAATGACTTACCTTGTGTTGGGTAAAATAATTCCAAGTCGGCTACTCGATGACCTTGATTTCCCTTGTTGGGCGCCTCTCCTTTAGGATCTTGAGCTTAAACAAATAAATTAACTCATTCAACCGCTTTGCTACATATATTGGTATTCACATTTTAATGATTTTATGACATACGAACGACATGGTAAAATTTTATCTTGCTACCTTATGTTCTTAACTATTAGGCTAATAACCATATGCTATCGCCTACTATCAATAATTCAATCACACATGCATATATATATATATATATATATGTAGAATAATGTGCAAAGCTTAGACTCAACATCACCTATGCTCTTAATTTGATGGCGAATATGCATACATATATACATGATATCAACTATACTATCATCTTTAATTCACCTAAACACAAAATTTCATCTCATGAACACTTGACCGAATTCTTCCTAATCTAGCATGGCTTCACATATATTTATAACATCCTACAAATCCACATATACCACATTTCTACATAAATTTTCTTTTACTTTTCCACTACTTCCATTCACAACATCAAAAGCACCATACACATGTATCATTACAAAGCTTCACACTTAGCATGCAAATGACATCAACACAAATCCACCTTAGCGAAACTTAACTCATCTTCATGCCTCATCACCACAACATCAAACATCACCAAGAAGACAACACCCATGGCGAATATCATCTCCATCCCATAGCAAAGATTTAAACCATGGGCTAGGTAGAACTCAAACTAACAACTAAAAACATGCATGAATCTCATGGACAACATCAAACATACCTTAGTCTAGCAAACTACCATAGCTGATTTTCTCAAGCTCTCCCCCCCTTCTTCTTAGAACATTCGGCCAAGGAAGAAAAATGTGAAAGGATGGACACTTTTTTTTTTTCCTTTGTTTTCATCATATTCCTTTTTTTTTCATTATTTTATTCTTTCTAACATAACCGCTAACCCAACATGTTTCCACTCATAGCATGGCCGGCCACCATGCTTAAATTTTGGGTAAATTGACATGCAAACCCATCATTTTCATAACATGCATTAATAGACCACTTTACATTTGCCTAGCACATTTCTAAATTTTCTCACACAAGTCCTATTTGATAAAATTCACTTACAATTAACAAAATCCAAACATGAAATTTTCACACATGCATATGTACATATAATGAGCATCAACTATGACGGTTAATTATTTTTATGACTCGGTTTAGCGGTCCCGAAACCACTTTCTGACTAGGGTCAATTTAGGGCTGTACATGGCATGTATAGCTAGACTCACACGCGCTACGTTAGTCTTAGAATCAACTAAACCGTAGCTCTGATACCAATAAAATGTAACACCCTTAACCCGTATCAGTCGTCGGATTGGGGTTATAAGGTATTACTGAACATAACACAGTTTGATACTATTACTCAATTCAAAAATATTTATATAGAGATCTAATGCTTAACTTATAACCTGATACAATTCATTTCATAATCATTTCACTTCAATGCTAACCAAAATTTGTATATCATTCTCGAAAAACAAGCATAGTAAATAATACACATACCAAAATGAGTTCTAGTCATATGAAAATATAGTCGAATACATTTTAATACCAAAACATGATATAAAATATACTTTTTAGAGAAAATTTAATCATCGATTATGGATACATATGTATATTCAAGACACAATTTCCATGAACCATATTTAAAAGAAACATATAATATATCTCCCATCATATTCGGTCATTACAATATATCCTTTATTACCAACTCATTTATAGCACGTTAACCTAACATAATAACCAAATTTTCATATATAACTTTTCCTAATATAAACCGCGTCCAAGTTGAGCAAACATATTTATACATGAATTATGACCATTTCATTTATCAACCAATCTCAATATGCATACACATATCACAAGTTCTAATCATCCAAGGTATAAGGCATAATAACTAAAATAGACTCAAACCATTATTTAACCAAAACATACTCGAGCATAGAAATTAAGCCACTTTCGCATAGCCTTTATACATAAACTAAAGTACAACATTCCAAAATGCATTCCAGCCTATACATGCCATAGTTCCAAAATGTAACTTACAAAATGCCGAAGACGGTTGATAGTGTGATAGACTTTGCTGATGATCCTGAGCTTGTAACTTGAATCCATAACTATCAACCAAAATGAACATGAAAACACAAAGTAAGCTATAATAGCTAATCCAAATTTCATTATCATTATCAAGCTTAACCTCAAACTTACAAATGAGATAAATAACACATTTTCATACACAAAATCTACCTTGGACGAATGCTCACTTAATCAATTTGACCTACTATTATTCATCTTTCAAAGCCAAAATGTCTTAATATAATCAAACATACACATACGCATTTATATAAGCTCAAGAACCACAATATAACATCATGTACATATACCGCTTATATGCCGAATATACATGATCACATATATGCACATATCCAAGAATTAATTCTACAATATTCATACCATTTATTTTCAAGGCCGAATACACATACTAAATTCACATGAAATCTTCATTTGTATCACACATAATTAGTAACAAATATCAAGTTACTTATTTACCTTATCTCACGTAAACAACAAGCTAACCCATACCTGATCATTTAGCTCATTAAACGTATTCAATTACCACATCAGCATAAAGTCTTTTAGGCATAAACTTATAATAATTCATCGGCATAAAGCTTACTAGGCCTAAGCCTGTATCTCACACCGACACAAGGCCTGCTAGACTCAAAGTCTAATTTTATACACCGGTAATAAGCACGCTACACATAAGCCCGATTTATTTCACCAGCACAAGGCTTGCTAGACTCAAAGCCCTAATATCACTATTATAAAGTTGTCTCATAAACAATTCTTATATAAAAATTCCGGATATTCCATATAGTTTATCTGAGACTTTCAAATGCTATAACTCAATCGAATTAAACTCAAATACATTATTTCCAAGCTTAATCATATTAGGATAACTTTCCTATAAATCTATGAATTCTAAATTAGCATATTAAATGAAGTTACATTCAAAATTAACGATGTTTAATTACTTAAAGGCTTACCTTAGATATCGACGAATAGTATTAATCGATTATTCGACTATTTTGGTCTTCCCCAGATCCAAATCCGATTTTCTCTTTTCTTGATCTAAATTAATATAAATTAATCTTATTAAATCAAATATTCAATCAAATTCATCCAAAAACAAACAAATGGGCAAATTACCTACCCTGATATTTCACATTTTTCACAATTTAGTCCCTATTGCATAAAACACAAAATACACAAAATCTCACAGCAACATAGTTAGGCCGAATCTTTCTTATACTCATACTAGTCCATATATTTAATTTATTTCACATTTTAGTCCCTCAATTTATTATTTTTGCAATTTAGTCCTAATTACTCAAAATCATCAAAAACTCCAATACAAAACATGTTAATCTAGAACATACCTTTCATATTTCATCATCAAACAACAAAGATCACAAGCTCTCATCAATGGCATAACTCAAAATATTCATCAAAATCAAAAATTTAAGCATTGGTCGGATAGTACTCGAAGCAACGATCTCAAAAACGTAAAAATTATC
Organism: Gossypium arboreum; assembly: GCF_025698485.1. Taxonomy (NCBI): domain Eukaryota; kingdom Viridiplantae; phylum Streptophyta; class Magnoliopsida; order Malvales; family Malvaceae; genus Gossypium; species Gossypium arboreum. The sequence continues at coordinate 51,661,121 of NC_069072.1, read as the reverse complement.
AAAAACTGAACCAAAACAAACCCTGATTGAGCTTGAATAAATGCCGAATCCCTAGCTTGTTTTTCTTTTCTTTTGTTTGGGCAAAAACATAGAAATTGGCTTTATTTTATGTTTTATGATATATATTATAGTTTATTATAACTTAAAGTTTAATTTACAATTATAACCTTAATGAATTATTATAAAATATTTATATCATAAACCTATTACAGTCCAACTAATATACAAATGGGTTGTTTACGACTTAAAGGCTCCATTTAGAAAGCCATTAGCACTTAGGTCCCTTTTAGAAATAACCACCAAATTTCTCTTTTACGCGATTATGTCCTTTTATTTAATCGAATACCTAAACGAAAAAATTAAATCATGAAAATTTCACAGATATAAATTCACATAAAATAAACACAGAAAATAATTTTTAAATAGTTTTCTGACTCGAATTCATGGCCCCTAAACCACCATTCTGATTAGGGTCTAAATTGGGCTATTACAAGCGTAAGACGATAATGAACACCAGAGCTACTCGTGGAATGGGTACAAAAAGTAGCGGCAGAGGCCGTGGAGGTGCTCAGATTGGGTTGATACGTGATATTCGTTACATGTTTTAAAGATTTATGAATGAATCGTTCTTGAGACTAACTTATTATCACGATTAAGGCAAGTGTACATATCGAACAGTAGTATAGTTCAGCAGAATCGGATTGTCAAACCCAAAGGAACCACGAGTACTAGTATTTACTTCCTTTTTATTATCTAGTCTAAAAATTAAGAGGCTTTGGTTATCTAAACAAATTACTAAACTAAGAATGCACAGAAACAAAATTTGGGAAAATACTTTTGGGAAATTTTGATTGATTAAGACAATACCTTAGGAAAAATCCACCTAGACTTCACTAGTTATTTGACTCTGATCAAACGATTTATTCATTTGACTTGATCCATAGAAATCCCTAAGTTATATTACCATCTCTCTCGAGACTAATAACGTCTAACCCTAGGTTGAATAATTGAAATCTCTTTCTAATTAACACCCTAGAATTGCATTAACTCAATCTATGGATTCCCCTATTATGTTTATCCCTAATCCGGCAAAATCTTGTCACCCTATCTCTAGGCGTGCAATCAACTCCGCTTAATTATGACAAATTTACTCTTAGACAAGGTCTATCCCTCCTCTGAATAAAAGCTTAACTTGAATCAATATCCTGGAATATCAACAAAAGAATTAAGAACACATAATTAAGAACAAGTCAAATATTTATCATACAATTCAGATAATAATAGTAAGATCCATCTTAGGTTTCATTCCCCTTAGGTATTTAGGGTTTAGTTCATACTTATGAAAGAAAACATCTTAAAAGCATAAAGATAATAAAACATAAGAAAATCCAAAACTCCTGAAGGAACTTGAAGGGAAATCTTTAGTCTTGATGATGAATCTAGCTTCTAAGATGGATCAATCGGCTTTCCTTCAGTAATTCCTTGCTTCTTACTGTCTGCGTCTGATTGCATGATTTCATGATAGGTTTTAAATAATTATAATTAATCATTCTTGAAACTAACTATTATCGTGATGTAGGCAAGTGTACCTATTGAACAGTAGTATAGTTTTAGTAAGACCGGATTGTCGAACCTAAAGGAACTAAAAGTACTAGTAATGATTGTCTTTTTACTATCTAGCCTAAGAATAAAGAGGTTTTTGTTTTAACTAACTAATTATCTAAACTAAGAATTCACAGAGAATAGAATTGGGGAATTGCTTTTAGGAAAATCAATTGAATTAAGACAATACCTAAGGAAAAATCCACCTAGACTATAGTTGTTATTCTGGCTCCGAATTGGATGATTTATTCATTTAACTTGTTCTGAGAGAACTCTAGGTTATGTTATTATCCTATTCAAGACTAATAACATCTAATCCCTAGATTGAACTCTGAATTGCAAACGAGATTACCTTGAGATCAATGGCGTTAAATCATTGATCAAGATGTTTGATTGACCCGTTCGATGATTCTTACGTGAATTATCTTGTAGTTCTCTGATGTTTAGTAAGTACAATTGGAGTATTAAGTTGGATTAGGATGAACGAAAGACTGAAATCGGAAGCTTCGGATGAAACACTTGAGATTGTATTTGAAGTAGTGATCAGCTATTTGAACAAAATATGAAGCATTGTGATCAACACCAAACCGAAATTACCGGAGGAATAGGTAAGTCGAGATCAATGCATGAATAAAGTAGTTTGAACACATTTTGTGGAGTCTTGCCGAAAAACGGACCATCGTTGGATATAAACAGAGACATAATCAGATTGAGTTCGTTCGACCTTGAAAATTCGGTTTAAAAGAAATGGATTGTTTGAATCAGAGACTGAAACATTCGTGCTGGAAGAGTTGGTCGGTGCCCAAGAGTTATGACAGAAGCGTTGCATAGTTACTTGGATAAGCGATTTGATGAAGGATGGATAGCGATGGACTTAAATTGGACCTTAACAATGACAAGACTGACTAAATCGGGTTTCGAGTGATGCCATTGGATGATCAGTTAGAGAGTCGGTTGATTGCAGTGAGGTAATGTGGAAACTTACGAAGTCATAGAGTCGGAGTGCGGGATGAATGGTGGGCCATCAGATGCCGGATATGATGGAACGGATGATGATTCGAGTTTCACGTGTGCATCTTTTTCCCGGTCTATCAGAGTATTGCATATGAACCCATCATATCTTCAATTTAAACTTGATATTGGCAAGAAGTTCGATCAGTTTGCTATTTGTAATCTTTTGGGGGGTGATTATTGTCAGTGTAAAAATAATTAGACTGATTTGCGTCGAGATTATGTGTGCCGTTCGAGAGTTGATGGTATTATTTGGGAAAGAATCCGGTTTTACACTGGATATTAATCGATCAATGGCAATATCCAAGATTAAATTGGTGCCACTGATATTCATGTTGGCCCGAATTAATTATGAAGAAAGCTTGAGTAGTGCAATTGTGGATGTTGACTCGGAGCTTGATTGGAAAGAGGAGGTACTTATGAAGATGCGAGAATTGCCAAATGATAGATCAAAAGTATGTTGGAATACGCCGTTTCAAGGTAATGCATACGCATTAAGATTGTCATTGTAATGAAGGAAATTCTAAATATTTGGTGACTAGAGATGGAATTGGATCAAAGATTGATTGGCCTCGTATTGTTTGCAAATGTATGGATGCGAATTAGACATAGTTTCATCGCGGCTAATGAGTTTAAAGAATGCACATGATTGGAGTGATTTCGGTTACAGTTTCCAATAGTTGAATAAGATTAATGTAGCTGAGTATTTGACGGTATTCACCGTAAAAGTGAGATACGAATCATTCTAGAGTCAAGTTTGTGGATGTTGCCTAAATTAAACATTTGAGTAATCGAGTAAGTTTGACAAGTGAAACTGGGTTAGCAGGATTGATAGAGTGATGGGCATCGGTCAGTGAATTAAATTGAAATTTCGCATATGTTGGAAGAATGCATAATTTAAGTCAATGTTGGCATTAAAATTGGACTTTTGGAAGTAATTGTATAGGTAGGTAATTAGAGGGATCGAAAGTGTGGATAAATGTCATGATTTCGAAGAAATTGACTGGAATTGTTGCTACGAAGCCATAATTTTATTTATGAAATAGATAACCAACTGTTTCTAAAGATTATCGTGATGGTCACTGATGAAAAGTTCAATATTTAGATGTTACGAATGTACGAATGGACTTTGATATTAAACCTTGTGGATGGATGACGATTGATTGAAATTTGATTTAGTGCAGATTAAGATCTGAGTTCATCTATCGACATGAGACAGTCGATGCTTGATGCGATTCGAGATTACAAGATGATTGAGCATGTAAGATTGTCTGACAACGTATCCGGTAGAACATGAATTAGGATATGTAGACTATTCATTTGAATGATTCGTAATGGTATTCCGTCGATTGATCGAGAATTCCAGTAACAGTTGTGAGCGAAGGCATTGTATCATCGACACCAGTTCCGATGGCTAATGAAGCTTAGGAATTGAGATTGACAGTCCCAATATGAATAGATGTCATCCTTGACATCATGACGACGAAGTTAGTATCGAATGTGATTAAGCGTCAGTTTAGAGTAGATGATAATCGAAAGTGAAAGTGAGTGAATCAATTTTAGTATTGATGAAAGTTGTCCGAAGGAGTGACTGAGCACTTGAACCATGAATTTGATGACATCAAATCGTCTAGTTGCATGTCAAGTTGAGACGTATAATAGTTCGAATCGAAGATATAGCGAACGAGTGTGAACCAGAGTAGATGTCGGAATGATAGTGTGTTCTGCAGATAAATGCTGCTAAGGCCATGTTACAATGTCTAATGGAATCGACATTCAATGCTGATGATCTCTTGGTATCATTACGATGATTAGATACAATGCTTGAAATCGATAGAGTTGTGATCCTCAGACTCAATAGCTGGAATTAAGAGTAATAAGAAGATCGATATTGTATCAAGTGTTGAATGCAATATCGATATTGATTAGATGATAGTAGCATGAATGGATCTAGAATAAAGCTTATCGACAATTAGGAGTAAATTGTAGAAGCTTGCATAAGGTGTGAATACAACTAGCATGGTCAATCCTAACATTTGGCATGATAATAATTGATATAAGTCGTTACATGTATCTGCTTTGGATTAATCAATTGAATTTAATAAGTGTATTAATATTGAATGGTTAGAGGTAATGTATGATACAATAAATGTTGACAACGAATCGAATGGTGTAATTGATGCAGAGAAATGTTCATCAGATTTCAAATCTTGGCGATAAGATTGTAGGATCAGGAAAGTAATGTCAATGTTATGGATTAATATCTAGGTACTTGAGAACATAGTGATAGATGTTTCATAGCATGTTTAGAAGTTGTATTAAGCAATTGTTATCAAGATTAGGGAAATTCGAAAGTTAAGAGTTTGTTGCCATATGTGAAGGATGCTAATTGCATAATGTTATGTTCATGATTGAGATTGCTACGTTGTTTAGTTGTTTGAATTAAGCTTGTATATACGGATAGTTAGAATGGTGATTATGATGATCCGTATGATGTAAGAATAATTGACATGTATAGATGGAATGTTAACATTGTAAAGTTGAGTATGTAATTATGAGATTTTACATCTTGAAATTTGTTGAATTGAGAGATATATCATGTCATACCAATTCGATAATGTTGATAGAATATGATGATTCATAAGTATGATCATGATGTAATTGAGATTTGATGAACTAGTTGTAATAATAGTAAATGCTATGTTGATACTATGTTGTGATATATGTTGAAGATATTGCAGCTGTATAATATTCTAATGAGTGATTATGTATAATTTGAAATGGAATTTGATCTAGTTAATGGTATTGTAAATTAACGCTTAAAGTTTCGATGTTGATTGTTGGCATATAATGTATGTAGATTGTATGGTAATAGTTGGCTAATGCAGTATGAGCGTAATGTATGAATTTTGTGGATAAATTAATTGTAGTTAGAAAGGATGATTGAAGTTACTCTTGGCATTATAGCAATATATGCCAGAAGTGAATAATGTTAAATTATGAATGCTCAGATGAGTACGTCGTTAATGTGAGATTACATTAGTCTATACTTAGATAGCATAGTAGAATCATTTAATGTAATTAATACTTTGTGAATTTAAAGTTATGTAATTGTAGTATTGCAAATGTAAGGCTATAGCATAAGTTATGTCGTTAATGACAGATATAGGGTGATGAATATGCAGTTAATGGAATGAAAATAGCTAAGTATAGGATTGAAATTATATCCGAGATGATGTCTTGATGATGATGCTAAGTAAGCTTTGTTGACTTATGAAAGCAGTGTTAATATGCTTGTACCTTATGACAACATGAAGGGCCAATTGAATCATGGAAAGTATGAAATAGGTAAAGCCTACTAAAGGCAGATGCTGACAGCAGCAGTGACGTGGATGTGAAAAATCACTAAAAATAGTAGGAATGGTATTAAATAGCAAATAAATTATGTAAGTGTACCTTGATGAATCTACTTTCATATGGAAGAAACGAAATGGTCATATGAGTTATAAGCTAACAGATTTTAAAGTTCTTGTGAAATAGGGCCAGAACGGTTTCTGGATGCCCTGTTCCAACTTTGGAAAATCATTGTAAATTAACCAGAGATAATTAGGAGTCATTCCATATATGTGTAGATTCCTCTCTGAGTCTAGTTTCTATAGAAACAAACGGCATTAGTATTGAAGCCCTGTACAGGGAGATATCCAATTCGTAATGCACAAAGGTCAGTGTAGTCGATCCCTACAACAGGCGAGACTTTAACTAATAAACTGTACTAATTGGCTCGACCAAAATTCTAGAAAAAATATGTAGATGGACATATGAGTCTAGTTTCAGGAAAAATTTACGGAACTGATTTTCGAGTTGTAAAACTCAAGTTATGAATTTTGGAGCGACTAGTACTCAGATTGGCAGCTTGTCTGAAAATTGTCAATAAGTGGGTTGAAGTCTGTTAACACCTCGCGTTCGACTCCGTGACGGTCTCGGTTCGGGTGTTACAATTTTATTGGTATCGAGCTACGGTTTAGTCGATTCTAGGACTACCGTAATGCGTTTGGGGTCTAGCTATACATGCCATTTTATGTGATTATATGATAGTGTGGTGATTTCGACGTTTGAACTTGTGTTTATTTATAGTAATGGATCCCGATCCCAACCGGCGATAGCTGATGATGTGGAGAGTGTGGCGCTGCTCCGCACAAGGGACAGCCGGCGGACTCTCAACCTGTTGCTAGCAATCCGAATGACGAGGCTAGACAAGCCTTTTATAGCGTGATGAATGATTGGTTCAACCAATACATTCGAACTAATACTACTGTTCCACAACCTCCATTCCCAACAAACACAGCCCCCGCACCTACAATGCCTCCGGTAATTGACCAAATAAGGTCGAATAAGCCCCCAGTTGATAGAATCCGAAAACATGGGGCTACTGAATTTAAAGCTACGGATAGTGATGATGCCGAGCAAGCGAATTTTGGTTGGACAACACGATCCCGATACTCGATGAGCTATCTTGTACACCGATGAATGCCTAAAGTGTACCATCTCCTTGCTACGTGATTCGCCTACTATTGGTGGAGTACTTTGACTTCATTGTGCCCTTGAACAAGTAACTTGGGAGTTCTTCCAAACCGAGTTTGGAAAAAGTATATCGGTCGAGATTTATGGACCAAAACGAAAGGAATTTCTCGAACTTAAACAAGGTTCCATGTCGGTTACCGACTATGAACGAAAATTCGTGAGGCTTAGCCGGTACGCGCGAGAATGCATTTCTTCAGAAGCTGTGATGTGTAAACGCTTCGAAGATGGACTGAATGATGAGATAAAGCTGTATGTTGGCATTTTGGAAATCCGAGAGTTTGTGACTCTCGTCGAGCGAGCGTGCAAAGCCGAGGAGTTTAGTATGGAGAAAAGGAAAGCGGAAGCGGGAGCAAGGGAGTTTCGTAAGAGGTATTCGGGGAAGCCCTTCCAACAGTCATCAAAGAAACTTAGAGATGGCTTAGGCCGATCTAGAGACACTTCGGCTTTTCTAGACGAGATCGCGATCGACCCCTGTGACCACACGAATCACTTGATCGCCGATGAGTGGGAATGATCGACGAGAGAGGACTGAGTGCGATTGTGGCAAATGGCATTTTGAAGCTGTAGATTCCGTGGACCGGTCTGTTACAAGTGTGGATCAGTTGACCACTTCATTAAAGATTGCCCGAGGTTGTCTGGAACAGAATGTAGATCGGAGTGGGAAACCGGGTACTACCACCGCCGAGGTAGACCATCGGGAAATACGGGCAAGGCTAGTGGTGGTCGAGAGGATCTAGAGATGTGCGACCAGATCCGAGGCTCGGCGCCCAGCTAGGACTTATGCTATACGCCTGACGCCGAGGATGCCTCCTCGCCAGATGTTATTACGGGTACTTTCACTCTCTTTGATACTAATGTGATTGCTTTGATTGACCCTGGTTCTACTCATTCTTATATATGCGAAACCTTAGCATCCAGTAAGACTTTGCCTATTGAGTCTACTGAGTTCGTAATTCGGGTGTCAAATCCTTTGGGTCGTTATGTGCTGGTCGACAAAGTGTGTAAGAAATGCCCCCTAGTAATTCGAGGTACCTGTTTTCCGGCGGACTTGATGCTTTTGCCGTTCGATGAATTTGATGTTTATTCTTGGGTTGGATTGGTTGACCGTGCATGATGCGGTTGTGAATTGCAAAAGCAAGACTATTGATTTGAGATCGCAAACAACGAGATGATCCGAGTTGAGTCTACGAACTTGAAGGGGTTGCCAGTTGTAATATCATCAATGTTGGCCCAGAAATATGTAAGAAAAGGGTGTGAAGCATACCTTGCGTATGTACTTGATGATAAGGAGTTAGGAATAGAACCCAAATCTGTGCCGGTGGTTTGTGAATACCCGGACGTTTTTCCCGAAGAATTGCCGGGTTTGCCACCTGTTCGGGAGATAGAGTTTGGCATTGAGCTTGTACCTGGGACCACACCGATTTCGATAGCTCCATATCGTATGGCACCAACGGAATTAAAGGAGTTGAAAGCTCAGTTGCAAGAGTTGATGGATAGAGGTTTTGCTCGCCCGAGTTTTTCACCTTGGGGTGCACCAGTGTTGTTTGTGAAAAAGAAGGACGGAACCATGAGGTTGTGCATCGACTATCGCCAGCTTAATAAAGTGACAATAAAGAACAAGTATCCGTTACCACGTATCGATGATTTGTTCGATCAATTGAAGGAGCCTCAGTGTTCTCAAAAATAGATTTGAGATCGGGCTATTATCGATTCATGAATCCGAGATTCGGACATACCCAAAACCGCCTTGAGCGAGATATGGTCACTACGAGTTCTTAGTGATGCCGTTTGGGCTCACTAATGCCCCGCGGTATTTATGGATTTGATGAATCGGATCTTGGATCATATTTGGATCGGTTCGTAGTTGTGTTCATCGACGACATCTTGGTCTATTCAAGAGATGAGACCGAACATGCGAGCACCGAGATTAGTGTTGCAAATTTTACGGGATAAGCGGTTATATGCTAAGTTTAGCAAGTGTGAGTTCGGTTAGAGAGGTTAGCTTCTTGGGTCACGTGGTATCAGATCGGTATTCGAGTCGACCCAAGCAAAATTTCAGCCATACTTAAGCGGAAACCTCCAAGAAATATTCTTGAGGTTCGGAGCTTTTGGGACTTGCGGTTACTACCGACGGTTTGTAAAAGGATTCTCGATGATAGCCACACCCATGACTTAAACCGCTTGAAAGATGTCAAGTTTGAATGGACGGAAAAGTGTCGAAAAGTTTTGACCAATTGAAAACTCATTTGACGGAAGCTCGAAGACTAGTACGGCCGAATCGGCAAAGAGTTTGTCATCTATAGTGACGCCTCCCTACTTGGGTTAGGTTGCGTATTGATGCAAGAAGGTCGAGTTGTGGCCTATGCGTCGAGACAATTAAAGCCACATGAGAAAAATTATCCGACCCATGATCTCGAATTGGTCGCCATCGTATTCGCCTTAAAGATATGGCGACATTACTTATTTGGTGAGAAGTGCCATGTGTATTCGGATCACAAAAGTCTCAAATATTTGATGACTCAAAGAGACTTAAATCTGCGACAAAGAGCGTTGGCTCGAGCTGTTAAAGGATTATGAGCTGGTCATTGACTATCACCGGGAAAGGCTAATGTGGTTGCGGATGCCTTAAGCCGAAATCACCGTTTGTTTTACGACGATGAATGTACACTTGTCTATCCTACCCGACAATGTGTTAGTAGCCGAATTAAAGGCCAAACCATTGTTGACTCATCAAATTCGTGAAGCTCGAGAAAGTTGATGAGGAGTTGCGTGCAAAACGGGTGAGTGTGTTCGAACAAGGAATCGGAGTTTCAAATTGATGATGACGATTGTTTGAGGTTCGAAGTCGTTTGTGTGTTCCAAAGAATTGAACTTATTTCGATAATTCGAACGAAGCTCATTGTAGCCGAATGGAAATCCACCGGGAGTACGAAGATGTACAATGAGTTGAAACGTCGGTTTTGGTGGCATGGTATGAAACGAGACATCTCCGACTTTGTTGCAAGATGTTTAATATGTCAACAAGTGAAAGCGGAGCATCAAGTGCCTTGTGGTTACTTGACCGATCACGATACCCGAGTGGAAATGGGATCGAGTCACAATGGACTTTGTGTCCGGACCGCCGTTGTCGACAAGTAAGAAGGATGCAATTTGGGTTATTATTGATAGACTAACTAAGTCGGCTCACTTTATCCCCTGTGCGTATGGATTTTCATTGGATAAACTAGCTGAATGTATGCGCTTCTCGGTTGTGAGATTACACGGGTACCGATTTACATTGTGTCGGATAGAGATCCGAGGTTCACCTCGCGATTTTGGAAGAAATTACAAGAAGCATTGGGCACCAAGTTGCATTTCAGACCGCCTTTCACCCCCAAACCGATGGTCAATCCGAGCGTATAATTCGGATACTTGAGGATATGTTGAGATGTTGCATCCTCGAGTTCGTGGTTCGTGGGAGCGGTACCTACCTTTGATTGAATTCGCACAACAATAGTTTTCAATCAAGTATTAAGATGGCGCCTTACGAGGCTTTATGCGGGCGTAAATGCCGTACACCATTGTTTTGGACCGAGCTCGGTGAGAACAAAATTTTGGAGTGGATTTGATTAAAGATCTTGAGCAGAAAGTAAAAGTAATCCGTGAAAATCAAGATAGCCTCCGATCGTCGAAATCGTATGCGGATTTGAAACGAAAGGACATTGAGTATCGTGGGAGATAAAGTGTTTCTTAAAGTTTCGTAGTGGAAAAAGATACTCGATTCTACCGTAAGGGCAAGTTGAGCCGAGATTCATTGGGCGCACGAAATCTCGAACGAGTTGGCCCGGTTAATGTATCGTTTGATCTTGCCCCGAACTTGAAAAGATTCACAACGTCTTCCATGTTTCAATGCTTCGACGCTATAGATCCGATCCGTCGCACGTAATTAGTCCATCGAGGTTGAAATTCAAGCCGATATGAGTTATGAAGAAGAACCGATTCGTATCCTAGCTCGTGAAATGAAAGAGTTGCGAAACAAAAGGGTTCCGCTAGTGAAAGTGTTATGGCTCAAACACGGATAGAAGAAGCTACTTGGGAACCCGAGAACTCTATGAAAGAGCAATATCCAAACCTATTTACGGTAAGATTTTGGGACGAAAATTTCTAAAGTGGGGAGAGTTGTGACGACCTTTAAAACGACCCTAGTCGAAATGTGGTTTCGGGACCACAAAACCAAGGCATAAAAATAATTTAATATTTATTTTATTGCCTATAATGTGTGTTAACTCATGTGTGATATTTTTATGCTTTGATTTAGAATTATAGATGTGAATTTCACTAGAAAGGACCTAGTAATAAACTTTGAAAGTATGAGGGAAATGTGTGATGACTAATTAAAGGATGCATGCAAAACAATGGACTTGCATGTCAAATTTCCCCCATAGCTAGTGGCGGCCATGACAAGGATTTATGGGCAAAAATCATGTCATGAAACATGTTTGGTAAATGGGTTATGATGGAAAGAATAAAATAAGGGTATGGAATAAACAATTAATGTTAGTAGATGAGAAACAAAAAAAAAAAGTGTCCATCTTCCTCCATAGCTTGGTCGAATGTCCTAAAGGAAGAAAGAAAAATTTTGTTCATCTCTTTTCACTCTCTTGTTGGCCGAAAATACTAAGGTTAAGGAAGGAGTTTTGCTTCATACTTGGTTTGGAAGAGGATTAGGAAGAGGTTGGCTAAACTTGCATCAAGATTAAGGTATGTTTGAGGTTCATGCATGTTTTTAGTTGCTAGCTTAATGTTCTTGTTAGCCCATGGTTCAAATCCTTGTTATGTCATGGGAATGAAATTGACCAAAGTGAATGTGGTGTTAATGCCATTGCATGTTAAATAACAAGCTTGAAAGTGATACATGTGATGGAGGATTGAAGATTCTTAGATTTTCTTTTAGCATTTTTTGAATGAGATACTAAGTTCTTTGTTTCACCATGACCAAATTGAAATGGTGTGGTGTTGTGGTATTCGCCATGATATATCCATAAGTATAATTCATGCATGTTGCATGGTAAGTAAGATTTAAGCTTTGGAAATGTGTATATATTTGGATATAAGCCACTTGAGAATTGGCCCTTGCACCTACATGAATATATGTTTGCACATGATGGATTGGTATGACATATATACTAATTCAAAGTGTATATTTGCTTGTGATGATGTGTTGATTATGAAGTAAATAAGAGATGTGCAATGAATTACGATATGTAATGTGTTAGTAGTAAAATGTATGCTGTTTTTTTTTTTGTGTGGTATTAAGTGTATATTCGCCACATGAGGGGTAATTAGTGTGCATGCATTCGGTTTGAGGCAAGCATATTGATGCCTATTCTTGGCTTAGAAAATTCGCTAAGAGGAATATTAACTAATGTGTTGAGTTCGATTTATGATTTCGTACATATACAACTTTGATGCCTAATGTATATAAGGGCCAAGTACTTTGAACTTCACGTTGATGTTTGAATGTATTGAATTGCTTGTTGTGATGTAAAATGTGCATGACCATTGTGTATTTGAGCTAAAGGATGGCCATATGACCATTTACACTCCTTGTCATATTCGCCATAAGCTATCATGATGAGATTTTAATAAGTTAAATTTGTGTAAATTAGCTCAAGAGCAAAGGGAGCTAAATCCGATAAAGGGAAGGAAAAAGTAGTTGAATAGCCGTCGAAATCGCTCGACAACATCCAAGGTAAGTCTTGAGTGATGACCCTACTTGAATTATATCAAAATTATGCTCCTTGTTTGTGTGGCCATTGAGCCGAAATAGTAAAGGTTGATAGATATTTTGTGTTAGAGCTTTAGTAACTGAAAATGAACTATGGACGTGTCTTGAATATTGATATATATGTAAGTGAACATTGAAATATATCCGGGCTAAGACCCAAGGCATTCGTGCGAAGTTGATATATCAGGGCTAAGACCGAAGGCATTCGTGCGAGTTGATATATCCGGGCTAAGACCCGAAGGCATTAAATGCGAGTTGATATATCCGGGCTAAGACCGAAGGCCTTTGTGCAAGTCACCAAATCCGGTTATGACCGAAGGCAATCGTCTTGAGTCGCTATATCCGGTTAAATCCGAAAGTATGTGATTCGAAGTGAGCAATCTTGCTGTGAAAATTTCAGCTTATACACTTGTGAAAATTCCAGCAATGAGGTATGTTTGTATGTGCTTGTACTAATTGAATTCTTACAAGTAAGTATGCGCTAAGTTGATAAACGAGCTACCGGCCTTGGGCTAAGTTGTTCTTTTGTGTATGAACATAAGGGTCGGTGATGTGAAATAAGTATGAGTATGGGAATGTGAATTAGTAAAGTGGTTTAATTAGCCATGTGAATAAAATACCTTAGTCAAAGCTGATTTCATTGCTTGAGACTTACTAAGCATTAAAATGCTTACCCCGTTGCTTTGGCTCTCTGTTTTATAGGTTTCGCTCGTTAGCTATCGGATTCGGGATCAAAGAAGTCGAAGTCATCCACACTATCGAAGCCCCATTTTGGTACAAATTTTGGTTGAACTTTGAAATGGCATGTATAGGACCATCCTTTGTTGAAGGTCATGTACCTTCCGGTTTGTGTAAACTTGGATAGCCATGCGAAAATGGCTTATATCGTTTTAGCATAGAACTATAATCGTTTGTATGTTGACCCTTATGAGGTATGGAATTATTTTGAAACGATTAGCCATTGGAATGGTTAATCATGATCACGCTTTGTGCTATGTATGTAAAAAGGGCCAATTGAATCATGGAAAGTATGAAATAGGTAAAGCCTACTAAAGGCAGATGCTGACAGCAGCAGTGACGTGGATGTGAAAAATCACTAAAAATAGTAGGAATGGTATTAAATAGCAAATAAATTATGTAAGTGTACCTTGATGAATCTACTTTCATATGGAAGAAACGAAATGGTCATATGAGTTATAAGCTAACAGATTTTAAAGTTCTTGTGAAATAGGGCCAGAACGGTTTCTGGATGCCCTGTTCCAACTTTGGAAAATCATTGTAAATTAACCAGAGATAATTAGGAGTCATTCCATATATGTGTAGATTCCTCTCTGAGTCTAGTTTCTATAGAAACAAACGGCATTAGTATTGAAGCCCTGTACAGGAGATATCCAATTCGTAATGCACAAAGGTCAGTGTAGTCGATCCCTACAACAGGCGAGACTTTAACTAATAAACTGTACTAATTGGCTCGACCAAAATTCTAGAAAAAATATGTAGATGGACATATGAGTCTAGTTTCAGGAAAAATTTACGGAACTGATTTTCGAGTTGTAAAACTCAAGTTATGAATTTTGGAGCGACTAGTACTCAGATTGGCAGCTTGTCTGAAAATTGTCAATAAGTGGGTTGAAGTGCATTAACACCTCGCGTTCGACTCGTGACGGTCTCGGTTCGGGTGTTACAATTTTATTGGTATCGAGCTACGGTTTAGTCGATTCTAGGACTACCGTAATGCGTTTGGGGTCTAGCTATACATGCCATTTTATGTGATTATATGATAGTGTGGTGATTTCGACGTTTGAACTTGTGTTTATTTATAGTAATGGATCCCGATCCCAACCGAAGCGATAGTGATGATGTGGAGAGTGTGGCGCTGCTCCGCACAAGGGACAGCGGCGGACTCTCAACCTGTTGCTAGCAATCCGAATGACGAGGCTAGACAAGCCTTTTATAGCGTGATGAATGATTGGTTCAACCAATACATTCGAACTAATCTGGTTGTTCCACAACCTCCATTCCCAACAAACACAGCCCCGCACCTACAATGCCTCCAGTAATTGACCAAATAGGTCGAATAAGCCCCAGTTGATAGAATCCGAAAACATGGGGCTACTGAATTTAAAGCTACGGATAGTGATGATGCCGAGCAAGCGAATTTTGGTTGGACAACACGATCCGTACTCGATGAGCTATCTTGTACACCGATGAATGCCTAAAGTGTACCATCTCCTTGCTACGTGATTACGCCTACTATTGGTGGAGTACTCGACTTACTGTTGTGCCCATGAACAAGTAACTTGGGAGTTCTTCAAACCGAGTTTGGAAAAAGTATATCACCGAGATTTATGGACCAAAAGCGAAAGGAATTTCTCGAACTTAAACAAGGTTCCATGTCGGTTACCGACTATGAACGAAAATTCGTGAGGCTTAGCCGATGCAGCGAGAATGCATTTCTTGAAGGCGTGATGTGTAAACGCTCAAGATGGACTGAATGATGAGATAAAGGCGTATGTTGGCATTTTGGAAATCCGAGAGTTTGTGACTCTCGTCGGCGAGCGTGCAAAGCCGAGGAGTTTAGTATGGAGAAAAGGAAAGCGAGCGGGAGCAAGGGAGTTTCAGAAGAGGTATTCGGGAAGCCCTTCCAAGATCATCAAAGAAACTTAGAGATGGCTTAGGCCGATCTAGAGACACTTCGGCTTTTCTAGACGAGATCGCGATCGACCCTGTGACCACACGAATCACTTGATCGCGATGAGTGGGAATGATCGACGAGAGGACGGAGTGCGATTGTGGCAAATGGCATTTTGGAAGCTGTAGATTCCGTGACCGGTCTGTTACAAGTGTGGATCAGTTGACCACTTCATTAAAGATTGCCCGAGGTTGTCGAGCAGAATGTAGATCGGAGTGGGAAGCCGGTACTACCAACGCCGAGGTAGACCATCCGGAAATACGGGCAAGGCTAGTGGTGGTCGAGAGGATCTAGAGATCTGCGACCAGATCCGAGGCTCGCGCTCCAGCTAGGACTTATGCTATCTGCGCGCGAGGATGCCTCCTCGCCGGATGTTATTACTGGTACTTTCACTCTCTTTGATACTAATGTGATTGCTTTGATTGACCACGGTTCTACTCATTCTTATATATGCGAAACCTTAGCATCCAGTAAGACTTTGCCTATTGAGTCTACTGAGTTCGTAATTCGGGTGTCAAATCCTTTGGGTCGTTATGTGCTGGTCGACAAAGTGTGTAAGAAATGCCCCCTAGTAATTCGAGGTACCTGTTTTCCGGCGGACTTGATGCTTTTGCCGTTCGATGAATTTGATGTTTATTCTTGGGTTGGATTGGTTGACCGTGCATGATGCGGTTGTGAATTGCAAAAGCAAGACTATTGATTTGAGATGCGCAAACAACGAGATGATCCGAGTTGAGTCTACGAACTTGAAGGGTTGCCATTGTAATATCATCAATGTTGGCCCGAAATATGTAAGAAAAGGTGTGAAGCATACCTTGCGTATGTACTTGATGATAAGGAGTTAGGAATAGAACCCAAATCTGTGTGGGTGGTTTGTGAATACCGGACGTTTTCCAAGAATTGCGGGTTTGCCACTGTTCGGGAGATAGAGTTTGGCATTGAGCTTGTACCAGGACCACACCGATTTCGATAGCTCCATATCGTATGGCACCAACGGAATTAAAGGAGTTGAAAGCTCGGTTGCAAGAGTTGATGGATAGAGGTTTTGCTACTCGAGTTTTTCACCTTGGGTGCACCGGTGTTGTTTGTGAAAAGAAGGACGGAACCATGAGGTTGTGCATCGACTATCGTCGACTTAATAAAGTGACAATAAAGAACAAGTATCCGTTACCGCGTATCGATGATTTGTTCGATCAATTGAAGGAACCTCGGTGTTCTCAAAATAGATTTGAGATCGGGCTATTATCGATTCTTGAATCCGAGATTCGGACATACCCAAAACCGCCTTGAGCGAGATATGGTCACTACGAGTTCTTAGTGATGCCGTTTGGGCTCACTAATGCCCTGCGGTATTTATGGATTTGATGAATCGGATCTTGGATCATATTTGGATCGGTTCGTAGTTGTGTTCATCGGCGACATCTTGGTCTATTCAAGAGATGAGACCGAACATGCGAGCACCGAGATTAGTGTTGCAAATTTTACGGGATAAGCGGTTATATGCTAAGTTTAGCAAGTGTGAGTTACGGTTAAGAGAGGTTAGCTTCTTGGGTCACGTGGTATCTCGTGATCGGGTATTCGAGTCGACCCAAGCAAAATTTCAGCCATACTTAACTGGAAACCTCCAAGAAATATTACTGAGGTTCGGAGCTTTTTGGGACTTGCCGGTTACTACCGACGGTTTGTAAAAGGATTCTCGATGATAGCCACACCCATGACGAAACTGCTTCAGAAAGATGTCAAGTTTGAATGGACGGAAAAGTGTCAGAAAAGTTTTGACCAATTGAAAACTCATTTGACGGAAGCTCCAAGATTAGTACTGGCCGAATCGGCAAAGAGTTTGTCATCTATAGTGACGCCTCCCTACTTGGGTTAGGTTGCGTATTGATGCAAGAAGGTCGAGTTGTGGCCTATGCGTCGAGACAATTAAAGCCACATGAGAAAAATTATCCGACCCATGATCTCGAATTGGCTGCCATCGTATTCGCCTTAAAGATATGGCGACATTACTTATTTGGTGAGAAGTGCCATGTGTATTCGGATCACAAAAGTCTCAAATATTTGATGACTCAAAGAGACTTAAATCTGCGACAAAGACGTTGGCTCGATTTGTTAAAGGATTATGAGCTGGTCATTGACTATCACCGGAAAGGCTAATGTGGTTGCGGATGCCTTAAGCCGAAATCTTTGTTTGCTTTTGAGCGATGAATGTACACTTGTCTATCCTACCCGACAATGTGTTAGTAGCGAATTAAAGGCCAAACCATTGTTGACTCATCAAATTCGTGAAGCTCGAGAAAGTTGATGAGGAGTTGCGTGCAAAAGCGGGTGAGTGTGTTCGAACAAGGAATCGGAGTTTCAAATTGATGATGACGATTGTTTGAGGTTCGAAGTCGTTTGTGTGTTCCAAAGAATTGAACTTATTTCGATAATTCGAACGAAGCTCATTGTAGCCGAATGGCAATCCACCGGGAGTCGAAGATGTACAATGAGTTGAAACGTCGGTTTTGGTGGCATGGTATGAAGCGAGACATCTCCGACTTTGTTGCAAGATGTTTAATATGTCAACAAGTGAAAGCGGAGCATCAAGTGCCTTCGAGGTTACTTCATAGATCACGATACCCGAGTGGAAATGGGATCGAGTCACAATGGACTTTGTGTCCGGACCGCCGTTGTCGACAAGTAAGAAGGATGCAATTTGGGTTATTATTGATAGACTAACTAAGTCGGCTCACTTTATCCACGTGCGTATGGATTTTCATTGGATAAACTAGCTGAATTGTACGTTTCTCAGTTGTGAGATTACACGGGTACCGATTTACATTGTGTGGGATAGAGATCCGAGGTTCACCTCGCGATTTTGGAAGAAATTACAAGAAGCATTGGGCACCAAGTTGCATTTCAGCACCGCTTTCACCCCCAAACCGATGGTCAATCCGGCGTATAATTCGGATACTTGAGGATATGTTGAGATGTTGCATCCTCGAGTTCGGTGGTTCGTGGGAATGGTACCTACCTTTGATTGAATTCGCACAACAATAGTTTTCAATCAAGTATTAAGATGGCGCCTTACGAGGCTTTGTACGAGCGTAAATGCCGTACACCATTGTTTTGGACCGAGCTCGGTGAGAACAAAATTTTGGAGTGGATTTGATTAAAGATGCTGAACAGAAAGTAAAAGTAATCCGTGAAAATCAAGATAGCCTCCGATCGTCGAAATCGTATCGCGGATTTGAAACGAAAGGACATTGAGTATCGGTGGGAGATAAAGTGTTTCTTAAAGTTTCGCGTGGAAAAAGATACTCGAGATTCGGCCGTAAGGGCAAGTTGAGCCGAGATTCATTGGGCCGCATCTGAAATCTCCGAACGAGTTGGCCCGATTCGCGTATCGTTTGATCTTGCCCCCGAACTTGAAAAGATTCACAACGTCTTCCATGTTTCAATGCTTGACGCTATAGATCTGATCCGTCGCACGTAATTAGTCCATCGAGGTTGAAATTCAAGCCGATATGAGTTATGAAGAAGAACCGATTCGTATCCTAGCTCGTGAAATGAAAGAGTTGCGAAACAAAAGGGTTCCGCTAGTGAAAGTGTTATGGCTCAAACACGGGATAGAAGAAGCTACTTGGGAACCCGAGAACTCTATGAAAGAGCAATATCCAAACCTATTTACGGTAAGATTTTTGGGACGAAAATTTCTAAAGTGGGGAGAGTTGTGACAGCCTTAAAACGACCCTAGTCGAAATGTGGTTTCGGGACCACAAAACCAAGGCATAAAAATAATTTAATATTTATTTTATTGCCTATAATGTGTGTTAACTCATGTGTGATATTTTTATGCTTTGATTTAGAATTATAGATGTGAATTTCACTAGAAAGGACCTAGTAATAAACTTTGAAAGTATGAGGGAAATGTGTGATGACTAATTAAAGGATGCATGCAAAACAATGGACTTGCATGTCAAATTTCCCCATAGCTAGTGGCCGGCCATGACAAGGATTTATGGGCAAAAATCATGTCATGAAACATGTTTGGTAAATGGGTTATGATGGAAAGAATAAAATAAGGGTATGGAATAAACAATTAATGTTAGTAGATGAGAAACAAAAAAAAAGTGTCCATCTTCCTCCATAGCTTGGCGAATGTCCTAAAGGAAGAAAGAAAAATTTTGTTCATCTCTTTTCACTCTCTTGTTGGCCGAAAATACTAAGGTTAAGGAAGGAGTTTTGCTTCATACTTGGTTTGGAAGAGGATTAGGAAGAGGTTGGCTAAACTTGCATCAAGATTAAGGTATGTTTGAGGTTCATGCATGTTTTTAGTTGCTAGCTTAATGTTCTTGTTAGCCCATGGTTCAAATCCTTGTTATGTCATGGGAATGAAATTCGCCAAAGTGAATGTGGTGTTAATGCCATTGCATGTTAAATAACAAGCTTGAAAGTGATACATGTGATGGAGGATTGAAGATTCTTAGATTTTCTTTTAGCATTTTTTGAATGAGATACTAAGTTCTTTGTTTCACCATGACCAAATTGAAATGGTGTGGTGTTGTGGTATTCGCCATGATATATCCATAAGTATAATTCATGCATGTTGCATGGTAAGTAAGATTTAAGCTTTGGAAATGTGTATATATTTGGATATAAGCCACTTGAGAATTCGCCCTTGCACCTACATGAATATATGTTTGCACATGATGGATTGGTATGACATATATACTAATTCAAAGTGTATATTTGCTTGTGATGATGTGTTGATTATGAAGTAAATAAGAGATGTGCAATGAATTACGATATGTAATGTGTTAGTAGTAAAATGTATGCTGTTTTTTTTTGTGTGGTATTAAGTGTATATTCGGCCACATGAGGGGTAATTAGTGTGCATGCATTCGGTTTGAGGCAAGCATATTGATGCCTATTCTTGGCTTAGAAAATTCGCTAAGAGGAATATTAACTAATGTGTTGAGTTCGATTTATGATTTCGTACATATACAACTTTGATGCCTAATGTATATAAGGGCCAAGTACTTTGAACTTCACGTTGATGTTTGAATGTATTGAATTGCTTGTTGTGATGTAAAAATGTGCATGACCATTGTGTATTTGAGCTAAAGGATGGCCATATGACCATTTACACTCCTTGTCATATTCGGCCATAAGCTATCATGATGAGATTTTAATAAGTTAAATTTGTGTAAATTAGCTCAAGAGCAAAGGGAGCTAAATCCGATAAAGGGAAGGAAAAAGTAGTTGAATAGCCGTCGAAATCGCTCGACAACATCCAAGGTAAGTCTTGAGTGATGACCCTACTTGAATTATATCAAAATTATGCTCCTTGTTTGTGTGGCCATTGAGCGAAATAGTAAAGGTTGATAGATATTTTGTGTTAGAGCTTTAGTAACGAAAATGAACTATGGGCGTGTCTTGAATATTGATATATATGTAAGTGAACATTGGAAATATATCCGGGCTAAGACCGAAGGCATTAAATGCGAGTTGATATATCCGGCTAAGACCGAAGGCATTAAATGCGAGTTGATATATCCGGGCTAAGACCGAAGGCATTCGTATGAAGTTGATATATCCGGGCTAAGACCGAAGGCCTTTGTGCAAGTCACCAAATCCGGTTATGACCGAAGGCAATCGTCTTGAGTCGCTATATCCGGTTAAATCTCAAAGTATGTGATTCGGAAGTGAGCAATCTTGCTGTGAAAATTTCAGCTTATACACTTGTGAAAATTCCAGCAATGAGGTATGTTTGTATGTGCTTGTACTAATTGAATTCTTACAAGTAAGTATCGCTAAGTTGATAAACGAGCTACCGGCCTTGGGCTAAGTTGTTCTTTTGTGTATGAACATAAGGGTCGGTGATGTGAAATAAGTATGAGTATGGGAATGTGAATTAGTAAAGTGGTTTAATTAGCCATGTGAATAAAATACCTTAGTCAAAGCTGATTTCATTGCTTGAGACTTACTAAGCATTAAAATGCTTACCCGTTGCTTTGGCTCTCTGTTTTATAGGTTTCGCCGTTAGCTATCGGATTCGGGATCAAAGAAGTCGAAGTCATCCACACTATCGAAGCCCCATTTTGGTACAAATTTTGGTTGAACTTTGAAATGGCATGTATAGGACCATCCTTTGTTGAAGGTCATGTACCTTCCGGTTTGTGTAAACTTGGATAGCCATGCGAAAATGGCTTATATCGTTTTAGCATAGAACTATAATCGTTTGTATGTTGACCCTTATGAGGTATGGAATTATTTTGAAACGATTAGCCATTGGAATGGTTAATCATGATCACGCTTTGTGCTATGTATGTAAAAAGGGCCAATTGAATCATGGAAAGTATGAAATAGGTAAAGCCTACTAAAGGCAGATGCTGACAGCAGCAGTGACGTGGATGTGAAAAATCACTAAAAATAGTAGGAATGGTATTAAATAGCAAATAAATTATGTAAGTGTACCTTGATGAATCTACTTTCATATGGAAGAAACGAAATGGTCATATGAGTTATAAGCTAACAGATTTTAAAGTTCTTGTGAAATAGGGCCAGAACGGTTTCTGGATGCCCTGTTCCAACTTTGGAAAATCATTGTAAATTAACCAGAGATAATTAGGAGTCATTCCATATATGTGTAGATTCCTCTCTGAGTCTAGTTTCTATAGAAACAAACGGCATTAGTATTGAAGCCCTGTACAGGAGATATCCAATTCGTAATGCACAAAGGTCAGTGTAGTCGATCCTACAACAGGCGAGACTTTAACTAATAAACTGTACTAATTGGCTCGACCAAAAATTCTAGAAAAAAATATGTAGATGGACATATGAGTCTAGTTTCAGGAAAAATTTACGGAACTGATTTTCGAGTTGTAAAACTCAAGTTATGAATTTTGGAGCGACTAGTACTCAGATTGGCAGCTTGTCTGAAAATTGTCAATAAGTGGGTTGAAGTCTGTTAACACCTCGCGTTCGACTCCGGCGACGGTCTCGGGTTCGGGGTGTTACATTTATACTCCTCATTCCTGCTATTAATCTCATCAAAATAAGGTTTTAAACGGGTGTTGTTTACCTTAAAAGTGTCGAACTTGGGATGACTCACCTCGACTTTACTGAATGGGAAAATGCTGAGTACCGTAAGAGGGATATCCTCATTCAATGTGGTAATGACAATGTGGGGATCTGAAGCATCTAATAAGACTCTATCTCCAACCTTAAGTTGATTTAGAAAGGGATTGAGCTCATTCCGTCATAGATTCTGTTTGTCAGGTGTTCTCGGTGATTCATCTAGCTCCACAATTTGTAGCATTCGATCTTCATGAATGGGTTCTCTACTATTACTTCAGAATGGTTCATGTACTTCCTTTAGACTCATTTCCTGCAAAGAAGGTTGCACCATATTGTCAGTTTTAGTAGAATGGTTTAGACGATCACCTTTAATTTCCATTGTGTTGCCAGAATTGCGAGCTTGAAGGGTGATTGTTTCGTCTTCCACACGGAGTGTAAGTTCACTTGTACCAACATCAATAATTGTTTTAGCAGTTGCTAACAAGGGCCTTCCTAGAACTAAAGGAGTGTTACTATCCTCCTCTATGTCTAGAACAATGAAGTCAACGGGAAATGTAAATTTATCAATTTTAACTAGCACATCTTCAATAATTCCCCTAGGAAATCTTATAGTTTTATCTGCTAATTGAATGCTCATCCTAGTCTGTTTGGGTTTCCCAAGACCTAATTGCTTAAACATTTTGTAAGGCATGACGTTGATACTAGCCCCTAAATCAGCTAATGCATTATTAATATCTAAACTACCAATTAAGCAAGGAATCATAAAACTCCCTGGATCTTTTAGTTTGTTGGGTAGTTTATTTTGAAGAATAGCTGAGCAAACTGCGTTTTGCTCCACATGCGATGCCTCGTCCAACTTCCGCTTATTTGCTAAAAGCTCCTTTAAAAATTTCATTGTGTTTGGCATCTGCGATAAGGCTTCAACAAATGGTAAGTTAATATGTAATTTTTTTAAGAGTTTAAGGAATTTACCAAATTTTTCATCTGAGCGGTCTTTCCTTGTCGCGTTGGGGTATGGCACACGAGGCTTACATTTGACATTCACCGATTTGTTTTTATTGTGATCTACCTCACCTTGACCTTTGCTTACCATAGTTTCTTGCCTCGGTTCTGGCTCAGGCTCAACAAATTCTTCTTCATTTTGAACATTAATCGTGTTGAGTTGTTCCCTTGGGTTAGGTTCAGTATTAATTGGCAAGCTACCTTATGGTCATTCGAAGATTAGTTTGGAAAGCTGGCTTATCTAAGTTTCGAGCCCTTCGATCGACGCTTGTTGATTTTTAAGTGCTATCTCAGTGTTCTGGAAATGAGTTTCTGACACCGATATAAACTTTGAGAGCATCTCTTCAAGGTTTGGCTTCTTTTCCTGTTGGTAGGGTGGTTGTTTGTAGTGACATCTTCTCTATAAACTCATAAGCATCTTCAGGTGTTTTATTATTGATCCGCCAGCAGCTGCGTGAACCATTTGTCGAGTCAAAGGATTCAGGCCATTATGGAATGTTTGAACATGTAGCCAAAGTGGTAGCCCATGGTGAGGGAACCTTCTTAGTAAGTCTTTGTATCTTTCCCATGAATCGTAAAGAGTTTCTAAGTCCATCTGCACAAACGAAGAGATATCATTACATAATTTAGCCCTTTTAGTCGGCAGAAAATATTTTAATAGAAATTTTTCAGTCATTTGTTCCCAAGTAGTGACTGAATCTCATGGTAATGAGTTCAACCACTATTTAGCTTTATTTCTCAATGAAAAAGGGAATAACCGAAGATGAATGGAATCATCAAAAACACCATTAATTTTAAATGTATCGCATAGTTCTAAGAAGTTTGCTATGTGAGCGTTGGGATCTTCATCCTGCAAACCATCAAACTGAACAAATTGCTGTATTATTTGAATAGTGTTAGGTTTTAGTTCAAAAGTATTTGTAGCTACAGCAGGTCTAACTATGTTGATTCAGTTCCTGTTAAAGAAGGTTTAGCATAATCATACATAGTGCGCGGAGCAGGATTTTGTTTAACCACAATTGCAGGAGGTAGCTGATTGCTTGGTTTTCAGCCATCTCTTCAGTTGCGGGTTGAGTATCATCCTCTTGCTCGTTCTCTATGTATCTTAAGCTTTGCCTTATTTCTCTTTGGTTTCTGTGAACTGTGTGATCGATTTCTTCGTCAAAAAGTAGTGGTCCTGACGGGTTTCTTCTAGTCATAAACTATAAAAACCTGCCAAGAGAAGGAAAAAGTAAATTAACAAGTAATAATAATAAAAAAATTAAATTAAATTGCAAGAAAAATAAATGGCTAAAGTAATAAAAATTGAGTGTTCCTAATATCTTAGTTCCCCGTAACGGCGCCAAAAACTTGATCGCGTGATTTCGTGACAGGTTTTAAATATTTATAATTAATCGTTCTTGAAACTAACTATTATCGCGATGTAGGCAAGTGTACTTATCAAACAATAGTATAGTTTTAGTAAGACCGGATTGTCGAACCCAAAGGAACTAAAAGTACTAGTAATGACTGTCTTTTTATTATCTAGCCTAAGAATAAAAAGGTTTTTGTTTTAACTAACTAATTATCTAAACTAAGAATTCACAGAGAATAGAATTGGGAAATTGCTTTTGGGAAAATCGATTGAATTAAGACAATACCTAAGGAAAACTCCACCTAGACTGTACTTGTTATTCTGGCTCCGAATTGGACAATTTATTCATTTAACTTATTCCGTAGAGATCCCTAAGTTATGTTATTATCCCTGATAAACGCCAAATTAAACATATTTTTACCCCAAATACCTAGCATATTTATGGATTTTTATTACTAGATTTATGGATTTTGGTGCTCTTAATCCGGTTATTTCATGTTTTCTAGTCAGGAGAGCACCAAGAGTCAAAAGGAGCCAAAAACGAGCCAAAAAGGGACAAAACGAACCAAATCGAGAAGATGACACGACCTAAGCCTTGCCACACGGGCAACTCACACGCCTGTGCCTTTCGAGGGTGTCGACCAAGGCTTTCATGATTTACATGGCCTGGCCATTGACCCACATGGCCATGTACAATTTAACAGATCGAACACGGCCTGGCAATCATGTCACACGGCCGTGGCACACGGGTGTGTCCCTTTTTCAAAGAGTTGTATTTTACACAGAAAAAGATACTTAGGGAGGAAGAAAGCCAATCCAAAGCCTATATAAACACCCTAAGTATGACTTAGAAAGGGGCCGCTCTCTCCAGAACTTTTAGAGTCTGAGCAACAAGACGCAGGAATTACTTGAAGAAAGCCAGACATTTATCCCAAAAGCCGGAGCTACTCCAAGACTGAAGATCTCTCTTAGAATTCCTTCAGGGGTTTTAGAGTGTTATTTATGTTTTGTTATTTTCATACTTTTGAGATGTGCTCTTATTTTATTATGAACTAAACCCCTTAGATACCAAAGGGGGTTGAAACCTATGATGGATCTTGTTATTATTATTTGAACTGTATGATAAATACTTGATTTGTTCTTAATTCTGTGTTTTTAATGCTTGAGTTAATATTCCGGGTATTAATTCATGATTTGATGTGCTTATGCAGAGGAGCAAAAGTCCCTGTCTAAGAGTAGATTTGGCATAATTAAGCGGAGTTGATCGAACGCCTAGAAATAGGGTTATGAGATTTTACCGAATTAGGGTGAAACCTAATATGGGAGTCCATAGATTGATTTACTGCTTCCCTAGGGGTTTTAATTAAGAAAGAGATTTCGATTAATTCAACTAAGGGTTAGATGTTATTAGTCTCGAAAGAGATAATAATATAGGTTAAGGAGTCTCACGGATCAAGTCAAGTGAATAAATCGTCTGGTTCAGAGTCAGATAACAAGTGATGTGACACCCGTAATGTGACCCTAGTCGGGAAGTGGTTTCGGGACCACAAAACCGAGTCATAAAAATAATTAGCTGTCATATTTGATGCTTATTATATGTATATATGCATGTGTGAAAATTTCATATTTGAATTTTGTTTAATTGTAGGTGAATTCTAGTAAATAGGACTTACGTGAGAAAATTTAGAAATGTGCTAGGCAAATGTAAAGTGGCCTATTAATGCATGTTATAGAAATGATGGGGTTGCATGTCAAATAGCCCAAAATTTGAGCTAATGGCCGGCCATGCTATGGGTCATAGCATACTTTAAGCATGGTGTGTTAATGCTTCATGTTGGAAAGAATAAAATAAAAGAGTTAGTAATAAAATAAGGGGATGAAGGGTGAAGAAAAGAAAAAAAAAAGTATCATCTTGTTCTTCTTAGCCGTACAAGAAGAAGAAAGTTTTGGTTGCTTTAATTTTTGACTTAGAAGATGGCTAGAAGGAGGAAAACTATGATTTTAGCTAGTTAGGTAGCTGAAATTTCAAGTAACCCAGTAATCCATCGAAGAAGAAGGAGAGGGCTGCAACAAAAAAAAAAAAAATGGAGACACTTGCATGTTGAAGGAAACTAAGGATTTAGCTTGTTAGAGTTGTATCCTAAGTTGGTAAGTTTTCTAAGCTCTCCTCTATCTTTATCTATGTTGTAAAGAAAAATGATAATGGGTTGTGGTTGGAAGGCATGAATGTGGGTTGTAGAAAAGAAAAGCTCTTGGATTAGTTGTAAAATTACTACCAGTCAATTTTGTGCCTTCGTTATGCTGTCCAAAATTTGAACAAATTAATGGTTCTATTTTCATGCCAATTAGGGGTTGATAAATTGAGTTTAATAGCTAAAATATTATGTTATTCTTACTAAGTTTCAATTGTTAGTAGTGACATAACAATTTGACAATTAAATGCATAAATGACTGCTGGAAATTTGCAGCTTGAAAACAAATTGTTCCAGCATGTAAATGCTGATTTGAATGTGCTGTAATATGAGGAGAAATTGGTCTACTGCATGCTTGAAATAAAAGAGAACAATGGTTGTTAAATATTAGTTTTGTTGCTAATCGAATGGGTTTAATTCATTGTTCAAGGGGCTATAAATTGGTGTTAATTAAGCTATTCGGATGGTTTAATAAAACAGCCTGAATGTTAAATAATGCTTGCTGTCCAGATTGAAATTATGCTAGAAGGTTGAACAATTGTTGTTCAAATGAAACTTTGGAGTGTTTAATGGACTCCATGTTGCTAAAATTTACATGAATAGAAATTTCTAAGCTTAAATTGTAAGAATTTGAGTTGTGTGGTTTAAATTATCAATCTTTCTTCCTAGCCGAATATGTGTTTATAAAGTTAAGTTGTTAAATAGATTTTGAAGTTAGCCCATGTATTTATTTTTGAATTTAAGAAGAATGATACATTCGACTATGCTTTGATGTGAATGAATTGTTGTTATGTGAATAAATATTTGTTTGATGATATATGTATTTGGAAATGAGATAAAATGTGTATTAAGGTAAGTTTCATGGTGATTATGCTTGTGATGTAGGGTTAATATTCAGCATTGAGTAATGTGGGGTAAGGTGATTAATCGGCTATGAGATTAGCTAAATTGAATAGGTATGTTTAATGATATGCTTAGTATAATGTATGATCTTATAACTTGGTTTGGTATTGAGATAAAGGTTAGATGTATGATTGGATTTGGTATGTGTTAAATTGGTTAATCAAAGATTAAATGATATGTGATTGCCAAATGTGATTGTTAAGTGAATAATATTAGTTAAGTACTTAAGCAAATCTATTGTTTTACTTAAGCTTAAGAGCAAAGAGGATCAAAGTCGGATAGGGGAAAAGAGAAAGTAAGCGAATAGCCATGGACATCTAATAAATCGACCACTTCCGAGGTAAGTTTTAAGTGATTAAACGTTGAGTAAATTCAATCATAATAGAACATAATGAGTTGATTTAATAAGATATGATGTGGCCATGATATGTTTTAAACTCAAATGGTAAGTTCATAAGTGTTTGGACTTGAAATTTAAGAGCAAATTGTAATAATTTGCTTAGGACAGCAGCAGTAACGTGATTTTAGAAAATCACCATAAATTGTTGGTGTGGAATTATAGGCTGAATAAAATATGTAATCAAAGCTTAATTAGTCTAGTTCCTTATAAAAGAGGCCGTGTGAGCAAAGAAATTTCCTATAAAGAGATATTTAAAGTTGTGTGAGACGGTGTCAGAATGACTCCGAAATCCCCTGTTCTGTTTTTAGAAAATCGTTATAATTTGCACAAAAATGGTTATAAGGTAAAATTTATATGCTTAGACTCCTTAATGAGTCTAGTTTCAAATAAAATTGAATATAACACATTTTGAATTCTGTACAATGAGAAATCTGATTCGTAGGGAGGAGCGGTCAGATTAGTCGAACAGTGAAACAGGGGAAAATTTTAAGAAAAATCTGGTATTGATTGGCCACACCTAAAATTCTGAAAATTTTATGGGTGAAAGATACATGAGTCTATATTCGGGGAAAATTAACGGCAATTGATTTTGAGTTTTGTAGCTCCAGTTATAAACAATTTAGTAACTGTTGCTCAGGAAAACTGCTTGTAGTGAATATGTGATTTTGTTGTAAACTTTGATGAAACTATTTGAGTTGCTTATAAGCTATTGCTGAAATTGATGTACAAGAAAAATATGAAATATGTATGAGATATATATATGTGATAAGGCCTAATGGCGATGTGATGAATGTGAAAGTGTGTATATATGTGATAAGGCCTAATGGCGATGTGATGAATGTGAAAGTGTGTATATATGTGATAAGGCCTAATGGCCGATGTGATGAATGTGAAAGTGTATATATGTGATAAGGCGAATGGCCAATGTGATGAATGTGAAAGTGTATATATGTGATAGCCGAGTGGCCAACGTGATGGATGTGGAAGTGTATAAATGTGATAAGTCCCGAAGGGCATTTGTGTTAGTACTATATCCGGGTTAAAACCCCGCAGGCTTTATGCGAGAATATTATCACCGATTAATGACCGTAGGCTTCATGCTCGTACTATATCCGAGCTCTAATGACCCGATGACTACGTGTGGAGATTTTGTCCGGGTAAGCCCCGAACTAAAGGTTTTGCTAAAGATTCAAGTAAAGCGTAAGATTATGCAACTTCACAGTGACAATTAGTAATAAATACGCTCAATGCGTTAAGTTGGTCAGGTATGTATTTTGAGATTATATTTAAGTTTGATTTAGACTAAATCACAAGGTCGTTATGTGATGCACATGTGAGTAAAGCAATAAGACTGTTCTATGATTATTGTGCATTTGGTCAATGTGGGAAGTCGTAAAATATGTAATGTACCTATGATCATAAGAGGTCACCATCAAGTGAGAATTTATCGCCTATTACATATGATGAGATGTGCATATTCAGAAAAGGGGATGGTATGCCCGAAGGAAGAGTGAAATAAAAATACGAACAACTATGTTATAATTTGATTGTTATCTGTTGACACTGCTTGAAACTTACTAAGCATTGTAATGCTTACTCCGTGTACTTTGTTTCCTCATTTTATAGATCTCATTTGGAAGCTCTGAGGCTCGGGGATCGTCAACAACTAGTCACATTATCACCATCCATTGTTTGGTACTGCTACGTTTTGGAATATCTTATGGCATGTATAGAATAGACTAGTAGTGAGAGGATATTTTGGTTAATGTATAGGACTACCCTTTTGTTGTAGGTCATGTACCTTTCGGTTTTGTGTAAATTTGGATAGCCATGCGAAAATGGCTTAAGTATACTGGATCATAGCATTATAATCGTTTTGTATGTCGTCCGTCGAGAGGTATGGAAATGTTGGTAACGGCTAGTCATGGGAATGGTTATTCATGATCACCTTTGGTATATGTATGACAAACTCTAGTTGATCCATGGAGGATCATGAAATAGGTAAAGTTTACCTTAAAAATAGATGCTGGCAGCAGCAGTGATGTGAATGTGAAAAATCTCTAAAAATAGTAGAAATGGAATTAAATAGCGAATAAATTATGTAACCAAACCTTGATGAATCTATTTTCATAGGAAAGTAACGAAACGATCATATGAACAATATGTTAAGAGATATTTAAGTTTTCGTGAGACAGGGCCAGAACGGTTTCTGGATTCCATGTTCCGACTTTGGAAATTTATTATAAATTAACCAGAGATAATTAGAAGTCATGCCATATATGTACAGATTCCTTTTTGAGTCTAGTTTCCTTAGAAGCAAGCGGCATAAGCATTGAAGTCCTGTACAAGGCGTTATCTAAGTCGCATTGCAGAAAGGTCAGTGTAGTCGAACCTTGTAACAGGGGAGACTTTAACTAATAAACTGTACTAATTGGCCCGACCAAAAATTCTAGAAACAAATTTGTAGATGCATATATGAGTCTAGTTTTAGGGAAAAATCACGAAACTGATTTTGGAGTTGTGGAACTCAAGATATGATTTTTAAGGTGACAGTGACGCAGTTAGCCAACTGCCTGGAACTTTTAAAAAAAAATGGACTGTGTAAGTAAATGCACTAAGCCGTTAACCCCTCGTGTCAGACTCCGGCGACGGTCTCGGGTACGGGGTGTTACAGTTTTATTGGTATCAGAGCTACGGTTTAGTCGATTCTAGGACTAACGTAGCACGCGTGAGTCTATTTATACATGCCATAAAGTGATAAAATGATGGTGTGATGATTTTTGACTATTAAAATGTGGTTGCTGTATGGTAATGAATCTTGATCCCGATCGAGCTGTAGCAAGCTTCTGACTATGAGAATTTGCGATATAACTTCACTTAGGTATGCCTAAATTATTAAGTTGATCAGGTACGTATCATGTACACATATTTGAATTTCGATTTGGATTGAATTAAGGGTATAAGTGATGCAATTTTGAAAGAGTGTTATGACTATAAATGTGATTTTTGTATGTGGCTATGGAACTGGAAGTTGAATGGTCGATAAGCATGTTGTGTTTGTATTCAAGTAACATAAATGATTTACTAATGTGTATTGCTATATGTGTATATGTACATGAGAATTGAGAGTGATCTATCCGGGCTAAATCCCGAAGAGCATTCGTGCTAGTGATGTATCCGGACTAAGTTCCGAAGAGCATTCGTGCTAGTGATGTATCCGGACTAAGTTTCGAAGAGCATTCGTGCTAGTGATGTATCCGGACTAAGTTCGAAGAGCATTCGTGCTAGTGATGTATCCGGACTAAGTTCCGAAGAGCATTCGTGCTAGTGATGTATCCGGACTAAGTTTGAAGAGCATTCGTGCTAGTGATGTATCCGGACTAAGTTCAGAAGAGCATTCGTGCTAGTGATGTATCCGGACTAAGTTCCGAAGAGCATTCGTGCTAGTGATGTATCCGGACTAAGTTCCGAAGAGCATTCGTGCTAGTAATGCAACCGGACTAAGTCCCGAAGAGCATTCGTGCTAGTGATGTATCCGGGCTAGGTCCCGAAGAGCAATCATCTTTGGTGGCGTGTATTCGGACGCCGTGCCTAGTAGGCTTCGTCTTGTAATTTGAGCAAAGTTTAAGTGTTCATTACTATACGAATTCAAACTTAAATGAGATGATATGTTTAAAAGTGTACATACATGATGTTTATAGACTTGGTTAAGTCATTTCAATGTGTAATAACGAATGAATAAGAGCACTATGTGTGTGAATGATTAGAGGCACTGTGTGTGTGCAAATTCCTTTAACCGAGCATTATGAGTGCGAGATCGGTCGATGGGCACTAAGTGTGTGAAGTGGAATTCATGTAAGACCTAAATGCGGGACGAAGGCATTGATTTGAGATAGTGTGTAAGACCATGTCCGGGACATGGCACCGCTCGATATGTGAGAATATGTAAGACCATATCTAGGATATGGCATTGTAAGAGCTATATGTGCTTAATGAGTATCCGTAATGATTTCGAATGATTCAACGGGTATATTTAAGATGATAAATTAAGTAAGATCAGAATAAGTGATACAAGTATGTACGGAAGGTATGAGAAAATCAGATGAAAGTAAAAAGATGGTGGATATGTTGTTAAGAAATGAATTCAAGTTATAAATGTGTTACGGATTTAGTCTATGGAATGCTTGGTATATGAAGTCATATGTGCTATTGCTAAATGACCCCTATTTTTTGTTGTTAATCATATTCAAGAAATTATTTCGATTAAGTTCGACATTTGAAAGTCTGTAAGAATTTGTGATGAATGCTGATAATTTTGGATATATGGGTTACGTGCTAACATAAATCCCATGCCGATGTACTATACGAGGCTTTATGCCTAATCGACTGTATACGGGTAGCATTAACGGTGATTGAATGTGCTGAATGAATTAAATGTTCAGGTGTGTGGAAGTTGAATTTTCTGTTGGAAATAAGTTAAGTTGAATATTGAGATACGATGGAGGTATAAAGGATATTTATTGGGGTTTGAGTATGTGTGTACTTTCGGTCATGTTACAGCTTATACATGAATGAAAATGTGGGTTACAAATATGTGGGTTGATGATGTGAATTATACATGTTAATATGTACTTAATATGTGTTTGAAATGCATTTGTGAATTAAATTAAGTGATTATTGCTTATGAAATCAAGAAAATGAGATACATGTGCATACTTGTAGAAATGTTTATGTATTTGTTTTAAGATAAAAAATGATTTTGTAGATTGATGCGAAATCAGTAGTGAATTACAATTGCTATCGATGAGCTAATGTCTATATGGATATAATTCAATAAGAGGATGTTATCCTAAACTATGCATCGGTAGAAATTTTCGAGGACAAAAATCCCTAAAGGGGGGGAGAGTTGTGACACCCCTAATGTGACCCTAGTTGGGAAGTGGTTTCGGGACCACAAAACCGAGTCATAAAAATAATTAGCTGTCATATTTGATGCTTATTATATGTATATATGCATGTGTGAAAATTTCATATTTTAATTTTGTTTAATTGTAGGTGAATTCTAGTAAATAGGACTTATGTGAGAAAATTTAGAAATGTGCTAGGCAAATGTAAAGTGGCCTATTAATGCATGTTATAGAAATGATGGGGTTGCATGTCAAATTGCCCAACATTTGAGCTAGTGGCTAGCCATGCTATGGGTCATAGCATATTTTAAGCATGGTGTGTTAATGCTTCATGTTGGAAAGAATAAAATAAAAGAGTTAGTAATAAAATAAGGGGATGAAGGGTGAAGAAAAGAAAAAAAAGAGTATCATCTTGTTCTTCTTAGCCGTACAAGAAGAAGAAAGTTTTTGGTTGCTTTAATTTTTGACTTAGAAGATGGCTAGAAGGAGGAAAAACTATGATTTTAGCTAGTTAGGTAGCTGAAATTTCAAGTAACCCGTAATCCATCGAAGAAGAAGGAGAGGGCTGCAACAAAAGAAAAAAAAATGGAGACGACTTGCATGTTGAAGGAAACTAAGGATTTAGCTTGTTAGGAGTTGTATCCTAAGTTGGTAAGTTTTCTAAGCTCTCCTCTATCTTTATCTATGTTGTAAAGAAAAATGATGATGGGTTGTGGTTGGAAGGCATGAATGTGGGTTGTAGAAAAGAAAAGCTCTTGGATTAGTTGTAAAAATTACTACCATCCAATTTTGTGCCTCCGTTATGCTGTCCAAAATTTGAACAAATTAATGGTTTCTATTTTCATGCCAATAAGGGGTTGATAAATTGAGTTTAATAGCTAAAATATTATGTTATTCTTACTAAGTTTCAATTGTTAGTAGTGACGTAACAATTTGACAATTAAATGCATAAATGACTGTTGGAAATTTGCAGCTTGAAAACAAATTGTTCCAGCATGTAAATGCTGATTTGAATGTGCTGTAATATGAGGAGAAATTGGTCTACTGCATGCTTGAAATAAAAGAGAACAATGGTTGTTAAATATTAGTTTTGTTGCTAATCGAATGGGTTTAATTCATTGTTCAAGGGCTATAAATTGGTGTTAATTAAGCTATTCGGATGGTTTAATAAAACAGCACTGAATGTTAAATAATGCTTGCTGTCCAGATTGAAATTATGCTAGAAGGTTGAACAATTGTTGTTCAAATGAAACTTTGGAGTGTTTAATGGACTCCATGTTGCTAAAATTTACATGAATAGAAATTTCTAAGCTTAAATTGTAAGAATTTGAGTTGTGTGGTTTAAATTATCAATCTTTCTTCCTAGCCGAATATGTGTTTATAAAGTTAAGTTGTTAAATAGATTTTGAAGTTAGCCCATGTATTTATTTTTGAATTTAAGAAGAATGATACATTCGACTATGCTTTGATGTGAATGAATTGTTGTTATGTGAATAAATATTTGTTTGATGATATATGTATTTGGAAATGAGATAAAATGTGTATTAAGGTAAGTTTCATGGTGATTATGCTTGTGATGTAGGGTTAATATTCAGCATTGAGTAATGTGGGGTAAGGTGATTAATCGGCTATGAGATTAGCTAAATTGAATAGGTATGTTTAATGATATGCTTAGTATAATGTATGATCTTATAACTCGGTTTGGTATTGAGATAAAGGTTAGATGTATGATTGGATTTGGTATGTGTTAAATTGGTTAATCAAAGATTAAATGATATGTGATTGCCAAATGTGATTGTTAAGTGAATAATATTAGTTAAGTACTTAAGCAAATCTATTGTTTTACTTAAGCTTAAGAGCAAAGAGGATCAAAGTCGATAGGGAAAAGAGAAAGTAAGCGAATAGCCATGGACATCTAATCGTCGACCACTTCGAGGTAAGTTTTAAGTGATTAAGCGTTGAGTAAATTCAATCATAATAGAACATAATGAGTTGATTTAATAAGATATGATGTGGCCATGATATGTTTTAAACTCAAATGGTAAGTTCATAAGTGTTTGGACTTGGAAATTTAAGAGCAAATTGTAATAATTTGCTTAGGACAGCAGCAGTAACGTGATTTTAGAAAATCACCATAAATTGTTGGTGTGGAATTATAGGCTGAATAAAATATATAATCAAAGCTTAATTAGTCTAGTTCCTTATAAAAGAGGCCGTGTGAGCAAAGAAATTTCCTATAAAGAGATATTTAAAGTTGTGTGAGACGGTGTCAGAATGACTCCGAAATCCCCTGTTCTGTTTTTAGAAAATCGTTATAATTTGCACAAAAATGGTTATAAGGTAAAATTTATATGCTTAGACTCCTTAATGAGTCTAGTTTCAAATAAAATTGAATATAACACATTTTGAATTCTGTACAATGAGAAATCTGATTCGTAGGGAGGAGTGGTCAGATTAGTCAAACAGTGAAACAGGGGAAAATTTTAAGAAAAATCTGGTATTGATTGGCCACACCTAAAATTCTGAAAATTTTATGGGTGAAAGATACATGAGTCTATATTTGGGGAAAATTAACGGCAATTGATTTTGAGTTTTGTAGCTCCAGTTATAAACAATTTAGTGACTGTTGCTCAGGAAAACTGCTTGTAGTGAATATGTGATTTTGTTGTAAACTTTGATGAAACTATTTGAGTTGCTTATAAGCTATTGCTGAAATTGATGTACAAGAAAAATATGAAATATGTATGAGATATATATATGTGATAAGGCCTAATGGCCGATGTGATGAATGTGAAAGTGTGTATATATGTGATAAGGCCTAATGGCCGATGTGATGAATGTGAAAGTGTGTATATATGTGATAAGGCCTAATGGCCGATGTGATGAATGTGAAAGTGTATATATGTGATAAGGCCGAATGGCCAATGTGATGAATGTGAAAGTGTATATATGTGATAGGGCCGAGTGGCCAACGTGATGGATGTGGAAGTGTATAAATGTGATAAGTCCCGAAGGGCATTTGTGTTAGTACTATATCCGGGTTAAAACCCCGCAGGCTTTATGCGAGAATATTATCACCGATTAATGACCGTAGGCTTCATGCTCGTACTATATCCGAGCTCTAATGACCCGATGACTACGTGTGGAGATTTTATCCGGGTAAGCCCCGAACTAAAGGTTTTGCTAAAGATTCAAGTAAAGCGTAAGATTATGCAACTTCACAGTGACAATTAGTAATAAATACGCTCAATGCGTTAAGTTGGTCAGGTATGTATTTTGAGATTATATTTAAGTTTGATTTAGACTAAATCACAAGGTCGTTATGTGATGCACATGTGAGTAAAGCAATAAGACTGTTCTATGATTATTGTGCATTTGGTCAATGTGGGAAGTCAGGTAAAAATATGTAATGTACCTATGATCATAAGAGGTCACCATCAAGTGAGAATTTATCTACCTATTACATATGATGAGATGTGCATATTCGGAAAAGGGGATGGTATGCCCGAAGGAAGAGTGAAATAAAAATACGAACAACTATGTTATAATTTGATTGTTATCTGTTGACTTTGCTTGAAACTTACTAAGCATTGTAATGCTTACTCCGTGTACTTTGTTTCCTC
Organism: Gossypium arboreum; assembly: GCF_025698485.1. Lineage (NCBI taxonomy): Eukaryota > Viridiplantae > Streptophyta > Magnoliopsida > Malvales > Malvaceae > Gossypium > Gossypium arboreum. The sequence goes on along the minus strand of NC_069072.1, from coordinate 51,624,022 downwards.
TGTTTTATAGATCTCATTTGGAAGCTACGAGGCTCGGGGATCGTCGACAACTAGTCACATTATCACCATCCTTTGTTTGGTACTGCTACGTTTTGGAATATCTTATGGCATGTATAGAATAGACTAGTAGTGAGAGGATATTTTGGTTAATGTATAGGACTACTCTTTTGTTGTAGGTCATGTACCTTTCGGTTTTGTGTAAATTTGGATATAGCGAAAATGGCTTAAGTATCTTTGGATCATAGCATTATAATCGTTTTGTATGTAAATGCTGTCGAGAGGTATGGAAATGTTGGTAACGGCTAGTCATGGGAATGGTTATTCATGATCACCTTTGGTATATGTATGACAAACTCTAGTTGATCCATGGAGGATCATGAAATTGGTAAAGTTTACCTTAAAAATAGATGCTGGCAGCAGCAGTGATGTGAATCTGAAAAATCTCTAAAAATAGTAGGAATGGAATTAAATAGTGAATAAATTATGTAACCAAACCTTGATGAATCTATTTTCATAGGAAAGTAACGAAACGATCATATGAACAATATGTTAAGAGATATTTAAGTTTTCGTGAGACAGGGCCAGAACGGTTTCTGGATTCCCTGTTCCGACTTTGGAAATTCATTATAAATTAACCAGAGATAATTAGAAGTCATGCCATATATGTACAGATTCCTTTTTGAGTCTAGTTTCCTTAGAAGCAAGAGGAATAAGCATTGAAGCCTTGTACAAGGAGTTATCTAAGTCGCATTGCAGGAAGGTCAGTGTAGTCGAACCCTGTAACAGGGGATATTTAACTAATAAACTGTACTAATTGGCCTGACCAAAAATTCTAGAAAAAAATTTGTAGATGCATATATGAGTCTAGTATCAGGGAAAAATCACAAAACTGATTTTCGAGTTGTGGAACTCAAGATATGATTTTTAAGGTGACAGTGACGCAGTTAGCCAACTACCTGGAACTTTTAAAAAAAAAATAGACTGTGTAAGTAAATGGATTAAGCCGTTAACCCCTCGTGTCCGACTCCGGCGACGGTCTCGGGTACGGGATGTTACAAGTGAAATCTAGGTGGAATCCTCCTTGGGTGTCATCTTTATCAATTACTGTTCTTCAAGTCTTTTTCCAAATTTTCTCTTTGCTTTAGTTTAGTTAGTTAATTAGTTTAATAAACAACCCCTCTTTATTTCTAGGTTAAATAATAAAAAGATAGTTATTACTAGTACTTTTGGTTCCCTTGGGTACGATATCCCGGTCTTTCCATTACTATACTATTGTTCGATAGGTGCGCTTGCCTTTTCGTCGTGATAATAATTAGTCTAGATTTGATTTTCATTATAAATATTTATTACTTGTTACGAATCACGCGATCAAGTTTTTGGCACCGTTGCCGGGGAACTAAATATTAGGAACGCTCAATTTTTATTACTTTAGCCATTTATTTTTCTTGCAAATTAATTTTATTATTATTATTATTTATTAATTTACTTTTTCCTTCTCTTGGCAGGTTTTTATAGTTTATGACTAGAAGATACCCATCGGGACCATTACTTTTGACGAAGAAATTGATCGCACATTCAGAGAAACCAAAGAGAAATAAGCGCGACTTAAGATACGAGAACGATCAAGATGATGATACTCAACCCCAACCGACGAGATGGCTGAAAACCAAGGGAATCAACTACCTCCTACAATTGTGGCTAATCAAAATCTTGCTCCACGCATACGATGTATGATTATGCTAAACCCTCTTTAACAGAACCGAATCTAGTATAGTTAGACCTCATGAGCATAAATACTTTTGAATTAAAACCTAACACTATTCGGATGATCTGAGGTTTGTTCATTTTGATGGTTTGCAGGATGAAGATCCCAACGCTCACTTAGCAAATTTTCTGGAATTTTACGATACATTCAAAATCAATGGTGTTTTTTATGATCCCATTTGTCTTTGGTTATTTCCCTTTTCACTGAGAAACAAACCTAAACAGTGGTTGAACTCGTTACCATGAGAGTCAATTACTACTTGGAGAAAATGACCAAAAAATTTTTACTAAAATACTTTCCGCCGGCTAAAATGGCTGAATTACGTAATAATATCTCTTCTTTTGTGTAGATGGATTTAGAAACACTTAACGATGCATGGGAGAGATACAAGGACTTAATGAGAAGGTGCCATCACCATGGGTTACCACTTTAGCTGCAAGTACAAACATTCCACAATGGTTTGAATCCCTTGACTCGGCAAATGGTTGACGCAGCTATTGGTGGAACCATCAACAATAAAACACCTGAAGAGGCTTATGAATTCATTGAAGAAATGTCACTAAATAACTATCAGTGGCAAGTCATGAGGAATAAGTCAACAAAAAGAGCTGGCGTTTATAACGTTGACTCAGTTACTATGCTGTCAAATCAGGTAGAACTTCTCAATAAAAAAATTTGATGGTTTACTTGGCTCTACACAGGTACATCCAGTATGAGGTGTGATGCAAGTGGACGAGGTGTGCATACAGAATATCAATCCTTCAATCCCACAACCAAAGAGGAACAAGTCAACTATATGGGTAACAATAACTTTAGATCTCAAAATAACCCATACAGTAATACTTAAAATGCAGGTTGGAGGAACCATCCAAATTTCTCCTAGGGTGGTCAAGGAAACCAAAAGCCACAAAATCCTCAGGGTTTTCAACAACCACCCTACCAACAGTAAAAGAAGGCAAATCTTGAAGAGATGCTCTCAAAGTTCATATCAGTGTCAGAAACCCGTTTCCAAAATACCGAGATAGCACTTAAAAATTAACAAGCATCGATCCAAGGACTAGAAACTCAGATAGGCCAGCTTTCCAAACTGATCTCCGAACGACCACAAGGTAGTTTGCCAAGTAAAACTGAACCTAACCCAAGGGAACAACTCAACACAATTAATACTCAAGATGACGAAGGAGTCGTTGAGCCTGAACCAAAACCAAGGCAAGAAACTGTGGTAAACAAAGGGAGAGATGAGGTAGGTCAAGATACAAACAAACCAGTGACTGTCAAATATAAACCTCGTGTGTCATACCCTAACGCGACAAGGAAAGACAGCTCAAGCGAACAATTCGGTAAATTCCTTAAACTTTTGAAAAAATTACATATTAACTTACCGTTTATTGAAGCTTTGTCGTAGATGCCAAATGCAATGAAATTTTTAAAAGAGATTTTAGTAAAAAAGCAGAAGTTGGACGAAGTATCGCATCTGGAGCTAAACGCAGTCTGCTCAGCTATTCTACAGAATAAGTTACCCCACAAATTGAAAGATCCAGGGAGTTTTGCAATTCCTTGTTTAATTGGTAGTTTAGATATAAGTCATGCATTAGCTGATTTAGGGGCTAGTATTAACTTTATGCCTTACAAAATGTTTAAGCAACTAGGTCTTAGGAAACCTAAAAAACTAGGATGAGCATTTAATTGGCAGATAAAACTATAAGATTCCCTAGGGGTATTATTGAAGATGTACTCATGAAAGTAGATAAGTTCATATTCCCCGTTGATTTCGTTGTTCTAGACATAGAGGAGGATAATAACACCCTTTTGATTTTAGGGAGGCCCTTTTTAGCAACTGCTAGAACAATTATTGATATTGGCATAGGTGAGCTTACACTTCATGTGGGAGACGAAACGATCACCCTTCAAGCTTGTAATTCTGGCATCACATCGAACATTGAAGGTAATAGTCCACACCAATCTACTAAAACTGACAATATGACTTTGCAAAAATTAAGCTTCAAAGAAGTTCACAAGCTATGTTCCAGAAATGATAGAGGACACATTCATGAAGAACGAAGGCTACGGATAGAGGAGCTAAACGAATGGCGAGAACACAAACCGAGAACACATGATAAACCGAAACTACGCCAAAATAAGCCCGATACCTCTCCTAATCAACTTAAGGTTGGCGATAAAGTCTTATTAGATGCCGCAGATCCCGACATTGTCATTACCACACCGAATGAGGAAATCCCTCTTACGGTACTCAGTATTTTTCCATTCGGTACTGTGGAGGTGAGTCACCCCAAGTTCGGCACTTTAAATTTCTTTATTTTTAATTTCTAACACTTTAAATCATTAACTTTATCTTTAAATTGCAAAGCTTTTCAGCCCACATGGCGGGCACATAGGCGCCTAAAGCCGAAGTAATAGTTAGAAGAAAACACGGCCGTGCGATACAGCCGTGTGGAAGCAGTACATGATTTCCCCAAAACACAGGATGCGATAAACCCCCACGGCCGTGCGACATGGCCGTGGGTGAACTTGATAGGTGAACACGGGCGTGGGAATAGAAAAACACGAGCGTGCCAGGGGAAGGCTCAATTCTGTTTCTTCGACATTGGCGTGAGACATGCCCGTGCCTATAAGCCATGGATAAGAATACACGGGCGTGGTACCCTAATGGACGAGTGTAGGAGAAGCGAACAAAGCTAGGCACAGCCGTACGATATGGCTGTGTGCCACACACGCCCCAGACACACGAGCGTGGGATAGTAGCTGGGCACGACCTAAATTGAAAAATTCGAAAAACACGGGCTCACCTTCAGAGTACACGAGCGTGGCCCTAGGCCGTGTGCACCTCCCCTATATAAGCAAATCACTGTTCATTTTCTTCTTCCTTTCAAAACCCTAGCCGAAATCTCCCCTTCCCCACTCCCTAATCTCTTTTTCAGCCACCATTCCTCAAATTCTCACTTCGCCAACCCCCAAACCACCCTCAAATCCACTCCTCCTGCATCAATCCTCATTTCCCAATCTTTTTTCCCTCTATTTTTACTTCACATGGTTGTACACTCACGCCCCATGCCGTGCTCACCATCAACATGCCCATGCGCTGCCCTACAACTGTTTTTGGTTCACTTTCTCAACCTTATTTTTCCAATTTGTGTTGCTACATTAGTGTTCTATATACTTTACAAAGATATTGTTAATATTACCAATTTGTTCTAATTAAGTTAGGAATTTGCTTTAGTATTTTCTATATTTGAACTGTTTAAACTACTAAATAGCATATACTAGTTTTAGGATTCTTGCGTAACCGATGATGCATTTTTGATTTCAGTACATGTTTCTGAATAATCATATAAATTTTTCACCTCTCGCTTGATATCGGTAAATGTTAACACATCTTGGAACTACTATATCAATGCTTATACATTTTTAGGTACATTATATCATCATCCAGAGCCAAGAAGGCCGCAGTCCCATCCTCGAAGAGACGTAGGGGGCTGGGTTCTTCCTCGGTACGTGCTATAGCCGAAGTTCAGCACCCATTTCTTGAGTTTCCACAAGCTTCGCAGGAGGAGCTATTTTAGATACTACGCGTGCGATCCCTCACTACAGGTCGTTGTATTGACTGGGCTACCATAGAGTGAGTCCAGTTAGCTGATGCCATCCGTGCTCTCCTGACCATAGACCCATGGGAACAGTTCTTCAATATCACCGAACCCACTTTTTTAGAGCTAACTTTAGAATTATGCTCTACTTTTCATTTACAGGTGGTGATGACGAACAATGACTACCCCGGCACTATTCACTTCCGATTAGGCATTCTAGTTCACGCGATGAGTGTCCCAGAGTTTGGAGTCGCTCTGGGACTTTACACCAATGAGTTTATGGAGGAGGAGGACATGAATGCACTACCACGCAATATCCACATTTCGCCCTCCTCGTGTTGGAAAGCTTTGGCACCACTCTCTTCCACCTACGACCCTAGCCGCTCGAAGGCCTCAGCTCTCGCCCCTTCCCTACTCTATCTACATGCCATATTGGCTCACACTTTGACCGGAAGGAGAGAAAGCACCGGCGTCGTCAACTCCCACGATGCCTACTATTTATGGTGCATGGTGAATGCACACGTGACTAACTTGGCATACTTCATCGCTTTCGCCATTCGCCATTAGACCGAGCGGCATCGGAAGGGAGTAATCTCTTTCAGCCCCTACATGACGCGCCTTGCCAGACACTTCAGCCTCCTTAACACCTTGGCCCAGTCATCAGCGCTTACACAGATAGGTCAAATGTCCCCACAGGGTATCACGACTATGTTACACATGAGGATGATTGAGCGCCACCGTAGGACTGATCCTCTCCAGTACTGTCTCATTCATGCCATTGACGAGGAGGATCTAGAGGACATTCCTGATGATATCCCCCCACAGCATGAGGAGCCTTCTACCACGCCACCTAAGGAGTGACCAGTTCATGCGGCTGCTTCATTGGCACACCTTTTCGACCGACTCGCTCACTTCGAGCAGTATTGCACTACACAGTTTGAGATGATTCACGAGCGAGATCGGTGACGTGATAGATAGATGGATGACATGTAGGGCATGATGCAGTAGCTGTGCCAGCACTTCTACATCGCCACTCCAGTGCCACCACTTGAAGGCCCCACTGACGAGGATCATTGAATCCTCTTATCTTTTTGTTTTTATTTTTATTTTATTTCAATTTTATTATTTTCTTTTGAAAGACATATCTGTATTAGTAAATTTTACTTTCTTCATTTTTCTGGTATCTCTAACAAGTCTTAATAAGCTTTTCATGATTCTACAGACTTCCTAGCAAAGCTGCTAGGAATATTTTAAGGAATGAGGAAACATATGGGAAACAATACCTCACGAGTGCCATGTTCAATGACCCAATTTCCTCATCTAGTTAAGAACAGTGGCAGCTACCACTTTCCCCAAACACTCCAGCCTCAGAATCAAGCTCAACATCCATATAACAGGGAGTTTCACCTCCTTCCCTCTTATGATTTTCTTTATTTTGAATAATCTATCTTTGTACATTGAGGGTAATGTACATCTTAAATGTGGGGGGGTGAACATGAACATGATGCCTAACTTTTTGCATTATTCTCAAATCCCTGAATTTAATCTTGTGCTTAAGTGATTTTCTCATAATATTGATCGAATGAATTCTGATTGATCTATAATTATTGTTGATATGTCATGAATAAGACCATGACAATTATGCGTGATTATTTGATTATAGGACATTAGAGAATCGAGCATGATAAGTTGATATTTTGAGAACTAAAATTGTTAGACTATTTTCCTAAATTGAGGTATTATCTTGAAATCTTAAGTATATAGGAATGACATTAAAACCCAAATTTTGGTGAGATTTTTGAGCCTTTTGAGCATGTAGTTTTCTTTCTTGCTCACTTCTTTTGTGGTTTGAGTGTGTCAACATTGAACTGTTATTCTAGAACTTGCTTCGATTATACATGTCGAGATCACACGTATGATTTGATATACTGAGATGATAAAGGCACTTAGGATTTAACCCACTTACTCCATAAAAAGCCTTTCCACATAATTAAACCCTTAGTAAACCCCTTTGAGCCTACTAACCCTTTTTATTAATTAACCCTCATCATTAACCCATTAACCCATTATTGTTGAAATCCTCTTACTTAATTTACCCTTTTTTTATCAAGATTATTTTAATATTGTTACCTCACTATGTTCACCATTTTTTGTTACTGAATCAGGAAGTATGATTTATATATTGTATTGACTTGATTTGAGTTAAAAAAAACTAAGTATCATTATTGTAATTCTCAGCAAGCTAAAGTTGTCATGAGCTCATGTAATATAGTTCTAGATTCTAACCTTTGTCTCTTCAGCTTGTATCCATACCCATAACCTAAACCCCGTTACAACCATGCAAAGACCTTTTGATTTGTGTATCATATCATTTACAAGTGGTGGAGATTTGATTTTCATGCAAGCCTATAGTAATAACTTCTCATGTTAGACAATCGAGTTCTTAATCTTTAACCTTAAACACTTTGAGTGATTTGAGTGAATCTTCAGTGAGGATGTCATCTCCTGTATATTTAGGACTAAAGTTAATTACTTAGAGGAAGGAGATTACCTATGATTTTATTATCAAAATATTCGATTTAGATTGTTTGAGGCTTTTAATGCCACTATAGTTGAATTCTCACTGTATGATTTTCTGTGGAATAACTTGTAACATTATCAGTAATGACTACATGATTGAGAGGAATAAATTCTAGCAGTAAATGAGAGTTTTGCTTGAGGACAAGCAAATGCTTAAGTGTGGGGGTATTTGATAAACGCCAAATTATACATATTTTTACCCCAAATACCTAGCATATTTATGGATGCTTATTACTAGATTTATGGATTTTGGTGCTCTTAATCCGGTTATTTCATGTTTTGTACTCAGGAGAGCACCAAAAGTCAAAAGGAGCCAAAAAAGGACAAAACTGTAACACCCCAAACCCGGGACCATCGCCGGTGTCGGACCCGAGGGGTTAACAAGCCAAGTTCACATGTTTTTGCCCACCAATTTGACATTTCTAGTCAGGCTGGAAAACTGCGTCACTGTCGCCTTAAAAATCATATCTCGAGTTTCAAAACTTGGAAACTGGTTTCGTAAATTTTCCCTGAATTTAGACTCATATATCCATCCATGGTTTTATTTCTAGGATTTTTGGTGGGGCCAATTGGTACAGTTTATTAGTTAAAGTTACCCATGTTACAGGGATCGACTGCTCTGACCTTCGCGCGGTATAACTTGAATATCTATCTGTACAGGGCTTTAATGCTGGTGTCGTTTGTTTCTAATGAAACTAGACTCAAAATGGAATCTGTACATATAAGGTATGTCTCCTAATTCTTTTGGATAATTTATAGTGAATTTTAAAGTTGCGACAGGGAACCCAGAAACCATTCTGGCCCTGTCTCACAATAGCTTTAATATCTCTTAACCTGTAACTCCTATGACCATTTCGTTTCTTCCATATGAAAATAGACTCATCAAGGTTCATTTACATAGCTTATTCACTATTTAATTCCATTCCTATGAATTTTGGTGATTTTTCACATTCACGCCACTGCAGCTGGCAGCATCTGTTTTAAGGTAGGACTTACCTATTTGGTAGCCTCCATGATTCAACTAGTCTTGCCATACATAGGTTCATATATGATCATTTTAACCATGCCAATGGCTGATCATATGACCAACATTCCCATTTCCAAGCCATAGCCACATCATGACACCAAATATATACATACAACCCACAATTAGTCTAAGTTCATGCTTCCTTTTCGAGCCATTTTCGCATGGCCGTACATACTTACATTACAACATATTTAACAAACAAGGGGTAGTCCTATACATGCCATCTCAAGTTCAACCAAAATTTATACCAAAATGGAGGCTTGATAGTGTGGATGACTTGACTTCAACGATCCCAAATCCGATTGCCTCGGCGAAATCTAGAAAACGAGAGCCAAAGCAGCGGGGTAAGCATTTTATGCTTAGTAAGTCTCAAGGAATATAATCAACTCTAATTACAGCAATACATTCACATAGCCAAATGCATCATTTCATTTGTACACATTCCTACTTCACACTTCATCATTATATAATTTCACAAAGTATCAATCAATTCAATAACTGAAATTCATTAGTCGATTGAGCGAATGTTGCTCAAACATGTCGACTTTCCAATGCACATATAACGTACCTTATCCTTTGGGCTTTTCGAGTGTGCTAATTGAATTCATTACAGCAACCAACACTCACCTCCAGCCCAAGATTCTTGAATATAACCGGATATAATCACGTGCACAAATGCCTTGGTCTTAGCTCGGATAAAATGTCTCATACGAATGCCTTGGTCTTAGCCCGGATGTAGCCACTAAGCGCAATTGCCTTGGTCTTAACCGGATAAAATTTCCAGCATAATTGTCTTCGGATTTAGCCGGATATCATTCAATTTCCCATGAACACATACATCAATTATCATTGGACATACATAATTCATTTTCGTTACTAAGGCTCAAACGCAATTATAGTCACAAGCATATTCGCCTTCGGGACTTAGCCGGGTAGAATTCAAATACTCATGCATACACAATCAATAATCAATACACATCCATACTTTATTTCACACAATTCAAGTACGGTCACTTCTTGAGGACTTACCTCGGATGTTGTCGAACGGCTTTTTCGGCTATTCGATCACCTTTTCCTTCCCCTTGTCCAATTGTGGTCTTCTAAGCTCTTGAGCTAATTCAAACAAATTCAATTTATTAAAACCTCATTGTGCTAGCTTTTGGCGAATATGACAAGGAGTTTAAATGGTCATATGGCCATCCTTTAGCTTGAATACACAATGGTCATGCACATTTTATACTACATCAAGCAATTCAATACAATTTATTCGAGCATCAAGGAAATGCTAAGGCCTTCAATAGGCTACCCAAGGCCGAATATTCATGTACATGTTGAGGTCAATTTTGCACTTAATACCTCACAAAAACAGCATGCAATTTACTAATTAATGCTTTGCACATTGTGGCCCAAAACTTATAATATAGCATCAAGCACCTACATGTGTGCTAGGCAATTGTGCTTGCAATTTCACAAGCATTCTTCCACATCTTCTTCTTTAAACCAATATATTCATCACTTAGTTCATAACCAAAACATAATGTGCAATCATATATATGCATATATGAGCATGGCGAATTTCAAGGTGTCCATAGCCATCCAAAACACAAATTTTAACTAACATGCAAGAAGCATGAATCATGCTCAAGAATGCATCATGGCGAATATGACAATCATGCTTCTTTTCAACTTCAATCATGATAAAACAAAAAAGAAAGCTCAAAATCTTACTCATGAGTAGACAATCCATCATTGCATGCCTCATCATCAAGTTTCACACTTAGCATGCAATGGCTTTATCACCATAACAACTTTGGCCAAATGCCATTTCCATGGCATAACAAAGATTTGAGCCATGGCTAACATGCACATCAAATTAGCAACCAAAACATGCATGAAACTCCCAACACAACCTCATACATACCTTACTCTTGATGCAATTTTAGCCAAATCACCTTCTAGATCTCTTCTAAACAAAGGAAATGAAGCAAAATCCTTCTTCCTCTTAGTATTTTTGGCCAAAAGGAGAGAACAAGGATGAACAATTTTTTGTTTTCTCTTCTTGGTTGCACTGGCAATGGGGGAATGCTACTCTCTCACACATTTTTTTTTCATTCTTTTCTTACCCATGCTTATTTGTTTATTATTTCTCCCTAATGCCCAACAAAACATGTTTCATGACATGTTTAGCCCATATCTCTTTGTCATGGCCGGCCATCACTTGTAAAAGGGAATTTGACATGCAAGTCCATTATTTTGCATGCATGCTTTAATTAGTCATCACACATTTCCCTATCGTACTTTCAAAGTTCACTACTAAGTCCTTTCTAGTGGAATTCACCTTTATAACACTAAATCAATCATCATAAAATGTCATACATGAGCACACACATATTATAGGCATCAAAATAAATTTTTAATTATTTTTATGCCTCGGTTTTGTGGTCCCGAAACCACATTCCGACTAGGGTCAATTTTGGGCTGTCACAAAAACGAACCAAATCGAGAAGATGACACAACCTAAGCCTTGCCACACTGGCAGCTCACACGCTCGTGCCTTTCAAGGGTGTCAACCAAGGCTTTCACATTTCACACGGCCTGGCTATTGACCCACACGGCCGTGTGCAATTCAACGGATCGAACACGACCTGCAAATCACGTCACACGGCCGTGGCATAAGGGCGTGTCCCTTTTTCAAAGAGTTGTTTTTTACACGGAAAAAGATACTTAGGGATAAAGAAAGCCAATCCAAAACCTATATAAACACCCTAAGTATGACTTAGAAAGGGGCCGCTCTCTCCAGAACTTTTCTGGAGTACAGAACCGCACATCGAGAGTTACTTGAAGAAAGCCAGACGATCCATCCTAAAAGCCGGAGCTACTCCAAGACTGAATATCTCTCTCAGAATTCCTTCAGGGGTTTTAGAGTGTTCATTATGTTTTGTTATTTTCATACTTTTCAGATGTACTCTTATTTTATTATGAACTAAACCCCTTAGATACCTAAGGGGGTTGAAACCTATGATGGATCTTGTTATTATTATCTGAACTGCATGATAAATACTTGATTTGTTCTTAATTATGTGTTTTTAATGCTTGAGTTAATATTCCGGGTATTAATTCATGATTTGATGTGCTTATGCAGAGGAGCAAAAGTCCCTGTCTAAGAGTAGATTTGGCATAATTAAGCAGAGTTGATCGAACGCCTAGAAATAGGTTACGAGATTTTGCCGGATTAGGGTGAAACCTAATATGGGAGTCCATAGATTGATTTACTGCTTCCCTAGGGGTTTTAATTAAGAAAGAGATTTCGATTAATTCAACTGAGGGTTAGACGTTATTAGTCTCGAAAGAGATAATAATATAGGTTAGGGAGTCTCACGGATCAAGTCAAGTGAATAAATCGTCTGGTTCAGAGTCAGGTAACAAGTGAGATCTAGGTGGAATCCTCCTTGGGTGTCGTCTTTATCAATTACTATTCTTCAAGTCTTTTTCCAATTTTTCTATTTGCTTTAGTTTAATTAGTTAATTAGTTTAATAAACAACCCCTCTTTATTTCTAGGTTAAATAATAAAAAAGATAGTTATTACTAGTACTTTTGGTTCCCTTGGGTACGATATCCCGGTCTTGCCATTACTATACTATTTTTTGATAGGTGCACTTGCCTTTTCGTCGTGATAATAGTTAGTCTAGGTTTGATCTTCATTATAAATATTTATTACTTGTTACGAATCACGCGATCAATCCCTATTCAAGACTAATAAAGTCTAATCCATAGATTGAATAATTGAGACCTTTCTCTAATTAACACCCTAGGGTTGCATTAACTCGATCTATGGATCCCCTTATTAGGTTTCACCCTAATCCGGAAAAATCTTGTCACCCTATGTCTAGGCGCGCAAACAACTCTGCTTAATTATGACAAATGTACTCTTAGACAGGGTCTATTCCTCCTCTAAATAAGAGCTTATCTTGAATCAGTATCTTGGGATATCAAAAAAGAATAAAGAACAAGTTAAATATTTATCATACAATTCAGGAAATAATAAAAGATTTCTCTTAGGTTTCATTCCCCTTAGGTATTTAGTGGTTTTAGTTCATAACTAAATAAGAAAACATCTTAGAATAATAAAGAATACAAAACATAAAGAAAACCCAAAACTCCTGAAGGGGAAATTGAGGAGAGATCTTCAGTCTTGATGGTGAATCCGGCTTCTGAGATGGATCAATCGACTTCCTTGGAGTAATTCCTTACTCTCTATTCTGTGTTTCCCTTTTCTTCCTCCTCTAGGGTGTATTTATAGGCTTTGGAATGCCTAAGAGCCCTCAAAATTAGCCTGTTCCGAATTGGACTCAACTTGGGCTCGACAGGGACACGCCCGTGTGTGATTACTTCAAGCCGTGCTCGAGCCTGCCACATTGACACGGCCATGTGGTCTGCCCATGTGAGGAGGTCCAGGCCGTGTTAATTTCGTACTTTGGCCCATTTTCTCCGTTTTTGGCCCGTTCTCGTTCATTTTTCTCTCCTATGCTTAGGAGCATCGAATTCACCAATTCTAATGGAAAATCATCCATAAAGTGCGTTAAGCATTGGGTAAAAATATGTATAAATTACAGTTTATCAGCATCCCCTTCTTAAGTGCCTCCTCAGGTGTTTAAATAGGCTTTTGGATGCCTAAGAGCCCTAAAAATTGGCCATTTCTGAATAGGACTATACTTGGGCTTGGCAGAAACACGAGCGTGTAGTCTACCCGTGTAAGTCGTGCTTCAATACTGTCAAATGGACACGGCCGTCTGACACGCCCATGTGATGAAGTCCAGACCGTGCTGATTCCCCACTTGGGTCCATTTTCTTTGTTTTTGGCCCGTTTCTTGCTCTTTTTACTCTCCTATGCACTCTTAAGTATAAAACATAAAATTAAAGGATTAGGAGCATCAAATTCACCAATTCTAAGGAGAAACCATCCATAAATGTGCTAAGCATGGGACAAAAATATGTATAAATTACGGTTTATCAAATTCCCCCTCACTTAAGAATTTGCTTGTCCTCAAGCAAAAATCCTCAACTCATAATCAAAATAAACTCTTCTTAATTTATAATCCCTATCAATATTATCTCAAAATAATCCATAAGTATTCATACATTGAAAATTCAACTAAAAGTACATCAAAGTTTCAAACATTCCATGTTGAGCATTTTATCAAGAAAACATAGGTGTCTCCCCTCATCTAAGTGATTACCTTTGATCTAAATACCACAGAGTTTAACATCCTCACTAAAGATTCACTCAAATCACTCAAGGTGTTTAAAGAGATCAATAAAAGAACTTATTAGTCTATATGAAAAGTTATTACCATAGGCTTGCTTGAAAATCAAATCTCCGCAACTATATATTGACTTGATACATCAATCAAAAAGGTGTTTTTAGAGGGTTGTAACGTGGCTTTGGTTAGGGGGTGTGTAACACCCCTATAACCCGTGTCCATTGCCGAGGTGGGTTATGAAGAGTTACTGATCCAAAATTTAATATTTAAAAAAAAACATACACAATAAAAATAAAATAAAAATATACATCGCCAAACTCAGTTAAAGATCGAAATTCAAACTTGTATCGACATTCAAAAGTAGCCATATTCACATGGCTTATATATAAGTACATCTCAAAATATCATTCGCTTAAGTCTATTCCATACATGCCATACTAGCTCCAAAATATAATAGTACCCCAAAATGATAGATAGTGTGACGAGTAGCTGACGATTCCCTTTCCGAGCAGGTAACTGGAATCAACAATCTATAAAACAGAGAACGTAACAAACAAAGTAAGCTTTCAAAGCTTAGTAAGTTTTAAGCATCACAAATAATTAAAACTTATCAAAAATCAAAACATTCATTTAAACAGACTTATTCTCAATTCAAATTGCTTCATGGCCGGATACACATAAACATAAACATAGATTCTCAGCACATATTTTTCTTTTACTAAAAGTTCATGCGATGCATTTAAATCAAATAATCTCATATAATAACAACATTTGACCGAAAAGGTCATTGTTTTACTCGTAGATATAACAATCATTCACACTTAAGTATCATTCTTTGATACTAATAATTCACAAAATCATTGACTGAATGTACATGAGTACATAAAGAAATTTTAACATATAATTCACATACAAATATACCATGACCGATCAAATCATTCTCATATTCGCAAATATAACCATCAATCATATTTATATATATATTCTTCTTTGATGCTAATGATTCACTTCGAAATCAATTCACCGATGAGTAAGTAATACGTACTTGAACATATTAAATGTATAGTACTTACTCGACGATCATTTACTGCGAACATTCAATATCATAATCTTACTTAACTTACTGGCATTAAGCCTGTCAGGTCTTAGGACTTGAAACCAATTACCAGCACAAGCCTGCGGGAATTTAAACCTGGTATAATACCAACTCAAAGCCTGCGGGACTTTAGCCCGGACATATTTCCAGCACGTAGCATGCAGACCTTAAGTCCGGATATAATTCCAGCACATAGCCTGCGGACCCTAAGTTCGGATATAATTCAAACACATAGCTGCAGACCTAAGTGCGGATATACATCATGAATGTCATGCATACTTATTCGCAAGAAAATTCAATTCACATAACATCTCACAATCATAGTTCATTTATTCCATTCGAATAATAGCATAACATGGGCACCATTCATATAACTTTTGGCTCAATAACATACATAAGAATATATGTCCATTTTACTGTCCAAGCTTAACTTCTAATGTCTATTCGGCTTTAAGCCTTAAACATAAATTGTTTGTCACTTCGTAGGACAGTTATCATACACATATCAAGACATTATCAATTACGTACTAAATGTGATATTCAAAACTTACCTCGAATATTTTCGAACAGTCTCAGATTGGCTATTCAACTACTTTCTCTTTTCCCTTGTCCAACCTTGGTTCTCTATACTCTTGAGCTTAAATTCAACAATTTTAAACTAGTCATTATTCGACTATTCAAGCATTAATTTCAGAATATAATATATATATACTACTTTCACACATATAGATCATAGTAAGTTTATAAGAAAACATTAAGCAACTCGCTAACAAATTTTTATCAATATTTACCACATAATCACAAATTCACAATAAGCTGTCTTCCTGAACAACAGTCACTAAATTATTTATAATTTGAGCTACGAAACTCAAAATTAATTGCCGTAAAATTTACCTGAAAATAGACTCATATATATTTTATACATAAAATTTTCATAATTTTTAGCCTGGCCAATAAATACCAGATTTTTCTTAAATTTTCCCCTGTTTCACTGTTTGACTAATCTGACCACTCTTCACTACGAATCAACTTTCTCATTGTACAGAATTCAAAATATGTCATCATTTATTTCATTTGAAACTAGACTCATTAAGGAGTCTAAGAATACAAACTCCATCATATAACCATTTTTGTACAATTTATCATGATTTTATAAAAACAGAACATGGGATCAAGAAGTCATTTTGACCTTTTCCTACATCACTTGAAATACCTTATTATTGGAAATTCTTTTGCTTTCACAGTTTCTTTTATAAGAAAATAGACTCATTAAGATTTAATTACATAATTTATTCATCTTCTAACTCAAGTCCCACAATTTATGGTGATTTTCCAAAATCACGTTACTGTTGTTGTCCCAAGCAGATTTATTACCAATTCATTCTTTCACACATTCTTTGCATGCATGTTATTTAAACATGTAAATCACCAATCAATTTCATCACATATATCTATAATTTCACTAAAGCATAATCTCAATACAATACATCGTGCTCAAATCATTATTCAAGTTTAAATTTGGCTAACACACATATAACACTAGCAACTAAATATTAACATTGCATTTCACTATAATAGCCAATTGCCATTAAACAATTAAGCCACAATTATTCAATTTTACCAAGCTTCGACTTAATTTATAACTATCTAAATCATTTAAAATGTTCAACAACAAATTCTTCTTTAATTAAGCACATATTCGGCATTGACAATGGTAATTTAGTAAACCTTAATTTAACTTATAATTGTTCATATTCGGCATATTAAACTCT
Organism: Gossypium arboreum; assembly: GCF_025698485.1. Taxonomy (NCBI): domain Eukaryota; kingdom Viridiplantae; phylum Streptophyta; class Magnoliopsida; order Malvales; family Malvaceae; genus Gossypium; species Gossypium arboreum. The sequence continues at coordinate 51,606,918 of NC_069072.1, read as the reverse complement.
AGCATGCCTTTAGATATTAATTTCCGGCACGCATTCGAATACTTTTCGAGCTAACAACAATTAAATTTTCAGACAATTTAGCCACCTACATCCTTTCATCAAATACTTGTTTCTTAGTTTCAACTATTAATAATGGGACATTACTAAAATTGAAACTTTTGGACAGCAATATAAATAGCAATTTAAACAGTTTTAAGCTCCCAAATTTTTAAACTCCTCAAGCATAAACTGAACAGCAATGCATGTTGGTTCTAACCATATTTATTTTGTGCATTTTACCCACAGTACAAGATATGCAAAATTTAACAACAACGAATCGGTGACATCCTTAATCTTTTCTCTTCAAAAATCTTCCATAGCCGATTACTCATATCACTACTAAAAATCAAAATTTTGACATGGCTAAGTTAGGGACTTAGTAACTAACTTAATATATGCTACAATTTCAAAAATGAACATAAATTTCATACCTTAATTCTATCTCAAAAGTGACCGAATGGCTATCTCCCTTTCTTCTTTAAGGTTGGCTAAGCAAGGAAGAAGATGAACCAAACCTTTTGTTCTTCTTTTCTTATTTCAATTAATATTTTTATTTCAAAATAATGCAAATTCTTATTATAATATTTATTTAAACATATATATTGCCCATCAACAATCATTATGGCCGGCCACCATAATAAAAAAATTGGATATTTGACATGCAAGTCCAAACTTTTTGTGACATGCATTAATAGACCCCTTTTTAAAATTACCATCACCTTCCACAATTATTTCACATAAGTCCTATTTAATAATTTCACATACAAATGAAAAAATTAGAGCATGAAACTTTCACATATGCATGTACACATATAATAAGCATAGAATATAACAATTAATTATTTTATGACTCGGTTTTGTGGTCCCGAAACCACTTCCCGACTAAGGTCAAATTAGGGCTGTCATAGGGTGTGGTCACAAGCTGAAAGAAGATGTTAGAATCGAGATTGAATTGAAAAATTACCTAGCTAGAAGAATAACTAGTCATCAGTTGAATACAAGTGAGCTTCTTCTCAGAAAATGGAATTAACACTCAAGCTCAAAAATGACGAATTACTACTAATATGTATGTAAGTATTTTTTTTAAATTAAAAACAAGTCAAATATTTAGAAGCACAAAACATAACTAAGCAATTTGTTCAAATCAAATCTCAACAAAAATAGGGATCAAATTAGGGGATTTCAACAATAATGGGTTATGGGTTAATATTGAGGGTAAATCAATTAGTGGCTTGTTAGGCTCAAAAAGGGTTCACTAAGGGTTAATTATGGAGGTAGGCTTTTGTGCAGTGAATCGGTTAAACCTAAGTTCCTTTATCATCTTGACATATCAAATGAAATGGTGTGGTCTTGACATGCACAATCAAGCAAGTTTTAGAATAACAAATCAAAACTGACGCACTCATAATGAAAGTGAGCATGAAAGGAATGAAATATGCTCTAAGGGCTCAAGATCTCACAAAAATTATGGCTTTTTTATGTTTAAACATGTGAATTTCAACTCAAGATAATACCTAAACTTAGGGAAACAACCTAAAAGTTTTTAATTCTTCAAAAATCAACTCATCATGCTTGATTCCCTAATGTCTTAAAGTTTAAACAATCAATGCATAACTGCCTATGTTTTAATTCAATACATATCAATAAAAATGATAAATTAATTAAAATTCAGTCTAATAGTGATATGAGTGATTCACATGAGAATAAGACAAAATTCAGGGATTCTAATGATGATATAAAAGACACCCCCACACTTAAGGTGTACATTGCCCTCAATGTACAAAGCTAGATATATTGAAAAAGATAGTTATATAATTATAAGATAGGGAGAGAAGTGAAACTTCCTGAATGATGAATGGATTCCTTGAATTGGAGTCATGGAGAATAATCAGCTAAGGCAATGATGAGAGTGGAGGAGGATACTCCGGTGGTGGTAGAGGTTCATTGGTCCATAAGTCCTGCGCCGTTGGAGTTTTTAGTTCCTTTTTGATGATGAGCTTTGGAGCTCTTTATGACTGTGATAAAACCAAGAACTCTTTAGGAAATATAATGAAGCGTATTTACTCGTAATGAAATAGCCGAAAATAAAAATTGTAAAAACTCAAGATAAAATAGTATTAACAGGAAATAAAAAGTAATTTCAAAATATAAAGATATAGCGAAAATAGGTAATAGGTGTTTATAAAGAAATTGGGGCACATGGCCGTGGGGCACGCCCGTATGCCTTCGTTTCAGCCCGTGCGTTTTGTAGTTTTCGAAATTGGGTGCATTGGTGTACACGGCCATATTGCACGGCCGTGTCAATCTTCATTTGCTTCTCCCACACCCGTGTATGCAGGCACACGCCCGTGTTATTGTGACAGTGTCGACCAAGGGGGCTGGGAACAGGCGTATCAAACGCCCATGCCAAATTGATAGGTTTGCCCATGGTTTCAAAACACGGGCGTGTCGCACGCCCGTGTTATTTTGGCAGTTTCTCCCACGGCCATGTCGCACAGCCGTGGCAACTTTTGTATCTCGTGTTGGGGAAAAAAATTTTACCCTATTTTGACACGGCCGTAGCGCATGGCTGTGTTGCATCCCATGGTATGTGCACGGCCTACGACATGCCCGTGTGCCTGGCCGTATGGTTCTAAAAATCCTGTGTTCAGTTACTCAGTTAGTGAATTAAATGTTAAAGACTAAAATTTAAAGAAGTTAGAACTGTTAGTGCTCGGGGTGCCTCCCGAGAAGCGCTTGCTTGTAGTCTAATCTCAACTTTATGTTGTGGGTGTATTTAGGTAACTTTATGAAGCCGTAGCTCCTCTTTATCGTCTTTGAAATTATCACCGTTATATATTTTGAGACAATGTCCATTTACCTTAAAAGTGTTTTGTGATGGATGACTTATCTCTACTATACCATATGGAAATACAGTTTGAACAACGAAAGGACCTGACCATCATGATTTAAGCTTTCCAGGAAACAATTTGAGCCTCGAGTTATAAAACAGGACAAGATCTCCAACTTCAAATTGCCTTCGTTGCTTTAAATCGGCGTCGTGGAGGTGCTTCGTCGCTTCTTTATATAGGCGTGAATTTTCATATATATTGGCTCGCCACTCATCTAACTCGTTCAACTATATCAACCTGTTATCACCTGCAAGATTGGGGTCAAGGTTTAGAAATTTTATAGCCCAGAATGTCTTGTGTTCCAACTCAAACGGTAGGTGACAACTTTTCCCATAAACAAGTTTGTAAGGTGATGTTCCTATGGGAGTCTTAAAAGCAGTTCTATAAGCCTATAAAGCATCATCTACTTTCATCGCCCAATCCTTCCTGTTTAATTCTACTGTCTTGTCTAGGATACGTTTAAGCTCTCGGTTCGCTATTTCGACTTGGCCACTAGTTTGAGGGTGATAAGGAGTAGTTGTTCTGTGATGAACTCCGTATTTCTTAAGGGTCTTATCAAATTCGGCGTTACAAAAATGAGTACCCCTATCACTGATAATTGCTCTAGGTGTACCAAATCGAAAGAAAAGTTTCTTAAGGAATCGTACTACTACTCTAGCATCATTAGTAGGTAAAGCTTAGGCTTTAACCCATTTGGACATATAATCAACAGCTACTAAGATGTATTTATTCCCGAATGAACTAGGAAATGGACCCATGAAGTCGGTACCCCAAACGTCAAATATTAAATATGAGAGCATATATGTCTGAGGCATTTCATCACGTTTGGATATATTACCTGTCCTTTGACATTTGTCGCAAGAAGTAACATACCTGTTGGCGTATTTGAATAGAGTGGGCTAATAAAAACCTGATTTGAGGACTTTATGTGCGGTCTTATTTCCACCGTAATGTCCTCTAGCTGGTCTTGAGTGGCAATGTTCCAAGATTTTCAATGCTTCTGTCCTTGTAACTTATCTCCTAATGATTTGATCTACACATTTACGGAAAAGAAAAGGGTCTTCCAGAAGTAGTTTTTCACATTAGTGAAGAATCGCTTCTTTTGTTGATGTGTCAACCCTTTTGGGATAATATTAGTGGCTAAAAAATTTGCAATATCTGCAAACCAAGGTACCTCAAAATCAGATATAGCAAAAAATTGTTCTTCAGGGAATGAATCATTTATTTCAATGTCATCTGGTTCTTTGGTAAATGAGTTTTCAAGCCTTGAGAGATGGTCAGCCACAAGATTTTCAACTCCTTTTTTATCCTTAATCTCCAAGTCAAATTCCTGCAATAGTAAGATCCATCAAATGAGTCGAGGTTTTGCATCAATTTTAGTCAAAAGGTGGCAAAGAGCAGAATGGTCAGTATAAACGAAAACTTTAGACAATATTAAATATGACCTAAATTTATCGAATGCAAAAACCACAGCTAGCAGCTCTTTCTCCGTGGTGGTATAGTTTTCTTGTGCAGCTGTTAAAGTCCTGCTAGCATAATAGATAGGTTGAAAATGTTTATCTCTTCTCTGTCCCAAAACTGCATCTACTGTAAAATCACTCGCATCGCAAATTAGTTCAAAAGGTAAATTCCAATCAGGTGCAATTATAATTGGAGCTTTAATCAGTTTATCCATTAAAGTATTAAATGCTTCTAAACACTCCTGATTTTAATTAAAAGGCACATCTTTTACTAGTAATTTTGTCAAAATCTTAGCTATTTTAGAAAATTCTTTAATAAATCTTCTATAAAACCCAGCATGTCCTAAGAAGCTTCTAATAGCCTTAACCGAATTAGGGGGTAGTTTTTCAATGGTTTCAATTTTAGATTTATCAACCTTAATCCCTCAACTAGAAATTTTTTGTCCTAACACAATACCTTCTTCAACCATAAAGTGACATTTTTCCCAGTTAAGCACAAGGTTTGTTTCCTCATATTCTATTCACACTCGTTTTAAATTTTTTAGGCAAGGATGGAAAGAGTTACCGAAAACTAAAAAATCATCCATAAATACCTCCATGACGTCTTCTACGAGTTCGTCAAAAATGGCCATTATGCAACACTGAAAAGTAGCAGGAGCATTACATAACCCAAAAGGCATTCTACGATAAGCAAATGTACTGTATGGACATGTAAATATCATCTTTTCTTGATCTTCAGGAGCTATTGGGATTTGAAAATAGCCAGAGAGTTCGTCTAAAAAGTAGTACTACATGTGTCTGGACAATCTTTCCAACATTTGGTCAATGAATGGAAGGGGAAAGTGGTCTTTTCTTGTGGCAACATATAGCTTCCTGTAATCAATGCACACTCTCCAACCTGTGACTGTCATTGTTGGGATTAATTCATTCTTATCATTGGCTACTCAGTCATGCCTCCTTTCTTAGGAACAACCTGCACTCGACTCACCCAAGAATTGTTAGAAATAGGATAAATAATTCTAGCATCTAGGAGTTTAATTACCTCAGCTTTAACAACTTTCTTCATGTTGGGGTTCATTCGTCTTTGGGCTTGCACGCATGGTTTATATTCATCTTCCATTAAAATTTTGTGGGTGCAAAAAGAAGGGCTGATCCTTTTAATGTCAGAAATTTTCCAAGCTATGGCCCTTTTATGCTCTCTTAATACTTGGAGTAATTCCTCTTTCTCATTGGGTTGCAAGTTGGATGCAATAATTACCGGTAATGTGGAATTATTTCCAAGGAATGCATATTCCAAGTGATTTGGCAATTGTTTATGTTCCAGTTTGGGAGGTTCGTCAATAGAGGGTTTTTGCTTAAGTTCAATGTTTACTTTAATTCCCTCATATACTGCCAGTTTTGGGAAGGTTTCATTAGAGTTTAGTTCAGTTCCTATTTCAGAATCATCATCCATCCCCTCTCCTTGGGCGAGACACAGTTCCATCGTGTCCTTGTTTACGATTTCCTAAAAAGAATCTTGAGTAGCATGACCAAAAGAGTCGATAAAATAACATGAGTTATCCTGTTCTCTAGAAAATCTCATAACATCATAAAATTTAAAAATAATCTCTTCGTCACCTACTCTAAGTACCAATTTACCATCACCCACATCAATTAGAGCTCTAACAGTGGCTAAAAATGGCCGACCTAAAATTAAAGGCACTTCAACATCTTTATCCATGTCAAGCACAACGAAATCAACAGGGAATATAAATTTATCTACTTTTACAAGTACGTCCTCTATAATTCCCCTAGGATATTTAATAGATCTATCAGCTAATTGAATACTCATCCTAGTGGGTTTAGGTTCCCCAAGTCCAAGTTGTTTAAACATTTTATATAGCATCAAATTAATGCTGGCGCCTAAATCAGCTAGTGCTTTATCAACATTCAAACTACCAACTAAGCAGGGAATAGTAAAACTTTCTGGGTCTTTCAGTTTGGTTGGCAGTTTGTTTTGGAGTATGGCTGAGCACTCCTCATTAAGTTCCACTGTAAATAAGTATTCAGACTTCTTTTTGTTTGTTAGAAGCTCCTTTAAGAATTTTTCATATGTAGGCATCTGCGATATAGCTTTAATAAAAGGTAAGTTAATATGCAGTTGTTTGAAAAGTTTAAGAAATTTACCAAATTACGCATCCATTCGGTCTTTCTTCAACTTTGCTGAGTATGGGATTGGTGGTTTATATTCTTTTGGCATTAAGTTGTCATTATTTTCGGGTTCGACCTCCTTTCTGTCAGCTTTTTGTGGTGGCTTCTTTTCAGATTCAGTTAACACTTTCCCATTCCTTAGTGTAACTACTTTCACGTGCTCTTTTGGGTTGGGTTAAGTGTTACTAGGTAGACTTCTTGGTGGTCTTTCAGATATCAATTTAGCGAGTATACCTATCTGAGTTTCGAGCCATTGGATCGACACTTGTTGATTTTTAAGTGCTGTCTCGGTATTCTAAAAATGAGTTTCTGAAACTGAGATGAATTTTGTTAGCATCTCCTCAAGGTTTGCCTTTTTCTCTTGTTGGTAGGGTGGTTGTTGGAAGCCTGGAGGTGGTGGTCTCTATTTCCATTGGCCTCCCCATGAGAAATTTGGGTGGTTCCTCCAACCTGCATTGTAAGTATTACTATAAGGATTATTTTGAGATCGAGGATTATTACCCATGTAATTTAACTGCTCGTTCTCCATGTTGTGGCCATAGGGTGGGTATTCTGAATTGCTTGATCCACCTCCACTTGCTTGGCACTGCATTACTGGGTGAACCTGTGAAGAACTAAGAAAACCATCAATTTTCTTATTTAAGAGTTCTACCTGATTAGAGAGCATCGTGACCGAATCGATGTTATAAATGCCGGCTGTTTTCGTTGGCTTTGTCCTCATGACTTGCCACTGATAGTTATTCAGTGACATCTCTTTTATAAATTCATAGGCATCTTCAGGTGCCTTATTATTGATGGTTCCGCCAGTAGCTGCGTCAACCATTTGTCGAGTCGAAGGATTCAAGTCATTACGAAAGGTTTGAACCTGTAGCCAGAGTGGTAACCCATGGTGAGGGCATCTTCTCAAGAGGTCCTTGTATCTCTCCCATGCATCGTAGAGTGTTTCTAAATCCATCTGCACAAAAGAAGAGATATCATTACGTAATTTAGCCATTTTAGATGGCGAAAAATATTTTAATAAAAACTTTTCGGTCATTTGTTCCCAAGTAGTGATTGACCCCCAGTGGTAACGAATTCAACCATTGTTTAGCTTTGTTTCTCAATGAAAAAGGGAATAACCGAAGGCAAATGGCGTCATCAGAAATGCCATTAATTTTAAATGTATCACATAGTTCCAAAAAGTTTGCCAAGTGAGCCGTTGGGATCTTTGTCCTACAAACCATCAAACTGAACAAATTATTGTATCATTTGAATTGTGTTAGGTTTCAATTCAAAAGTATTTGTAGCTACAATCGGTCTAACTATGCTCGATTCAGTTCCTGTTAAAGAAGGTTTAGCATAATCAAAAATAGTGCGCAGAGCAGGATTCTAATTAACAGCAATCGCAGGAGGTAGCAAATTTTCTTGGTTTTCAGCCACCTCCTCATTTGTGGTTGAAGTATCGTCCTCTTGCTCTTCCTCTGTATATCGTAAGCTTTGCCTTATTTCTCTTCGAATTTTGTGAACTGTGCGATTGATCTCACTATAAAAAAGTAGTGGTCTTGACGGGTTTCTTTTGGTCATAAACTAGAAAAAGCTGTCAGAAGAAAATAAATGAAGAATTAGAAAAGAAAATAAAAATTTAAATTGCAATAAAAGTAAAATCGCTAAAGTAATAAAAATCGAGTGTTCCTAATAGCCTAGTTCCCCGGCAACTGCGCCAAAAACTTGATACGTGATATTCGTGATAGGTTTTAAAGATTTATGAATGAATCATTCTTGAGACTAACTTATTATCATGATTAAGGAAAGTGTACCTATCGAACAGTAGTATAGCTCAGCAAGACTGGATTTTCGAACCCAAAGGAACCACGAGTACTAGTATTTACTTTCTTTTTATTATCTACCCTAAAAATTAAGAGGCTTTGGTTATCTAAACTAATTACTAAACTAAGAATGCACAGAAAGAAAATTTGGGAAAATAATTTTTGGAAAATTCGATTGATTAAGACAATACCTAAGGAAAAATCCACCTAGACTTCACTTGTTATTTGACTCTGAATCAGACGATTTATTCATTTGACTTGATTCGTAGAAATCCCTAAGTTATATTATCATCTCTCTTGAGACTAATAACGTCTAAACCTAGGTTGAATAATTGAAATCTCTTTCTAATTAACACCCTAGAATTGAATTAACTCAATCTATGGATTCCCCTATTGGGTTTCACCCTAATCCAGAAAAATCTTGTCACCCTATCTCTAGGCGTGTAATCAACTCCGCTTAATTATGACAAATTTACTCTTAGACAGGGTCTACTCCTCCTCTAAGTAAGAGCTTAAATTGAATCAATATCTTGGAATATCAAAACAAGAATTAAGAACACATAATTAAGAACAAGTCAAATATTTATCATACAATTCAGATAATAATAACAAGATCCGTCTTAGGTTTCATTCCCCTTAGGTATTTAGGGGGTTTGGTTCATACTTATGAAATAAAACATCTCAAAAGCATAAAGATAACAAAAACATAAGAAAACCCAAAACTCCTGAAGGAACATGAAGGGAGATCTTCAAACTTGACGATGAATTGGACTTTTGAGATGGATCAATCGGCTTTCCTTGAGTAATTCCTTGCTTCCTACTCTCCGCGTCCCTCTCTTAAGTACCTCCTCAGGTGTTTAAATAGGCTTTTGGATGCCTAAGAGCCCTAAAAATTGGCCTTTTCTGAATAGGACTATACTTAGGTTTGGCAGTGACATGCCCCTGTGAAACGCCCGTGTACGATTACTCCAGCCTGTGGTCAAGGCTGTTGAATAGGCACGGATGTGTAGTCTACCCGTGAAAGTCATGCTTCAATCTTGCCAAATGGACACGGCCATGTGACATGCCCGTGTGAGGAAGTCTAGGCCGTGTTCATTTTTCATATGGGTCCATTTTCTCCATTTTCGACCCATTTCTCGCTCTTTTTACTTTCCTATGCTCTCCTAAGTATAAAACATGAAATTAAAGAATTTGGAGCATCAAAATCACTAAATCTAAGGAGAAACCATTCATAAATGGGCTAAGCATGGGATAAAAATATGTATAAATTACAGTTTATCATGGGTCATCGGCATCGTGTCACATGCCTAACAATGAAGCTAGAAAGGCACCGACTTCACCTGTGACTGAGACAGGGTCACATGATCGTGTGGCTGGGGATGACTCACTGTCCTAAGCTATGTTACGAATTTTGGAGAGGTTCATTGGGCCCAATACTGGCACTGTAGGCTGTGGGTTGGTGATGGAATGACTCAGGTCTAATAGGGCTGAAATTTTTAGAGGTATCGCTGGAGTTGCCCCTAATGTGTCTGAATATTGAATTGGGTCCACTAAGAGGATAATGGACGGCCTCGACTACACCCCTGAGCAGGAACTGAAAGGTGCGGTGTCCTTGCTGCGAGATGAAGCCTATCAATGGTGGCTTACAGTTAAAGAGAGTACTCAGCCTCACCGGTTAACTTGGTAGTTGTTCAAAACTGCATTCCAAGGGAAATATGTGGTGCTAGTTATGTGGATGTCTGGAGGAGAGAGTTTCTAAATTTGACCCAAGGGGATAAGTCAGTAGCAGAATATGAGTTTGAGTTTCTACGACTTAGCCGCTATGCACGTGGGATGGTGGCAATAGAATACGAGCGCTATGTTCACTTTGACAATGACCTTAGAGATGATCTATGAGTTTTGATTGCTCCACAGAGGGAGCGAGATTTTGCTGTGTTGGTGGAAAGAGCAAAAATCACCGAGGAAGTGAAGCGCGCTAAGCGCTAGAATCGTGAGACGGATAGGGGTAGGAGTAAGAGGGTCTGAGAGCCCTCAAGTTCAGCTAGGAGGCCTAAGAAAAAGGCCAGGGTTGATGGGCCAGTTAGAGTTGGGCTCCTTGTGGCTGCTTTTGGGCCGCAGTCTTGTGCTATTTGTGCGAAACGCCATCAGGGTGCGTACTGGGTACAGATGGAGGTGTGTTTGAGGTGTGGGTCTTTGGAGCATCGTATAGGAGATTGTCCATGTAGGTCTAATCAGATGCAAGCTACTAGTATGGGTATTGTTCAGCTGCCGAGAGGTGTTCAGCAGCCACCAAAAGGCCGTGGTCAGGCCAGGGGTGGAAATGGTATGAGCCGTGGCCGTGGAGCACTGGGCAGAGGTGCTGGTCACACTGAGGCGAGGGAGCCAGCCTTGGTCTATGCTGCTCATTCCCAAGAGGACAGAAATGCCTCAGATGTTTTATGGGTACGTTTTTAATTTTCAATGTACCTTATACTGCATTGATAGATGTAGGATGTACCCATTCCTATGTTGCCTGTGCTGTTACTGAGAAGTTGGGGATTTTGGTTGAGAATACTTCGAGTGGAATTACTCTATTGAGTCCATTGAGGTAGTCTGTCAAAGTTAATAAATTGTTTAGAGACGTCCCTGTAGAGGTATAAGGGGTTATCTTTTCAAAAGATCTATTGGAACTCCCTTTTGGAGAATTTGATTTGATACTGGGCATGGACTGGTTAGTTAAACATCGAGTAAGTTTAGACTATGCCAGTAAATGGGTAGTACTGAAAACTGAGACAGATGAGGAGGTAGTGGTAATTGGGGAACGATGGAACTATTTGAGTAATGTAATTTCTGCTTTAAGGGCCGAGAAGTTGGTTCGCAAGGGTTGTGAGGCATTCTTGGCCTACATCAATGCTTCAGAAGTTGGGGACTCTTTAGTAAAGAATATCAGGACTGCTAAGGATTTTCCGGATGTATTTCCTGAAGAGCTACCGGGGTTACCTCTAAAACGTGAAGTGGAGTTTGGGATTGAGCTCCTTCCTGGTACAGCTCTAGTGTTTATTGTCCCTTACAGAATGGCACCAAAAGAGCTTGTAGAACTCAAAGCTCAATTTCAAGAGTTATTGGATCGAGGGTTCATCCACCCAAGTGTGTCACCGTAGAGAGCACCGATTTTGTTTCTCTAAAAGAAGGATGGATCCATGTGTATGTGCACCGACTACAGGCAACTAAATAAATTGACTGTTAAGAATAAGTACCCTTTACCGAGGATTGATGATCTATTCGATCAGTTTCATGGAGCTTCAGTTTTCTCTAAGATAGATCTTCGATCGGGGTACCATCAATTGAGGGTCAAGGATACTGATGTTTATAAGACTGTGTTTAGGACTCCTTATGATCATTACGAGTTCCTAGTGATGCCGTTTGGACTGACGAATGCACCAGTAGCTTTTATGGATTTAATGAACCGAGTTTTCCAACCCTATCTGGATCGGTTCGTAGTAGTGTTCGTTGATGATATTCTGGCGTATTCGAAGAATGTTATTGAGCATGATGAACATCTCCGGGTGGTTCTGCAGATTTTGAGAGAGAAATAGTTGTACACCAAGTTCAGTAAGTGTGAATTTTGGTTACGAGAGGTGGCATTTATGGGTCATATGGTATCTGCTGAGGGGATTAGGGTTGATCCTCAGAAAATTGAGGCTATTTTGGATTGGAAGCAGCCTAAGACTGTATTGGAAATTTGTAATTTTCTGGGTCTGGCTGGGTACTATCAAAAATTTGTTGAGGGGTTCTCACTGATTATCGCGCCATTAACTAAATTACTACGAAAGGGCGTGCTATTTATCTGGACTAACGCGCAACAATAGAGCTTTGAGAAGCTCAAGAAAGTTCTGATTGAGGCACCTGTCTTGATTCAGCCAGAGTCTGTGTAACACCCCAAACCCGGCCCAAATCTTATGGTCGAATCTCGCATGTCACATTGAAGTGTTTTAGTTAAAATCGTGTTTTCACTGAAAACCCTTCTTAAACAAAAGAAACCTTAATTAACTTAAAAATAAACACACCTTTCAGTTGCAAAAGCCTTGTTTAAAACATTTGATTTAAGAAAACTTTATCATTTAAAAATTAAGTTGCGGAAACGTAGCAAACATACTATAATTTTAGGAATCCCCTGTTCAACATCTCGTAATTACAATGAAAATAATAATAATCCAAATAATAATAAGAAGGAAGCCTTATTACATTCCGGTCTAAAAAATACTTAATAAAATAAAGAACTTATATGCTTTTAAAAAAGAAACAAGTCCAAGTTGTCTTGCAAGCTGGCTACCCAAAGTCCCTCCAAACATCAAACTTTTTACTGAGCATCACCCGAAAATAAAATAAAAGAGGGGGGGTGAGTTTTCGCAAACTCAGTGTGTACAACCCTCGACAGAAAAAAAGCATTAAAAAAATCATTCATCAATCATGCAATGCAATCCCATCCAAATTATCCATCCGTTACACACCAACTCCGTCCCCCGTCACACCATGTGGGGATATAAATATCGACCCACCCAGCCCACACACCATGGTAGCCCGGTTGCAGAGCTACCTTCATTTACATATTGGGCTTTAAAAGCCGTCGGTGAATCCACGATTGTCAAGCAACCATGCGATCCTTATATACTTCCTCCGTTCCATAATTCCCACCAATATGCAACCTAAGAAGAATATCAAATGTATGCATGTCACATCCATAAAACTTACATTCTACACCTAGGGGTATTTTGGTTATTTTTGCCCTTAGGGGCATTTCGATAATTTTCCCTTAATTACAGTTTTCACTTACCTTGGCCCATTAATGAGTCCCGTGAGCTAAGATAAACGAACACTATGCACCAGGTAGGATTCCAGAGAAGAGGAGGTGAGTCATTAAGACCGCTTAAGTACCAAGCTCTCCCTAGATCCAATCCTAGACATGCATATACCTGTTGCCACACCTTAACCCTTTGACTTGTCCACGGTCGCAATATATTAATTAAGTCTTATGTGGATATCATATACTAGGCCCAAAACCCCTTACAAAGCCCAAACAATTTCACATATCTGTATCTGGCCCATTAAGTCCAATCATATTCATATGGCCCATTAGGCCCAAATTACCTGTATATGGCCCATTAGGCCCATATCACATTTATATGGCCCATTAGGTCCAGTCACATTCATATTCATGCTCATATACAAGTTCCTATCACATAGCATCAACATTTAGTTTTTGCCTATTATGGGCCCAACAGCCCATCGGGGCCATTTAGCCCATTCCGGCCTATATGGCCAAAGTACAACCCAAGTCCACGGAATCGTCTGTGGGCCTCAAGCAACCTATCGGTCTCCCTCTTACGAGTTTTCGCTCACTCACAAGACTACCGTAGCCAAACTTTTGGCTTTTCGGCATTTCAACTTTTGCCGATACATAATGTGTGTGCAGTGTATGTACACACCTGGTAAGCAGGTGTGATACGATCTCCTTAGCCCAAACCTACAATTGATATCACTCAAAGATTAATCTTACATACTTATCGAATACTTTACCAAAAGCCAGAATCTCACGTTAACCTTACCTTGCGCGATAAGTATAACAACCCCTTCACTAACCACGATCAACTCCTACATCTGCACCAATCGTAACTATTAAAACCAGAATAATAGGTGACTCGTATCCAACACAAGTCCCCTTACCTTACTACGGCTATTCAGCCAACCTTGGCCAATGGATGAGGAATACTTACCAAAACTGCAAACACCTAAAAAGCAATTCAGCAGAGAGCTAAGATCTGAGATCCGATACTAATTCCTTACCAAAGTTGATTGAAAGAGTGAGGGACAATAATCGATACTTAGCAAAGAAAACTGACTGGAAGAGCAACACTTACACTAGATTCTGTCAAAGAGTATTCAGCCCTTAGGAGATTCGGCATTTCGACTTTTCAAACTTAGTATGGTGATTAAGGTTTATTTGGTACAGATTAAAGAAGAAGAGTAGAAGAAGAAATCAGATAAATGAAACAAAGAAAATTGTGTAGAGAAGAATAGAAATCGGTAAGAAGAACAGAAAGAAAAACAAAAAGGTTTTCGGCTTTTTGGATCTTGAAAAGAAAAGGGTTTTCGACTTTTAGAGAAAGGGGTTTCTGGCAACAAGGTGAAGAAGAATTTCGACAGTAGCCTGGCAACCCTGTATTCGGCCCCTATTTATAGCACTTACAGCTGAATTTTCCATGCTCAATTCCCAATTCGGCTCTATCACTTCTCCCTTCTCATCTCTTCATTTTTCTCCCTGATAACCCCTTATCATTTCGTTAATTTTCTCTTCTGAACACTCCCCTTGGAGTCCATCTTCACTGTAACACCCCTAACTCGTGACCGTCGCCGGTGTTGGACACGAGGGGTTAACGGCCAAATCCTCTCAAGGTACCAACCAATTTGACATTTCCAGTCAGGCTGGAAAACTGCGTCACCGTCGCCTTAAAAATCATATCTCGAGTTTCAAAACTCAGAAACTAGTTTCGTAAATTTTCCCTGAATTTAGACTCACATACCCATCCATGGATTTATTTCTAGAATTTTTGGTCGGGCCAATTGGTACAGTTTATTAGTTAAAGTCACCCATGTTACAGGGATCGACTGCTCTGACCTTCGCGCGTTACAACTTGAATATCTCTCTGTACAGGGCTTTAATACTGGTGCCGCTTGTTTCTAATGAAACTAGACTCAAAATGGAATCTGTACATATAAGGAATAACTCCTAATTATTTCTGGATAATTTATGGTAAATTTTCAAAGTCGCGACAGGGGACCCAGAAACCGTTCTGGCCCTGTCTCACGAGAACTTTAATATTTCTCAGTATACTGCTCATATGGTCGTTTCGTTTCGTCCATATAAAAATAGATTCATCAAGGTTAAATTTCATAATTTACTCACTATTTAATTCTACTTCTACTATTTTTAGTGATTTTTCAATCTCATCTCACTGCTGCTGTCCGCAACAGTTACTGCAGTAGACTATGCCAATTTCATGAATCTTTCCTTGGCCTTAATCATCCATCATACATGACACAAATTATGGCCACCTTATCAAAATCAGAGTTTCTAAGACTCGTGGCTATAGGTTCTAGCATCCCACTCGACGACCCCATAGGCCATTTTCACATGGCTTAAAGTTTACAACCCACAATTCGACAAAATATAATAGCCTATACATGCCAAATGTTCTTCAACAACGAAAACAATACCACAAGATTTCAGCCGGTGTGATGACTTCAACGACGGTCCCGATCACGCAAACAATAAGAGTCCGAGAGACCTAAAATGGGTGACAAGAAAAACACCGAGTGAGTTTACAACTCAGTAAGTCATAAGCATTCATCAATCCACTGATAAAGTTACTACAACATGTACAACAAACGAGGCTAGGTACTCATCCATATCGAATCTATACCATAATACCTCGGACCTTTCGGTCCAATCTCGTACCAAGTCATACATCCACATTTCATATTCTACACAACAAGATAATCGAAGCATTTTTACACATTAACTCATTTTCCAGCACAACCATACAATTTCAATCATCACATAGATTTAAGGCTTACCAAATTCAATCCCCAAGCATGAACGAATTCTCTATTCGTCATGAGCTCGAGGTACTTACCCGATCTGCTGTCCATACTCAATTCAATGGAGACACACCCTCCATATATATAGCGTACGCACACACAGTGCTTACTACTCGATTTCGCACACTTAGTGCCACGCAAATTTAAGCCCGCACACATAGTGCCATACCCTTCGAGCTTGCACACCCAGTGCCGTATTTTTCCAGCATGCACACTTAGTGCCATATATTTCCAGCACGCACACTTCGTGCCATATATTTCCAGCACGCACACTTAGTGCCATATATTTCCAGCACGCACACTTAGTGCCAATCTCGTCACCATACACACGTATTGTCCGCACACATAGTGCCGAAAGCAAACTTTCTACACATTCCACTATTTCTTTTATATTCAACAATTATCCTCATTCCATACACATACAATTTCATTTATACATATATAGCATTCCATTAAACACAATTGCATAGATTTTCCAATCATTTAAGCAATATCAAACATATGTGCTTAATGACTTACCTTGTTTGGGGTAGAACGGTTCTAAATCGGCTACTCATTTGCTTTCTCCTTTCCTTTGTCCAATCTAGTTCCCCTTTGCTCTTGAGCTAAATCAAACAATTTACCTCTCCATCAAACACAAACATACGGCATTCACATGCATTATTATGGTTATTGCCGAATACTTAACACAACTAAGCTGAAAATTTACTCAATCTCATCTTAATTTATTGCTACTTAATTATCAAAGTTTCCAATACAAGGTATTTAACACCTATGCCCATTTATACCCCATATGGCGAATGCTTCATTCCTTACCCAATTAACCATCCAACAATTTTTTCAGCCTCATTACCACCCTTTTCATGTCTAATTGTTTAAATACTCTCAAGCTCATTCACAAGTACTATTATACTTCTCATTAAGAATTAATCATTTTGCAACATAAATTCTATAGCATGGCCGAATACTCATGCACACACACACATAACAACAAGAACTCAATGGCACAAAATTTCCTTTTGTTAAACATTCGAACTCACTCATCTCCATGCTTTCATCACAACAACATTAAAACACTCACCAAGGAAGACAACATGCATGGCCGAATGTTCTAGTCACCTCAAAATCACAATTTCTAACATGGGTCACCTTATTTATGGCTTAGAAACCACATGGTTGCTCTCTTTTCTCCCTTAGAATCGGCCAAGAAGAATCAAGAACAAGGACTTGTTTCTTTCACCCATTTCTAATTATTCCTTACATCATAAAGGCAACAACCATCTCCCTTAAACATCCTCCATGGCGAACACTTGTATTACTACCACCTTCAAATTTTTTTGACATGAGCAAGTAAAGGACTTAGTAACTAGCTTCATACATGCAAAGATTTCAAAGACTAACATGGATTCCATACCTTAGTTCAAGCTCAAGTGACCGAATGCTAAGTCTTCCTTTTCTTCTTGAAGGATCGGCTAAGCTAGGAGGAAGATGAACCAAACTTCTCTTTTTTTTTCTTTGCTCAATACACGGCAATGGGGAGGGGCAACCACACATACCCTTTTTTTTTCTTCCTATTAACACCAATATAATAACCATTCTAACATCATCCATTAGCAAGACATGTTGGGAACATGTTTCCCTTGCCCATAATTTGTCATGGCCGGCCATCCACCTTAGGAAATGGGATAATTGACATGCAACTCCATTTATTTCACTTCATGCATTATTAGGCCACTTCAACATTTGCCTATCTCATTTCTAAGTTTTCTCACACAAGTCCTTTCTAGTGAAATTCACCTTTATAACACTAAATCAATCATCATAAAATGTCATACATGAGCACACACATATTATAGGCATCAAAATAAATTTTTTAATTATTTTTATGCCTCGGTTTTGTGGTTTCGAAACCACATTCCGACTAGGGTCAATTTTGGGCTGTCACAACTCTCCCCACTTAAGAAATTTTCGTCCCGAAAATCTTACCGTAAATAGGTTTGGATATCGCTCTTTCATAGAGTTCTCGGTCTCCCAAGTAGCTTCTTCTATCCCGTGCTTGAGCCATAACACTTTCACTAGCGGAACCTGCTTGTTTCGCAACTCTTTCACTTCTCGTGATAGAATACGAATCGGTTCTTCCTCATAACTCATATTAGCTTGAATTTCAATTTCGATGGACTAATCACGTGCGATGGATCGGATCTATAGCGTCGAAGCATCGAAGCGTGAAAGACATCGTGAACCTTTTCGAGTTCGGGGCAAAATCAAAGCGATATGCCACTGGACCGACTCGCTTCGGATATCTCATATGGCCCAACGAACCTCGGGCTCAACTTGCCCTTACGGCCGAATCGAGTATCTTTTTCCAAGCGATACCTTTAGAAACACTTTATCACCCACGATACTCGATATCCTTACGCTTCAGATCCGCGTCACGACTTACGACGATCGGAGGCTATCTTCGACTTTCACGGATTACTTTCACTTTTGTTCAGCATCTCTAATCAAATCCACCGAAAATCTTGCTTTCACCAAGCTCGGTCCAAAACAATGGTGTACGGCATTTACGACCGTACAAAGCCTCGTAGGGTGCCATCTTAATACTTGATTGAAAGCTGTTGTTGTAAGCGAATTCAATCAACGGCAAATATCTTTCCCATGAACCACTAAACTCAAGGATGCAACATCTCAACATATCCTTCAGGATTTGAATTATCCGTTCGGATTGACCATCGGTTTGGGGATGAAAAGCAGTGCTAAAATGCAGCTTGGTACCCAAAGCCTCTTGCAACTTCTTCCAAAATCGCGAGGTAAATCTCGGATCTCTATCCGACACGATGGAAATAGGCACCCCGTGTAGTCTCACAATCTGAGAAAGCGTACAATTTGGCTAGTTTGTCCATTGAAAAATCCGTGCGTCGGGGACAAAGTGAGCCGACTTAGTCAATCTATCTACAACGACCCAAATCGCATCCTTCTTACTTTGCGACAATGGCGGTCCGGATCACGAAGTCCATTGTGACTCGATCCCATTTCCACTCGAGTATCGTGATCGGTGAAGTAATCCCGATGGCACTTGATGTTCCGCTTTCACTTGTTGACATATTAAACATTTGAAACAAAATCAGAGATGTCTCGTTTCATACCATGCCACCAAAACCGACGTTTCAAATCGTTGTACATCTTCGTACTCCCCGGGTGGATTGCCATTCGGCTACAATGGGCTTCATTTAGAATTATCGAAATAAGTTCCGAATTCTTTGGAACACACAGACGACTTCTGAACCTCAAACAATCGTCATCATCAATTTGAAACTCTGATTCCTTGTTCAGAACACACTCAGCCCGTTTTGCAAGCAACTCCTCATCAACTTTCTGAGCTTCCCGAATTTGATAAGCCAACAATGGTTTGGCCTTTATTTCGTCTACTAACACATTGTCGGGTAGGATAGACAAGTGTACATTCATCGCTCGTAAAGCAAACAGTGATTTCTGACTTAAGGCATCCGCAACCACATTAGCCTTTCCCGGGTGATAATCAATGACGAGTTCATAATCTTTTAACAACTCGAGCCATCGTCTTTGTCGCAGATTTAAGTCTCTCTGAGTCATCAAATATTTGAGACTTTTGTGATCCGAATACACATGGCACTTCTCACCAAATAAGTAATGTCGCCATATCTTTAAGGCGAATACGATGGCAGCCAATTCGAGATCATGGGTTGGATAATTTTTCTCATGTGACTTTAATTGTCTCGACGCATAGGCCACAACTCGACCTTCTTGCATCAATACGCAACCTAACCCAAGTAGGGAGGCATCACTATAGATGACAAACTCTTTGCCTGTGACACCCCTAATGTGACCCTAGTCGGAAAGTGGTTTGGGACCACAAAAGCGGGTCATAAAAATAATTAGATGTTATATTACATGCTTATTATATGTGGGATTTGTATGTGTGAATATTTCGTGCCTTGATTTTATCAATTAGGTGCTAATTTATAAGAAAGGACCCATGTGATAGGACTTGAAAATGTGATAGGTGAAATTTAAAGTGGCCAACTAATGCATGAACTATTGACATGAGGGACTTGCATGTCAAATTAGCCAAAAATCTAAATGGTGGCGGCCATGCTATGGGGTAAGGCATATTGTAGACATATTATGTTAAAAGGTGTGGGAAGAATAATAAATAAAGAAGGGAGTGGGAGGAGAAACCAAAGTTGTCTCCCCCCTTGCAAGTGAATGGAAGAAAGAAAGACTCAACTTTCATTTTCTATCTTGCTTCCTTGTCTCTTGCAAAGGAAGCTAGAGAAGATAGGCAGTTGCATGTAGTGGAAAACCATGGAATTTGTTTGCTTCTAAGATGAAATTTTCAAGTAGAAGGCTAAAAGAGAAATCGGTTCTCTTTGGCGAATTGAAAAAAGAAGAAGGAGGATGGTGCTCATCCTCTTCTCATGCCACTCTCTAGCGAAACAAAGATGAAAGGAAGGAAAACTTACCTAGAGCAATTCGGCCTTCATCTTTAGCTATTAGGAGAGTAAGCTTTGAATTTGTTGATTTGGCTTTATAATATTCTAAGTTAAGTTGTGGATGCACGCTTGGTAATGTCAAGAAAGTTGAGATTTCTTATGGTGATTTGAGCATAATGCCAATGTTTGTGCTTATTGTTTGTGTTTTCAACTATTTTGGAGATATGTTTTATGGTAAATATGCTTGTGGTGTTTGGTTTTGTGATTTGGTAATGAGAAATGCTAGGTATAATATACAATCGGTATTATGGTTAGTTCATTTTATGGTAAAATTTTTTTTTTTTTTTTTAAAATGGACTGTGAAAGTGAATGGTTTAAGCCGTTAACCCCTCGTGTCCTAGACTCCAATACGTGCAGAGTCAGTCGGAACACAGGAGTCATCATCGAGGATTAAAAAAAAACTAACATTATACAACAAAACACAAACAAAATCAAATAACATATAATAATATTAATTAAATTTGTTGACCATTTTGGTCCCAAACCACTTTCCGACTAGGGTCACATTAGGGTGTCACAACTCTCCCCACATAAAAAATTTTTCGTCCCGAAAATTTCTACCGATGCATAGTTTAGAATAGCGTCCTCTTATTGAATTATATTCATATAAACATTAGCTCATCGATAGCAATTGTAATTCATTATTGATTTCACATCGATCTATAAAATCATTTTCCTATCTCAAAACAAATACATAAACATTTCTACAAGTATGCACATATATCTCATTTCCTTGATTTCATAAGCAATAATCACTTAATTTAATTCACAATTGCATTTCAAACACATATCAAGCACATACTAACATGTATAATTCACATCATCCACCCACATATTTGTAACCCACATTTTCATCCATGTATAAGTGTAACTTGGCGAAAATACACATATACTCAAACATCCCAATAATTATCCTTTATAACTCCATCGTATCTCAATATTCAACTTCCACACACTGAACATTTGATTCATTCAAGACATACGAACATACCTCGTTGCTGAAATTTTTGCAAGCGTATTAGCTGAAATTTTTACAACAAGATTGCTCATTTCGAATCACGTACTTCTGGATTTAACCGGATATAGCGACTCGCTCGATTGTTCTCGGGACATAGCCCGGTTATAATGATTTGCACAATTGCCTTCGAATTAGCCCGGATTTAGTAACTTAGCACAAACGCCTTGGGACTTAGCCGGATACCATTGAATAACCAAGCACATATATCAACCAATCAATACACATTCTTATTACATTTTCATTACCAAAGCTCAAACACAAGACACTCATCATATTTACAATTTCGGCTCAATAGCCACACACCAAGAGCATGATTTCGATTTGCTTAAAACATGATCTAATCCAATCATAAGTTAAGCTCTATTCACTCAAGAACTTACTTCACATTACCAACCCTTATGTTCATACACATAAGATCAACTTAGCCAAAGGCGGTAGCTCGTTTATCAACCGAGCGAATACTTACTTGTAAGGGCTCAACTAATTCAAGCACATATAGCTCTTACAATGCCATATCCTAGATATGGTCTTACATATTCTCACATCTCGAGCCGATGCCATGTCCGGGCATGGTCTTACACATTATCTCAAATCAATGCCTTCGTCCCAGACGAGGTTTTACATGAGTCTCATTTCACACACTTAGTGCTCTATTGAAAAACTCGTACACACAGTGCCTCAATTACTGATCTCGCACACATAGTGCCTCAATTACTGATTTCGCACACATAGTCCCTCGATTACTGATCTCGCACACACTGTAATATCCTAAATTAGGGCTTAATCGGAATAGTGGTTTTGTGACCACAAATCCGAGATAGAAATAATTATTTTACAATGATTTTGATGTTTATGATATGATTGCATGATTGTGTGAAAATTTCGTGATGAAATTCTATGCCTAAAGTGCTTAAATTGAAAGTAGGGACTAAATCGAATAAGTTGCAAAACTTGCATTCTAGAAGTTTTTAGTATGAAATTGTTTTGGAATATTAATGAGGAGGTCTTAAATAGAAAATTTACCAATTTTAAGTTCATGGACAAAATTAGGACATGGAAGGAATTTTTGGAAAGTTTAGTAGTAAGGGTATTTTGGTCATTTAGTTATTAAAATGAATTAAAAACAAAATTAAAAGCCAATTTTGTCCATCTTCTTCATTAGGCCGAAATTTCAAGGGTTCTCCATATCTAGGGTTTGTTTCAAGCTTCCAAGCTCCATAGTAAGTGATTCCAAGCCCGCTTTTTAATGATTTTACGTTTTTGAGATCTCAGTAACTCGATAAAGCTTATGTTAGCAATAATTTAACCTAGGGTTTATATTTGGAAAAATACCCATAGGTGAAATTTGTGTATTTTGATGTTTTATGATAGAATATGAAGTTTTAAATTATGTTAGACAACTTGTACTACTCGATTTTAAGCAAAAGCAGTAAAAGGGCTTAATCGGTAAAAATACCTAATAGTCACAAGTACATGTTAGAGTGAGAATTTGATGTTGCCATAGAAGAGAAAAGTGATCAGCATGTTGTAAAACATAAGAATAAGGAATAAAGTTTAATCCAGAGCCTAGGGGTAAAAATGTAAATATGCAAAAGTTTAGGGTAAAATTGTAATTTTGCCAAAATTTGAGTTAAGGATTAATTTGATAATGTGAGTATTAAATAAGCTAAATGTGTTATTTTAGATCAAGAAAGGCGTGGAATCGACCTCAATCGAGGAAAAGAAAAGATTGTGGACTAAATTGCAAAATCTTTGTATTTTGGTACCAAGGTAAGTTCATGTGTAAATAATGTAGCATAATTGTTATTTTAAGTTATTGATATTAATTATGTGTTATGCTGAATTTTATTATGAAATGTATGCTTTGTGGTTAATTTCAAATAATATGTAAATTATGTGAACTACTTGTGAAATATAATTGTTACTGAGTATTGATTTGGCATTCTACGGAAGGCGGCAAGGATAAGTGTTCGAGGAAAAAGCCCGTTTGAACCTTAGGAATAGATTAGGATACAAGTGACATGTCACTAGGATGGTTGAGCATCCGAACTCGTTGAGTTGAGTCCGAGTTCACTTATGGATGCGAATGTCCGAACTCGTTGAGTTGAGTCCGAGTTCGTGAGATGTAACTAGGCATCCGAACTCGTTGAGTTGAGTCCGAGTTCACTTATGGATGAGAACTCCCGAGCTCGTTGAGTTGAGTCCGAGTTCGCTTATGGGCGGGTTACATGATTGCTTGATTGCATATATGGCACTTATGTGCAAGTTATCCATGTATCCGAATTATATTCCAATGTGTTCAACGGGTAAAGTTCTACTCAAATGGAGGAAAATTTCGAGATGTAAAGAGACGTATTGGTAAGTGATATGAAATGGATATTTTGGACAGGTATGTATTTAACCCTCGTGTTGAGTATTGATACAACCACGATAAGGTAATAAGATGATGAAGAATGATTAAAAATGTGATATGTGTTTTAGTGATGTATGCTAATGTTGTTGGTATAACTGTTTGTTATGTTACTTATTATTTGCATATGAACTTACTAAGCATTTATGCTTACTCCCTCCTTCTTACTCATTGTAGTTTTGGACAAGCCAGCTCAGGAGTCGGGATAGGTCGAAGGCTCAGTCACACTATCCAGAAGATTTTTGGTAAATGGCTTGTAAATTTAAGTATGGCATGTATAGCAATATACCCATTTTGTGTAAATGATCTTATGGTATGGTTGTGAAATGGTTGAGGAAATGCTTGATAATGATAAATTATGAAAATGGTTAGTTTAGATTATGTTTGATGTTAAGGAAAACTATTAAGATACTTAGTGCATAAAAACTCATAAAAAGGATGAAATTTACCATAAACAGAATACCACAGCAATACTAACGCGAGTTTGAAAATTTACTAAAAATCATAGAAATTGAATTTGGTGGTGAAATACATATCAAATTGAAGCTTATTATGTCTAGTTTCACATGAAACAAATGAAACAAGTAAAGGAAGTATATGTTAGAAGATATTTTCATTTTAGTGAAACAGAGTCATAGCAGTTTCTGAATCCCCTGTTCCTACTTTAGAAATTCACCATAAATTGTAAAGATATAATTAGGTGGTGTATTTTATATTCTCAGAATCCTTATTGAGTCTAGTTTTATTATAAACAAACCTCATAGTCATATGAATTTTTTACAGAGAGAAATGTGGTTCGTAGTAAACAGAGGTCAGACCAGTCGAGTCTTGAAACAGGGGTAACTTTAACTAATAAACTGTACTAATTGGCCCAATCAAAAATTCTAGAAAAAAATTAGTAGATAGTTTTATGAGTCTAGATTTAGCGAAAATTTACGGATCTTAATTTCGAGTTTCGTAACTTGAGATATGATTTTTATTGTGACTGTGACGCAAGTAGCTTAAAAGCTGTGAATGTAGAAACAAATAATTCAAAGTTCTAAAAATGTTAAACTAAGCTTAGTAACACCTCATACTCGACTCGTGACGGTCTCGGGTGTGGGGCGTTACATTTAGTGGTATCGAGCAGGTTTAGTCAGTTCTCGGACTACGTGTTGTATGTACGGATTTTGCTATACATGCCATATGTATGAATTGTGATAGTGTGACGACTTGACCTTTTAAATGAATTTTTTATATAGTAAATGGATCCCGATCCATTTGTGGCGAGATGAAGTCTGAGTAATGTCGCCAGCTCCGGCTGATGGAGCAGCGCCGATCGAAAACCACCCCCTCTGTTGGTCGGGGAGGAGGAAAGGGATCGGAAGCTTTTCTCCAAATGATGAGTGCATGGTACATTGAGTTCGTTCAACGAACCCAAATGTACGACCTCCCCACCTCCCCAATTCCTCAACCTATGCCTCCAATGCCTCAAGGAGTGGATATGATAAAATTTCACAGAACCCCGTTGATAGAATTCGTAAACAAGGGGCTGAAGAATTTAGAGCAAATATTGATGATGATGCGAGAAAGCGAGTTCGGCTTGAAAATTCTATCCGGTATTTGATGAATTATCTTGTACACGAAGAATGTTTGAAATGTGCTACATCTTTGTTGAGAGATTCAGCCTATAATTGGTGGAAGACTTTGATTTGGTGGTACCGAAAGAGAGGGTAACACGGGAATTCTTTCAAGAAGAGTTTGGAAGAAATATATTAGTGAAAGATTTATTGATCGAAATGTAAAGAGTTTCTTGAGTGAAGCAAGGTAATATGACAGTCTCGAATATGAAAGAGAGTTTGTTCGATTAAGTAAGTATGCGGGGAATATGTTCCTCTGAAGCCAAGATGTGCCGACGATTTGAAGACGGGCTTAACGAAGACATTAAGGTATTTGTTGGGATCCTTGAACTAAAAGAAATGGTGGTACTTGTCGATCGAGCTTGCAAGGTGAAGAATTCTTGAAGGAAAAGAAAAAGGTAGAATCAAATCTGAAATTGGAAGAAAAGACCAATGAGTAATGCACCTGACAAACAAACCGAAAAGTCAAGAAATATGAATCCTCGTTCCCAAGTTTCAATTTGGGCAATCATATGGAAATTTTAAGAAGTGAAATGTGGGTCCTAAATCTCGGACTATACTGCGGCTAGTGTGGGAAATACGAGATTTGTTAAACCCGAGTGCCAGCGGTGTGGTAGAAATCATTTTGGTCCGTGCAGAGCAAATGAATGTTTTCGATGTGGTTCTCCGGATCATTTTATTAGAGACTGCCCAGAGAGAGTTGAGAAAGAAAAATTTCAGAATGTAAAAGCTAGTGGTGCAGACTCGAAGGGAAGGTATCCGAGAAAAGTTAGAAGTGAAACAAGCAGTAAGAATGTAGCCAGGGATGCACCGGTTAGACCTGAAAGAAGGGCTCCGGCTAGAACTTATGCTATTAAAGCGCGTAAAGATGCTTCCTCACCTGATGTGATTACCGGTACATTTTCTCTCTATAATGTTAATGTTATTGCTTTGATTGATCCCGGTTCTACTCATTCATATGTGTGCATGAAATTGGTGTCTAGTATGAATATACTGTTGAGAATACTGAAATTTATGATTAGAGTGTCGAATCCGTTAGGCAAATGTGTGACTATTGATAAAGTATGTAAGAAATGTCCTTTAATGATTCGGGATCATTACTTTCCGGCCGACTTGATGTTGTTGCCGTTTGATGAATTTGATGTTATTTTGGGTATGGATTGGTTGACATTGCATGATGCTATAGTAAATTGCAAAGAAAAGGTTATAGAATTAAAGTGTGGAAATGGTGAAACTCTGCGGGTTGAATCAGATAAATCAGAGGCATTGCCTAGTGTGATTTCTTCAATGTCGGCTCAAAGATATTTGAGAAAAGGTTATGAAGCTTATTTGGCGTATGTAATTAATACAAAAGAAGTTCAAAAGAAAGTTGAATCAGTACCGGTTGTGTGTGAATTTGCGGACGTATTTCGGAAGAATTGCGGGTTTGCCTCCGGTCGGGAAGTAGAATTTGGTATTGATTTGATACCAGGAACACTCCGATCTCGATTGCTCCATATAGAATGGCAACAACAGAGTTGAAAGAATTAAAGTCGTAGTTGCAAGAGTTGGTGATAAAGGCTTTGTGAGACCGAGTTTTTCACCTTGGGGTGCTCCGTGTTATTTGTGAAAAGAAGGATGGTTCTATGAGATTATGTGTTGATTATCGACGGTTAAACAAGGTGACAATCAAAACAAGTATCCCTTGCCGAGAATTGATGATTTGTTTGATCGGCTAAAAGGAGCGACATGGTTTTCAAAGATTGACTTGAGATCCGGTATTACCAAGCTGCGGGTAAAGGAGTCGGATGTACCTAAAAGCGCTTTTAGAACAAGGTATGGTCATTATGAATTTTAGTTATGCCATTCGGATTGACAAATGCTCTCTTGTGTTTATGGATTTAATGAATCGCATATTTCGCCATACTTGGACAAATTTGTTGTGGTGTTTATAGATGATATTTTAATTTATTCAAAAGATGAGATGAACATCTTTGAGCATTTGAGGATAGTTTTGTAAACTTTGAGAGATAAGCATTTGTATGCTAAGTTTAGTAAAAGTGAATTTTGGCTCGGGAAGTTGGATTTTTGGGTCATATTGTTTGGTGATGGTATCTGAGTTGATCCTAGTAAAATTTCAGCCATTGTTGATTGAAACCACCAAAAACGAATCGAAGTTAGAAGTTTCTTGGGGCTAGCTGGGTATTATCGGCGGTTTGTAAATGGATTTTCTATAATTGCTGCTCCTATAACTAGATTACTCCGAAAGGATGTTAAATTTGAATGGACGGAAGAATGTCAACAGAGTTTTGAAGAATTGAAAAAGTTATTAACAGAGGCACCAGTGTTAGTACAGCCCGAATCAGGTAAAGAATTTGTGGTGTATAGTGATGCTTCTCTAAATGGTTTGGGGTGTGTGCTCATGCAAGAAGGAAAAGTGGTGGCATATGCTTCGAGGCAGTTAAAACCTCATGAGAGGAATTATCCTACTCACGATTTGGAATTGGCTGCGGTGGTGTTTGCTTTGAAAATTTGGCGACATTATTTGTATGGTGAAAAATGTCGGGTATATACCGACCACAAAAGTCTTAAGTACTTGATGTCACAAAAAGACTTGAATTTGAGACAACGAAGATGGTTGGAGTTGTTGAAAGATTACGAGCTTGTTATTGATTATCATCCGGGAAAAGTGAATGTGGTTGCTGATGCTTTGAGCAGAAAGTTGTTGTTTGCTTTGAGAGTTATGAACACTCAGTTGAAAGTGTCAAATGATGGTTCGATTCTAGCAGAGTTAAGAGCAAAACCAATGTTTTACAAGAGATTTCGAAACTTAGAAAATGATCAAGATTTGCTAGCCAAAAGAAAATAAAGTGTGAAGCGTCACGGGATCGATTTGAATTGGTTCGATGGGTGCTTAATGTTTAAAGATCGGATTTGTGTACCGAAGAATGAGGAATTGATTCAAAAGATCCTACTAGGAAGCACATAGTGGTTATTTCTCGATTCATCCGGGTAGTACGAAAATGTATAATGACTTGAAGAAAATGTATTGGTGGAATGGAATGAAAAGAGATATATCAGAGTTTGTGTCCAAATGCTTAATTTGTCAACAGGTGAAAGCTGAACACCAAGTACCTTCAGGATTACTCCAGCCTATTATGGTTCCTGAATGGAAATGGGATCGGATTACTATGGATTTTGTTTCAGGATTGCCATTGACTCCGGGAAAGAAAGATGCCATCTGGGTAATAGTTGACAGATTAACTAAGTTGGCTCATTTTATCCCGGTACATATGAATTATTCTCTTAACAAGTTGGCTGAATCGTATATTAAAGAAATTGTTAGATTACGGAATACCATTATCGATTATTTCAGATAGAGATCCAAGGTTTACCTCGCGGTTTTGGAAAAAGTTACAAGACGCGTTAGGTGCAGTTAAATTTCAAGATCTTGCTTTTCATCCACAAACCGATGGACAATCGAGAGAGTAATTCAGATTCTTGAAGACATGCTCAGATGTTGCGTATTGGAATTTCAAGGAAGTTGGGAAAGATATTTGCCGTTGGTAGAATTTGCTTACAACAATAGCTATCAAACGAGCTTGAAAATGGCACCTTATGAAGCATTGTATGGTCGCAAGTGTCGAACGCCTTTGTATTGGACTAAACTCAAGGAAAATCAGATTTATGGAGTTGATTTAATAAAAAAGCGAAGAAAAGTGAAGATAATTCGAGATTGTTTGAAAGTCGCTTCAGATAGAGCGTAAATCTTATGCAGACCTAAAGCGAAAGGACATTGAGTTTCAAGTTGGTGATAAGGTATTTTGAAAGTGTCTCCATGGAAGAAAGTCCTTAGATTTGGACGAAAGGGCAAGTTAAGTCCGCGTTTTATTGGACCGTATGAAATAATTGAAAAAGTTGGACTCAGTAGCATATCGGCTAGCTTTACCACCGAATTAGAAAAGATTCATGATGTGTTTCATGTATCTATGTTACATCGGTATCGTTCGGATCCTTCACATATAATTTCACCGACGAAATTGAAGCTGCGACTGATATGACTTATGAAGAAGAACCGATTAAGATTTTAGCTCGAGAAGTCAAACAACTAAGAAATAAAAGTGTTGCACTTGTGAAAGTGTTGTGGCAAAAGCATGGGGTAGAAGAGACTACATGGGAAACTGAAGAAACTATGAGAAACCAATACCCACACTTGTTTACCGGTAAGATTTTCGAGGACGAAAATCTTTAAAAGGGGGGGAGAGTTGTAATATCCTAAATTAGGGCTTAATCGGAATAGTGGTTTTGTGACCACAAATCCGAGATAGAAATAATTATTTTACAATGATTTTGATGTTTATGATATGATTGCATGATTGTGTGAAAATTTCGTGATGAAATTCTATGCCTAAAGTGCTTAAATTGAAAGTAGGGACTAAATCGAATAAGTTGCAAAACTTGCATTCTAGAAGTTTTTAGTATGAAATTGTTTTGGAATATTAATGAGGAGGTCTTAAATAGAAAATTTACCAATTTTAAGTTCATGGACAAAATTAGGACATGGAAGGAATTTTTGGAAAGTTTAGTAGTAAGGGTATTTTGGTCATTTAGTTATTAAAATGAATTAAAAACAAAATTAAAAGCCAATTTTGTCCATCTTCTTCATTAGGCCGAAATTTCAAGGGTTCTCCATAGCTAGGGTTTGTTTCAAGCTTCCAAGCTCCATAGTAAGTGATTCCAAGCCCGCTTTTAATGATTTTTACGTTTTTGAGATCTCAGTAACTCGATAAAGCTTATGTTAGCAATAATTGAACCTAGGGTTTATATTTGGAAAAATACCCATAGGTGAAATTTGTGTATTTTGATGTTTTATGATAGAATATGAAGTTTTAAATTATGTTAGACAACTTGTACTACTCGATTTTAAGCAAAAGCGAGTAAAGGGCTTAATCGGTAAAAATACCTAATAGTCACAAGTACATGTTAGAGTGAGAATTTGATGTTTCCATAGAAGAGAAAAGTGATCAGCATGTTGTAAAACATAAGAATAAGGAATAAAGTTTAATCCAGAGCCTAGGGGCAAAAATGTAAATATGCAAAAGTTTAGGGTAAAATTGTAATTTTGCCAAAATTTGAGTTAAGGATTAATTTGATAATGTGAGTATTAAATAAGCTAAATGTGTTATTTTAGATCAAGAAAGACGTGGAATCGACCTCAATCGAGGAAAAGAAAAGATTGTGGACTAAATTGCAAAATCTTTGTATTTTGGTACCAAGGTAAGTTCATGTGTAAATAATGTAGCATAATTGTTATTTTTAAGTTATTGATATTAATTATGTGTTATGCTGAATTTTATTATGAAATGTATGCTTTGTGGTTAATTTCAAATAATATGTAAATTATGTGAACTACTTGTTAAATATAATTGTTACCGAGTATTGATTTGGCATTCTACGGAAGACGGCAAGGATAAGTGTTCGAGGAAAAGCCCGTTTGAACCTTAGGAATAGATTAGGATACAAGTGACATGTCACTAGGATGGTTGAGCATCCGAACTCGTTGAGTTGAGTCCGAGTTCACTTATGGATGCGAATGTCCGAACTCGTTGAGTTGAGTCCGAGTTCGTGAGATGTAACTAGGCATCCGAACTCGTTGAGTTGAGTCCGAGTTCACTTATGGATGCGAACACCGAGCTCGTTGAGTTGAGTCCGAGTTCGCTTATGGGCGGGTTACATGATTGCTTGATTGCATATATGGCACTTATGTGCAAGTTATCCATGTATCCGAATTATATTCGATGTGTTCAACGGGTAAAGTTCTACTCAAATGGAGGAAAATTTCGAGATGTAAAGAGACGTATTGGTAAGTGATATGAAATGGATATTTTGGACAGGTATGTATTTAACCCTCGGGTTGAGTATTGATACAACCACGATAAGGTAATAAGATGATGAAGAATGATTAAAATGTGATATGTGTTTTAGTGATGTATGCTAATGTTGTTGGTATAACTGTTTGTTATGTTACTTATTATTTGCATATGAACTTACTAAGCATTTATGCTTACTCCTCCTTCTTACTCATTGTAGTTTTGGACAAGCCAGCTCGTGAGTCGGGATAGGTCGAAGGCTCATCACACTATCCGAAGATTTTTGGTAAATGGCTTGTAAATTTAAGTATGGCATGTATAGCAATATACCCATTTTGTGTAAATGATCTTATGGTATGGTTGTGAAATGGTTGAGGAAATGCTTGATAATGATAAATTATGAAAATGGTTAGTTTAGATTATGTTTGATGTTAAGGAAAACTATTAAGATACTTAGTGCATAAAACTCATAAAAGGATGAAATTTACCATAAACAGAATACCGCAGCAATACTAACGCGAGTTTGAAAATTTACTAAAATCATAAAATTGAATTTGGTGGTGAAATACATATCAAATTGAAGCTTATTATGTCTAGTTTCACATGAAACAAATGAAACAAGTAAAGGAAGTATATGTTAGAAGATATTTTCATTTAAGTGAAACAGAGTCATAGCAGTTTCTGAATCCCCTGTTCCTACTTTAGAAATTCACCATAAATTGTAAAGATATAATTAGGTGGTGTATTTTATATCCTCAGAATCCTTATTGAGTCTAGTTTTAGTATAAAGAAACCTCATAGTCATATGAATTTTTTACAGAGAGAAATGTGGTTCGTAGTAAACAGAGGTCAGACCAGTCGAGTCTTGAAACAGGGGTAACTTTAACTAATAAACTGTACTAATTGGCCCAACCAAAAATTCTAGAAAAAAATTAGTAGATAGTTTTATGAGTCTAGATTCAGCGAAAATTTACGGATCTTAATTTCGAGTTTTGTAGCTCGAGATATGATTTTTCTTGTGACTGTGACGCAAGTAGCTTAAAAGCTGTGAATGTAGAAACAAATAATTCAAAGTTCTAAAAATGTTAAACTAAGCTTAGTAACACCTCATACTCGACTCCGGCGACGGTCTCGGGTGTGGGGGCGTTACACACACAGTGCCTCGATTACTGATCTCGCACACACAGTGCCTCGATTACTGATCTCACACACACAGTGCCTCGACATCGATCTCGCACACAAGTGCCTCGACATCGATCTCGCACACACAAGCCTCGACATCGATCTCGCACACACGGTGCCTCGACATCGATCTCGCACACACGGTGCCTCGATTACTGATCGCACACACGGTGCCTCGACATCTGATCTCGCACACACAAGTGCCTCGACATCGATCTCGCACACACATTGCCTCGACATCGATCTCGCACACACGATTGCCTCGACATCGATCTCGCACACACAGTGCCTCGATTACTGATCTCGCACACACAGTGCCTCGATTACTGATCTCGCACACACAGTGCCTCGATTACTGATCTCGCACACATAGTGCCTCGATTACTGGTCTCGCACACATAGTGCTCGGTTAACGGAATTTGCACACACAGTGCCTCTAATCATTCGCACACGTAATGCCCATATTCATTCGTTATTACCCATTGAAAGGACTTAACCAAGTCTATAAAACATCATATATGTACACTTTTAAACATATCATCTCATTTAAGTTTGAATTCGTATAGAAATGAACACTTAAATTTTGCTCAAATTAAACAAGACGAAGCCTACTAGGCACGAAGGTCGAATACACGTCACTAGTATGATTGCTCTTGAACTTAGTCGGATACATCACTCTCAATTCCCATGTACATATACACATATAGCAATACACATTTGTATATCATTTACATTACTTGAATACAAGCACAACATGCTTATCGACCACTCAACTTCCAGTTCCATAGCCACATACAAAAATCACATTTATAGTCATAACACTCTTTCAAAATTGCATCACCTATACCCTTAATTCAATCCAAATCAAAATTCAAATACGAGTACATGATACGTACCTGATCAACTTAATAATTTAGGCGTATCTAAGTGAAGTTATATCACAAATTCTCATAGTCAGAAGCTTGCTACAGCTCGATCGGGATCAAGATTCATTACAATACAGCAACCACATTTTAATAGTCAAAAATCATCACACTATCATTTTATCACTTTATGGCATGTATAAATAGACTCACGCGTGCTACGTTAGTCCTAGAATCGACTAAACCGTAGCTCTGATACCAATAAAATTGTAACACCCCGTACCCGAGTCCGCTGCCGGAGTCGGACACGAGGGGTTAACGGCTTAAACCATTCACTTTCACAGTCCATTTTGGAGAAAAAAAAAATTAGATAATGGGATGGATTAAGTGTGAGTGATTCTATTATTCGGCTTGACTAAATAGGTGAGGTAATGAGTTTGACATATTGATATGTTTTGTATTTGTGATAGTTATTAGTAGCTTTGGTAAAGGAGTAATGTTCATTAAATGTATATTTGGCTATGATGGTGAGTTGTTTTAAAAGTGTTTTATGGCATGATTTATGTGATGGAAATAATAGATAATATGTACGTGAGCATTCGCTATTGTTTTAGGTTCAAGTTGACGAGTATGAAAATTAGTCTTATATGCATAAGTAGTTAGCAAAGTGGTTAAGCTACCGAATTTAATTATTAAATGAGTTCTAAGCTTGCTGAATTTTGAGATGTGATTAGGAGTGAATTTGACATGAGCATATTTTGTTAATGATATATTGATAAATGTTGAGTTATGATACCATGAAATGAACTTAATTATCAAATTGCGAATGCGTTTATAATTAAGTAAGGTTAATAATAGAGCAATGAGTGGCTAGTAGAATCTAGTAGTCTTCTTGTTATATTCGCCATGAGTTTGTATAATTGGTTGGTAATAGATTAAATTTGTTTATGCAAGCTCAAGAGCTTAGGAGTCTAATTCGGAAAAAGAGAACAAGCTACCTAACCGAATAGTCGATTTGTAACCGTTCGCAATTCCCGAGGTAAGTTATTAAGTATATGAGTTTGATTCCTTTGTAAGTTTTAAATGATTAAACGTTGAGTAAATTCAATCATAATAGGACATAATGAGTTGATTTAATAAGATATGATGTGGCCATGATATGTCTTAAACCCAAGTGGTAAGTTCATAAGTGTTTGGACTTGAAATTTAAGAGCAAATTGTGATAATTTGCTTGAACAGTAGCAGTAATGTGATTTTAGAAAATCACTATAAATTGTCGGTGTGGAATTATAGGCTGAGTAAAATATGTAATCAAAGCTTAGTTGGTCTAGTTTCTTATAAAAGAGACTGTGGAAGCAAAGAAATTTTCTATAAAGAGATATTTAAAGTTGTGCGAGACAGTGTCGGATTGACTCCGAAATTCCCTGATTTGTTTTTGGAAAATCATTATAATTTGTACAAAAATGGTTATAAGATAAGATTTATATGCTTAGACTCCTTAATGAGTCTAGTTTCAAATGGAATCAAATAGAACACATTATGAATTCTGTACAATGAAAAATTCGATTTGTAGCGAAGAGTGGTCAGATTAGTCAAACAGTGAAACAGGGGAAACTTTAAGAAAAATCTGGTATTGATTGGCCAAACCTAAAATTCTGAAAATTTTATGGGTGAAAG
The DNA here is from genome assembly GCF_025698485.1 of Gossypium arboreum. NCBI lineage: Eukaryota > Viridiplantae > Streptophyta > Magnoliopsida > Malvales > Malvaceae > Gossypium > Gossypium arboreum. The sequence continues at coordinate 51,571,745 of NC_069072.1, read as the reverse complement.
ATATATGAGTCTACATTCGGGGAAAATTGACGGCAATTGATTTTGAGTTTTGTAGCTCCAGTTATAAACAACTTAATGACTGTTGGTCAGAAAAACTGCTTGTAGTGAATATGTGATTTTGTTGTAAACTTTGATGAAACTATTTGAGTTGCTTATAAGCTATTGCTGCAATTGATGTACAAGAAAATATGAAATATGTATGATATACATATATGTGTGATAAGGCCTAATGGCCGATGTGGTGAATGTGAAAGTGTACGATATGTGATGAGGCCTAATGGCCGATGTGGTGAATGTGAAAGTGTATGTATATGTGATGAGGCCTAATGGCCAATGTAAAATATATGTGTGATATGCATATGTGGTAAAGCCGAATGGCAAATGTGAATGTTGTAACATGTGATTAAATGTACATGAAACTTGAATATGTTCCGGCGAGACCCGATGACTACGTGTGGAGATTATGACCGGTAAGACTTCTTTTATAAGAATTGCTTATAAAAATACATAATGCGAAAGGTCAAACAGTATGTACTCCAAGTTTATATGTGAGCTTGATTTAAACCAAACTATAAGGTAGTTATGTGATGTATACGAGAGCAATCTATGAGACTATTCCTATGATTATGATGAGATGTGCATATTTGGGTAAAGGGGTGGTATGCCAAGGAAGAGTGAAATAAAAATACGAACAACTATGTTATAACTTGATTGTTATCTGTTGGCACCGCTTGAAACTTACTAAGCATTGTAATTCTTACTCCGTACTTTGTTTCCTCTGTTTTATAGATCTCAATTGGAAGCTACAGGCTCGGGGATCGTCAGCAACTAGTCACACTATCACTATCCTTTGCTTGGTATCTGTATGTTTTGGAATATCTTATGGCATGTATAGAATAGACTAGTAGCGAGGGGGGATATTCTGGTTAATGTATATAAGCCATGCGAAAATGGCTTTAAGTATACTTTGATCATAGCACTGTAATCATTTTGTATGTCGTCCATCAAGAAGTATGGAAATGTTGGTAACGGTTAGTCATGGGAATGGTTATTCATGATCATTTTTGGTATATGTATGACAAACTCTAGTTGATCCATGGAGGATCATGAAATAGGTAAAGTTTACCTCAAAAATAAATGCTGGCAGCAGCAGTGATGTGAATGTGAAAAATCTCTAAAAATAGTAGGAATGGAATTAAATAGCAAATAAATTATGTAAATGAACCTTGATGAATATACTTTCATATGGAAGAAACGAAACGGTCATATTAGTTGTATGTTAAGAGATATTTAGGTTTTCGTGAAACAGGGCCAGAACGGTTTCTGGATTCTCTGTTCCGACTTTGGAAATTCATTGTAAATTAACCAGAGATAATTAGGAGTCATGCCATAAATGTATAGATTCCTCTTTGAGTCTAGTTTCTATATAAACAAACGGCATCAGTATTTAAGCCCTGTACAGGGAGATATCCAAATTGTAACGCATGAAGGTCAGTGTAGTCGCACCCTGTAACAGGGAGGCTTTAACTAATAAACTGCACTAATTGGCCCGACCAAAAATTCTAGAAAAAAATCTGTAGATGGATATATGAGTCTAGTTTCGGGGAAAAATTATGAATCTGATTTTTGAGTTGTGGAACTCAAGATATGATTTTTAAAGTGACAGATACGCAGTTAGCCAACTGCCTGGAAATTTTTTTTTTTTTAAAATGGACTGTGAAAGTGAATGGTTTAAGCCGTTAACCCCTCGTGTCCGACTCCGGCAGCGGACTCGGGTACGGGGTGTTACATTGCCAGATTCGGGCTGTACTAGAACTGGAGCTTTCGTCAAATGGGTTTTCAATTGGTCGAAACTTTTCTGACACTTTTCCGTCCATTCAAATTTGACATCTTTCTGAAGCAGTTTTGTCATGGGTGTGGCTATCACCGAGAATCCTTTTACAAACCGTCGGTAGTAACCAGCAAGCCCCAAAAAGCTCCTAACTTCGGTAACATTCCTTGGAGGTTTCCAATTGACTATGGCCGAAATTTTGTTCGGGTCCACCCTGACACCCGATGCGGACACCACGTGCCCCAAAAAGCTAACCTCTTTCAACCAAAATTCACATTTACTGAACTTTGCGTATAACTGCTTATCTCGTAAGATTTGCAACACTAGCCTTAGGTGTTCAGCATGTTCAGTTTCATCTCTCGAATAGACCAAAATGTCATCGATAAATACAACTACGAACCGATCCAAGTATGGCCTGAAAATTCTATTCATTAAATCCATAAACACCGCAGGGGCATTAGTGAGCCCAAACGGCATCACCAAGAATTCGTAGTGACCGTACCTTATTCTAAAAGCGGTTTTGGGTATGTCCGATTCTCGGACCCTCAACTGATAGTATCCCGACCTCAAATCTATCTTTGAAAACACCGAGGCTCCCTTTAATTGATCAAACAAATCGTCAATTCGTGGCAACGGATATTTATTCTTTATCGTCACTTTATTGAGTTGACGGTAGTCGATGCACAACCTCATGCTTCCGTCCTTCTTTTTCACAAACAATACTGGTGCACCCCACGGAGAAAAACTCGGTCGAGCGAAACCTCTATCCGTCAATTCTTGCAATTGAACCTTCAATTCCTTTAACTCCGTTAATGCCATACGATACGGAGCTATTGAGATCGGCATAGTGCCCGGCACAACCGATGCGAATTCCACTTCTCGAACCGTGGCAATCCGTAACTCCTCGAAAAACATCCGAATACTCACAAACCATCGATACCGATTCGAGTTTCTTTTCCGTCTCTTTACTTTCCAACACATACGCAAGGTATGTTTCACACCTTTTTCACATATCTCCGGCGGTCATAGAAGATATTATCGCTGGCACTCCTTTTAAATCGAGACTCGACTCGGACTACCTCATTATTTGCACTCCTCAAATCAATGGTTTTCCTTTTGCGATCCACCATCGCATCATGTACGGTCACCAATCCATACCAAGAATAACATCGAATTCATCAAATGGTAGAAGCATCGGATCGGTAGGAAAACAGATTCTCGAATTATTAGGGGCATCTCTTGCACACTTTATCAACGAATACGTATTGACCCAAAGGGTTTGACACTTGAATTACGAACTCGAGAGACTCAACAGTAGAGTCTTCTTGGATGCTAAAGTTTCACATACATATGAATGAGTAGAGCCGGGTCAATCAATGCAATCACACTAGTATCAAAGAGAGTAAAAGTACCGTGATAACGTCGGGGAGGATGCCTCCTCTCGTGCGCGGATGGCATATGCTCTAGCAGGAGCTCGGGTCTCGGATCGAACAGCCGTATCGGTGGCTCCCCCGATTACCACCCCTACCTCCTGAAACCCTCGGGGTCTACCTCTAGTCGTCGCCCCACTAGATCTCTTGACCTTGCATCTTATTCTTCTCATCTAGCTCGTGCAATCCCTAATGAAGTGGTCCTTCAACCACATCCGTAATGAGCAGGATTAATGACTTACCCCAACATTCACCTAGGTGTCGTCTTCCACATTGGGGACATTCAGGTCTCTCTTGACGATTATTGCCCACACTAGCTACCGATGTAGCTCTGGAGTCCGTCAATGGTCGGGCTCTAATGGAAATTCTGCAATCGCCCTCGACTTCATTGGTGTCCTCCCGAACCTCTTTGATGAGAATGGAGCTTTACTCGTTGATCTTTTACGGTAATCTCTTGCTTCAAATTCAGCCTTCTTCTTCTCCTTCCCAAGTTCTTCCGCTTGCGTGCTCGTTCGACTAGTGTCACGAACTCCTTTATCTCCAAAATTCCCACTAGTAACTTTAACTCTTCATTCAATCCTTCTTCAAATCTTTTGCACATAGCAACCTCATCAGCCACACACTCCCGAGCATACCGACTAAGTCTTACGAACTCATGTTCAGATTCGAGATCTGATCATACGGCCTTGCTTGAGTTCCAGAACTCCTTACGCTTCGATCGATAAACCGTTGACTAATATATTTCTTCCGAAATTCGTTTGAAAGAAATCCCAAGTAACTTGTTCCTTTGGGACTATGGAAATCAAGGTCCTCCACCAATAGTAGGTCGAGTCTCGCAACAAGGATATAGCACACTTAAGACATTCATCGGGTGTGCATGACAGTTCATCAAACACTCTAATGGTGTTATCAAGCGTAACTTCGGCCTTTCGGCATAAATCGGTAACTATGGCCTTAAAATCCTCGGCCCCACGCTTCCTAATCAAGTCCACGGTGGTTTACTCAGCCTCACAGGATCGAGAATCGATGGAATTACGGGCTCTTGGGGTGGATTATTTAAATTCGGAATGGTTGGACAGCCGGATTGGTTCGGGCATATTGCGCGACCCACTCATTCATCATGGTGAAGAAGGCTTGTTTCGCCCTTCATTTTGATTATTCGCGGATGACTGATGCTCAACAGCGGTGTCCCTTGCGCAGAGCAGCCGCTACACTTTCAACGTCATCCGCCAAGGGTCTCTCTATCCCGGTTCCATCGCTAATCAAAACAAAAATTTCAACCGTCAGAAGTCATCACATTATTAAGCACTAACAATTTGGCATGTATAGCTAGACTCACACGCTCTATGGTAGTCCTAGAACCGACTAAACCATATCTCTGATACCAATAAAATTGTAACACCCCTAACTCGTGACCGTCGCCGGTGTCGAACACGAGGGGTTAACGGCCAAATCCTCTCAAGGTACCAACCAATTTGACATTTCCAGTCAGGCTGGAAAACTGCATCACCGTTGCCTTAAAAATCATATCTCGAGTTTCAAAACTCAGAAACTAGTTTCGTAAATTTTCCCTGAATTTAGACTCACATACCCATCCATGGATTTATTTCTAGAATTTTTGGTAGGGCCAATTGGTACAGTTTATTAGTTAAAGTCACCCATGTTACAGGGATCGACTGCTCTGACATTCGCGCGTTACAACTTGAATATCTCTCTGTACAGGGCTTTAATACTGGTGCCGTTTGTTTCTAATGAAACTAGACTCAAAATGGAATCTGTACATATAAGGCATGACTCCTAATTCTTTCTGGATAATTTATGGTAAATTTTCAAAGTCGCGACAGGGGACCCAGAAACCGTTCTGGCCCTGTCTCACGAGAACTTTAATATTTCTCAGTATACTGCTCATATGGTCGTTTCGTTTCGTCCATATAAAAATAGATTCATCAAGGTTCAATTTCATAATTTACTCACTATTTAATTCTACTTCTACTATTTTTAGTGATTTTTCAATCTCATCTCACTGCTGCTGTCCGCAACAGTTACTGCAGTAGACTATGCCAATTTCATGAATCTTTCCTTGGCCTTAATCATCCATCATACATGACACAAATTATGGCCACCTTATCAAAATCAGAGTTTCTAAGACTCGTGGCTATAGGTTCTAGCATCCCACTCGACGACCCCATAGGCCATTTTCACATGGCTTAAAGTTTACAACCCACAATTCGACAAAATATAATAGCCTATACATGCCAAATGTTCTTCAACAACGAAAACAATACCACAAGATTTCAGCGGTGTGATGACTTCAACGACGGTCCCGATCACGCAAACAATAAGAGTCCGAGAGACCTAAAATGGGTGACAAGAAAACACCGAGTGAGTTTACAACTCAGTAAGTCATAAGCATTCATCAATCCACTGATAAAGTTACTACAACATGTACAACAAACGAGGCTAGGTACTCATCCATATCGAATCTATACCATAATACCTCGGACCTTTCGGTCCAATCTCGTACCAAGTCATACATCCACATTTCATATTCTACACAACAAGATAATCGAAGCATTTTTACACATTAACTCATTTTCCAGCACAACCATACAATTTCAATCATCACATAGATTTAAGGCTTACCAAATTCAATCCCCAAGCATGAACGAATTCTCTATTCGTCATGAGCTCGAGGTACTTACCCGATCCGCTGTCCATACTCAATTCAATGGAGACACACCCTCCATATATATAGCGTACGCACACACAGTGCTTACTACTCGATTTCGCACACTTAGTGCCACGCAAATTTAAGCCCGCACACATAGTGCCATACCCTTCGAGCTCGCACACCCAGTGCCGTATTTTTCCAGCATGCACACTTAGTGCCATATATTTCCAGCACGCACACTTAGTGCCAATCTCGTCACCATACACACGTATTACCTGCACACATAGTGCCGAAAGCAAACTTTCTACACATTCCACTATTTCTTTTACATTCAACAATTATCCTCATTCCATACACATACAATTTCATTTATACATATATAGCATTCCATTAAACACAATTGCATAGATTTTCCAATCATTTAAGCAATATCAAACATATGTGCTTAATGACTTACCTTGTTTGGGGTAGAACGGTTCCAAATCGGCTACTCGTTTGCTTTCTCCTTTCCTTTGTCCAATCTAGTTCCCCTTTGCTCTTGAGCTAAATCAAACAATTTACCTCTCCATCAAACACAAACATACGACATTCACATGCATTATTATGGTTATTGCCGAATACTTAACACAACTAAGCTGAAAATTTACTCAATCTCATCTTAATTTATTGCTACTTATTTATCAAAGTTTCCAATACAAGGTATTTAACACCTATGCCCATTTATACCCCATATGGCTGAATGCTTCATTCCTTACCCAATTAACCATCCAACAATTTTTTTCAGCCTCATTACCACCCTTTTCATGTCTAATTGTTTAAATACTCTCAAGCTCATTCACAAGTACTATTATACTTCTCATTAAGAATTAATCATTTTGCAACATAAATTCTATAGCATGGCCGAATACTCATGCACACACACACATAACAACAAGAACTCAATGGCACAAAATTTCCTTTTGTTAAACATTCGAACTCACTCATCTCCATGCTTTCATCACAACAACATTAAAACACTCACCAAGGAAGACAACATGCATGGCCGAATGTTCTAGTCACCTCAAAATCACAATTTCTAACATGGGTCACCTTATTTATGGCTTAGAAACCACATGGTTGCTCTCTTTTCTCCCTTAGAATCGCCAAGAAGAATCAAGAACAAGGACTTGTTTCTTTCACCCATTTCTAATTATTCCTTACATCATAAAGGCAACAACCATCTCCTTAAACATCCTCCATGGCCGAACACTTGTATTACTACCACCTTCAAATTTTTTTTGACATGAGCAAGTAAAGGACTTAGTAACTAGCTTCATACATGCAAAGATTTCAAAGACTAACATGGATTCCATACCTTAGTTCAAGCTCAAGTGACCGAATGCTAAGTCTTCCCTTTTCTTCTTGAAGGATCGGCTAAGCTAGGAGGAAGATGAACCAAACTTCTCTTTTTTTTTTCTTTGCTCAATGCACGGCAATGGGGAGGGGGCAACCACACATACCCCTTTTTTTTTTTTTTCTTCCTATTAACACCAATATAATAACCATTCTAACATCATCCATTAGCAAGACATGTTGGGAACATGTTTCCCCTTGCCCATAATTTGTCATGGCCGGCCATCCACCTTAGGAAATGGGATAATTGACATGCAACTCCATTTATTTCACTTCATGCATTATTAGGCCACTTCAACATTTGCCTATCTCATTTCTAAGTTTTCTCACACAAGTCCTTTCTAGTGAAATTCACCTTTATAACACTAAATCAATCATCATAAAATGTCATACATGAGCACACACATATTATAGGCATCAAAATAAATTTTTAATTATTTTTATGCCTCGGTTTTGTGGTTCCGAAACCACATTCCGACTAGGGTCAATTTTGGGCTGTCACATTCACGCCACTTCCATCATTCTAGAAGGCCAAAATTAAACATCTAAAAATACTAAGCTAGGATTCAAACCTTGGACCTCCTTGCTAGCTACTAACGCCACCTCTCTACTCCCTAAGTAGCGTCACTTAGCCACTCCTCCACAAGGATTTTTGATGCTATTTTTCCCTATTTTTATTTGAAAGCCCAACTGCTTGCCAACCCTAATTCTTTTAATAATTAAACTATAATTTCATTTATTCCTATGTTCGAACTCAAACCTTAATTAAGACCTACTATAATTACCACAAGGCTAGGAACATAAAACACATTTTTTATCAAAACCGAAAACAAAGAAAGTTTGGGATTTCAGGATTTTTAGGTTTTGGGATTTTTGGGGCGTTACATCCTGGAAAAGAGTTTATCCACAGTGATGCATCACATGCTGGTTTAGAATGTGTGTTGATGCAAGAGGGTAAGGTGGTGGCTTATGTGTCGCGTTAGCTTAAGACGCATGAGGCGAATTATTCGACACATGACTTAGAACTGGCCACGGTGGTATTCGTACTGAAAATTCAGAGGCATTACTTGTACGGTGAGGAGTGTATCATTTACACGGATCACAAGAGCCCTAAGTATCTTCTCACATAGAAATAGCTAAACCTTAGGCAGCGTAGGTGGATTGAGCTGCTTAAGGATTATGATTGATTGATTGAATACCATCCAGGTAAGGCTAATGTGGTAGCTGACACACTAAACCGTAGAGTTGTGACTGATCTGAGGGCGATGTTCACTCGTCTCAGCTTGTTCGATGATGGTAGTCTGTTGGCCAAACTTCAGGTTAAAGCGACGTGGACGGAACAAATTAAGGGTAAACAGTTGAAGGATGAGTCACTGGGTCCTCAATTTCGACAGATAGAGAGTGGGGAAACTTTAGATTTTGGATTGAACGGTGAAGGGATACTGTGTTTCCATGGGAGAGTCTGTGTACCTAAGGATATTGAGTTGAGGTAGTCTATACTGTAAGAGGCACATAGTAGTCCTTATGCTATGCATCCAGGTGGAAATAAGATGTATGTAGATCTTTGTGAGGTATATCGGTGGTCAGGGCTTAAGCGTGATGTAACCGACTTTGTGGAAAAATGTCTGACTTGCCAACAGGTTAAAGCAGAACATCAGTTGCCTTCTGGGTTGCTTCAACAAGTTAAAATTCCACTGTGGAAGTGGGAGAGGGTGACCATGGATTTTGTTAGTCGGCTGCCCTTAACGCCTTCTAAGAAAGATTCGGTATTGGTCATCGTGGATCGTTTGGCCAAGTCTGCCCATTTCATATCGGTTCATACTGATTACTCACTACAGAAACTGGCTAAGCTATATGTATCGGAGATAGTGCGACTGTATGGGGTATCGGTCTCTATTATATCTAACTGGTTACTCACTTTACATCTCAATTTTGAAAGAAGTTGCATGAAACACTAGGTACAAGGTTAGACGTCAATACTGCGTTCCACCCTCAGACAGATGGTCAGTCAGAGAGGTTGATTCAGATATTGAAGGATATGTTAAGAAGTTGTGTAATAGATTTCTGAGGCAGTTGGGAGGACTACTTGCTGTTAGCAGAGTTTGCCTATAATAATAGCTACCAGTCTAGCATACAAATGGCACCTTGTGAGGCATTATATGGCCGTAGGTGTCGTATTCCTTTGTGTTGGACTGAATTGGGTGAGCGGCGTATTCTGGGTCCTGAATTAATTTCTGATACTGAGGAAAAAGTTAAACTAATTCAGGATCGGCTGAAGGTAGCATCAAACAGATAGAAGTCATATGCAAATCTGAAGCGTAAGAAGATTGAGTACTCGGCGGGGGACTTAGTTTTTCTTAATGTCTCACCGTGGAAGAAGATACTGAGATTTGGTCAGAAGGGCAAGTTAAGCCCTAGGTTTATTAGGCCGTACTATATATTGAAGCTTGTAGGACCAGTTGCCTATCAACTTGAGTTACCTCCAATGTTGGACCGGATTCATGACGTGTTTCACTTCTCCAAGCTGAGGCGATATCATTCGGATCCTACACATATTGTCTCGACCAAGGAGATTGAGGTTAGGCCAGATCCGACTTTTGATGAAGAACCAGTGCAAATTATATATCGTGATGTGAAGGTTTTAAGAAGAAAGCCAGTTCCGCTGGTTAAGGTACTATGGTGTAATCACAGTTCTGAGGAAGCCACATGGGAACCCTAGGAGGCGATGCAACAACAACGCCCTCATCTGTTTTGACAGGTAAATTTTGAGGCCAAAATTTTCTTTTAGGAGGGTAAAATTGTAACGCCCCAATTTTTCAAATCCCGAAATATCATGTTAAAAACTATTGTTGTGTGTATGTGATGTGGTAGTATGCTTGCTTAGTGGTTTAGTGCTTTGGGGGTGTTGAGGAAGTCATGGGTTCAAGCCCTGGCTTAAGCAATATTTTTGCTTCTTTTTTAATAAACCCTTGCCTCCTGCTAGTAGACTTTTAAATTAAAGAGAGTGTTGCATGGCATAAAAAGCTTGCTAGTCTAGTGGCAAGGGGCGTGTGGAGTGTTCTTGGGGTCTGAGGTTCGAGGCATAGCAATGCAGTAGAGCATTTTATTTTGTGCTGTGCTGTATGGGAGGTTGAGTGCTAGTAAAACTCTGAGCTAATGGGTCACTAGAATGTCTGAGGGGAGGAAAGTGTGTGTGTGGCCGAATTTCAAGAGGATTTGGGAAAGAATTTGATTTTGTCAAAGGAGAAATTTGAAGAGAGATTTGAAGAGGGGATCATAGAGTAGGGAAGTGGAAGTTGTTGGCCAAAAGTGGGATTCTCTTAGTGCCAAAAGGGTCATAGGCACTAGTACCGAATATGTTTAGTTTGCTCTCTTTTTCGGTGTCTATTTGCTTTCTTTTGCCTCTTCCTCTTTTGCTTTCGATTTTGATTCTACTTTCGGGTTTGTTTCTTCCTTGTTGTAGAACTGCCAAAATTTGTTGTGGACCATTTGGTACTTTGGAGTGATTGTTGTTTGGTTGCCGAATATTATCCCCTTTTTGAAGTCCTCCCTATTGCTCTTGTGTTCGGTTTTGGGCAAGTTTCATTAACTCTCTTTCTTCATCTCTTTTCCAAGCCGATTCCCTCTCTTGGTCAATTGCACCTCTTCCCTCATTAGACCCTCTTTGCGATTGACTTATTCCCTTTCTTTCCTTCCCTCATGTTCACTTGCCAAATACCCCATTGGTTCTCCTTTCCTCTTATCATTTTTTTTCATTTTAATCTTCAATCATTTTTGCATATACTTATCCCCTTCAAGTTTTTGGTTTCTGCCAGTGTTCTTTGATATTGGTAAGTACTCATGAATCTCTCTCTCTCTATCTCTCTCACTCTCTCTCTCTCTCTCTCTCTCTCTCTCTCTCTCTCTCTCTTTATCTCTGGTTCTTTCTATTGGGGAAATCTTTTGTCTGACATCTACTTTTCATTGCCAAACACTGCTAGTGAAGCCTCTATCAGCTTGCTTGTACTCTCAACTTGTGTGAGTGAGAGCCGATTGTACTTCCTCTTAATTTGGTTCCTGTGGTCATGGTAAGGGGCCATTCGGTTGATATACAAGTAATCCCTAAAGAGTAAGGATAAGGCTCTTGGAACGAAGTAAGAAAACAAGCCAAGTCGACTGATCTAGGCCATTGAAAGGTAATCTTATGGTAAAAGAATTTGATTAAGGCTTGTTTTCTACTCGGATGTTAGGCAGCTAACCAAAGTTTTTGATGAAATAGGTTGGGAGTGCTCATAGTCTTGTCGCGTTTATGCAATCAGGTGTGTAATCACACTGCTTCACTCATAATGGGAAAAGTTGGAAAATTGTTACCATTGATGCCACATGGTCGTGCACCGACCCGTGTGGTCCTCTAAAAGCATAAGCGATTTCATGGGCATAGGTCATTTTAGGCCACGTTGGGCCGAAATGGTTTGTGTGGGCCCCACGGGCTCTTGTGCCTCACAAGGGTAAACCACACGGATACCTGGAGTAGAGTGGGTCAGGCTGTGTAGTTCACACGGTCAAGTTCATTATTGAGCATAATGGGCCACACAGGCGTGTGGGCCATATGGGTCGTGTTATGAGCATTGGGGCCTACTCTTACTGTTTGTTTGATTAAGGTCGCACGGGTTGCCCAAGGCAACTGTGGGCCTACTGATGGGCCGGTAAGTACGCTTAGACCCCGTATTGTCGAAATGACTGTTGTACCCCTAGAGGTAAAATGACTGATATACCCCTATGCTATGTTTGACTGTATTAGAGCATGACATTTTGCATACACATATATATTATGATATGACATGTTGCATGGGGGTGGGTTTGATATATATTGGAAGAAGTGTACTGTACTGGCAGCTCCACGGCAATTACTGAATAGTGCCTCAACTAGTGCTATATTTGGAGCGTAGGATGGCTGGGTCAATTTTATCCCCGCATGGAGTGTAGGGATGGACGGAGTTGAGTGCAGAGGATGGATGGGTAGGATTTTTGTTGCATTTCTGTTATTGTTACTGTAATGGGCTCACTGATACTGTTATTGTAATGGGCTAAGGCCCACACTGATACTGGACTATTACTGAAACGGGCTTAGGCCCAAACCATCTTGCCTATTGATTGTTTGATTAGTGAAAAGGGAATTACACGCTGAGTTTTCATAAACTCACCCCTCTGCTTTCCTGTGCAGGTAATCCCTAGATGAGTCAGTGTTGTGAGGGATTCAATAGGGGCCACCCGACTGATTTTGATTATTGTCTCGGTTTTATCCTTTAAGTTAATTAATTTTGGTTTTTGTTTATGTAATAAGGCCTCTTAAAGTTTTATTTTTAAATTTTGGGATTTCCAATTGTTTGATTATATTTGCTAGCTTTAAGACGCGAGTTTTCAAAAGGATATATGTTTTCAAAATACCACGAATACACAAACGTGTCTATGTAATAGCCCGATTTAGGGCCTAGTCGAAATAGTGGTCTCAGGACCACAAATATGAAGTTATAGAAATTATTTTATTATTATTTTGGAGTCATAGCATGTTTATATTAGTACATGAAAAATTTGGTGAGTTAATTTTGACGTTTGTGAGCTCGATTGTGAAAAAGGACTAAATCGCATAAAGTGTAAAAGTCCTAAATTGATAGATAAAGGTGTTAAATAGCTAGATAACCTAAATTTGGGGCCTTTAAAGGGTGATCAGACCCCTAGAAATAGGGTGGCCGGCCATAGGAGACATGTGTGGTCAAAATATTTAATTTTTTGTGGGATTAGGTAACCAATTTTGACTAAAATAGAAAATAGAAAAAGGAAATGATATCACTCTATTTCCCATTTCTTCTTAGCTGAAAATATCAGCAATTTTTGGGGTTTTAAGCTTAAAAAATTTTCAGCAACTTGAAGCGCTCACAAGTAAGTGATCCTAATGGCTTTTCTAAAATATTTTTGTACTTTTGAGACCCTTGAAGCATGAGTTTTCAAATGAGAGTGCTATCTTGCAAAATGATCAAGAGTTTAGGGTTTTTCCATGAAAGAATTTGTATTTTTTGCTGAGTTTTTATGGAAGAAAATGAGTCTTGGTTATGTTATAAACAACTTTTGTGAAAGGTGTTTGCATGAAAACACCTAAAGGACTATTTTGCATAAGTTGCAAAATAAGTGATAAGCGTGTAAAATAGTGGGAATTTTAGGTTGCTATAAGAATAAAAAGAGTACAGCTAAGCTTAAGAGGCGAATAAATTCGATAAAAATCGATTTTCGGGCATAGGGGTAAAATGGTCATTTTGCCAAAGTCTAGGGACAAAATGGTATTTTATCGAAAATGTGAATTTTCAATTGTCTAATTGTAATTAACGACTAAACGAGTGTATTCTACTAATATAGATCAAGGATTGTCAAATCCAAACCAAGACCAGGGGAAAGCCAAGCAAATCGACTAAACCGTATAGTCGCTACATTTTGAAATCCGAGGTAAGTTGTATGTAAATAATATAACTACATTGCTACTATCCATACTTAAATTGTCATTGAATAGATATCGCATGAATTGCTTGATTTTGAGATTGAGAATGTGTAATGATCATTGAGATAGTAGAATTCTCATTGAGACCTTAGGAAGTAAACCAGATATTCATGCCGTATGACTTGGGTCGTTTGTCTGAGCTAGTGTAAGACATGTCTGGGACATGCATCGGCCACATTATGAGAGCCAGTGTAAGACCATGTCTAGGACATGGTATCGGCATTGAGACGAGTGCTAATGTAAGACATGTCTGGGACATGCATCAGCCTCGGGACGTAAGCCAGTATAAGACATGTTTGGGACATGCATAGGCTACGAGATGTGTCAGTGTAAAACCATGTCTGGGACATGGCATCGGCACGGTTATGTGAGAACTAATGTAAGACCATGTCTGGGACATGGCATCAGCCTCGAAGATGATAGCCAGTGTAAGACCATGTCTTGGACATTGCATCAGCACTTTACCCATGATTGAGGCCTATGGAATATCCAGTAGTGTTTCGAATGGTTCAACGGTGAGAGTTTTAAATTTAAGTTCAACGGTGAGAGTTTTAAATTTAAGCTAATGAGAAAAGTATAACCGTATTATGAGTATTACAGGTACCTAAGTGATACATATGTATAAGATGTGAACTCATTGTATATGCTATGTGATTTGTATGAAGTAAAGAGTAAGTCATGCTTATGCCCACTTTGGTATCTTAAGTTGTTGGTAAATTGTAGACCTATTGTTGTATATTTTTTTTATATGCAACTTACTAAGCTTTATGCTTACTCCCTTTCCTTTCCATTTCTTTCAGTGTCACCTAACTAGCTCAAGGATCACCGGAAGTCAGAGATATCGATCACACTATAAGCCGAAACATTTGGTATAGTTGGATATATATATTTGAATATGGCATGTATAGGATTATAACTTATTATTTTGAGTCTTGGAGATTTGGCCAAATGTGTTGGCTTGGGATAGATCCCACACTTAGTATTAAGGCATGAATGATGGCTATTATCTATTTTGAGTTTATAAAAGTTGCATCTACATGGTTGAATGAATGTCTATTGTGGCTGATTTGATTTTGGAAATTATGCTTGTTTTGGTGTTGGCTGGTATTTGCGTGAAAATAGGTATGCAAGGGTGGCAATGAGGTTTGATAAATAGCCTTATATTGTCCACACTGGTAGACACATGGGCGTGTGTCTAGGCCATGTGTCACACACAGTCAGCCCTATGGGCGTATGGTCTGGCCGTGTGACCCCTGCACGTAAACATTTCAAGTCAGTATGTGTGATAATAAACACACGGACAGAGACAAAGCTGTGTGTCTCAGCCTTGTGGAGAACACGGCCTAGTACACGAGGCTGTGCCTTGGCCGTGTGACAATTTAGGAATGCTGACGTCAGAAATAGAATACCCAGGTTTTTGCACACGGGTTAAGACACGGGAGTGTCGTAGTCATGTGAGGGACACGGGACATTGACACGGGCATGTGTCTGGCCGTGTGAAAACCACTGTAGGTGTGAATTAGAATTTAATTCCACATGGGTATGGGACACGGGCATGTCATAGGGTGCTTAAGCCGTGTGAGCGACACAGACCACCAGTACGACCATGTCAAAATGGTCACACTGGTGTGTTACCCTTCCACAAAGGCATGTGCCCTATTTTAAGGCAAATTTCTAAGGTTGGTTTAAGGACCCAGAATGGTTCCGAATAGTTTTTTAGCGGTTGATTTGGGGCTGGTAGGCCAATAATAAGAAGTCTAAAGTAGAAATTGAAAAAGTTTTAATTTGGACCAAGTCTCGGTGACTTGAGACTGTTTGTATGCATGAGATAAAGTTAGGTAATGCCTCGTACTCTGACCCGGTGTGGGTTACGGGTATAGGGTGTTACAGTCTTTGTAGCTTTCGCCAGAAAGAACGTTTTTAAGAACTAATAACAATTCAATATACTTAACATTTGTCTAAACAATTTGAGTTTTTATCAACAAACATGATACTTGGAATTATTTTTAAAATACCACTACAAGGGTTTTAATATTGTACGAACTTCTATCTGAATATAACGATAAATTGCAAAACTCACTTCAACGTTACATCGCAGAATCGACCATAACGTCTAGGTTGGGTTTGGGGTGTTACACCATTTTTAGGTCAAACAGAAACAATGGTTTTGGGATCAGGAATCCGAAGTCAAAATATTTATTTTATTATTTAATAAGGTGTACAGCATGATAGATAAATTATGTGAAAGTTTCGTAAAGAAATTTTATTGTTTAAATACTTAATTCGGTAAAAAGGACTAAATCGCGTAACACGTAAAAGTTGAGTACTATTGTTTAAAGGTATTAAATAGCTATGGTTTACTAATATGAAAGTCCTTATAATGTTATTTCACCTTAATTTAAGTTAGTGGACATTTATGCCCATGAATTTCATGATATAATAAGTTTAATTATAAGGTTATAATGGTAAATTACGATTTAGTTAATAATAATAAAACAAAAACTTAATTTGGTGTCATCTTCTTATTTCAACTAAATTTGAAAGAGAAAAATAAGGGTTTTTGAGCTTTCATGGTTTCGGCAACTTCAATCCTTGATTAAGGTACGGTTCGAGCTCGATTTTTAATGATTTCTATGTTTTTGAGCTCGTTGCAGCTTAATCTAGCTAGCCCATACTTTTTTTTTTGAAACTATTATAGACTTTGAGATATGTCATTGTTGAATACTTAGGTATTTTGACGGTTCTTGTTAGATTATTGATGGTTGTTAATAGTTATACAAGTTTTATAAAAGTGATTTTTGACAAAACTGAGAGTTAGGGATTAAATTGTAAAAGATAGAATGGTTGTTCTTGAAAATGTGAATAAAATGAAAATATGGGCTTTTATGTGATTATGTGAAATTCGACTATACATGGGTTAAGGGTAAATTGCATAAATTTGCCATTTTGTGTATAAAGGACAAAATTGCAAAATAGTCAAAATTCTAGAGTAAATTTGTAATTTGACCTAAAATGAATGTTTTGGGCCAAATTGAGTTGAATGATAATTAAATGAGTTGATTTGATATCATATAGATCAAGATAAGCAAATATCAAAATTAGATCGGGGGAAACAAAAAGTAAACGAGTAAACGCTAGTTTTCATCCGAGCAATCTGAGGTAAGTTTGTATAATTAGAATCGAACTTTACTATACTTGCAGTTGTTGAATTGAATGTATATAATTAAATTATCTGAGATATGATTACCTTGATGATATATCGACTCTGTTACCGAGCCTTGGTTGAACTATGTAAATTCATTGGATACGAGTGACGTGTTACTGGAATTACCGAAATGGTCGAGCTCTTGCATTTGTCGCAGACTCACCATAGCTCATATGAGCTTAAGGTTTCAGCTCGGAAGAGCTTACCATTTTCAGCTCAATAGAGCTTATCGTTTTAGCTTAATAGAGCTTACTGTCATCAGCTCATGAAGAGCTTACGGGCCATGTCTCGAAAGAGCATGCATGATGATGAATTGATGGATTTTTGACATTATTCACTCGATTATCATTTGATGTTCTAATATATTCAACGGGCCTAAATAATGTTATATGAACAAGTTATGGATTATGTATTAGTTAAATGACTAACATGTGATGATATTGTGTGATTAGGATGCTTATATTGAGTGGTTGGCATTATATTGTTGCTTTGATTACTTTAAATGGTAAGTTTAATTCTGAATTATACGAGCTTACTAATCTTAGAAGCTTACTATGTTTTTGTTGCTATGTCAGAGGTTTGTTGTGACGTCCCTAATTTGACCCTAGTCGGGAAGTGGGGTCGGGACCATTAAACCGAGTCTTATAAGTAATTAGAAGTTATATTCTATGTTATGATGTTAGCAAATGCATGTGTGAAAGTTGCATGCATTAATTTGATCATTTCTATGTGAATTTATTTAGATGGACTTATTTGAAACATTGTTGAAAGGTGATAGGCCAATCTTCAAAGGTCTAATAGTACATGCATGCAAAAGAATGGTTTTGCATGTCAATTTACCCCAAAGAGAAGAAGTGGCCGGCCATGGTGATGAATATGGGCAAAAGAAAACATGTCTTAAACATGTTTTGCTAGTGGTGCATGTTAGAAATAATAAAATAAGAGTATGGAAAAAAAAAGAAAAAAAAGTGTTCATCTTTCTCCATAGCTCTTGGGCGAATGTCCTAAAGAAAGAAAAGAAAAAATTTTGTTCATCCATTTTCACTTCTTGGCCGAAAATACTAAGGAAAAAGGGGGAGGATTTTTGCTTCATGCTTGGTTTAGAGAGATCTAGAAGGAGATTTGGCTAAATTTGCCTCAAGATTAAGGTATGTATGAGGTTGTGTTAGGAGTTTCATGCATGTTTTGGTTGCTAACTTGATGTGCATGTTAGCCATGGCTCAAATCTTTGTTATGCCATGGAAATGGTATTTGGCCAAAGTTGTTATGGTGATAAAGCCATTGCATGCTAAGTGTGAAGCTTGATGATGATGCATGCAATGATGGATTGTCTACTCTTGAGATTTCTTTGTAGCCATCTTGAGTAAGACTTTGAGTTTTCTTTTTTGTTTACCCTTGATTGAAGTTGAAAGGGCATGAATGTCATATTCGCCATGATGCATTCATGAGCATGGTTCATGCTTCTTGCATGTTAGTTAAAATTTGTGTTTTGGATGGCTATGGACACCTTGAAATTCGCCATGCTCATATATGTATATATATGTTTGCACATGATGTTTTGGTTATGAACTAAGTGATGAATATGTTTGTTTAAAGAAGAAGATGTTGAAGAATGATTGTGAAATTGCAAGCACATTCGCCTAGCACACATATGAGTGCTTGATGCTATATTATAAGTTTTGAGCTACAATATGCAAAGCATTAACTAGTAAAATGCATGCTGTTTTGTGAGGTATTAAGTGCATAATTGGCCTCAACATGGACATGAATATTCGCCTTGGGTAGCCTATTGAAGGCCTTAGCTTTTCCTTGATGCTCGAATAAATTGTATTGAATTGCTTAATGTAGTATAAAATGTGCATGACCATTGTGTATTCAAGCTAAAGGGTGGCCATATGACCATTTAAACTCCTTGTCATATTCGCCATAAGCTAGCACAATGAGGTTTTAATAAATTGAATTTGTTTGAATTAGCTCAAGAGCTTAGAGGGCCACAATTGGACAAGGGAAGGAGAAAGTGATCGAATAGCCGTAAAAGCCGTTCGACAACATCCGAGGTAAGTCCTCAAGAAGTGACCCTACTTGAATTATGTGAAATGAAGTATGGATGTGTATTGATTATTGATTATGTGTGTATGAGTATTTGAATGATACCGGGCTAAGTCCCAAGGCGATTATGCTTGTGATTATATTTGCGTTTGAGCCTTAGTAACAAAAATGAAATATGAATGTCTAATGATTATTGATGCATGTGTGCATGAGCAATTGAATTATATCCGGCTAAATCAAGACGTTTATGCTGGAATTTATATCCGGTTAAGACCAAGGCAATTGTGCTAGTGGCTATATCCGGCTAAGACCAAGGCATTCGTATGAAGTCATTCTATCCGGGCTAAGACCAAGGCATTCGTGCACGTGGTTATATCCGGTTGTATTCAAGAAGCTTGGGCTGGAGGTGAGTGTTGATTGCTGTAATAAATTCAATTAGTACGCTCGAAAATCCCAAAGAATGAGGTACGTTTATATGGGCATTGGGAAGTCGACATGTTTGAGCAACACTCGCTCAATCGACTAACGAATTTCAGCTAGTTAATTGGTTGATACTTTGTGAAAGTATATAATGATGAAGTGTGAAGTAAGAATGGTTATGTGAAAGTGTATTAATGAAATGATGCATTTGGCTATGTGAATGTATTGCTTTAATTAAAGCTGATTTTTATTCCTTGAGACTTACTAAGCATAAAAATGCTTACCCCGTTGCTTTGGCGCTCTGTTTTATAGATTTCGCTCGATAGCAATCAGATTCGGGATCATTAAAGTCGAAGTCATCCACACTATCAACGCCTCTATTTTGGTATAAATTTTTGGTTGAACTTTGAAATGGCATGTATAGGACTACCCCTTGTTGGTTTAAATATGTTGTGATGTATATGTGTACGGCCATGCGAAAATGGCTCGTAAAAGTGAAGTATCAACTTAGACTATTTGCGGTTTGTATATATATATATGGTGTCATGATGTGACTATGGATTGGAAATGGGAATGTTGGTCCCATGATCAGCCATTGGCATGGTTAAAACGATCATATGTGAACCTATGTATGGCAAGACTAGTTGGTTCATGGAGACTACAAAATAGGTAAGACCTACCTTAAAAACAGATACTGCCAGCTGCAGTGACGTGAATGTGAAAAATCACCAAAATTTGTAGGAATGGTATTAAATAGTGAATAAGCTATGTAAATGAACCTTGATGAGTCTATTTTCATATGGAAGAAACGAAATGGTCATAGGAGTTACATGTTAAGAGATATTAAAGCTATTGTGAGACAGGGCCAGAACGGTTTCTGGGTTCCCTGTCGCAACTTTAAAAATTTTCTATAAATTATCCAGAAAGAATTAGGAGTCATGCCTTATATGTACAGATTCCATTTTGAGTCTAGTTTCATTAGAAACAAACGGCACCAGTATTAAAGCCCTGTACAGAGAGATATTCAAGTTGTAACGTGCGAAGGTCAGAGCAGTCGATCCCTGTAACATGGGTGACTTTAACTAATAAACTGTACCAATTGGCCCGACCAAAAATTCTAGAAATAAATCCATGGATGGATATATGAGTCTAAATTCAGGGAAAATTTACGAAACCAGTTTCCGAGTTTTGAAACTCGAGATATGATTTTTAAGGCGACGGTGACGCAGTTTTCCAGCCTGACTGGAAATGTCAAATTGGTGGGCAAAACATGTGAACTTGGCTTGTTAACCCCTCGTGTCCGACACCGGCGATGGTCTCGGGTTCGGGGTGTTACAATTTTATTGGTATCAGAGCCATGGTTTAGTCGATTCTAGGACTACCGTGATGTGTTTGGGGTCTAGCTATACATGCCATTTAATGATGAATTGATAGTGTGGTGATTTCTGACAATTTGACTTTGTGTTTGTTTATAGCGATGGATCCCGATCCCAACCGAAGCGATAGCTGATGATGTGGAGAGTGTGGCGCTGCTCCCGCGCAAGGGACAGCGCGGCGGACTCTCAACCTATGGCCAGCAATCCGAATGATGAGGCTAGGCAAGCCTTTTATAGTGTGATGAACGAATGGTTTAACCAATACATTCGAACTAACACTACTGTTCCACAACCTCCATTCCCGACAAATGCAACCCCAAGACCTACAATACCTCCGTGACTGACCAAATAAGGTCAAGTAAGCCCCAGTCGATAGGATTCAAAACATGGGGCCACTGAATTTAAAGCTACGGATGATGATGATCTTTGAGCGAGCGAATTTTGGTTGGATAACACGATCCGGGTGCTCGATGAGCTATCTTGTACACCCGATGAGCTATCTCCTTGCTACGTGAGTCCGCCTACTATTGGTGGAGTACTCTGACTTCTGTGGTGCCTAGAGAGCAAGTGACTTGGGAATTCTTTCAAACCGAGTTCCGAAAAAAGTATATCAGTCAGAGATTCATCGACCAAAAGCGAAGGGAATTTCTTGATCTTAAGCAAGGTTCTATGTCAGTTACCGACTACGAACGAAAATTTGTGAGGCTTAGCCGGTACGCGCGAGAATGCATTTCGTCCGAAGCTATTATGTAAACGCTCAAGATGGGCTGAATGATGATATAAGGATGTTTGTTGGCATTCTCGAGATACGAGAGTTCTTAGTACTTGTTGAGCGAGCTTGTAAAGTCAAGAGCTTAGAAAGGAGAAACAAAAAGCGATATGGGAACCGGAGAATTCGAAGAGGTCCTCGGAAAGTCTCTTCAACAAGCATCAAAGAGATTTCGAGATGATGTGAGCCGGTCTAGAGGCGTTTCGGGCTTTTCTAGACGAGGACGCGATCGACCCCCTGTGACCACACGAGTCACTTCGATCGCCAGTGGTGGGAATGATCGCCGAGAGAGGGCGGAGTGTCCACATTGTGGCAAATGGCATTCGGGAGCTGTTGGTTTCGTGATCGCTCTGCTATAAGTGTGGATCGGCCGACCACTTTATGAAGGATTGCCCGAGGATGCTTGAATAGAATGTAAGTCGAGTGGAAACCCGGTGCTACCATCGCCGAGGTAGGCCACCTAGAAATATGGGCAATGTCGATGGCGGTCGAGAGGATCTAGAGATGCTACCATCGGATCGAGGCTCGTGCTCCTGCAAGGACATATGCCATACGCCGACGTGAGGATGCCTCTCAGATGTCATTACCGGTACTTTCACTCTTTTCAATACTAATGTGATTGCTTTGATTGACCCCGGTTCTACTCATTCTTATATATGTGAAACCTTAGCATCCAAAGAAGACTTTGCCTATTGAGTCTCTCGAGTTTGTAATTCGGTGTCAAACCCTTGGGTCATTACGTGCTTGTCAACAAAGTGTGCAAGAAAAGTCCCCTAATGTTCCGAGGTTCTTGTTTTCCGCGGACTTGATGCTTTTGCCGCTCGATGAATTCGACGTTATTCTTGGTTTGGATTGGTTGACCATGCACGATGCGGTTGTAAATTGCAAAAGCAAGACTATCGATTTAAGATGCGCGAATAACGAGATAATTCGGGTTGAGTCTACGGACTTAAAGGGTTGCCACCGTAATATCGCAATGTTGGCCCGGAAATATGTAAGAAAAGGGTGCGGCGTACCTTGCGACGTGCTCGATGACAAGGAATCGAAAAGAAACCCGAATCTGCGCCCGTGGTTTGTGAATACCCGGATGTTTTCCTCAAGAATTGCCGGTTTACCACCTGTTCGGAAATAGAATTTGGCATCGAATTGGTACCGTACCACTCCAATTTCGATAGCTCCGTATCGTATGGCACCAACGGAATTAAAGGAGTTGAAAGCTCGGTTGCAAGAATTGGTGGATAGAGGTTTTGCTCGCCGAGTTTTTCGCCTTTGGGTGCGCCGGTGTTGTTCGTGAAGAAGAAGGATGGAACCATGCGGTACGTAGATCGACTATCGTCGACTTAATAAAGCGACGATAAAGAACAAATATCCGTTGCCACGTATCGATGACTTGTTCGATCAACCTGAAGGAGCCTCGGTGTTCTCGAAAATAGATTTGAGATCGGGCTATTACCAATTGCGAATCCGAGATTCGGACGTACCCAAGACTGCCTTCAGAACAAGATATGGTCACTATGAGTTCCTAGTGATGCCGTTTGGGCTCACTAATGCCCCCTCGGTATTTATGGATTTAATGAATCGATCTTCGCACCATATTTGGATCGATTTGTAGTCGTGTTCATTGATGACATCTTGGTCTATTCAAGAAATGAGACCGAACATGCTGAACACCTGCGGTTAGTGCTGCAAATTTTACGGGATAAGCAATTATATGCTAAGTTCAACAAGTGTGAGTCCTGGTTAAGAGAGGTTAGCTTCTTGGGTCATGTGGTATCTCAGATCGGGTATTCGAGTCGACCGAATAAAATTTCAGCCATACTTAATTGGAAGCCTCAGAAATATTAATGAGGTTCAAGCTTTTGAGGCTTGCCGTTATTACCGACGATTTGTAAAGGTTTCTCAACGATAGCCACGCCGATGACGGCTACTCCAAAAGGATGTTAAGTTCGAATGGACGGAGAAATGTCAGAAAAGTTTCGATCAACTGAAAACTTATTTGACTGAAGCCCCAATTCTAGTGCAACCCGAATCTGGCAAAGAGTTTGTCATCTATAGTGACACCTCCCTCCTTGGGTTAGGTTGCGTATTGATGCAAGAAGGTCGAGTTGTGGCTTATGCGTCGAGGCAATTAAAGCCACACGAGAAAAATTATCTGACCCATGATCTCGAATTGGCCGCCATCGTATTCGCCTTAAAGATTTGGCGACATTACTTATTTGGTGAAAGGTGCCATGTGTACTCGGATCACAAAAGTCTCAAATATTTGATGACCCAAAGAGACTTAAATCTGCGACAAAGACGTTGGCTCGAAGTTGTTAAAGGATTATGAGCTGGTTATTGACTATCACCGGGAAAGGCGAATGTGGTTGCGGATGCCTTGAGTCGTAAATCATTATTCACTTTTATAGTGATGAATGTGCACTTGTGCATTCGATCCGACGGTGTGTTAGTGGCTGAATTGAAAGCCAAACCATTATTGACACATCAAATTCGAGAAGCTCGAAAGTCGACGACGAGTTGGGCGCAAAAGCGGTTGAGTGTGTTCGAACAAGGATTCGGAGTTTCAAATTGATGATGACGATTGTTTGAGGTTCAAAGTCATCTGTGTGTTCCAAAGAATTGAACTCATTTTGATAATTTGAATGAAGCCCATTGTAGCCGAATGGCAATCCACCCGGGAGTACGAAGATGTACAACGATTTGAAACGTCGGTTTTGGTGGCATGGTATGAAACGAGACATCTCCGACTTTGTTTGAGATGTTTAATATGTCAACAAGTGAAAGCGGAACATCAAGTGCCTTGTGGATTACTTCACCAATCACGATACCCGAGTGGAAATGGGATCGAGTCACAATGGACTTTGTATCCGGACTGCCATTGTCGCAAGTAAGAAGGATGCGGTTTGGGTCGTGGTAGATAGATTGACTAAGTCGGCTCACTTTGTCCCCGTTACGTACGGATTTTTCAATGGACAAACTAGCCGAATTGTACGTTTCTCAGATTGTGAGATTACACGGGGTGCCTATTTCCATCGTGTCGGATAGAGATCCGAGATTTACCTCGCGATTTTGGAAAAAGTTGCAAGAAGCTTTGGGTACCAAGTTGCATTTCAGCACCGCCTTTCACCCCCAAACCGATGGTCAATCCGAGCGGATAATTCAGATACTTGAGGATATGTTGAGATGTTGCGTCCTCGAGTTTAGTGGTTCATGGGAACGGTATTTGCCTTTGATTGAATTCGCACAACAACAGACTTTCAATCAAGTATTAAGATGGCACCTACGAGGCTTTGTACGGTCGTAAATGCCGTACACCATTGTTTTGGTGAGCTTGGTGAAAGCAAGATCTTCGGGGTGGATTTGATTAGAGATGCTGAACAGAAAGTGAAAGTAATTCGTGAAAGTTTGAAGTAGTAATTGGTGGGCGAAATATGTGGATTTGGCTTGTTAACCCCTCGTGTCCGACACCGGCGATGGTCTCGGGTTCGGGTGTTACAATTTATTGGTGGGTGATAAAGTGTTTCTCAAGGTATCGCCTTGGAAAAAGATACTCGATTCGGCCGTAAGGGCAAGTTGAGCCCGAGGTTCATTGAGCCATATGAGATATCCGAGCGAGTCGGTCCAATGGCATATCGCTTGATTTTGCCCCGAACTCGAAAGGGTTCACGATGTCTTTCATGTTTCGATGCTTGACGCTATAGATCCGATCCATCACACGTGATTAGTCCATCGAAATTGAAATTCAAGCCAATATGAGTTATGAGGAAGAACCGATTCGTATCCTATCACGGAAGTGAAGGAATTGCGAAACAAGCGGGTTCCGCTAGTGAAAGTGTTATGGCTCAAGCACGGATAGAAGAAGCTACTTGGGAGACCGAGAACTCTATGAAAGAGCGATATCCAAACCTATTTACGGTAAGATTTTCGGGACGAAAATTTCTTAAGTGGGGGAGAGTTGTGACGTCCCTAATTTGACCCTAGTCGGGAAGTGGGGTCGGGAGCATTAAACCGAGTCTTATAAGTAATTAGAAGTTAAATTCTATGTTATGATGTTAGCAAATTAAATTCTATGTTATGATGTTAGCAAATGCATGTGTGAAAGTTGCATGCATTAATTTGATCATTTCTATGTGAATTTATTTAGATGGACTTATTTGAAACATTGTTGAAATGTGATAGGCCAATCTTCAAAGGTCTAATAGTACATGCATGCAAAAGAATGGTTTTGCATGTCAATTTACCCCAAAGAGAAGAAGTGGCCGGCCATGGTGATGAATATGGGCAAAAGAAAACATGTCTTAAACATGTTTTGCTAGTGGTGCATGTTAGAAATAATAAAATAAGAGTATGGAAAAAAAAAAGAAAAAAAAAAGTGTTCATCTTTCTCCATAGCTCTTGGGTGAATGTCCTAAAGAAAGAAAAGAAAAAATTTTGTTCATCCATTTTCACTTCTTGGCCGAAAATACTAAGGAAAAAGGGGGAGGATTTTTGCTTCATGCTTGGTTTAGAGAGATCTAGAAGGAGATTTGGCTAAATTTGCCTCAAGATTAAGGTATGTATGAGGTTGTGTTAGGAGTTTCATGCATGTTTTGGTTGCTAACTTGATGTGCATGTTAGCCATGGCTCAAATCTTTGTTATGCCATGGAAATGGTATTTGGCCAAAGTTGTTATGGTGATAAAGCCATTGCATGCTAAGTGTGAAGCTTGATGATGATGCATGCAATGATGGATTATCTACTCTTGAGATTTCTTTGTAGCCATCTTGAGTAAGACTTTGAGTTTTCTTTTTTGTTTACCCTTGATTGAAGTTGAAAGGGGCATGAATGTCATATTCGGCCATGATGCATTCATGAGCATGGTTCATGCTTCTTGCATGTTAGTTAAAATTTGTGTTTTGGATGGCTATGGACACCTTGAAATTCGGCCATGCTCATATATGTATATATATGTTTGCACATGATGTTTTGGTTATGAACTAAGTGATGAATATGTTTGTTTAAAGAAGAAGATGTTGAAGAATGATTGTGAAATTGCAAGCACATTCGGCCTAGCACACATATGAGTGCTTGATGCTATATTATAAGTTTTGAGCTACAATATGCAAAGCATTAACTAGTAAAATGCATGCTGTTTTTGTGAGGTATTAAGTGCATAATTGGCCTCAACATGGACATGAATATTCGGCCTTGGGCAGCCTATTGAAGGCCTTAGCTTTTCCTTGATGCTCGAATAAATTGTATTGAATTGCTTAATGTAGTATAAAATGTGCATGACCATTGTGTATTCAAGCTAAAGGGTGGCCATATGACCATTTAAACTCCTTGTCATATTCGGCCATAAGCTAGCACAATGAGGTTTTAATAAATTGAATTTGTTTGAATTAGCTCAAGAGCTTAGAGGGCCACAATTGGACAAGGGGAAGGAGAAAGTGATCGAATAGCCGTAAAAGCCGTTCGACAACATCCGAGGTAAGTCCTCAAGAAGTGACCCTACTTGAATTATGTGAAATGAAGTATGGATGTGTATTGATTATTGATTATGTGTGTATGAGTATTTGAATGATACCCGGGCTAAGTCCCGAAGGCGATTATGCTTGTGATTATATTTGCGTTTGAGCCTTAGTAACTAAAATGAAATATGAATGTCTAATGATTATTGATGCATGTGTGCATGAGCAATTGAATTATATCCGGGCTAAATCCCAAAGACGTTTATGCTGGAATTTATATCCGGGTTAAGACCTGAAGGCAATTGTGCTAGTGGCTATATCCAGGCTAAGACCCGAAGGCATTCGTGCGAGTCATTCTATCTGGGCTAAGACCCGAAGGCATTCGTGCACGTGGTTATATCCGGTTGTATTCCGAAGAAGCTTGGGCTGGAGGTGAGTGTTGATTGCTGTAATAAATTCAATTAGTACGCTCGAAAAGCCCAAAGAATGAGGTACGTTTATATGTGCATTGGAAAGTCGACATGTTTGAGCAACACTCGCTCAATCGACTAACGAATTTCAGCTAGTGAATTGGTTGATACTTTGTGAAAGTATATAATGATGAAGTGTGAAGTAAGAATGGTTATGTGAATGTGTATTAATGAAATGATGCATTTGGCTATGTGAATGTATTGCTTTAATTAAAGCTGATTTTTATTCCTTGAGACTTACTAAGCATAAAAATGCTTACCCCGTTGCTTTGGCTCTCTGTTTTATAGATTTCGCTCGATAGCAATCGGATTCGGGATCATTAAAGTCGAAGTCATCCACACTATCAATGCCTCTATTTTGGTATAAAGTTTTGGTTGAACTTTGAAATGGCATGTATAGGACTACCCCTTGTTGGTTTAAATATGTTGTGATGTATATGTGTACGGCCATGCGAAAATGGCTCGTAAAAGTGAAGTATCAACTTAGACTATTTGCGGTTTGTATATATATATATGGTGTCATGATGTGACTATGGATTGGAAATGGGAATGTTGGTCCCATGATCAGCCATTGGCATGGTTAAAATGATCATATGTGAACCTATGTATGGCAAGACTAGTTGGTTCATGGAGACTACAAAATAGGTAAGACCTACCTTAAAAACAGATACTGCCAGCTGCAGTGACGTGAATGTGAAAAATCACCAAAATTTGTAGGAATGGTATTAAATAGTGAATAAGCTATGTAAATGAACCTTGATGAGTCTATTTTCATATGGAAGAAACGAAATGGTCATTGGAGTTACATGTTAAGAGATATTAAAGCTATTGTGAGACAGGGCCAGAACAGTTTCTGGGTTCCCTGTCGCAACTTTAAAAATTTTCTATAAATTATCCAGAAAGAATTAGGAGTCATGCCTTATATGTACAGATTCCATTTTGAGTCTAGTTTCATTAGAAACAAACGGCACCAGTATTAAAGCCCTGTACAGAGAGATATTCAAGTTGTAACGTGCGAAGGTCAGAGCAGTCGATCCCTGTAACATGGGTGACTTTAACTAATAAACTGTACCAATTGGCCTGACCAAAAATTCTAGAAATAAATCCATGGATGGATATATGAGTCTAAATTCAGGGAAAATTTACGAAACCAGTTTCCGAGTTTTGAACCTCGAGATATGATTTTTAAGGCGACGGTGACGCAGTTTTCCAGCCTGACTGGAAATGTCAAATTGGTGGGCAAAACATGTGAACTTGGCTTGTTAACCCCTCGTGTCCGACACCGGCGATGGTCTCGGGTTCGGGGTGTTACATTTGTTAGCTCGCTCGTTCTAGACAAGTCAGAGTTGCCTGTCACACTATCCAAATTATCGTTTGGTATTTTGAATTTATGAACTTATGTAAATATGGCATGTATAGGCTAGTTTGATAGTAAAAGTTATGTTTTGGACTCATGATTTACGTATGAATTTGTATATAAGTTAAACCATGAGATTTGACTTATTTGGTACCATGTTTTCGTTGTGTATTTATGTGTTTGAATATGGTATGTTTTGGTATGATAATGTTTGAATGAAATTATGCAAAGGTAGTCTTGATTTATGGATGTTAAATGGATGAATTTTATATGTTACTATATAGGTATATGGACATGTAAATGGTAAGTTTAGATATAGCTTATAATGTGTATTGAAATGGTTGATTTGGTTGCCAATTGAATTGCTTAAATGTGGTCAAATTTGAATGTAAATGCTTATGTTTTAGGGTGGCAAATTTGGCTATTCAAATAGCCTATTTTTGTCCACACGGCCAGAGACACGGGCATGTGTCTCAGCCGTGTGTGACACACGATTATGTTGCACGACCGTGTGTCCCTAGGGTACCTTACGAATGAAAGTCAGTATACCCTTCAGTTTTGACACGCCCTAGACACATGGGCGTGTCTATTAGTTGTGTGTGGCACACGGGTGTGTGGCCGGCCGTGTGGACAAGTCAGTATGTATGCCCTATTTTTCACGGCTTAGACACATGGGCATGTGACCTTTGAAAAGTTGAAAATTTTCTAAGTTTCTGAATCTTTTATATGTTATCAAATTAGTCTTAAATGTATGATTAAAGTTTTAATATGATTGTTTTTAAATATATTAGAATGTGAATTATTGATGGTTACTGAAATGAGATAGAATTTGTTAAATGAATGTTCTGAATTGAGTTACAGGTTTGGTAATGCCTCTTAACCTATTCCGGCGATGGTTACGGGTTAGGGGTGTTACATTGTATTGGTATCGGAGCTACGATTTAGTCGATTCTAGGACTAACATGGCGTATGTGAGTCTAGCTATACATTTCATATATAAAACTGTGATAGTGTGACTACTCCTGACGTTCTTAAATGTGTTTTTATATAGTAATGGATCCTGAACGAGCTGTAGTGGACGACGTAGAAAGTAATGCGCCAACTCTCGCTCAAGGAGCAGCACCTACTAAATCTAGACCTGTGACGAGTGGTCATGGGGGTGAAGCTAAAAAATCCTTCTTTCAGATATTAAATGAGTGGTTCACACAGTATATACATATGAGCCCGGTTGTTTCACAACCTCCACCCCAACTTGTTCCCCAATCGATTCCAGTAGTTCCTCAAGGTATCGATTTTCTGCGATTGAATAAACCACCTGTTGATAGAATACAAAAACACGGGGCTGAGGAGTTTAGAACTACTACTAATGATGACCCTAAAAAGGTTGAATTTTGGCTTGAAAACACGATTCGGGAGTTCGATGAATTGTCCTGCACACTCGAAGAATGTATGAAGTGTGTGGTATCGTTGTTGAGAGATACTGCATATCAGTGGTGGAATACTTTGATATCTGTAGTTTCGCCAGAGCGAGTCACTTGGGATTTCTTTAAAGTTGAATTTAGAAAGAAATATATTGGTTAAAGATTTATCGATCAGAAGAGAAAAGAATCCCTTGCATTGAAGCAGGGTCATATGTCAACCACTAAATATGAAAGAGAGTTTGTTCGACTCAGTAAATATGCCCGTGAATATGTATTGTCTGAAGCTATAATATGTAAACGATTCGAGGATGGATTTAATTAAGAAATCAGAAAGTTGGTGGGAATTCTTGAGCTAAAAGAGTTTGTTGTTCTATTTGATCGAGCCTGTAAGGCTGAAGATCTGTGTAAAGAGCAAAAAAAAGCTGATTCTGAGGCTAGAGAGTCTAGAAAAAGATTTACGGGTAAATCACATCAATCGGCATCAAAAAAATTTAAAGAATATCACCTCGTTCTACAGCTTCTATGGGAATTTCTATCAAAGACAGAAATGCAAAACAATCAAGTTCAAAACCTTAGGCAACATCTGTGGCCAGTGCAGGAAGTGTTAGTAATATTGTATCTAAATGTAAACATTACAATAAGTGACATTACGGTGAATGCAGATTAGTGAGCGGAGTTTATTTTAAATGTGAATCTTTGGATCATTTTCTCCCTAATTGTCTAGAACAGTTCACAGCTGAAAGAGAACAACCAGTGAAAATAAGTAACACGGCTGCTAGAGGGAGACCACCCTGAAACACCAAAAATGTGAGTGGTAATCGAGGTGCTACGAGAGATTCGACTGTAAGATCCGAGGCACAAGCACGTGCCTAGGTTTATGCTATACGTGCACGAGAGGAAGCATCATCACCAGACGTTATCACTGGTACTTTTTCTCTTTTTGATACATATAGTTGAGTTGATAGATCCTAGATCAACCCATTCATATATCTATATGAATTTAGTATTTAAAAAGAGTTTACATGTCGAGTCTACAGAATTTGTAATTAAAGTATCGAATCCCTTAGGCAAGTTTATTTTAGTTGATAAAATTTGTAAGAATTGTCCTCTGATGATCAGGGGTTACTGTTTTCGGGCTGATTTGATGCTTCTACCATTTGATGTGTTTGATGTGATTCAGGGCATGGACTGGCTGACTATGTACGATGCAGTTGTGAATTGTAGACAAAAGATAATAGAATTGAAATGTCAAAATGGTGTGATTCTTTGGATTAATTCTAATGATTCGAATGGATTACCTACTGTAATATCGTCTATGTTAGCTCAGAAATACTTTAGAAAAGGCTATGATTCATATCTTAAGTATATATTGGATATGAAAGTGTTAGAATCAAAGATTGAATCAGTACCAGTTGTTTGTGAGTTCTCGGATGTATTTCCAGAAGAATTACCGGGATTACCACTGATCAGAGAAGTCAAATTGGGTATTGAGTTAATACCGAGAACAACTTTGATATCAATAGCTCCGTACAAAATGGCTCCAACAGAATTAAAAGAGTTGAAAGCTCAAGTGCAAGATTGATAGACAGAGGTTTTGTACAACCGAGTTATTCTCCTTGGGGTGCACCAGTACTGTTTGTGAAAAAGAAAGATGGCTCAATGCGCATGTGTATCGACTATAGACAGTTGAATAAAGTGACTATAAAGAACAAATACACTCTACCGTGAATTGATGACTTATTTGATCAGTTGAATGGGGCTATAGTATTTTTGAAGATTGATCTGAGATCAAGTTACTATCAGTTACGAGTTAAAGAGTTAGATGTGCCAAAAGCTACTTTCAGAACGAGGTATGGTCATTATGAATTCCTTGTTATGCCTTTCGGTTTAACTAATGCTCATGCCATTTTTATAGACTTGATGAATCGTATATTCAGATCGTATTTAGACAGATTTTTTGTGGTATTCATTGATGATATTCTGATCTATTCACGAGATGAATTTGAGCATACTGAGCATTTGAGAATTGTGTTACAAACTCTACGTGATAAGAAGTTATTTGTAAAGTTTAGCAAATGCGAATTCTGGCTTAAAGAAGTTGGATTCTTGGGGCATATTGTTTCAACCGACGGTATTAAAGTTGATCCGAGCAAGATTTCTATTATTGTTGACTGGAAACCTCTGAGAAACATAACTGAAGTTAGTAGCTTTTTGGGCTTAGCGGGATATTATCAAAGATTTGTGAAAGGCTTCTCAATGATTGCATCATTGATGATTCGACTACTACAAAAAGAAGTTAAGTTTGAATGGTCAGAAAAATGTCAGCAGAGTTTTGAACAGTTGAAAGTATTGTTAACAGAAGCACCATTTTTGGTTCAACCTGAATTAGGTAAGGAATTTGTAATCTATTGTGATGCATCACTAAACAGATTTTGTTGTATTTTGATGCAAGAGGGAAAAGTTATAGCTTATGCTTCTCGACAACTGAAACCACATGAAAATAATTATCCGACGCATGATTTAGAATTGGCTATGATTGTATTTACATTAAAGATTTGATGACACTATTTTTATGGTGAAAAATGTCACATTTATATGGATCATAAAAGCTTGAAATATCTTATGTCACAAAAAGATCTAAATTTGCGACAACGAAGATGGCTTGAGTTATTAAAAGATTATAACTTTGTGATTGATTATCACTCAGGAAAAGCTAACATAGTTGCTAATGCTTTGAGCCAAAAATCATTGTTTGTGTTACGAGCCATGAATACTCAGTTGATGATATATGATGATGGATTTATTTTAGCTGAATTGAAAGCTAAACCGGTATTTCTGCAACAAAAAAGTGAAGCTCATAGAAATGATAATGGACTGCAAGCTAAACGAATTCAATGTGAGTCTATTTCTAATTCAGAATTTCATATTGGAACTGATGATTGTTTAATATTCTGAAATACAATTTGTGTACCGAAAAATACAAAGCTTATTCAGAAAATTTTGCATGAAGACATAGTTGCTGCTTTTTCGTTCATCCGGGTAGTACCAAGATGTATAATGATTTGAAACAGCAGTATTGGTGGTCAGGAATGAAACGAGATATATAGGAGTTTGTATTGAAATGTTTGATTTGTCAACAAGTGAAAGCTGAACATTAAGTACCATCTGGTTTACTACAGCCTGTATTGATTCCTGAATGGAAATGGGATAGAGTCACTATGGACTACGTATCAGGACTACCCCTAACTCCAAAAAAGAAAGATGCTATCTAGGTTGTCGTTGATCAATTAACAAAAGCTACTCATTTCATACCGGTACGTACAGATTACTCTTTGGATAGACTAGTTGAATTATACTTGTCTAAGATCATACGATTACATGGTGTGCCACTGTCTATTATCTCTAATAGAGATCTGAGATTTACATCAAGATTTTGGAAGAAATTACAAGAAGCTCTTGGAACGAAATTGAATTTCAGCACAGCTTTTCATCCCCAGACAGCCGATCAGTCCAAAAGAGTTATACAGATACTTGAAGATATGTTACGTTGTCGCATTCTTGAGTTTGAAGGAAACTAGGAGAAATACTTGCCTTTAACTGAATTTGCATATAACAACAGTTTTCAAACAAGTATAAAAATTGCACCGTACGAAGTTTTATATGGTCACAAGTGTCGAACACCGTTAAACTGGACTGAATTGAATGAGAAAAAGATTCACGTGGTTGAATTAATTAGAGAAACAGAAGAAAAAGTAAAAATGATTCGTGATAGTTTAAAAGCAGCTTCAAATCGATAGAAATCTTATGCAGATTTGAAACGTAGAGATATTGAATTTCAAGTCGGAGACAAAGTGTTTCTAAAAGTGTTACTATGGAGAAAGGTTCTTCGATTCAATCGTAAAGGAAAGTTAAGTTTGCGATTTATCAGGCCATATGAGATTGTTGAAAGAATAGGGCCCGTAGCATATCCACTATCATTACCATCTGAGCTAGAAAAGATACATAATGTTTTTCATGTTTCAATGTTACGTCGGTATAGATCGGATCCGTCACATGTGATTTCTCCCGTTGATGTTGAGTTACAGACTAATTTATCATATAACAAAGAACCGATCAGGATTCTAACTCGGGAGATTAAAGAATTGAGGAATAAACATATAGCTCTTGTGAAATTTCTTTGGCATAAACATGGAATTGAGGACGCTATGTGGGCACCCGAGGAAGCTATGCAAAAATAGTACCTTAACCTCTTTACCAGTAAGATTTTTGGGGACAAAAATCCCTTAGGGGGGAGAGTTGTAACAGCCCGTTTTTAAGTCAAATCAGAAAAGTGGTTTCGAGACCACAAATTTCAAGTCAAAATATTTATTTTATCATTTAATAAGGTCTACATCATGATAGATAAATTATGTGAAAGTTTCGTACAGAAATTTTATTGTTTAAATGCTTAATTCGGTAAAAAGGACTAAATCATGTAACACGTAAAAGTTGAGTACTATTGTTTAAAGGTATTAAATAGCTATGGTTTATTAATATGGAAGTCCTTATAATGTTATTTGACCTTAATTTAACTTAGTAGACATTTATGTCCATGAATTTCATGATATAATAAGTTTAATTATAAGGTTATAACGGTAAATTATGTATTTAGCTAATAATAATAAAACAAAAACTTAATTTGGTGTCATCTTCTTGTTTCAACTGATTGTAAGAGAGAAAAATAAGGGTTTTTAAACTTTCATGGTTTTGGAAACTTCAATCCTTAATTAAAGTACAGTTTGAGCTCGATTTTTAATGATTTCTATGTTTTTGAAATCGTTGCAGCTTAATATAGCTAGCCCGAGCCTTCGTTTTTGAAATTGTTATAGATTTTGAGATATGTCATTGTTTAATACTTTGGTATTTTGAAGGTTCTTGTCAGATTATTAACGGTTGTTAATAGTTATACAAGTTTTATAAAGTGATTTTTGACAAAAATGAGAACTAGGGATTAAATTGTAAAAGAAAGAATTGTTTTGGTTGAAAATGTGAATAAAATGAAAATATGGGTTGTTATGTGATTATGTGAAATTTGGCTATACATCGGTTAAGGGTAAATTGCATAAATTTGCCATTTTGTGTATAAAGGACTAACTTGCAAAGTAGTCAAAAGTCTAGGGTAGATTTGTAATTTTGCCAAAAATGAATGTTTTAGGCTAAATTGAGTTGAATGATAATTAAATGAGTTAATTTGATATCATATAGATCAGGATAAGCAAATACCAGAATTAGATCGGGGGAAACGAAAAGTAGACGAGTAAATGCTAGTTTTCATCCAAGCAATCTAAGGTAAGTTCGTATAATTAGAATCAAACTTTACTATACTTGCAAAGGTTGAATTGAACGTATATAATTGAACTATTTGAGATATGATTGCCTTGATGATATATCGAATCTGTTACTGAGCCTTAGTTAAACTATGTGAATTCATTGGATACGAGTGACGTGTTACTGGAATTACTGAAATGGTCCATCTCCTGCATTTGTGTAGACTCACCATAGCTCATATGAGCTTACTGTTTCAGCTCGAAAGAGCTTACTATTCAGCTCAATAGAGCTTACTGTTTTCAGCTCAATAGAGCTTACTGTTATCAACTCATGAAGAGCTTACTCGCCATGTCTCGAAAGAGCATGTATGATGATGAATTGACAGATTTTTGACATTGTTCACTTGATTATCATTTGAAGTTCTAATAGATTCAAAGGGCCTAAATAATGTTATATGAACAAGTTATGGATTATGTATTAGTTAAATGACTAACTTGTGATGATATTGTGTGACTAGCATGCTTATATTGAATGGTTGGCATTATATTGTTGCTTTGATAACTTTAAATGGTAAGTTTAATTCTGAATTATACGGGCTTACGAAGTTTAGAAGCTTACACTGTTTCTATTTCTATGTCTTATAGAGGTTCGTTAGCTCACTCGTTTCGGACAAGTCGGAGTTGCACGTCACACTATCCAAATTTTCGTTTGGTACTTTGAATTTACGAACTTATGTAAATATGGCATTTATAGGCTAGTTTGATAATAAAATTTATGTTTTGGAATCATGGTTTGAATATGAAATTGTATATAAGTTAAGCCATGTGATTTGGCTTATTTGGTACCATGTTTTGGTTGTGTATTTATGTGTTTGAATATGGTATGTTTTGGTATGATAATGTTTGAATGAAATTATGCAAAGATAGTCTTGATTTATGGATGTTAAATGGATGAATTGTATATGTTACTATATAGGTATATGGACATGTAAATGGTAAGTTTAGATATGGCTTAAAATATGTATTGAAATGGTCGGTTTGGTTGCCAATTGAATTGCTTAAATGTGGTCAAATATGAATGTAAATGCTTATGTTTTAGGGTGGCAAATTTGGCTATTCAAATGGCCTATTTTTGTCTACACGGGCAGAGTCATGGGCGTGTGTCTCAGCTGTGTGCGACAGAAGGTTATGTTGCACGGCCGTGTGTCCACTGGGGTACCTTATGAATGAAAGTCAGTATACCCTCCAGTTTTGACATAGACTAGACACACGGGCATGTCTATTGGTCGTGTGTGGCACAGGGGCTGGCACACAGGCGTGTGGTTGGCTGTGTGGCCAATTCAGTAACCTCTTTAATTTTCACACAACCTTGCACACAGGCGTGTCTAAAGCCATGTGAGGCACAAGGCCTATTCACACGAGCGTGTGACCTCTAAAAAGTTGAAAATTTTCTAAGTTTCGAAACTTTTATATGTTATCAAATTAGTCATAAATGCATGATTAAAGTTTTAATATGATTGTTTTTAAATATATTAGAATGTGAATGATTGATGGTTACTGAAATGAGATAGAATTTGTTAAATTAATGTTCTGAATTTAGTTAAAGGTCTGGTAATGCCTATTAAACTATTCCGACTACGGTTAAGGGTTACGGGTGTTACAAGATCTCCAAAGAGTATGTATCTGAAAAGATGATGTAACAAGTAGGAAGGATAATTTTCCAATTTTTTGGTAAGCGCCTAACACACACAGTTAGTTTTTAGTTGGGTAATAATATTCTTCCAATATAGAAAAATTTCGGGGATGAAATTTTGTTAAGGGAAGGAGAGTTGTCACAACCCAAATCTAGCGGGTCCAAGGTTAAGATATGTTGTAGTGGAATAATCTAGTTGGCAAGGTGTAATCCACTAGATTACTTCTTTTGGCGAATACGTGTGGGTATATAACAACTGTCATGGCAATACGTGAAGATTATGTTCCAAGTTATTCTGCTATGTAAAGAGAAATATCTTGTTAAAGTAAAAAGGTAATTAAGGTATAAGTTATCGCCTAAGGTATAGTATGCATTGTTTGTCTGAAGCACTTTGCTAGCTGGCTTGTAAAGTGACTTGGTTAGGGACCAACAAGATTCACTGGTCAAATATCATTATTTCATAATTTTCATTTATGTTTCTCTGAGAACCGGCAAGCCATTAAAAGAGACAAATTATGGATTCAAGTGACACTTGTTAAGTTCCAATAAGTTAATTGAGTTATATATATGGCTGAGACTAATTTGGAGGGAAGTTCTTCTTCCATCAATATTACTCTTTGTTCCTTTTCTAAATCTAAATGTGATCTTCTCTTCGAGTTGGGAGATAAGATTTTTGGATTAATCAGTGGTTGTTCCATCGCCTAGTAAGTATTATAGCTTTGTATGTTAAGTGTTTGAAAGAGTACATTTGGAAAAGGTGTATGACTATTAAGTTGGAAGTACAAGGTTTTGCATTGGGGTTATTGGTGATTGAGATGATAGTAATTTGTATGTAATTGATTTTTAATGGTAATCTTATGTTCTTTAAGCAGTTGTTGCTGCTAGTTCGTGAAGGATGTTTGAGTCTAGAACTTTGAACTACAATGAGTGAGTACCAAGTGAGTTCTATCTTGAGTCTTATATATGGACTGTTCAAGTAGAAGTATATATATAAAGGATGATGATATCTATAATAATTGGTAAATGTATGAGTAAAGTAAAGATGAGGTATGTGTTATATGTATAAATTTCTATTGAAAAGAGTGTTGATTGGTAAGCATGCAGGTAAAATTTGATATACGTAAAACAAGAATCAATTAGGAATGCAAACAATTTTGGGTAAATGAATGTTGAACGTGTAACACCCCAAAATAAGGCCTAAGAGTTTTAAGGTATTTTAGGAATTTTAGCCTTAAAGTGTTTGGAATTATGCAACATGGTATATCGGTGATGTTTTTTACTGTAGTTTTTAAAAGGTCAAATCAATTTTTGAAAAAATCTTTTTAGAAAACTTTAAGTTTAGAAAAAAGGACTAATTTGTAACAGAGTCAAAATTGTGAGCTTTTAAGAGGCAATCAGACCAATTCTTTTTTAAATTGAACTTAAAAACCCCCATTCCCAGTTTTGTTTTCGCGATAGATTTTTTTTCCCAACAAAAAGCTTTGTCGTCCCTTGTTCTGCCTTACTCTTGCAGTCAATTTTTATTTCCAAATTCCATACTCTTGAATTCTTTCACTTTTCCAACATTAAACCTACATAATATTTCAAGAAAACGCCCAAAAATCTCATTGAAATCATCATCTTCCTCACGTGTGAATTTTTTGGGTTTTTGACAAAAGTCCAATTTTCTTCCATTAAAGGTAACCAATTATCTATCCATTAGTTTTTAATGTTATTGGCCCTTTGAAACTAAATTTTTAGCCACTAAGTCGGATGTTTTGATTAGAAGTCGAAAATAGGGTCGTTAATGGTGAATTCTAGATTTTCAAGTAAAAATGTGATTTCAAAGTGTTAATTAGTAGGTTTTGACATGATTAAGAGGTTCCTAAATTTGTTTTGAAGTTTCATTAAAGGTTCATTGAGTTTTAATGAATTTTCGTGAAAATAGTCAAAACTTGTCAAAAAATGTTGATACCATGAATTATATAGTTTTGTATAGTTTAAAGGTTGGAAATTAGTTCTAGGAAAATTATACAATGAACGAAATTGGTTTTAGGCAAAAATATTGAGTACAGACCGAGATATTCGAATTTAAATTTTGATATGTTAAAGGTTTTTGTTACATAGGGACATAGCTTTGGCTTATGTTTTTTGTTGCTTATGGTGAGTCCTTAACTAATTTCTATATGTTGTGTTGTTGTGTGAATTGTTGTGTTAAAGTTATGGATTCTCTAGGACCATCTACAAGCTAGGAAAGGCTAGTTTGAGGTTTCAATATTTCAGCGAAAGTGAATTGGTGAGTGTTTAGATTAACTGCTTGTGGACATGATTAAATGTGTTGTTAGGGAATATAGTTGTAGCCTAAACCCCTACTCTAAATTCTGAGTGTAAGTTCTCTTGTTCTCTTGTTTAACTTGTGTATTATGTGCTCGTTAAATTATGAAAATGTGTATTAAGATGATATGTTGTTACATGTGTTATGTGCTTGTGATTAATATTGTGGAATTACATATGTGAACATGTTAAACAAGCTAAGTGTTAGTAATAATGTTGTGCTTATTATGTAAATGTGCAGTGAAAGTGATCGAAAATTGCTAAGTAAGATGTGTGTTTAAATATGGATATTTTGGACTTGTCACACTTGAGACCAGTGGATATAGTTGGCATACCATAGGATTGTGAGTACTCACCTATATGTATAGTGATTTTGGGCGTTGAGGCCCTGAGACATGTTGAAAGGATAAGGTAATGTGGCTAAGCTCCATTCAACGAGACATGTGAGGGAAAATAAGGAGAGTGTTAGTTATATGCTTCATTTATGGGACATGTTTGACTCTATGAGTCTATAGTGCCCACTTTTATGTTTCATAGCCCAAGCGCAAAATTATCCTAAATTATAAATATGTATTGTAATGTATGCATGAATGTGAATATATTGACTTTGTAAATAGGCTATTGAATATGCAAAAGATGTAAAATGTGTCAACTAAGTTGAGGCTGTTATAATTACGCTACTTATATGTTTCACTAATGCTTGATGAACTATTTGCATGGTAGTTGTTCTAGGCATTCACTAAGCTTGTTAAGCTCACCCACTCCTTTCTTAAACCATTGTAGATTAGTCGTGTGCTAGTGTGAGCGGTGTGGTTTCTAAGGGGTAATCCAAGCCAAATCTCTAGTGGTTATTCGTAGGTGTTTATTTGCTTATTTGTGTTCTGGGAACTAAAGACAATGTGGTAGACTATATGCTAGTTTTTACTATGATTTTTAAGTTGTTTACACGGTTACTTTGCTTAGGACTTGTGGACTTTCCATTTGAATTACTTGCTCAGTCATGATTATGATGTTTTGGACTATTACTTTAGACATTTTAGGGACCATTTGATAAATTGAATGATACATGATGATTAAACAT
Source organism: Gossypium arboreum (assembly GCF_025698485.1). NCBI lineage: Eukaryota > Viridiplantae > Streptophyta > Magnoliopsida > Malvales > Malvaceae > Gossypium > Gossypium arboreum. The sequence continues at coordinate 51,530,982 of NC_069072.1, read as the reverse complement.
TAGTTGGTATGAATTATAAGCTTGTAATTATTGTATTTTTTATGTCTGGAGTAGAGGTATCGATATTTGGGTTTTAATATCGATACCTCCAAGTTTTTGAAAGTGTAGGAAGTTGGTAACGTAATTTGATATCGATACCTTATCACAAGTATCGATACTCAGGGTAAAATAATTGATACTTTTCAAAAGGCACCGATAATTTCTGAGACTTTGACTTCTTGTGAGAAATAGAATGCAAGTTTGGTATCGATTTTGCAAGAGGTATCAATACCACTTGAGAGAAATATCGATACCTCACCATAAGTATCGATACTATAACACTCCTAACCTGTATCAGTCGTCGGAATGGGGTTATGAGGTATTACCGGAAAAAACACAAATACTAATGAAAAGTACACCTTTTTTTTTTTTTGCATGCTTATTATTAAGCTTATGTACATTCACACATCAAATCAACAACAACCATATTAAACAACTTATTAATTATCTATATAAGAAACATTATCAAGCATCAACAAATGGTCAATTATAATTGTCATATAAAATTTACATAATTATTACTATACATTAACAAAGCCACATATCAACTTATATCAAATCATCTTGCTTAAAAAATAACTTAAGTTATCATTCAATAAATCATTTACTAAAGCTTTAGCAAAATAAATATAACATACTAAATACATATACCTATTTAATATCAACTTCATTTTTTTATAACACTTAACAAGCATGAAACATATCAAAGATTTAAACTAAATAATCAAGCATATTAATTCATCTTTCACATGAACAGATCAAATATACATAAAATATTTGTCCAACATTCTAGCATACCAAAACCAATTTTAAAATGCTATTATCATTTATTACACACAGTAACAAAAGTCACATTTTAAACTAATTTATTATTATCATATTAGGCTATGTACATATATAAACATATATGTAGTCGAATTGAACCACTATTAATCACAAATACATGTTACTCCAATTATCTAATATCCACCTAAAGCTAATTCACCCTGTTCGCCAAATTAAACATGGTCATTTTACAAGCTATTCATTATGCTTAACATCTCATTTATAATCAATGATCAAAGGAAATAAACTAATATCTATATCTATTTCATTCCATAATTGAATATCTATTTCATTCCATAATTGAATATCAACACTTCAAAACATAGTTATTTACCTAATATATCCCACTTATAAATCATGTAATTTACTCAACAAAATATACATCCACAATTTCCCTTCAAATCAAATTTTCCATTTACATATACTTTGGCATAACCTTATCACCATTACCACAAGTATCAACCATGATTCACATATATATATATATACAAATACCGAACCATTAATCAAGTATACTCATTACCTTAATTCATCATTTAGCCAAATATATTCATCAACCAAATTTAACCATTACTATCTAATACAAGACATATCCAAATCATTTTAACTAAAGATAACATTAAAAACATAATTCATACTCATGTAAATACCAAAGTCGATTTAACCAAACCACATCCAAATTCACCAACCATTATCAATAAATATAACACATATAAAACTTGACTAAAGTCTTATATACTCTCATAACATATTAGCCATTTTCGCATGGCTTAATATACACACAACTTCAAATAAACTAACATAAAGGCTAGTCTATACATGCCATAAGTTTGAGTTCAAATTAAAAAAGTACTAACACAGTCGATAGTGTGATAGATTTCTCTGACGACCCCCGAGTCTGTTACTAGATCCAAAACCTATAAAACAAAAAGTAAATATACACATAGTAAGCTTTCACAGCTTAGTAAGTCATAAGCAAATATATATCTAAGAATGCATATTAACATTATAATAACAAGGTAGAATCAACCTATTTTCATCCAAGAATACATATTCATGCTCGTAACTCATAAATCATCTCATAAAAAAATTACATTTTATAATCATAAGGCCGAATATGTTCAATCATATATGCATAGAATTCCATTTGCATCATACATAATTTATATCACATTTTGAAATGTCTATCTTACCATATTTTCATATAAGCATTTAACAAACTCATTCCTAAACTTTTTAGCTCTATTACACATTCGATCATAACTTATCATTGCTTGTTTAATCGTTCAGAATTAATAGGATATTCGAATAATCACATATTTTTTACAATGCCAACGTCCCTGATGTTGTCTAACATGTAATCTCATATCGATGCCACTGTCCCAGACAGGGTCTTACTCTTAAACACATATTGATGCCAACATCCCAGGCGTTGTCTTACACATAATCACATATCGATGCCAACGTCCCAAATGTGGCCTTTCACGTAATCACATGTCTCATATACATCCACATATCAAATACACATATGTTCATTAACAAAGTTATCATTCACTTCCAAGGTCACAATATCATAATATAGTCGAATATATATATCTATTTATATATATATCCATGATTCACACTTTAATATCACATACATATATCATTTAGCCGAATATAGATTTGCAATTAATATACATATAATCAACATTTTAACATGTAGAGCTCATGTCATCACTTCAAATACCAAAACTTATTCATTACTTTATCATCAAACATAAATTATTGTTCATTACTCAATGTCGATTCATAATTTGCTTCTAATTATTACAATTATTTATAAATCACATGTATTGAAATTTAATAACATCTATTTGCTTAGAAACTTACCTCGGATGACGAAAAATCGGAACGAGATGACTAGTAGACAACTTTAGTTTTCCCCCGATCCAAATCTGATTTCTTTGGTTGTTGATTTTAATCAAGCTTCAATATTGCGGAATACCTAAGCTTTCTTTCTTTCTTTTCTTTTTAATGTTTAGGTCACCAAGAAATAAAATGAACACTTGTGTTTATTTTATGTTTTATGATAACATATATGTTATTTATTATTTTACATTTTTAACCTTAAATAAAATATAAAATCGTTATGTTTAATGGCTATAACCGTCCAATTTAAGCTAACATGGTAATATTGCATTATAAATGCCTCCATTTTTAAAGACAACAACAATTTGGCCCTTACAAATTAAACCATCAAATTTTCATTTTACGGGATTAAGCCCTTTTTATTAAATTGGACACTCAAACGACAAAATTAAATCACAAAAATTTCACAGATATTAATTCACACATAATAAATATAGAAAATAATTTTTAAATATTTTTCTAACTCGGATTCGTGGTCCCGAAACCACCATTCCAATTAGGGTCTAAATCCGGCTGTTACAACTCTCCCCCCTTAGCAATTTTCGTCCCTGAAAATCTTACTGATGAATAGATTCGGATAATGTTCTTTCATTGCATCTCTCTTACTTAATGTCAATGGTAATCCGGATATAAAATCTATCATGACTCTGTCCCATTTGCATTCAAGTATCATGATCAACCGAAACAATCCAAAAGGTACTTGATGCTCGACTTTTACTTGCTGACAGACTAAACATTTCGAAACAAAGTCAGAAATATCTTGTTTCATACCATACCACCAATATAGTTGTTTCATATCATTAAAAATTTTCGTACTACCCGGGTGAACAGATAACCGACTACTGTGAGCTTCTTTCAAAATCATCTAAATCAACTCTGAATTTCTTGGGACAAGTATTCAGTTTCTGAACCTCAAACAACCCTCGGCATCAACTCTGAACTCTGAATCAATATTCAAGTCACATTGAGCTCGCTTCGCTAACAAATCATCATCCATTTTCTGAGTATCACAAATCTATTGAACAAATAACGGTCTTGCTTTTAATTTAGTTATTATCAAACCAACATTAGACATAGCCATATGTGCATTCATTGCACACAAAGCAGACAGTGATTTTCAGCTTAGAGCATCAGCAGCAACATTAACTTTTCCTGGATGATAATCAATCACAAGCTCGTAGTCCTTATGGCTTAACCTAGCTAATGAGGGGACTATTTTGCAAATTTGTTGAAAGTCTAGGGTTTTACCATGAGAGTATTTATGTTGTTTGTTGAATTTTTATGAAAGAAAATGAATCATGGCGGTGAAATAAATAACTTTTGTGAAAGGGAAAGGGATTTTCATGATGGACCATTTTGTAATGTTGGTTAAATAGATTGTAATTGTGTGAAATAATGGGAATTTTGGGCTGCTTCTAGTATACAAAGAATTCAGCCAGGCTTGATTAGTGAGAAAATTTGATTAAAATTGTTTTACGAGCCTAGGGGCAATGTAATAGCCCGATTTTGGGCCTAGTCAGAATAGTGGTTTCGAAACCACAAATCCGAGGTCAAAAAATTATTTTAATATTATTTTATGTGTTATAGCATGATTATATGAGTGCATGAAAATTTTGGTGAATTAATTTTAGCATTTGTGAGCTTAATTGCGAAAAAGAAATAAATCACATAAAGGGAAAAAGTTTTGTTTTACTACCCAAATATGTTAAATAGCTAGGGAACCAAAATTGGAGGTCTTTAAAGTGAAAATAGGCCCTTTTGGGGAGTGATGGCCAGTCATAGGGGCAACATAATTTGAAAAGTCAAAGGTTGGTGGCATTACGTGACTTTTTTTGGTAATAAAATAAAATAAGGAAAAAGGTTGTCATCTTTTTCATTTCTTCTTCATCAACCACCGAAAATGGAAGCAAATATAGGGGTTTTGAAGCTCAAATTTTCAGCAACTTAAATTGTGACACCCCAAATTTGACCCTAGTCGAAAAGTGGTTTCGGGACCACAAGACCGAGTCATAAAAATAATTAGCTGTCATATTTAATGCTCATTATATGTACATATGCATGTGTGAAAAATTCATGTTTGAATTTTGTTAATTGTGAGTGAATTTTATTAAATAGGACTTATGTGGGAAAATTTAGAAATGTGCTAGGCAAATGTAAGTGGCCTATTTATGCATGTTGCAAAATAATTGTACTTGCATGTCAAATTCCCCACTCTAGAGGAAGTGGCCGGCTATGATGGTATGGGATACAAAAAAATATGCATTTTGTATTAATATTATAATGACTACATGGTTTTATAATAGGAAATAAGTATTAGAAAAAAAAAAGAAAAGAAAGCCATACATTCTCACCTTGTTCTTGCCGAATGTTGGAGAAAGAAAGAAGAAATATGCTTTGAGGATTTCAGCAAGATAGCAAGCTAAAATCCAAGGTATGTGCATTGGGTCATAGAGAAAATTGAATCAAAATTGGTTGATCTTTGTCCTCCATTGCCGTAGCCTAAAGGGAGGGAGAGGAAAGTTTGGTTGCTTTGATTTTTGGCTTAGAAGATGGCTAGAGTAAGGTATGTGTTGAACGATTCTTGAAAATCTATGCATGTTTGAGATGATTAGTTCAAACTCTACTTGTTCCATAGATTAAACTTAGAATTTTGAGGTTTGAGATTCGGTCAATAAGCTTGAAACTCATAGTAGTTTGTTTTGGTAAGCTTGGTATATGGATGTTATGTGTTTTGGTATTAGATGGGAAATGGTTGATGTAATGATCATTATGTGTATACATTTTCATAGCATGTTTAATTGGTTCGGCTAAGGTTTTGAATAGGTAAAACATATATGAATCGGTTGTTGTGTTTATTACGGGTAGTAATATGTGAACTAGCGGTCAATGATATAAGGCTGTGTTCGAATGTGATTAAGTTAATGACATTCGGTTATGAGATGGATGACATGAATTATATTTATGAGCTACATTGTGATTCGACACTTACGAATATATGCATTTGGTTGTAAGTATTCAGTTACCATGATAAGACACTCGTTTATGTCATAAAAGTTAGTTTCATAAGCGAACTATTACATGGTATTAGCACACATAAGTGTTTGGCATTATCGTGTGACTTATGTAGTTGTCTTGAATTTGATATCCGGTGTTGATTTGATTAATCACTTTGTAAATATTTATAAAAATATTAGTTTGAATAAAGTATCGATATGTGATTGCCAAATGTGATTGTTAAGTGAATAATATTGGTTAAGTACTTAAGCAAATCTATCGTTTTAATTAAGCTTAAGAGCAAAGAGGATCAAAGTCGGATAGGGGAAAAGAGGAAGTAAACGAATAGCCGTGGATATCTAGTCGTCGACCACCTTCGAGGTAAGTTTTAAGTGATTAAACGTTGAGTAAATTCAATCATAATAGGACATAATGAGTTGATTTAATAAGATATGATGTGGCCATGATATGTCTTAAACCCAAATGGTAAGTTCATAAGTGTTTGGACTTGGAAATTTAAGAGCAAATTGTAATAATTTGCTTGGACAGCAGCAGTAATGTGATTTTAGAAAATCACTATAAATTGTTGGTGTGGAATTATAGGCTGAATAAAATATTTAATCAAAGCTTTGTTGGTCTAGTTTCTTATAAAAGAGACCGTGGAAGCAAAGAAATTTCCTATAAAGAGATATTTAAAGTTGTGCGGGACAGTGTCGGAATGACTACGAAATCCCCTGTTCTGTTTTTGTAAAATCATTATAATTTGTGCAAAAATGGTTATAAGATAAGATTTATATGCTTAGACTCCTTAATGAGTCTAGTTTCAAATGGAATCAAATAGCACACATTATGAATTTTGTACAATGAAAAATTTGATTCGTAGCGAAGAGTGGTCAGATTAGTCAAACAGTGAAACAGGGGAAACTTTAAGAAAAATCTGGTATTGATTGGCCAAACCAAAAATTCTGAAAATTTCATAGATGGAAGATACATGAGTCTATATTATGAGAAAATTAACAGCAAGTGAATTGGAGTCTTGTAGCTCCGGGTATAAATAATTTAGTGACCATTGCTCAGGAAAACAGCTCGTAGCGAATATGTGATTTTGTTGTAAACATGGATAAAAACTTGTTTTAGTTGCTCATAAGCTATTGATTGATCCCATACTTGAATTCTAAATTGTGATATTGTAAAATGATACATGAGTGTTAGATGGATCTTTGATATCAAAATTTGTGAAATCGTAAGTTCTTGAGTAATAGAGCTTAAACTATGATTTGATTAGATCATGTCTCAAGAAAATCGAAATCATGCTCTTTGTGTGTGGATATTGAACCGAAATGTGCAAGTGTGAAAATGTATATATATGTGTGATAAGGCCTAATGGCCGACGTGATGAATGTGAAAATGTATATATATGTGATAAGGCCTAATGGCCGAGTGATGAATGTGAAAATGTATATATATGTGTGATAAGGCCTAATGGCCGATGTGATGAATGTGAAAATGTATATATATGTGTGATAAGGCCTAATGGCCGATGTGATGAATGTGAAAATGTATATATATGTGATAAGGCCTAATGGCCGATGTGATGAATGTGAAAATGTGTATATATGTGATAAGGCCTAATGGCCGATGGGATGAATGTGAAAGTGTATATATATGTGATAAGGCCTAATGGCCGATGTGATGAATGTGAAAATGTATATATATGTGATAAGGCCTAATGGCCGACGTGATGAATATGAAAGTGTATATATATATATGTGGTAAAGCCGAATGGCTAATGTGAATGTTGTAACATGTGATTAAGTGTACATGAAACTTGGGAATATGTTCCGGGTGAGACCCGATGACTACGTGTGGAGATTATGTCCGGGTACGACCCGATGACCACGTGTGGAGATTATGTCCGGGTAAGACTTCGTAATAAGAATTGCTTATAAATATACGCAATGCGAAAGGTTAAACAGGTATGTACTCCAAGTTTATATATGATGCATACGAGAGCAATCTATGGGACTATTCCTATGATTATGTGACCTCGGATTTGTGTGAGAGGTTATGTGAAATCATATGATATATTTATGTCACATGAGCTCACTTTTATGTGAGAGTTTATCTGCTTATTGTATATGATGAGATGTGCATATTCGGTAAAGGGATGGTATGCCCGAAGGAAGAGTGAAATAAAAATACGAACAACTATGTTATAATTTGATTGTTATCTGTTGACACTGCTTAAAACTTACTAAGCATTGTAATGCTTACTCAGTTTACTCTGTTTCCTCGCCTTATAGGTCTCATTCGAAGCTACTGAGGCTCGGGGATCGTCAAGCAACTAGTCACACTATCACTATCCACTGTTTGGTACTGCTATGTTTTGGAATATCTTATGGCATGTATACAATAGACTAGTAGTGAGAGGATATTTTGGTTAATGTATAGGACTACTCTTTCGTTTGTTGGTCATAGACCCTTTGATTTTGTATAAATTTGGATAGCCATGCGAAAATGGCTTGTATACACTTTGGCATGGTATCATAATCATTTTGTATGTTGTTCATTAAGAGATGTGGAAATGTTTGGAATCGATTAGCCCTTGGAATGGTTAATCGTGATCATCTTTTGTGCCATGTATGCTAAAGGGGCTAGTTGAATCAAGGAAATTATGAAGTAGGTAAAATCTACCTTAAGGACAGAGGCTGACAGCTGAAGTGATGTGGATGTGAAAAATCACTAAAAAAAGTAGGAATGGAATTAAATAGTGAATAAATTATGTAAATGAACCTTGATGAATCTACTTTCATATGGAAGAAACGAAACGGTCATATGAGTTGTATGTTAAGAGATATTTAGGTTTTCGTGAAACAGGGCCAGAACGGTTTCTGGATTCCCTGTTCCGACTTTGGAAATTCATTGTAAATTAACCAGAGATAATTAGGAGTCATGCCATATATGTATAGATTCCTCTTTGAGTCTAGTTTCTATAGAAACAAACGGAATCAGTACTGAAGCTCTTTACAGGGAGATATCCAGGTCGTAATGCATGAAGGTCAGTGTAGTCGCACCCTGTAACAGGGGAGACTTTAACTAATAAACTGTACTAATTGGCCCGACCAAAAATTCTTGAAAAAAAATTTGTAGATGCATATATGAGTCTAGTTTCAGGAAAAAATTACGAAACTGGTTTTCGAGTTTTGGAACTCAAGATATGATTTTTAAAGTGACAGTGACGCAGTTAGCGAACTGCCTGGAAAATTTTTAAAATGGACGGTGAAGGTGAATGGTTTAAGCCGTTAACCCCTCGTGTCCGACTCCGGCAGCGGACTCGGGTACGGGGTGTTACAATTTTATTGGTATCAGAGCTACGGTTTAGTCGTTTCTAGGACTAACGTAGCACGCGTGAGTCTATTTATACATGCCATAAAGTGATAAAATGATAGTGTGATGATTTTTAACTATGAAAAGGTGGTTGTTGTATTGTAATGAATCTTGATCCCGATCGAGCTGTAGCAAGCTTCTGACTATGAGAATTTGCGACATAACTTCACTTAGATATGCCTAAATTATTAAGTTGATCAGGTACGTATCATGTACTCGTATTTGAATTTCGATTCGGATTGAATTAAGGGTATGAGTGATGCAATTTTGAAAGAGTGTTATGACTATAAATGTGATTTTTGTTTGTGGCTATGGAACTGGAAGTTGAATGGTCGATAAGCATGTTGTGTTTGTATTCAAGTAATGTAAATGATATACTAATGTGTATTGCTATATGTGTATATGTACATGAGAATTGAGAATGATGTATCCGGACTAAGTTCCAAAGAGCATTCGTGCTAATGATATATTCGGGCTAAATTCCAAAGAGCATTCGTGCTAATGATGTATCCGGACTAAGTTCCGAAGAGCATTCGTGCTAATGATATATCCGGACTAAGTTCCGAAGAGCATTCGTGCTAATGATATATCCGGGCTAAATTCCGAAGAGCATTCGTGCTAATGATGTATCCGGACTAAGTTCCGAAGAGCATTCGTGCTAGTGATGTATCCGGACTAAGTTTCGAAGAGCATTCGTGCTAGTGATGTATCCGGGCTAGGTCCCGAAGAGCAATCATGCTGGTGACGTGTATTCGGGCCTTCGTGCCTAGTAGGCTTCGTGCCTGTAATTTGAGCAAAGTTTAAGTGTTCATTACTATACGAATTCAAATTTAAATGAGATGATATGTTTAAAAGTGTACATACATAATGTTTATCGACTTGGTTAAGTCATTTCAATGTGTAATAACGAATGAATAAGAGCACTATGTGTGTGAATGATTGGAGGCACTTGTGTGTGTGTAAATCCCTTTAACCGAGCACTATGAGTGCGAGATCGGTCGATGGGCACTAAGTGTGTGAAATGGAATTAAGTAAGACCTCCTAAATGGGACGAAGGCATTGATTTGAGATAGTGTGTAAGACCATGTGCAGGACATGGCATCGGCTCGATATGTGAGCATATGTAAGACCATATCTAGGATATGGCATTGTAAGAGCCATATGTGCTATTGCTAAATGACCCCTATTTTTTTTGTTAATCATATTCAAGAAATTATTTCGATTAAGTTCAACATTTGAAAGCCTGTAAGAGTTTTTGATGAATGCTGATAATTTTGGATATATGGGTTATGTGCTAAAATAAATCCCATGCCGGTATACTATATGAGGCTTTATGCCAAATCGGTTGTATACGGGTATCGTTAACGGTGATTAAATGTGCTAAATGAATTCAATGTTCAGGTATGCGGAAGTTGATTTTCTGTTGGAAATAGGTGAAGTTGAATAGTGAGATATGATGGAGTTATAAAGGATATTTATTGGGATGTTTGAGTATATGTGTACTTTCGGTCAGGTTACAGCTTATACATGAATGAAAATGTGGGATGATGATGTGAATTATACATGTTAATATGTGCATACTTGTAGAAATGTTTATGTATTTGTTTTAAGATAAGAAAATGATTTTATAGATTGATGCGAAATCAATAATGAATTACAATTGCTATCGATGAGCTAATGTTTATATGAATATAATTCAATAAGAGGACGTTATCCTAAACTATGCATCGGTAGAAATTTTCGGGGACGAAAATCCCTAAAGGGGGGAAGAGTTGTGACACCCCTAATTTGACCCTAGTCGAAAAGTGGTTTCGGGACCACAAGACCGAGTCATAAAAATAATTAGCTGTCATATTTAATGCTCATTATATGTACATATGCATGTGTGAAAATTTCATGTTTGAATTTTGTTAATTGTGAGTGAATTTTATTAAATAGGACTTATGTGGGAAAATTTAGAAATGTGCTAGGCAAATGTAAGTGGCCTATTTATGCATGTTGCAAAATAATTGTACTTGCATGTCAAATTCCCCACTCTAGAGGAACTGGCCGGCCATGATGGTATGGGATACAAAAAAATATGCATTTTGTATTAATATTATAATGACTACATGGTTTTATAATAGGAAATAAGTATTAGAAAAAAAAAGAAAAGAAAGCCATACATTCTCACCTTGTTCTTGCCGAATGTTGGAGAAAGAAAGAAGAAATATGCTTTGAGGATTTCAGCAAGATAGCAAGCTAAAAATCCAAGGTATGTGCATTGGGTCATAGAGAAAATTGAATCAAAAATTGGTTGATCTTTGTCCTCCATTGCCGTAGCCTAAAGGGAGGGAGAGGAAAGTTTGGTTGCTTTGATTTTTGGCTTAGAAGATGGCTAGAGTAAGGTATGTGTTGAACGATTCTTGAAAATCTATGCATGTTTGAGATGATTAGTTCAAACTCTACTTGTTCCATAGATTAAACTTAGAATTTTGAGGTTTGAGATTCGGTCAATAAGCTTGAAACTCATAGTAGTTTGTTTTGGTAAGCTTGGTATATGGATGTTATGTGTTTTGGTATTAGATGGGAAATGGTTGATGTAATGATCATTATGTGTATACATTTTCATAGCATGTTTAATTGGTTCGCTAAGGTTTTGAATAGGTAAAACATATATGAATCGGTTGTTGTGTTTATTACGGGTAGTAATATGTGAACTAGCGGTCAATGATATAAGGCTGTGTTCGAATGTGATTAAGTTAATGACATTCGGTTATGAGATGGATGACATGAATTATATTTATGAGCTACATTGTGATTCGACACTTACGAATATATGCATTTGGTTGTAAGTATTCAGTTACCATGATAAGACACTCGTTTATGTCATAAAAGTTAGTTTCATAAGCGAACTATTACATGGTATTAGCATACATAAGTGTTTGGCATTATCGTGTGACTTATGTAGTTGTCTTGAATTTGATATCCGGTGTTGATTTGATTAATCACTTTGTAAATATTTATAAAAATATTAGTTTGAATAAAGTATCGATATGTGATTGCCAAATGTGATTGTTAAGTGAATAATATTGGTTAAGTACTTAAGCAAATCTATCGTTTTAATTAAGCTTAAGAGCAAAGAGGATCAAAGTCGGATTGGGGAAAAGAGGAAGTAAACGAATAGCCGTGGATATCTAGTCGTCGACCACCTTCGAGGTAAGTTTTAAGTGATTAAACGTTGAGTAAATTCAATCATAATAGGACATAATGAGTTGATTTAATAAGATATGATGTGGCCATGATATGTCTTAAACCCAAATGGTAAGTTCATAAGTGTTTGGACTTGGAAATTTAAGAGCAAATTGTAATAATTTGCTTGGACAGCAGCAGTAATGTGATTTTAGAAAATCACTATAAATTGTTGGTGTGGAATTATAGGCTGAATAAAATATGTAATCAAAGCTTTGTTGGTCTAGTTTCTTATAAAAGAGACCGTGGAAGCAAAGAAATTTCCTATAAAGAGATATTTAAAGTTGTGTGGGACAGTGTCGGAATGACTCCGAAATCCCCTGTTCTGTTTTTGTAAAATCATTATAATTTGTGCAAAAATGGTTATAAGATATGATTTATATGCTTGGACTCCTTAATGAGTCTAGTTTCAAATGGAATCAAATAGCACACATTATGAATTTTGTACAATGAAAAATTTGATTCGTAGCAAAGAGTGGTCAGATTAGTCAAACAGTGAAACAGGGGAAACTTTAAGAAAAATCTGGTATTGATTGGCCAAACCAAAAATTCTGAAGATTTCATGGATGGAAGATATATGAGTTTATATTCTGAGAAAAGTAACGGCAAGTGAATTGGAGTCTTGTAGCTCCGGGTATAAATAATTTAGTGACCATTGCTCAGGAAAACAGCTCGTAGCGAATATGTGATTTTGTTGTAAACATGGATAAAAACTTGTTTTAGTTGCTCATAAGCTATTGATTGATCCCATACTTGAATTCTAAATTGTGATATTGTAAAATGATACATGAGTGTTAGATGGATCTTTGGTATCAAAATTTGTGAAATCGTAAGTTCTTGAGTAATAGAGCTTAAACTATGATTTGATTAGATCATGTCTCAAGAAAATCGAAATCATGCTCTTTGTGTGTGGATATTGAACCGAAATGTGCAAGTGTGAAAATGTATATATATGTGTGATAAGGCCTAATGGCCGACGTGATGAATTTGAAAATGTATATATATGTGATAAGGCCTAATGGCCGATGTGATGAATGTGAAAATGTATGTATATGTGTGATAAGGCCTAATGGCCGATGTGATGAATGTGAAAATGTATATATATGTGTGATAAGGCCTAATGGCCGATGTGATGAATGTGAAAATGTGTATATATGTGATAAGGCCTAATGGCCGATGTGATGAATGTGAAAATGTGTATATATGTGATAAGGCCTAATGGCCGATGGGATGAATGTGAAAGTGTATATATATGTGATAAGGCCTAATGGCCGATGTGATGAATGTGAAAATGTATATATATGTGATAAGGCCTAATGGCCGACGTGATGAATATGAAAGTGTATATATATATGTGGTAAAGCCGAATGGCTAATGTGAATGTTGTAACATGTGATTAAGTGTACATGAAACTTGGGAATATGTTCCGGGTGAGACCCGATGACTACGTGTGGAGATTATGTCCGGGTACGACCCGATGACCACGTGTGGAGATTATGTCCGGGTAAGACTTCGTAATAAGAATTGCTTATAAATATATGCAATGCGAAAGGTTAAACAGGTATGTACTCCAAGTTTATATATGATGCATACGAGAGCAATCTATGGGACTATTCCTATGATTATGTGACCTCGGATTTGTGTGAGAGGTTATGTGAAATCATATGATATATTTATGTCACATGAGCTTACTTTTATGTGAGAGTTTATCTGCTTATTGTATATGATGAGATGTGCATATTCGGTAAAGGGATGGTATGCAGAAGGAAGAGTGAAATAAAATACGAACAACTATGTTATAATTTGATTGTTATCTGTTGACACTGCTTAAAACTTACTAAGCATTGTAATGCTTACTCTGCTTACTCTGCTTCCTCCGCCTTATAGGTCTCATTGCTTGAAGCTACTGTGCTCGGGGATCGTCAACAACTAGTCACACTATCACTATCCACTGTTTGGTACTGCTATGTTTTGGAATATCTTATGGCATGTATAGAATAGACTAGTAGTGAGAGGAAATTTTGGTTAATGTATAGGACTACTATTTCGTTTGTTGGTCATAGACCCTTTGATTTTGTATAAATTTGGATAGCCATGCGAAAATGGCTTGTATACACTTTGGCATGGTATCATAATCATTTTGTATGTTGTTCATTAAGAGATGTGGAAATGTTTGGAATCGATTAGCCCTTGGAATGGTTAATCGTGATCATCTTTGTGCCATGTATGCTAAAGGGCTAGTTGAATCAAGGAAATTATGAAGTAGGTAAAATCTACCTTAAGGACAGAGGTTGACAGCTGCAGTGATGTGGATGTGAAAAATCACTAAAAATAGTAGGAATGGAATTAAATAGTGAATAAATTATTTGAATGAACCTTGATGAATCTACTTTCATATGGAAGAAACGAAACGGTCATATGAGTTGTATGTTAAGAGATATTTAGGTTTTCGTGAAACAGGGCCAGAACGGTTTCTGGATTCCCTGTTCCGAATTTGGAAATTCATTGTAAATTAAACAGAGATAATTAGGAGTCATGCCATATATGTATAGATTCCTCTTTGAGTCTAGTTTCTATAGAAACAAACGGAATCAGTACTGAAGCTCTTTACAGGGAGATATCCAAGTCGTAATGCATGAAGGTCAGTGTAGTCGCACCCTGTAACAGGGGAGACTTTAACTAATAAACTGTACTAATTGGCCCGACCAAAAATTCTAGAAAAAAAATTTGTAGATGCATATATGAGTCTAGTTTCAGGGAAAAATTACGAAACTGGTTTTCGAGTTTTGAAACTCAAGATATGATTTTTAAAGTGACAGTGACGCAGTTAGCCAACTGCCTGGAAAATTTTTAAAATGGACGGTGAAGGTGAATGGTTTAAGCCGTTAACCCCTCGTGTCCGACTCCGGCAACGGACTCGGGTACGGGGTGTTACAATTTTATTGGTATCAGAGCTACGGCTTAGTCGATTCTAGGACTAACGTAGCACACGTGAGTCTATTTATACATGCCATAAAGTGATAAAATGATAGTGTGATGATTTTTAACTATTAAAAGGTGGTTGTTGTATTGTAATGAATCTTGATCCCGATCGAGCTGTAGCAAGCTTCTGACTATGAGAATTTGCGACATAACTTCACTTAGATATGCCTAAATTATTAAGTTGATCAGGTACGTATCATGTACTTGTATTTGAATTTCGATTCGGATTGAATTAAGGGTATGAGTGATGCAATTTTGAAAGAGTGTTATGACTATAAATGTGATTTTTGTATGTGGCTACGGAACTGGAAGTTGAATGGTCGATAAGCATGTTGTGTTTGTATTCAAGTAATGTAAATGATATACTAATGTGTATTGCTATATGTGTATATGTACATGAGAATTGAGAATGATGTATCCGGACTAAGTTCCGAAGAGCATTCGTGCTAATGATATATCCGGGCTAAATTCCGAAGAGTATTCGTGCTAATGATGTATCCGGACTAAGTTCCGAAGAGCATTCGTGCTAATGATATATCCGGACTAAGTTCCGAAGAGCATTCGTGCTAATGATATATCCGGGCTAAATTCCGAAGAGCATTCGTGCTAATGATGTATCCGGACTACGTTCCGAAGAGCATTCGTGCTAGTGATGTATCCGGACTAAGTTCCGAAGAGCATTCGTGCTAGTGATGTATCCGGGCTAGGTCCCGAAGAGCAATCATGCTGGTGACGTGTATTCGGGCCTTCGTGCCTAGTAGGCTTTGTAACACCCCGAACCCGAGACCATCGCCGGTGTCGGACACGAGAGGTTAACAAGCCAAATCCATCTGTTTCGCCCATCAATTTGACATTTCCAGTCAGGCTGGAAAACTGCGTCATTGTCGCCTTAAAAATCATATCTCGAGTTTCAAAACTCGGAAACTGTTTTCCTAAATTTTCCCTGAACTTAGACTCATATATCCATCCATGGATTTATTTCTAGAATTTTTGGTCGGGCCAATTGGTACAGTTTATTAGTTAAATTCACCCATGTTACGGAGATCGACTGCTCTGACCTTTTCACGTTACAACTTGAATATCTCTCTGTACAGGGCTTTAATACTGGTGCCATTTGTTTCTAATGAAACTAGACTCAAAATGGAATCTGTACATATAAGGCATAACTCCTGATTCTTCCTGGATAATTTATAGTAAATTTTTAAAGTTGCCACAGGTGACCCAGAAACCGTTCTGGCCCTGTCTCACAATAGCTTTAATATCTCTTAACATGTAACTCCTATGACCGTTTCGTTTCTTCCATATGAAAGTAGACTCATCAAGGTTCATTTACATAACTTATTCACTATTTAATACCATTCCTACAAATTTTGGTGATTTTTCAAAACCACTCCACTGCTGCTGCCAGCATCTGTTTTCAAGGTAGGTCTTATCTATTTGTAGTCTCCATGATCCAACTAGTCTTGCCATACATAGGTTCACCTATGACCATTTTAGCCATTCAATGGCTGATCATGTGACCAACACTCCCATTTCCAATCCATAATTACATCATGAAACCATATATATATATACAAATCACAAATGGTCTAAGTTCAGTACTTGACTTCTACGAGCCATTTTCGCATGTCCGTACACATATACATCACAACACAATTGAACCGACAAGGGGTAGTCCTATACATGCCATTTCAAAGTTCAACCAAAAATTATACCAAAATGGAGGCTTTGATAGTGTAGATGACTTCGACTTTAATGATCCCGAATCCGATTGCTATCGAGCAAACTCTATAAAACAGAGAGCCAAAGCAACGGGGTAAGCATTTTTATGCTTAGTAAGTCTCAAGGAATAAAATCAACTTTAATTAAAGCAATACATTCACATAGCCAAATGCATCATTTCATTAATACACATTCACATAATCATTCTTACTTCACACTTCATCATTATATACTTTCGCAAGGTATCAACCAATTCAATAGCTGAAATTCGTTAGTCGATCGAGCGAATGTTGCTCAAACATGTCGACTTTCCAATGCACATATAAACATACCTTATTCTTTGGGCTTTTCGAGCGTACCAATTGAATTCATTACAGCAACCAACACTCACCTCCAGCCCAAGCTTCTTGAATACAACCGGATATAACCACGCACGAATGCCTTGGTCTTAGCCGGATAGAACGACTCATACGAATGCCTTGGTCTTAGCCGGATGTAGCCGCTAGCACAATTGCCTTGGTCTTAACCGGATATAATTTCCAACAATAACGTCTTGGGACTTAGCCGGATATCATTCAATTGCTCATGCACACATACATCAATAATCATTAGACATTCATATTTCATTTTAGTTACTAAGGCTCAAACACAAATATAATCACTAGCATAATCGCCTTGGGACTTAGCCCGGTATCATTCAAATACTCATACACACATAAATCAATAATCAATACACATCCATATTTCATTTCACATAATTCAAGTAGGGTCACTTCTTGAGGACTTACCTCGGATGTTGTCGAACGGCTTTTACGGCTATTCGATCACTTTTTCCTTCCTCTTGTCCAATTGTGGCCCTCTAAGCTCTTGAGCTAATTCAAACAAATTTAATTTATTAATACCTCATTATGCTAGCTTATGGCGAATATGACAAGGAGTTTAAATGGTCATATGGCCACCTTTAGCTTGAGTACACAATGGTCATGCACATTTTATACTACATCAAGCAATTCAATACAATTCATTCAAGCATCAAGGAAAAGCTAAGGCCATCAATCGGCTACCTAAGGCCGAACGTACATGTCCAATTTGAGGCCAATTATACACTTAACACCACACAAAAACAGCATGCATTTTACTAGTTAATGCTTTACATATTGTAGCTCAATACTTATAATACATCATCAAGCACTCATATGGCTGATTATACTTAGTCATACTTGCACCAAATCAACAATAAATTCCAAGATTTCCACATCATAGGTATTCTAGGCCGAATGTACTTGCAATTTCACAAACATTCTTCAACATTTTCTTCTTTAAACAAACATATTCATCACTTACTTCATAACCAAAACATCATGTGCAAATATATATATACACATATGTGCATGGCCGAATTTCAAGGTGTCCATAGCCATCCAAAACACAAATTTTAACTAACATGCAAGAAGCATGAACCATGCTCATGAATGCATCATGGCGAATACATCACAATCATGCCCTTTCAACTTCAATCATGGTTAAACAAAAAGAAAACTCAAAGTCTTACTCAAGATGGGTACAAAGAAATTTCAAGAGTGGACAATCCATCTTTGCATGCATCATCATCAAGCTTCACACTTAGCATGCAATGGCTTTATCACCATATTCACTTTGGCCGAATTTCATTCCCATGACATAACAAAGATTTGAACCATGGGCTAACAAGAACATCAATCTAGCAACCAAAAACATGCATGAATCTCATGGCAAAACCTCAAACATACCTTACTCTTGATGCAAGTATAGCCAACCTCTTCCTAATCCTCTTCCAAACCAAATATGAAGCAAAACTCCTTCCTTATTCTTAGTATTTTCGGCCAAAAGGAGAGTGAAAGTAGATGAACAAAAAAATTTTTTCTTTGTTTTGTTTCTCTCATGTACTGCACAAGGGGGGAAAGCATCCACACTCATTTTTTTTCATTTCTTTACCCATGCTCTTATTTTATTATTTCTAACATCCACCACTAGCAAAACATGTTTAAGACATGTTTTCTTTTGCCCATCTTCATCACCATGGCGGCCACTTCCTTCTCTTTGGGTAAATTGACATGCAACACCATTTTTTGCATGCATATACTATTAGACCATTGAAGATTGGCCTATCACCTTTCAACAATGTTTCATATAAGTCCATCTTAATAAATTCACATAGAAATGATCAAATTAATGCATGCAACTTTCACACATGCATTTGCTAACATCATAAACATAGAATATAACTTTTAATTACTTATAAGACTCGGTTTAATGGTCCCGACACCACTTCCGACTAGGGTCAAATTAGAGATGTCACAACTCTCCCCACTTAAGAAATTTTCGTCCCGAAAATCTTACTTTCACCGAAAGCTCAGTCCAAAACAATGGTGTACGGCATTTACGATCGTACAAAGCCTCGTAGGGTGCCATCTTAATACTTGATTGAAAGCTGTTGTTGTAAGCGAATTCAATCAACGGCAAATACCGTTCCCATGAACCACTAAACTCGAGGACGCAACATCTCAACATATCCTCAAGTATCTGAATTATTCGCTCGGATTGACCATCGGTTTGGGGGTGAAAGGCGGTGCTGAAATGCAACTTGGTACCCAAAGCTTCTTGCAACTTTTTCCAGAATCGTGAGGTAAATCTCGGATCTCTATCCGACACGATGGAAATAGGCACCCCGTGTAATCTCACAATCTGAGAAACGTACAATTCGGCTAATTTGTCCATTGAAAAACCCGTACGTACGGGGACAAAGTGAGCCGACTTAGTCAATCTATCTACCACGACCCAAACCGCATCCTTCTTACTCGCTGACAATGGCAGTCCGGATACAAAGTCCATTGTGACTCGATCCCATTTCCACTCGGGTATTGTGATTGGTGAAGTAATCCTCAAGGCACTTGATGTTCCGCTTTCACTTGTTGACATATTAAACATCTCAAACAAAGTCGGAGATGTCTCGTTTCATACCATGCCACCAAACCGACGTTTCAAATCGTTGTACATCTTCGTACTCCCGGTGGATTGCCATTCGGCTACAATGGGCTTCATTGAATTATCGAAATGAGTTCGAATTCTTTGGAACACACAGACGACTTTTGAACCTCAAACAATCGTCATCATCGATTTGAAACTCCGAGTCCTTGTTCGAACACACTCGGCCCGTTTTGCGACCAACTCGTCGTCGACTTTCTCGAGCTTCTCGAATTTGATGTGTCAATAATGGTTTGGCTTTCAATTCAGCCACTAACACCTTTGTCGGATCGAGCAGACAAGTGCACATTCATCGCTTCGTAGAGTGAATAACGATTCGACTCAAGGCATCCGCAACCACATTCGCCTTTCCGGGTGATAGTCAATGACCAGCTCATAATCCTTTAATGATTCGAGCCAACGTCTTTGTCGCAGATTTAAGTCTCTTTGGGTCATCAAATATTTGAGACTTTTGTGATCCGAGTACATGGCACTTCTCACCAAATAAGTAATGTCGCCAAATCTTTAAGGTGAATACGATGGCGCTAATTCGAGATCATGGGTCGATAATTTTTCTCGTGTGGCTTTAATTGCCTCGACGATAGGCCACAACTCGACCTTCTTGCATCAATACACAACCTAACCCAAGTAGGAGGCGTCACTATAGATGACAAACTCTTTGCGGATTCGGGTTGCACTAGAATTGGGGCTTCAGTCAAATAAGTTTTAGTTGATCGAAACTTTTCGACATTTCTCCGTCCATTCGAACTTAACATCCTTTTGGAGTAAGCCGTCATCAGCGTGGCTATCGTTGAGAAACCTTTACAAATCGTCGGTAATGCAAGCAAGCCCCAAAAACTCTCGAACCTCGGTAATATTTCTGAGGCTTCCAATTAAGCATGGCTGAAATTTTATTGAATCGACTCGAATACCGTCTGAGATACCACATGACCCAAGAAGCTAACCTCTCTTAACCGAACTCACACTTGCTTGAACTTAGCATATAATTGCTTATCCCGTAAAATTTGCAAAGCACTAACCTCGGTGTTCAAACATGTTGGTCTCATTTCTTGAATAGACCAAGATGTCATCAATGAACACGACTATGAATCGATCCAAATATGGTCGAAGATCCGATTCATTAAATCCATAAATACCGCAGGGCATTAGTAAGCCCAAACGGCATCACTAGGAACTCATAGTGACCATATCTCGATTCGAAGGCGCGGTCTTGGTACGTCCGAATCTCGGATTCGCAATTGATAATAGCCCGATCTCAAATCTATTTTCGAGAACACCGAGGCTCCTTGAGTTGATCGAACAAGTCATCGATACGTGGTAGCGGGTATTTGTTCTTTATCGTCGCTTTATTAAGTCGACGATAGTCGATCTACGACCTCATGGTTCCATCCTTCTTTTCACAAACAACACCTGGCGTACCCAAAGGCGAACAACTCAAGCGAGCAAAACCTCTATCCACCAATTCTTGCAATCGAGCTTTCAACTCCTTTAATTCCGTTGGTGCCATACGATACGGAGCTATCGAAATTGGAGTGGTACGGTACCAATTCGATGCCAAATTCTATTTCCGACAATGTGGTAAACCGGCAATTCTTGAGGAAAACATCCGGGTATTCACAAACCACGCGCAGATTCGAGTTTCTTTTCTAATTCCTTGTCATCGAGCGCATACGCAAGGTACGCTTCGCACCCTTTTCTATGATATTTTCGGGCCAACATTGCTGATATTATAGCTGGCAACCCCTTTAAGTCCGTAGACTCAACCCGAATTATCTCGTTATTCGCGCACCTCAAATCGATAGTCTTGCTTTTGCAATTTACAACCGCATCGTGCATGGTCAACCAATCCAAGCCAAGAATAACGTCAATTCATCGAGCGGCAAAAGCATCAAGTCCGCCAGAAAACAAGAACCTCGGAACACTAGGGGACTTTTCTTGCACACTTTGTTGACAAGCACGTAATGACCCAAGGGTTTGACACGAATTACAAACTCGGTGAGACTCAATAGGCAAAGTCTTCTTTGGATGCTAAGGTTTCACATATATAAGAATAAGTAGAACTAGGGTCAATCAAAGCAATCACATTAGTATTGAAAAGAGTGAAAGTCTGGTAATGACATCCGGAGAGGCGGCATCCTCGGCGTGCGCGTATGGCATAAGTCCTAGCAGAGCACGAGCCTCGATCGATGGTAGCATCTCTAGATCCTCTCGACCGCCTCGACATTGCCCATATTTCTAGGTGGCCTACCTCGGCGATGGTAGCACCGGGTTTCCACTTTGACTTACATTTTGTTCAAGCATCCTCGGGCAATCCTTCATAAAGTGGTCGGCCGATCCACACTTATAGCAGAGCGATCACGAAACCAACAGCTCCCGAATGCCATTTGCCACAATGCGGACACTCGCCCTCTCTCGGCGATCATTTCCACCATGGCGATCGAAGTGACTCGTGTGGTCAGGGGTCGATCGCGTCCTCGTCTAGGAAAGCCGGCGCCTCTAGACCGGCTCACATCATCTCGAAATCTCTTGATGCTGTTGAAGAGACTTTCCGAGGACCTCTTCGAATTCTCCGGTTCCACATCACTTTTTGTTTCTCCTTTCTAAGCTCTTCGACTTTACAAGCTCGCTCAACAAGTACTATGAACTCTCGTATTTCGAGAATGCCAACGAACATCCTTATATCATCATTCAGCCCATCCTCGAAGCATTTACACATAATAGCTTGAGGAAATTGTTCTCGCGTCTCGGCTAAGCCTCACAAATTTTCGTTCGTAGTCGTAACGGACATAGAACCTTGCTTAAGATCAAGAAATTCCTTCGCTTTTGGTCGATGAATCTCGGTGATATACTTTTTTGAACTCGGTTTGAAAGAATTCCCAAGTCACTTGCTCTCTAGGCACCCGAAGTCAGAGTACTCCACCAATAGTAGGTGGACTCACGTAGCAAGGAGATGGTACACTTTAAGCACTCATCGGTGTACAAGATATCTCATCGAGCACCGGATAGTGTTGTCCAACAAAAATTCAGCTCGCTTCGGCATCATCATCATCCGTAGCTTTAAATTCAGTGGCCCCATGTTTTGAATCCTATCATTGGGGCTTACTTGACCTTATTTGGTCGATTCGGAGGTATTGTAGGTGCGGGGTTACATTTGTTGGGAATGGAGATTGTGGAACAGTAGTGTTAGTTCGAATGTATTGGTTAAACCATTCATTCATCACACTATAAAAGGCTTGCTTAGCCTCATCATTCGGATTGCTGGCCATAGGTTGAGAGTCCATGGCGCTGTCCCTTGCGTGGGAGCAGCGCCACACTCTCCACATCATCAGCTATCGCTTTCGGTTGGGATCGGGATCCATTACTATAAACAAACACAAAGTCAAATTGTCAGAAATCACCACACTATCGATTCATCATTTAATGGCATGTATAGCTAGACCCCAAACACATCACGGTAGTCCTAGAATCGACTAAACCGTGGCTCTAATACCAATAAAATTGTAACACCCCGAACCCGAGACCATCGCCGGTGTCGGACACGAGAGGTTAACAAGTCAAATCCATCTGTTTCGCCCATCAATTTGACATTTCCAGTCAGGCTGGAAAACTGCGTCACTGTCGCCTTAAAAATCATATCTCGAGTTTCAAAACTCGGAAACTGTTTTTGTAAATTTTCCCTGAATTTAGACTCATATATCCATCTATGGATTTATTTATAGAATTTTTGGTCGGGCCAATTGGTACAGTTTATTAGTTAAAGTCACCCATGTTACGTAGATCGACTGCTCTGACCTTTGCACGTTACAACTTGAATATCTCTCTGTACAGGGCTTTAATACTGGTGCCGTTTGTTTCTAATGAAAATAGACTCAAAATGGAATCTGTACATATAAAGCATCACTCCTGATTCTTCCTGGATAATTTATAGTAAATTTTTAAAGTTGCGACAGGGGACCCAGAAACCGTTCTGGCCCTGTCTCACAATAGCTTTAATATCTCTTAACATGTAACTCCTATGACCGTTTCGTTTCTTCCATATGAATGTAGACTCATCAAGGTTAATTTACATAACTTATTCACTATTTAATACCATTCCTACAAATTTTGGTGATTTTTCAAAACCACTCCACTGCTGCTGCCAGCATCTGTTTTCAAGGTAGGTCTTATCTATTTGTAGTCTCCATGATCCAACTAGTCTTGCCATACATAGGTTCACCTATGACCATTTTAGCCATTCAATGGCTGATCATGTGACCAACACTCCCATTTCCAATCCATAATTACATCATGAAACCATATATATATATACAAATCACAAATGGTCTAAGTTCGTACTTGACTTCTACGAGCCATTTTCGCATGGCCGTACACATATACATCACAACACAGTTGAACCGACAAGGGTAGTCCTATACATGCCATTTCAAAGTTCAACCAAAAATTATACCAAAATGGAGGCTTTGATAGTGTAGATGACTTGACTTTAATGATCCCGAATCCGATTGCTATCGAGCAAAATCTATAAAACAGAGAGCCAAAGCAGCGGGTAAGCATTTTTATGCTTAGTAAGTCTCAAGGAATTAAATCAACTTTAATTAAAGCAATACATTCACATAGCCAAATGCATCATTTCATTAATACACATTCACATAATCATTCTTACTTCACACTTCATCATTATATACTTTGCAAGGTATCAACCAATTCAATAGCTGAAATTAGTTAGTCGATCGGCGAATGTTGCTCAAACATGTCGACTTTCCAATGCACATATAAACATACCTTATTCTTTGGGCTTTTCGAGCGTACCAATTGAATTCATTACAGCAACCAACACTCACCTCCAGCCCAAGCTTCTTGAATACAACCGGATATAACCCGCGCACGAATGCCTTGGTCTTAGCCGGATAGAACGACTTCGCACGAATGCCTTGGTCTTAGCCGGATGTAGCCGCTAGCACAATTGCCTTGGTCTTAATCCGGATATAATTTCCAGCAATAACGTCTTGGGACTTAGCCGGATATCATTCAATTGCTCATGCACACATACATCAATAATCATTAGACATTCATATTTCATTTTCGTTACTAAGGCTCAAACACAAATATAATCACTAGCATAATCGCCTTGGGACTTAGCCGGGTATCATTCAAATACTCATACACACATAAATCAATAATCAATACACATCCATATTTCATTTCACATAATTCAAGTAGGGTCACTTCTTGAGGACTTACCTCGGATGTTGTCGAACGGCTTTTACGGCTATTCGATCACTTTTTCCTTCCCCTTGTCCAATTGTGGCCCTCTAAGCTCTTAAGCTAATTCAAACAAATTTAATTTATTAATACCTCATTATGCTAGCTTATGGCCGAATATGACAAGGAGTTTAAATGGTCATATGGCCACCCTTTAGCTTGAGCACACAATGGTCATGCACATTTTATACTACATCAAGCAATTCAATACAATTCATTCAAGCATCAAGGAAAAGCTAAGGCCATCAATCGGCTACCTAAGGCCGAACATACATGTCCAATTTGAGGCCAATTATACACTTAACACCACACAAAAACAGCATGCATTTTACTAGTTAATGCTTTACATATTGTGGCTCAATACTTATAATACATCATCAAGCACTCATATGGCCGATTATACTTAGTCATACTTGCACCAAATCAACAATAAATTCCAAGATTTCCACATCATAGGTATTCTAGGCGAATGTACTTGCAATTTCACAAACATTCTTCAACATTTTCTTCTTTAAACAAACATATTCATCACTTACTTCATAACCAAAACATCATGTGCAAATATATATATACACATATGTGCATGGTCAATTTCAAGGTGTCCATAGCCATCCAAAACACAAATTTTAACTAACATGCAAGAAGCATGAACCATGCTCATGAATGCATCATGGCGAATACATCACAATCATGCCCTTTCAACTTCAATCATGGTTAAACAAAAAGAAAACTCAAAGTCTTACTCAAGATGGCTACAAAGAAATTTCAAGAGTAGACAATCCATCTTTGCATGCATCATCATCAAGCTTCACACTTAGCATGCAATGGCTTTATCACCATATTCACTTTGGCCGAATTTCATTCCCATGACATAACAAAGATTTGAACCATGGGCTAACAAGAACATCAATCTAGCAACCAAAAACATGCATGAATCTCATGGCACAACCTCAAACATACCTTACTCTTGATGCAAGTATAGCCAACCTCTTCGTAATCCTCTTCCAAACCAAGTGTGAAGCAAAACTCCTTCCTTATTCTTAGTATTTTCGGCCAAAAGGAGAGTGAAAGTAGATGAACAAAAAAATTTTTTTTTCTTTGTTTTTGTTTCTCTCATGTACGGCACAAGGGGGGGGGAAAGCATCCACACTCATTTTTTTTTTTCATTTCTTTACCCATGCTCTTATTTTATTATTTCTAACATCCACCACTAGCAAAACATGTTTAAGACATGTTTTCTTTTGCCCATCTTCATCACCATGGCCGGCCACTTCCTTCTCTTTGGGTAAATTGACATGCAACACCATTCTTTTGCATGCATATACTATTAGACCGTTGAAGATTGGCCTATCACCTTTCAGCAATGTTTCATATAAGTCCATCTTAATAAATTCACATAGAAATGATCAAATTAATGCATGCAACTTTCACACATGCATTTGCTAACATCATAAACATAGAATATAACTTTTAATTACTTATAAGACTCGGTTTAATGGTCCCGACACCACTTCCCAACTAGGGTCAAATTAGGGATGTCACAGGCTTCGTGCCGGTAATTTGAGCGAAGTTTAAGTGTTCATTACTATACGAATTCAAATTTAAATGAGATGATATGTTTAAAAGTGTACATAGATGATGTTTATCGATTTGGTTAAGTCATTTCAATGTGTAATAACGAATGAATAAGAGCACTATGTGTGTGAATGATTGGAGGCACTGTGTGTGTAAATCCCTTTAACCGAGCACTATGAGTGCAAGATCGGTCAGTGGGCACTAAGTGTGTGAAATGGAATTCAAGTAAGACCTCGTCAGGGACGAAGGCATTGATTTGAGATAGTGTGTAAGACCATGCAGGACATGGCATCGGCTCGATATGTGAGCATATGTAAGACCATATCTAGGATATGGCATTGTAAGAGCCATATGTGCTATTGCTAAATGACCCCTATTTTTTTTGTTAATCATATTCAAGAAATTATTTCGATTAAGTTCGACATTTGAAAGTCTGTAAGAGTTTTTGATGAATGCTTATAATTTTGGATATATGGGTTATGTGCTAAAATAAATCCCATGCCGGTATACTATATGAGGCTTTATGCCAAATCGGTTGTATACGGGTATCGTTAACGGTGATTAAATGTGCTAAATGAATTCAATGTTCAGGTATGCGGAAGTTGATTTTCTGTTGGAAATAGGTGAAGTTTAATAGTGAGATATGATGGAGTTATAAAGGATATTTATTGGGATGTTTGAGTATATGTGTACTTTCGGTCAGGTTACAGCTTATACATGAATGAAAATATGGGATGATGATGTGAATTATACATGTTAATATGTGCAAACTTGTAGAAATGTTTATGTATTTGTTTTAAGATAAGAAAATGATTTTATAGATTGATGCAAAATCAATAATGAATTACAATTGCTATCGATGAGCTAATTTTTATATGAATATAATTCAATAAGAGGACGTTATCCTAAACTATGCATCGGTAGAAATTTTAGGGACGAAAATCCCTAAAGGGGAAGAGTTGTGACACCCCTAATTTGACCCTAGTCGAAAAGTGGTTTCGGGACCACAAGACCGAGTCATAAAAATAATTAGCTGTCATATTTAATGCTCATTATATGTACATATGCATGTGTGAAAATTTCATGTTTGAATTTTGTTAATTGTGAGTGAATTTTATTAAATAGGACTTATGTGGGAAAATTTAGAAATGTGCTAGGCAAATGTAAGTGGCCTATTTATGCATGTTGCAAAATAATTGTACTTGCATGTCAAATTCCCCACTCTAGAGGAAGTGGCGGCCATGATGGTATGGGATACAAAAAAATATGCATTTTGTATTAATATTATAATGACTACATGGTTTTATAATAGGAAATAAGTATTAGAAAAAAAAAAAAGAAAAGAAAGCCATACATTCTCACCTTGTTCTTGCCGAATGTTGGAGAAAGAAAGAAGAAATATGCTTTGAGGATTTCAGCAAGATAGCAAGCTAAAATCCAAGGTATGTGCATTGGGTCATAGAGAAAATTGAATCAAAATTGGTTGATCTTTGTCCTCCATTGCCGTAGCCTAAAGGGAGGGAGAGGAAAGTTTGGTTGCTTTGATTTTTGGCTTAGAAGATGGCTAGAGTAAGGTATGTGTTGAGCGATTCTTGAAAATCTATGCATGTTTGAGATGATTAGTTCAAACTCTACTTGTTCCATAGATTAAACTTAGAATTTTGAGGTTTGAGATTCGGTCAATAAGCTTGAAACTCATAGTAGTTTGTTTTGGTAAGCTTGGTATATGGATGTTATGTGTTTTGGTATTAGATGGGAAATGGTTGATGTAATGATCATTATGTGTATGCATTTTCATAGCATGTTTAATTGGTTCGGCTAAGGTTTTGAATAGGTAAAACATATATGAATCGGTTGTTGTGTTTATTACGGGTAGTAATATGTGAACTAGCGGTCAATGATATAAGGCTGTGTTCGAATGTGATTTTGTTAATGACATTCGGTTATGAGATGGATGACATGAATTATATTTATGAGCTACATTGTGATTCGACACTTACGAATATATGCATTTGGTTGTAAGTATTCAGTTACCATGATAAGACACTCGTTTATGTCATAAAAGTTAGTTTCATAAGCGAACTATTACATGGTATTAGCATACATAAGTGTTTGGCATTATCGTGTGACTTATGTAGTTGTCTTGAATTTGATATCCGGTGTTGATTTGATTAATCACTTTGTAAATATTTATAAAAATATTAGTTTGAATAAAGTATCGAAATGTGATTGCCAAATGTGATTGTTAAGTGAATAATATTGGTTAAGTACTTAAGCAAATCTATCGTTTTAATTAAGCTTAAGAGCAAAGAGGATCAAAGTCGGATAGGGGAAAAGAGGAAGTAAACGAATAGCCGTGGATATCTAGTCGTCGACCACCTTCGAGGTAAGTTTTAAGTGATTAAACGTTGAGTAAATTCAATCATAATAGGACATAATGAGTTGATTTAATAAGATATGATGTGGCCATGATATGTCTTAAACCCAAATGGTAAGTTCATAAGTGTTTGGACTTGGAAATTTAAGAGCAAATTGTAATAATTTGCTTGGACAGCAGCAGTAATGTGATTTTAGAAAATCACTATAAATTGTTGGTGTGGAATTATAGGCTGAATAAAATATGTAATCAAAGCTTTGTTGGTCTAGTTTCTTATAAAAGAGACCGTGGAAGCAAAGAAATTTCCTATAAAGAGATATTTAAAGTTGTGTGGGACAGTGTTGGAATGACTCCGAAATCCCCTGTTCTATTTTTGTAAAATCATTATAATTTGTGCAAAAATGCTTATAAGATAAGATTTATATGCTTAGACTCCTTAATGAGTCTAGTTTCAAATGGAATCAAATAGCACACATTATGAATTTTGTACAATGAAAAATTTGATTAAAGAGCGAAGAGTGGTCAGATTAGTCAAACAGTGAAACAGGGGAAACTTTAAGAAAAATCTGGTATTGATTGGCCAAACCAAAAATTCTGAAAATTTCATGGATGGAAGATATATGAGTCTATATTCTGAGAAGATTAACAGCAAGTGAATTGGAGTCTTGTAGCTCCGGGTATAAATAATTTAGTGACCATTGCTCAGGAAAACAGCTCGTAGCGAATATGTGATTTTGTTGTAAACATGGATAAAAACTTGTTTTAGTTGCTCATAAGCTATTGATTGATCCCATACTTGAATTCTAAATTGTGATATTGTAAAATGATACATGAGTGTTAGATGGATCTTTGATATCAAAATTTGTGAAATCGTAAGTTCTTGAGTAATAGAGCTTAAACTATGATTTGATTAGATCATGTCTCAAGAAAATCGAAATCATGCTCTTTGTGTGTGGATATTGAACCGAAATGTGCAAGTGTGAAAATGTATATATATGTGTGATAAGGCCTAATGGCCGACGTGATGAATGTGAAAATGTATATATATGTGTGATGTGATGAATGTGAAAATGTGTATATATGTGATAAGGCCTAATGGCCGATGGGATGAATGTGAAAGTGTATATATATGTGATAAGGCCTAATGGCCGATGTGATGAATGTGAAAATGTATATATATATGATAAGGCCTAATGGCCGACGTGATGAATATGAAAGTGTATATATATATGTGGTAAAGCCGAATGGCTAATGTGAATGTTGTAACATGTGATTAAGTGTACATGAAACTTGGGAATATGTTCAGGGTGAGACCCGATGACTACGTGTGGAGATTATGTAAAGCATGCGACCCGATGACCACGTGTGGAGATTATGTCCGGGTAAGACTTCGTAATAAGAATTGCTTATAAATATACATAATGCGAAAGGTTAAACAGTATGTACTCCAAGTTTATATATGATGCATCGAGAGCAATCTATGGGACTATTCCTATGATTATGTGACCTCGGATTTGTGTGAGAGGTTATGTGAAATCATATGATATATTTATGTCACATGAGCTCACTTTTATGTGAGAGTTTATCTGCCTATTGTATATGATGAGATGTGCATATTCGGTAAAGGGATGGTATGCCTGAAGGAAGAGTGAAATAAAATACGAACAACTATGTTATAATTTGATTGTTATCTGTTGACCTCGCTTAAAACTTACTAAGCATTGTAATGCTTACTCGTTTATTCTGTTTCCTCGCCTTATAGGTCTCATTGCGAAGCTACTGGGCTCGGGATCGTTAGCAACTAGTCACACTATCACTATCCACTGTTTGGTACTGCTATGTTTTGGAATATCTTATGGCATGTATAGAATAGACTAGTAGTGAGAGGATATTTTGGTTAATGTATAGGACTACTCTTTCGTTTGTTGGTCATAGACCCTTTGATTTTGTATAAATTTGGATAGCCATGCGAAAATGGCTTGTATACACTTTGGCATGGTATCATAATCATTTTGTATGTTGTTCATTAAGAGATGTGGAAATGTTTGGAATCGATTAGCCCTTGGAATGGTTAATCGTGATCATCTTTTGTGCCATGTATGCTAAAGGGGCTAGTTGAATCAAGGAAATTATGAAGTAGGTAAAATCTACCTTAAGGACAGAGGTTGACAGCTGCAGTGATGTGGATGTGAAAAATCACTAAAAATAGTAAGAATGGAATTAAATAGTGAATAAATTATCTAAATGAACCTTGATGAATCTACTTTCATATGGAAGAAACGAAACGGTCATATGAGTTGTATGTTAAGAGATATTTAGGTTTTCGTGAAACAGGGCCAGAACGGTTTCTGGATTCCCTGTTCCGACTTTGGAAATTCATTGTAAATTAACCAGAGATAATTAGGAGTCATGCCATATATGTATAGATTCCTCTTTGAGTCTATTTTTTATAGAAACAAATAGAATCAGTACTGAAGCTCTGTACAGGGAGATATCCAGGTCGTAATGCATGAAGGTCAGTGTAGTCGCACCCTGTAACAGGGGAGACTTTAACTAATAAACTGTACTAATTGGCCCGACCAAAAATTCTAGAAAAAAATTTGTAGATGCATATATGAGTCTAGTTTCAGGGAAAAATTACGAAACTGGTTTTCGAGTTTTGGAACTCAAGATATGATTTTTAAAGTGACAGTGACGCAGTTAGCCAACTGCCTGGAAAATTTTTAAAATGGACGGTGAAGGTGAATGGTTTAAGCCGTTAACCCCTCGTGTCCGACTCCGGCAGCGGACTCGGGTACGGGGTGTTACATAAATCCTTTGCTTGTAAGTGAAATTTGTGGTTGTTTTTGTTGATTTTTGTATTTTTGGAACCTTTGTAGCTTAATCTAGCTAATGGGGGATTATTTTGCAAAATGGTTGAAAGTCTAGGGTTTTTCCATGAGAGCATTTATGTTGTTTGCTGATTTCTTATGGAAGAAAATGAGTCTTGGTTGTGTAATAAATAACTTTTGTGAAAGGATTTTCATGAAAACACTTAAAAGGACCATTTTTGTGAAGTTTATAAAAAAGGTTGTAAATGTGTGAAATAATTGGAATTGTGGGGTACTTCTAGTATAAAAAGAATTCAGCTAGGCTTGGTTAGTGAGAAAATTCGATGAAAATTGATTTACGGGCCTAGGGGTAAAATCGTAATTTTGTGAAAGTCTAGAGGAAAAATGGTCATTTAGTCAAAGTATAAATTATGGAATGTATTGGTTAATATGATGATTAAAATAGTGGATTTTATTATTTTAGATCAAGGAAATCGAGATTCGGACTTAAATCGGGAAAGTACGAGATTATGGACTAAAATGAAATAATTAGCCGTGCTCAGATTCGAGGTAAGCTCGTATGATAATAATAATGCAATGTTATGCTTGAATTGTAATTCTTTACTATTGTTGTAAAAATTGTATGATTGAATACATTGGAAAAGTTGATGGAATGGTGTACATGATGTGGAAATATAACATGGAAGAATGTTACATGAAATGCAAGAAAACAATTATATATGACAAGTGATATAGGAAATAGGTGATATATATATATATGTTTAAATGTTTTATTGTTATCATGTATCATAATCTTACTTGTTGCCACAAAAGTATAAATAATGTGATATAAGAGTAACATACATTATGAGCAAGTGTGACGACATCGGGTTAGATATGAAATCCCGTTGAACCTCATGAATAGTATTGGATACAAAACGTATATCATGAGGAACTATGTGGTTTGAACTCATGAGTTCTGTCTGAGTTCATGAGATAAATGTTATATGTAATGCGGGTCCGTGTACTGACTTCGTGACCAAACCCATGAGTAACTCGTTGAGCGAACATTTCATGTCAACGCTATATGGGTCCGAGTGCTAACTTTGTGTACAGACCCATGAGTAGCTCAATGAGCGGGTGTTACATGATAGTGCTATAGGGTCCGGGTACTAATTGATGAATAGGCTCGTGAGTAGCTCAAAATGCGAGCATTACTTAGTATGAGATAGCTCTAGCTTCTTACATGGTACTTAGGTGGAAACTTCTCGTGTATCCAATAGTATTCCGAGTGTTCAACTGGTAATGCAATGGATAATGTGATGAAAGATCCAAGGAGAGCATGTTAAAGAAAGTATGGTTATGTGATATACTATGAGTGAGTATAGGTATGTACGCTAAACTCGTAAGCAATGCCTTGATGAAGAATGACTTATAGTGAGAAAGTTTATGTATATGTATATATATGAACATATGATAAGTATGCAAAAAGGCTTGAATGATGAATAATCTTTATGGTTATGTTATTATGTCATTGGGTAATTGAACATGGAATCCACGAAATGGTGAGTTCATGATTAGTTAAAAATGAACTTATGATTGTTATCATCATATTGCACTAAAACAGTTTTGGATAACAATAGTAGTCTGACTTTGAAAATATACAAAAAATAGTGGAAAGTGAGTTAGAGATTGAATAAAATATGGAATTAAATCTTATCGAGTCTAGTTTCTTATGAAGGTAATGGTGTAAGCAAAAGTATTTCATATTATGAGATAATTGAATTTGTATTAGACAGAGTCAGAACGACTTTGAAATCCCCTGTCTTGATTTTAGAAAATCACTAAAAATTGTACGAGAATAACTATGGGTTAGAATTTCTATAACTAAATTATTAATAAGTCTATTTTCACGAAAAATAGACAGGAACACCATCCGAATCCCGTACTAAGAGATAAAAGAATTTTAGTAAAGAAAGATCGAAGCTGTCAAATAGAAAAATAAGTTTAACTTTGAAGAATAAACTGTACTTATTGGCTAGACCAAAATTCTGAAAATTTTATGGTAAGAAGATATTTAGTATAGTTTCTAGGAAAATTAGCAGATCTTAATTTGGAGTTAAGTAACTCCAGATATAAATAATTTAGTGACCGTGACTCGAGAAAACAGTTTGACCTAAACCTCAATAAAAGTATAAATATGGTTGTATTACCTTGAGAAGCAATTAATTAATTGCTCATTATTTTCATACGGTCTTACTAAGCTATAAAGCTTACCCCTCTCCTTTCCATTTCTTTTAGTGTTGTCAAGTTAGCTCGGGGTTGTTGATCATCGGAGGCAGCATCACACTATCAAGCCATCGCTTTTGGGGTGTTACAAGCAAAATCGTACTTTTTGTGAAGTCTAAGGGCAAAACGGTCATTTTGCCAAAACATGAATTGTGAATTTTTTTAAATTAATGTGATGATTAAATGAGTGAAATTTATTATTTTAGATTAAGGAATACGTAATCCAGACCTAGACCAGGGGAAAGCCAAGCTAGTGGACTAAATCCAATTAGTCGCCTACAGTTTTGCATACCAAGGTAAGTTGTGAGTAAATATTACAACTTTATTGTTATTATGCATTTAATGATTTATTTTGCATAAAATGTTTGAATGTGGCTATGAGAGATGTATGTTGAGACCTAATGTGATAATCTCCCGGTTGAACCTTAGGAATAAATTTGACATTCATGCTATAACATTTGGGTGATATGTGTGCTAGTGTAAGACATGTCTGGGACATGCATCGGCCACATTATGAGAGCCAATGTAAAACCATGTCTGGGACATGGCATTAGCCTCAAGACCTGAAAGCTAGTGTAAGACCATGTTTGGGACATGGTATCGGCATCGACAGATGAGAGCCAGTGTAAGACCATGTTTGGGACATGGCATCAGTCTCAGTATGTGAGAGCTAGTGTAAGACCATGTTTGGGACATGGCATCGACTTCGATGTATGAGCCAGTATAAGACAATGTCTGGGATATGGTGTCTGTATCTTACCCTATGTTTGAGGCTTATTGAACATCCGGTAGTATTCCAAATGGTTTAACGGGAAATTTACAGTTTATTTCGAAATGAGAGAATTTATGAATCATGTTATGAGTGGTACAGGTACTACTATGAGACTTAAAAAATATGAGCTCAATTTATTTTATATGATTAGTAAGGGCTGAAAATGAGTAAGTTATGCTTACGAGCATTTATGGATGTTGCACAAAGTATGATATGTTATGAGTATGTTAAGGCATGGTAAATTGTTGTGGATTATCTACATTGCAACTTACTAAGCTTTTTGCTTACCCTTCTTCCTTTCCATTTTCTTATATTGTCGTCTATTTAGCTCGTGGATCAACGGACATCAAAGACATCGATCACACTATCAATTGAAGCACTTGGTATAGTTAGTTTTTTTTATTTAGAGTATGGCATGTATAGGGACTTAGACTTTTGCGTTTTGTGTCTTTGTTAATTTGGCCTATTGTGTTGGCTTAGGATGAAACCCTTTATTTTGTATAAGGCCATGGATAATGGCTAATATTCATTATTTATATATGCAAATGATGATATTCTCATGGATGATTAAGTTGCATGAATGAGCTTATGTATATTGGGGTTGTTAAACTATAATGGGGTTTGCATTTGAATGTCACATTGTGGCTGAATGATCTTGTATTGCTATGTGGATTTGCTATTTTAAGTGTTGTGTAGGTTGGTGCATGTAAGGGTGGCATAAAGGCTTGGTAGATAGCCTTGCCTTTTTCCCTACGGTTAGACACACGGACATGTTTCTAGGCCGTGCGTGACACACGGTCAGTCCCATGGGTGTGTTGTCCGGCCATATGTCCCCTGCACCTTGAATTTGCATGTCAGTATGCATGGTACTAAACACACAAGCAAAGACACGGCCGTGTGAAGGACATGTCCATAGGGCATGGGCATGCGCCTTGGCCGTATGTCCTTAATTGGTTGATGGCGTTAGAAACAGAATGTCAAGGTTTTTGTACACGGGCGTGTCATGCCTGTATAAGGGGGCACAGGCGTGTGCCAGGCTGTGTGAAAACCCCTGTAGGTTCGAAATCAAAAATAAATCCACATAGGATAAGGACACGAGTGTGTGTAACCACACGGTCTGCCCACACGAGCGTGTCCCTTAATCACACGGGCGTGTAGCCCTTGTAACATGAAAAACTTTCTAAGTTTTTATAAAATTTTCTAAAGTTCTTGGTTCAGTCTCAAATCACTTTCAGTTTATGTTTTGGGGCTCGTAGGCTCGTTTTAGGGACGATTTGATTGAATGTTGAAAATTTTTAACTTAGAAGCAAGTTTATGACATGATTGCTACGGATGATTGAAATGTAAGTCTGGTTATGCCTCGAGCCCTATTCCAGCGTCGAATACGGGTAAAGGGTGTTACAGCTTGTGTTTATAGGATGGCAAAATGGCTTTGTAAATAGCCTATTTTTCTTCACAAGGGTAGGACACGGGCATGTGTCTCAGCCGTGTGTGACACACAGCCATGTTGCACATCCGTGTGTCCCCTGGTGTGAAAATGAAATTCAAGTCAGTATGCTCCACATGGCCTCACACACGGGCGTGTTACCGACCGTGTGGTACAAGTTAGTATACTCCCTAAATGGCACACGTCCTAGCACACGGGCGTGTGACTTGGCCATGTTGCATAAGTCAATATACCCTACAGTTTTGGCACGGCCTGATACATGGGCATGTATGGCCATTTCGAAGGACACATGGACTAGACACACGAGCGTGTGGTTGGCCGTGTGACCCAAGTCAGTATACTCTCCAGTTTTTACATGGCCTAGCACACGGGCATGTCCTATGGTCGTATGACATAAAGTCAGTATGCATGCCCTGTCTTCACATGGTCTAAGACCCGGGCATCTCTACTAGCTGTGTGAGACACACAGCCTGTTCACACGAGCGTGTGACACTTGAAAAGTTGAAATTTTTCTAAGTTCCTAAAATTTTAATATGTTATTGATTTAGTCCCGAATGCATAATTTAAGCTTTGTATGCTTGATTTAAGTATATATTGAATGTGAATGAATGATATGGACTGAAATAAGATGTTATTTGATTTATGATTGTTCTGAATTGAATTACAAGTCCGGTAATGCCTCTTAACCTATTCCTGCAACGGTTACAGGTCAGGAGGGTTACATTTGTTGGTGTCAGAGCTACAGTTTAGTCGATTCTAGGACTAACATAGCGTATGTGAGTCTAGCTATACATGCCATATATATAAAACTGTAATAGTGTGATGACTCCTGACGTTTTTGAATATTTTTTTATATAGAAATGAATCTCAAACGAGCTGTAGCGATGACGTAGAAAGTAATGCGCCAGCTCCCGCTCAAGGGACAATGCCTTCTAAATCTAAACCCATGACGAGTAGTCACAGGGGTGAGGCTAAAGAAGCCTTCTTTCAGATTTTGGTCATTTAGAATATGTTTAATTTAAAGGCATTTTGGTCATTTAGTAATTAAAATGAATTAAAAACAAAATTAAAAGCCAATTTTTGTCCATCTTCAACCCCATGGCCGAATTTCACAGGGGGAAACCATGGCTAGGGTTTTTCAAGCTTCCAAGCTTGATTATAAGTCTGTTCTTGCCCATTTTTAATGATTTTTACATTTTTAAAATCCTCGTAACAAGATCTACTTATTTCTACCATTTATTTCAGTTATGATGAAGGTATAGGGTTTGACCCATGTTATAAATTTGTACATTTTGATGTTTAATGGTAGATTATGCATGTTTATAGTTGGAGAAACAACTTTTGCTAAGTGATTATTGGTGAAAATTCTTAAAAGGACTAAATTGTAAAAGTTATAAAATATGTAGTAAAAGTGTGTCCTAGGGGAAATTCTAGGCTGTTATAGTTATGAAAATGGTTCGACTAGGCTTAAAGTACAAATAAATTGAATAAATTTCATTTTACAAGCCTAGAGGCAAAAAAATAAATATAAAAAAGTTTAAGGGCAAAAATGTAATTGTTTCATAATATGATTTTGGGGTCACAATGAATAATGTGACTAATAAATAAGCTAAATGTGATGTTATAGATAAAAGAAAACGAGGTTCAGACCTAGAATGGGGGAAAAACTAGTAATTGATGATTAGGTCCCTCTTTGCCATTTTTGGTGTCGAGGTAAGTTGATGTGTAAATAATGCAATGATATATCATGTTTTAATATTTTATTAATGTATGAGTCTCTATGATTAATTATTATGACAAGTGCATGAACGATGTTGTAGTCTATGAGCATGACATTATGAACGAGTTCGACGAATATGTGATATCGAGAAAAATCTCGTTTGAACCTTAGGAATAATTTAGGATACAATATGACATGTCACTAGGGACTATGTGATTATGAGCTCATGAGATTATGTGTATATGTGACTATGTGAATCCAGGTGTTAGTCTTGTACGTTCTACCAGTGGCTGGGTAGCCCGGCATGTGTTGCGGGTACCTGTCAGCTTGTGTTAGCAGTCTGAGTAGTTACGTCCTGACTATCAGCTTGTGTAAGCAGGCTTGTGATTAGCTTAAGAGCGAGCAATGAGTGATATGTGATATGAGGTAGCATGTGGCTACGTATGAAGCACTTTTTGCAAGCTTTCCGTGTATCCGATAGTATTCCAAGTGTTCAACGGGTAAATCAGTGAATTATGTGACAAGTAAGTCAATGATGAGGAAATATGAGAATGTGCTATGAGTTAGTACAGGTATGTACTTATAACCCATGAGTAAAGGTCTCGTTATACTATGAATATGTAGTAAGAATGCATACGAGAAAGTTATGCTTGTGAAATATTGATGGTCATGTGGCTACTGATCTACAATTACGATAAATGGATGTATGATAAGGTTTGAAAATAGTCATGTGTTAGGCTGATAAGCCTAATTGAGTTCGGATATAGAACGATGTATATACTTAAGTTGTGATTCAATAGATATGTGAAAGATTATTAAGTTATATGTTGAAATTATAATTACTCGTAAATGATGTGCGTATTGTTAAGCAAATTGAAATAACTTGTTAATAATGTGATATGCTATAATGGGGAGATTATAGTTGTTAGCCTAATGACAAGAAAATATAATTAGTGTGTGTAAGATAAAAGAATAAGCATTATGAATGAGTAAGTGGTAATCATGGTATTTAATGCAAGTTGTAAGAATAGTATCATCATGGATGGATAAAGTAAATAAATGCTAATAGTTGTTCTTATTTACATATGAACTTACTAAGCTTTGAAGCTTACTCCCCCTTTTTTCCCACATCTTATAGGTTTATTCAACTAGCTCAGGTTGGAGATCGTCGGAGATTTATCACACTATCAAGCTATCATTTGGTGTATAAGTGAATGTAAGTATGTTAAGTCTATGCATGTATAGGGACTTAGTTATTTTGTGTACTTGTCATTATGATATGGCCAAATGTATTGGCTTATAATTAATAAGAATTTGATTTGGTATGCAGCCATATAAATTGGCTTATATTGGCTAATGGGTTGAAAGCATATTAATTACTCATATGACTATGCCAATGTCATTGTGTGATGTGGTTTATAATGGTATGTTACTGAAAGTTAGTACAAGGGAATCATGAAAGAGTAAAATTAGCATTAAAACAATCTTGGACAGTAGCAATAGTACAAATTTTAAAAATCACCAAAAATTGTGAAAATCGAATTAGAGGTTGAATAAAATATGAAATTAAATATTATTGAGTCTAGTTTTACATAGAAGAAACAATGTAAGCAAAAAAATTTCATTTTATGAGATATTTGAATTTTTGTGAGACAAGGTCAGAATAATTTTGGATTCCCCTGTTCTGACATTGGAAAATCATTAAAAAATGTATAAAAATAGTTGGGGATTTAAATTTATATGTTTGATTTCAATGAGTCTAATTTCAAGAGAAACAAATGGGAACATCATCTGAATCCCGTACTAAGAGATAATTAATTTTTAGTGAAGAAAGGTCGAAAATGTTAAATACCAGAACAGGGACGAATTTGAAGAATTAACTGTACTTACTGGCTAAACCATAAATTTTGAAAATTTTATGGAAGAAAGATATTTGAGTCTAGTTTCGAAAAAATCAAGCGGATCTTAATTTAGGGTTCTGTAGCTCAGATATAAATAATTTAGTGACTATGACTCAAGTGGACAGTTTTGTTATGAATTGTAAATAATTGTTCTGATATGTTTAAGCCTTGATTATGGTTGTGTTGGTAGCTTAATTGTGCCATGTTAAGTTACATTGAAAGTGTGTATGTGAGTGTGCAAATGAGGGTGGCAAATGGTTTGGTAAATAGCAATTTACTTGGCCACAAGGGCAGAGACATGATCGTGTGTCTCAGCCATGTGAAGGACACGACCTCGAGACACGGGCGTATGACTTAGCCGTGTGACTCCAAATTGTGCATGACGTCATAAATAGAGAGTTACACGGGCTGAGGACACGGGCGTGTGCGACCATACGTCCTACCCACACGGGTGTGTCCTAAGCCACACGGACGTGTGATCCCTATTTTGATGAAATTTTTTTTGAGTTTTCCAAAGTTTTAGGTTTAGTCCTGAACCACTCCCAATGTATGTTTTGGGCCTCATGGGCCTGTATAAGGGATAATATGCATGTGATTGGATGAATTTGATTTGGAGCAAATTTTATTGCTCGGTTTTGTATGAATGTTTTTGTTTAAGTCCAGAAATGCCTCGAACCCTGTCCTGACATTGGATATGGGTAAGGGGTGTTACATTTAATGGTATCAGAGCTATGGTTTAGTCGATTCTCGGGCTTACATAACGTATGTGGGTCTAGCTATACATGCCATATTACTACTTGCGATAGTATGATATCTCCCGACTCTGACGAAATTGTTTTGTTAAGACAGAGATGACTTTCAACTGAGCTATTTTTCGATAATGCTAATAATGATATTGAAATGATTTAAATGTGCTTATGATGTGTCGAAATTTGGAAAGGTATGAATAGAAGATCACGATATGTATGTGTTAATGTATGAAATGAGATAACCATAAGTTGAGAAATGTGAAAAGTGGAATGAAATGAAAGTTTATATGGTGATAAGCCCATCCATGTTTGTTTGGCATGTATATGATGTTATGTGCCCAACATATTTGATTAAGTGAATACGATAAGTAAATTTACTCAAATTGACAGAATGTCTATTTATGTACACTTGTTTGAATAAGATAATAAAAAAAGTTCGTGTAACATGTGTGACAGCCCAAAATTGACCCTAGTCGGAAGGTGGTCTCGGGACCACAAAACCGAGGCATAAAAATAATTTAAAATTTATTTCGATGCCTATAATATGTGTGTATTCATGTATGACATTTTTTGATGATTGGTTTAGTGTTATAAAGGTGAATTTCACTAGAAAGGACCTAGTAGTGAACTTTGAAAGTATGATGGGGAAATGTGTGATGACTAATTAAAGCATGCATGCAAAATAATGGACTTGCATGTCAAATTCCCCTTTATAGGTGGTGGCGGCCATGACAAGGAGGATGGGCTAAACATGTCATGAAACATGTTTTGTTGGTGCATTAGGGTGAAATAATAAACAAAGGTGCATGGGTGATAAAAAATGAAAAAAAATGTGTGTGAGTGTGGTAATCCCCCCTTGCCGTGAGTTGAGAAAGAGGAAGAAAAAATTTTGTTGTGTTCATCCTTTCTCATCCTTTTGGCCGAAAATCATAAGGGAAGAAAGAGGATTTTTGCTTCATGCTTGGTTTAGAAGAGATCTAGAAGGTGATTTGGCT
Source organism: Gossypium arboreum (assembly GCF_025698485.1). Taxonomy (NCBI): domain Eukaryota; kingdom Viridiplantae; phylum Streptophyta; class Magnoliopsida; order Malvales; family Malvaceae; genus Gossypium; species Gossypium arboreum. Next base: position 51,488,970 of record NC_069072.1, on the reverse strand, counting down.
AAATTGGCATCAAGATTAAGGTATGTATGAGGTTGTGTTAGGAGTTTCATGCATGTTTTGGTTGCTAACTTGATGTGCATGTTAGCCATGGCTCAAATCTTTGTTATGCCATGGAAATGGTATTTGGCCAAAGTTTTATGGTGATAAAGCCATTGCATGCTAAGTGTGAAGCTTGATGATGATGCATGCAATGATGGATTGTCTACTCTTGAGTAAGATTTTGAGTTTTCTTTTGTGTTTAATCATGATTGAAGTTGAAAGGAGCATGATTGTCATATTCGCCATGATGCATTCATGAGCATGGTTCATGCTTCTTGCATGTTAGTTAAAATTTGTATTTTGGATGGCTATGGACACCTTGAAATTCGGCCATGCTCATATATGTATATATATGTTTGCACATGATGTTTTGGCTATGAAGTAAGTGATGAATATATTGGTTTAAAGAAGAAGATGTTGAAGAATGCTTGTGAAATTTCAAGCACAATTCGGCCTAGCACACATATAAGTGCTTGATGCTATATTATAAGTTTTGAGCCACAATGTGCAAAGCATTAACTAGTAAAATGCATGCTGTTTTTGTGAGGTATTAAGTGCATAATTCGCCTCAACATGTACATGAATATTCGGCCTTGGGTAGCCTATTGAAGGCCTTAGCTTTTCCTTGATGCTCAAATAAATTGTATTGAATTGCTTGATGTAGTATAAAATGTGCATGACCATTGTGTATTCAAGCTAAAGAGTGGCCATATGACCATTTAAACTCCTTGTCATATTCGGCCATAAGCAAGCACAATGAGGTTTTAATAAATTGAATTTGTTTGAATTAGCTCAAGAGCTAAGAGGGCCACAATTGGACAAGGGGAAGGAAAAAGTGATCGAATAGCCGAAAAAGCCGTTCGACAACATCCGAGGTAAGTCCTCAAGAAGTGACCTTACTTGAATTATGTGAGATGAAGTATGAATGTGTATGATTATTGATTTATGTGTGTATGAGAAATTGAATGATACCGGGCTAAGTCCGAAGGCGAATATGCTTGTGAATATATGTGCGTTTGAGCCTTAGTAACGAAAATGAAATATGTATGTCCAATGATTATTGATGTATGTGTACATGAGAAATTGAATGATATCCGGGCTAAGCCCGAGGACAATTATGCTGGAAATTATATCCGGTTAAGACCGAAGGCAATTGTGCTAGTGGCTATATCCGGCTAAGACCAAGGCATTCGTATGCGAGTTATTCTATCTCGGGCTAAGACCAAGGCATTTGTGCACGTGATTATATCGGTTATATTCAAGAATCTTGGGCTGGAGGTGAGTGTTGGCTGCTGTAATGAATTCAATTAGTACGCACACTCGAAAAGCCCAAAGGATAAGGTACGTTATATGTGCATTGGAAAGTCGACATGTTTGAGCATCATTCGCTCAGTCGACTAATGAATTTCAGTTATCGAATTGATTGATACTTTGTGAAAGTATATAATGATGAAGTGTGAAGTAAGAATGCGTATTAATGAAATGATGCATGTGGCTATGTGAATGTATTGCTGTACTTAGAGTTGATTATATTCCTTGAGACTTACTAAGCATAAAAAAATGCTTACCCCGTTACTTTGGCCCTCTGTTTTATAGATTTCGCTCGATAGCAATCGGATTCGGGATCAATAAAGTCGAAGTCATCCACACTATCCACGCCTCTATTTTGGTATAAATTTTGGTTGAACTTTGAAATGGCATGTATAGGACTACCCTTGTTGGTTGAATATGTTGTGATGTATATATATACGGCCATGCGAAAATGGCTCGTAAAAGTGAAGCATCGACTTAGACTAATTGTGGTTTGTATATATATATATTTGGTGTCATGATGTGGCTATGGCTTGGAAATGGAAATGTTGGTCACATGATCAGCCATTGGCATGGTTAAAATGATCATATATGAACCTATGTATGGCAAGACTAGTTGGTTCATGGAGACTACCAAATAGGTAAGACCTACCTTAAAACAGATGCTGCCAGCTGCAGTGATGTGAATGTGAAAATCACCAAAATTCGTAGGAATGGAATTAAATAGTGAATAAGCTATGTAAATGAACCTTGATGAGTCTATTTTCATATGAAAGAAACGAAATGGTCATAGGAGTTACATGTTAAGAGATATTAAAGCTATTGTGAGACAGGGCCAGAATGGTTTCTGGGTTCCCTGTCGCAACTTTAAAAATTTACTATAAATTATCCAGAAAGAATTAGGAGACATACCTTATATGTACAGATTCCATTTTGAGTCTAGTTTCATTAGAAACAAACGGGACCAGCATTAAAGCCCTGTACAGAGAGATATTCAAGTTATACCGCGCGAAGGTCAGAGCAGTCGATCCCTGTAACATGGGTGACTTTAACTAATAAACTGTACCAATTGACCCGACCAAAAATTCTAGAAATAAATCCATGGATGGATATATGAGTCTAAATTCAGGGAAAATTTACAAAACCAGTTTCCGAGTTTTGAAACTCGAGATATGATTTTTAAGGCGACAGTGACGCAGTTTTCCAGACTTACTGGAAATGTCAAATGGATGGGCAAAACAAGTGAACTTGGCTTGTTAACCCCTCGCGTCCGACACCGGCGATGGTCTCGGGTTCGGGGCGTTACAATTTAATTGGTATCAGAGCCACGGTTTAGTCGTTTCTAGGACTACCGTGATGTGTTTGGGGTCTAGCTATACATGCCATTAAATGATGAATCGATAGTGTAGTGATTTCTGACAATTTGACTTTGCGTTTGTTTATAGCAATGGATCCCGATCCCAACCGAGCGATAGTGATGATGTGGAGAGTGTGGCGCTGCTCGCGCAAGGGACAGCGCCAATGACTCTCAACCTATGGCCAGCAATCCTAATGACGAGGCTAGGCAAGCCTTTTATAGTGTGATGAACGAATGGTTTAATCAATACATTCGAACCAACACGGTGTTCCACAACCTCCATTCGACAAATGCAACCCCGCACCTACAATACCTCCGGTGATGACCAAATAAGGTCAAGTAAGCCCCCATCGATAGGATTGAAAACATGGGGCCACTGAATTTAAGGCTACGGATGATGATGATGCCGAAGCGAGCTGAATTTTGGTTAGATAACACTATCCGGTGCTTGATGAGCTATCCTGTACACCCGATGAGTGCTTAAAGTGTACCATCTCCTTGCTACGCGAGTCCGCCTACTATTGGTGGAGTACTCTGACTTCTGTGGTGCCTAGAGAGCAAGTGACTTGGGAATTCTTTCAAACCAAGTTCCGAAAAAAGTATATCAGTCAGAGATTCATCGACCAAAAGCGGAGGGAATTCCTTGATCTTAAGCAAGGTTCGATGTCGCCATCGACTCTGACGGAAATTTGTGAGGCTTAGCCGGTACGCGCGAGAATGCATTTCGTCCGAAGCTATTATGTGTAAACGCTTCGAGGATGGGCTGAATGATGATATAAGGATGTTTGTTGGCATCCTCGAGATACGAGAGTTCGTAGTACTTGTTGAGCGAGCTTGTAAAGCCGAAGAGCTTAGAAAGGAGAAACAAAAAGCTGATGTGGGAACTGGAGAATTCCGAAAGAGGTCCTCGGGAAAGTCTCTTCAACAAGCATCGAAGAGATTTCGAGATGATGTGAGCCGGTCTAGAGGCGTTTCGGGCTTTTCTAGACGAGGACGCGATCGACCCCCTGTGACCACACGAGTCACCTCGATCGCCGGTGGTGGAAATGATCGCCGAGAGAGGGCGGAGTGTCCACATTGTGGCAAATGGCATTCGGGAGCTGTTGGTTTCGTGATCGCTCTCGCTATAAGTGTGGATCGGCCGACCACTTTATGAAGGATTGCCCGAGGATGCATGAACAGAATGTAAGTCAGAGTGCAAACCCGGGTGCTACCACTGTGCTCGAGGTAGGCCACCTAGAAATATGGGCAATGTCTGTGGCGGTCGAGAGGATCTAGAGATGCTACCATCGGACCGAGGCTCGTGCTCCTGCTAGGACTTATGCCATACGCGCACGCGAGGATGCCTCTCCGGATGTTACTACCGGTACTTTCACTCTTTTCAATACAAATGTGATTGCTTTGATTGACCTGGTTCTACTCATTCATATATATGTGAAACCTTAGCATCCAAGAAGACTTTGCCCATTGAGTCTCTCGAGTTTGTAATTCGGTGTCAAACCCTTGGGTCATTACGTGCTTGTCAACAAAGTGTGCAAGAAAAGTCCCCTAGTGTTCCGAGGTTCTTGTTTTCCGGCGGACTTGATGCTTTTGCCGTTCGATGAGTTCGAAGTTATTCTTGGTTTGGATTGGTTGACCATGCACGATGCGGTTGTAAATTGCAAGAGCAAGACTATCGATTTGAGGTGCGCGAATAATGAAATAATTCGGGTTGAGTCTACGGACTTAATGGAGTTGCCATGTAATATCGATGTTGGCCCGAAATATGTAAGAAAAGGGTGCGAAGTGTACCTTGCGACGTGCTTTCGATGACAAGGAATCGAAAAGAAACCCGAATCTGTGCCCGTGGTTTGTGAATACCGGATGTTTTCCCAAGAATTGCGGGTTTACCACTGTTCGGAAATAGAATTTGGCATCGAATTGGTACCGGTACCACTCAATTTCAATAGCTCCGTATCGTATGGCACCAACGGAATTAAAGGAGTTGAAAGCTCAGTTGCAAGAATTGGTGGATAGAGGTTTTGCTCGCCCGAGTTTCTCGCCTTGGGGTGCGCCAGTGTTGTTTGTGAAAAAGAAGGATGGAACCATGCGGCTGTGCATCGACTATCGTCAGCTTAATAAAGCGACGATAAAGAACAAATATCCGTTACCACGTATCGATGACTTGTTCGATCAACTGAAGGGAGCCTCAGTGTTCTCGAAAATAGATTTGAGATCGGGCTATTATCAATTGCGAATCCGAGATTCGGACGTACCCAAGACTGCCTTCAGAACAAGATATGGTCACTATGAGTTCCTAGTGATGCCGTTTGGGCTCACTAATGCCCCTGCAGTATTTATGGATTTAATGAATCGGATCTTTAGACCATATTTGGATCGATCCGTAGTCGTGTTCATTGATGACATCTTGGTCTATTCAAGAAATGAGACCGAACATGCTGAACACCTGCGGTTAGTGCTTTGCAAATTTTACGGGATAAGCAATTATATACTAAGTTCAGCAAGTGTGAGTTACGGTTAAGAGAGGTTAGCTTCTTGGGTCATGTGGTATTCGCATCGGTATTCGAGTCGACCGAATAAAAATTTTAGCCATACTTAATTGGAAGCCTCAGAAATATTCGAGGTTCGGAGCTTTTTGGGGCTTGCCGGTTATTACCGACGATTTGTAAAAGGCTTCTCAACGATAGCCACACCGATGACGAAGCTACTCCAAAAGGATGTTAAGTTCGAATGGACGGAGAAATGCCAAAAAAGTTTCGATCAACTGAAAACTTATTTGACTGAAGCCCCAATTCTAGTGCAACCCGAGTCCGGCAAAGAGTTTGTCATCTATAGCGACGCCTCTCTACTTGGGTTAGGTTGCGTATTAATGCAAGAAGGTCGAGTTGTGGCCTATGCATCGAGGCAATTAAAGCCACATGAGAAAAATTATCCGACTCATGATCTCGAATTGGCCGCCATCGTATTCGCCTTGAAGATTTGACGACATTACTTATTTGGTGAAAGGTGCCATGTATACTCGGATCACAAAAGTCTCAAATATTTGATGACCCAAAGAGACTTAAATCTGCGACAAAGACGTTGGCTCGAGCTGTTAAAGGATTATGAGCTGATCATTGACTATCACCCGGGAAAGGCGAATGTGGTTGCGGATGCCTTGAGTCGTAAGTCGTTATTCACTTTACGAGCGATGAATGTGCACTTGTCCGTCCGATCCGACGGTGTGTTAGTGGCTGAATTGAAAGCCAAACCATTATTGACACACCAAATTCGAGAAGCTCGAAAGTCGACGACGAGTTGGTTGCAAAACAGGCTGCGTGTGTTCGAACAAGGACTCGGAGTTTCAAATCGACGATGATGATTGTTTGAGGTTCAAAAGTCGTCTGTGTGTCCCAAAGAATTGAACTCATTTCGATAATTCAATGAAGCCCATTGTAGCCGAATGGCAATCCACCGGGAGTACGAAGATGTACAATGATTTGAAACGTCGGTTTTGGTGGCATGGTATGAAGCGAGACATCTCCGACTTTGTTTGAGATGTTTAATATGTCAACAAGTGAAAGCGGAACATCAGTGCCTTCAGATTACTTGACCAATCACGATACCCGAGTGGAAATGGGATCGAGTCACAATGGACTTTGTATCCGACCGCCATTGTCGCAAGTAAGAATGATGCGGTTTGGGTCGTGGTAGATCGATTGACTAAGTCGGCCCACTTTGTCCCCGTACGTACGGACTTTTCAATGGACAAATTAGCTGAATTGTACGTTTCTCAGATTGTGAGATTACTCGGGGTGCCTATTTCCATCATGTCGGATAGAGATCTGAGATTTACCTCGCGATTTTGGAAAAAGTTGCAAGAAGCTTTGGGTACCAAGTTGCATTTCAGACCGCCTTTCACCCCCAAACCGATGGTCAATCCGGCGGATAATTCGAGATACTTGAGGATATGTTAAGATGTTGCGTCTTGAGTTTAGTGGTTCATGGGAACAGATTTGCCGTTGATTGAATTAAACACAACAACGACTTTCAATCAAGTATTAAGATGGCACCCTACGAGGCCTTGTACGGTCGTAAATGCCGTACACCATTGTTTTGGACCGAGCTCGGTGAAAGCAAGATTTTCGGGTGGATTTGATTAGGGATGCTGAGCAGAAAGTGAAAGTAATCCGTGAAAGTCGAAGATAGCCTCCGATCGTCGAAGTCGACGCGGATCTGAAGCGTAAGGATATCGAGTATCGGTGGGTGATAAAGTGTTTCTCAAGGTATCGCCTTGGAAAAAGATACTCGTGTTCGTACCGTAAGGGCAAGTTGAGCCCGAGGTTCATTGGGCCATATGAGATATCGAGCGAGTCGGTCCAGTGGCATATCGTTTGATTTTGCCCCCGAACTCAAAAGGTTCACGATGTCTTTCACGTTTCGATGCTTGACGCTATAGATCTGATCCATCGCACGTGATTAGTCCATCGAAATTGAAATTCAAGCTAATATGAGTTATGAGGAAGAACCGATTCGTATCCTATCACGAGAAGTGAAAGAGTTGCGAAACAAGCGGGTTCCGCTAGTGAAAGTGTTATGGCTCAAGCACGGGATAGAAGAAGCTACTTGGGAGACCGAGAACTCTATGAAAGAGCGATATCCAAGCCTATTTACGGTAAGATTTTCGGGACGAAAATTTCTTAAGTGGGGAGAGTTGTGACAGCCCAAACTGACCCTAGTCGGAAGGTGGTCTCGGGACGAGAAACCGAGGCATAAAAATAATTTAAAATTTATTTCGATGCCTATAATATGTGTGTATTCATGTATGACATTTTTGATGATTGGTTTAGTGTTATAAAGGTGAATTTCACTAGAAAGGACCTAGTAGTGAACTTTGAAAGTATGATGGGGAAATGTGTGATGACTAATTAAAGCATGCATGCAAAATAATGGACTTGCATGTCAAATTCCCCCTTTTATAGGTGGTGGCCGGCCATGACAAGGGAGGATGGGCTAAACATGTCATGAAACATGTTTTGTTGGTGCATTAGGGTGAAATAATAAACAAAGGTGTATGGGTGATAAAAAAATGAAAAAAAATGTGTGTGAGTGTGGTAATCCCCCCCCTTGCCGTGAGTTGAGAAAGAGGGAAGAAAAAAATTTTGTTGTGTTCATCCTTTCTCATCCTTTTGGCCGAAAATCATAAGGGAAGAAAGAGGATTTTTGCTTCATGCTTGGTTTAGAAGAGATCTAGAAGGTGATTTGGCTAAATTGGCATCAAGATTAAGGTATGTATGAGGTTGTGTTAGGAGTTTCATGCATGTTTTGGTTGCTAACTTGATGTGCATGTTAGCCATGGCTCAAATCTTTGTTATGCCATGGAAATGGTATTTGGCCAAAGTTGTTATGGTGATAAAGCCATTGCATGCTAAGTGTGAAGCTTGATGATGATGCATGCAATGATGGATTGTCTACTCTTGAGTAAGATTTTGAGTTTTCTTTTGTGTTTAACCATGATTGAAGTTGAAAGGAGCATGATTGTCATATTCGCCATGATGCATTCATGAGCATGGTTCATGCTTCTTGCATGTTAGTTAAAATTTGTATTTTGGATGGCTATGGACACCTTGAAATTCGCCATGCTCATATATGTATATATATGTTTGCACATGATGTTTTGGCTATGAAGTAAGTGATGAATATATTGGTTTAAAGAAGAAGATGTTGAAGAATGCTTGTGAAATTGCAAGCACAATTGCCTAGCACACATATAAGTGCTTGATGCTATATTATAAGTTTTGAGCCACAATGTGCAAAGCATTAACTAGTAAAATGCATGCTGTTTTTGTGAGGTATTAAGTGCATAATTAGCCTCAACATGTACATGAATATTCGGCCTTGGGTAGCCTATTGAAGGCCTTAGCTTTTCCTTGATGCTCAAATAAATTGTATTGAATTGCTTGATGTAGTATAAAATGTGCATGACCATTGTGTATTCAAGCTAAAGAGTGGCCATATGACCATTTAAACTCCTTGTCATATTCGCCATAAGCAAGCACAATGAGGTTTTAATAAATTGAATTTGTTTGAATTAGCTCAAGAGCTAAGAGGGCCACAATTGGACAAGGGAAGGAAAAGTGATCGAATAGCCGAAAAAGCCGTTCGACAACATCCGAGGTAAGTCCTCAAGAAGTGACCTTACTTGAATTATGTGAGATGAAGTATGAATGTGTATGATTATTGATTTATGTGTGTATGAGAAATTGAATGATACCGGGCTAAGTCCGAAGGCGAATATGCTTGTGAATATATGTGCGTTTGAGCCTTAGTAACGAAAATGAAATATGTATGTCCAATGATTATTGATGTATGTGTACATGAGAAATTGAATGATATCCGGGCTAAGCCCGAGGACAATTATGCTGGAAATTATATCCGGGTTAAGACCAAGGCAATTGTGCTAGTGGCTATATCCGGGCTAAGACCAAGGCATTCGTATGCGAGTTATTCTATCCGGCTAAGACCAAGGCATTTGTGCACGTGATTATATCCGGTTATATTCAAGAATCTTGGGCTGGAGGTGAGTGTTGGTTGCTGTAATGAATTCAATTAGTACGCATACACTCGAAAAGCCCAAAGGATAAGGTACGTTATATGTGCATTGGAAAGTCGACATGTTTGAGCATCATTCGCTCGATCGACTAATGAATTTCAGTTATCGAATTGATTGATACTTTGTGAAAGTATATAATGATGAAGTGTGAAGTAAGAATGCGTATTAATGAAATGATGCATGTGGCTATGTGAATGTATTGCTGTAATTAGAGTTGATTATATTCCTTGAGACTTACTAAGCATAAAAAAATGCTTACCCCGTTACTTTGGCCCTCTGTTTTATAGATTTCGCTCGATAGCAATCGGATTCGGGATCAATAAAGTCGAAGTCATCCACACTATCCATGCCTCTATTTTGGTATAAATTTTGGTTGAACTTTGAAATGGCATGTATAGGACTACCCCTTGTTGGTTGAATATGTTGTGATGTATATATGTACGGCCATGCGAAAATGGCTCGTAAAAGTGAAGCATCGACTTAGACTAATTGTGGTTTGTATATATATATATTTGGTGTCATGATGTGGCTATGGCTTGGAAATGGGAATGTTGGTCACATGATCAGCCATTGGCATGGTTAAAATGATCATATATGAACCTATGTATGGCAAGACTAGTTGGTTCATGGAGACTACCAAATAGGTAAGACCTACCTTAAAAACAGATGCTGCCAGCTGCAGTGATGTGAATGTGAAAAATCACCAAAATTCGTAGGAATGGAATTAAATAGTTAATAAGCTATGTAAATGAACCTTGATGAGTCTATTTTCATATGAAAGAAACGAAATGGTCATAGGAGTTACATGTTAAGAGATATTAAAGCTATTGTGAGACAGGGCCAGAACGGTTTCTGGGTTCCCTGTCGCAACTTTAAAAATTTACTATAAATTATCCAGAAAGAATTAGGAGACATACCTTATATGTACAGATTCCATTTTGAGTCTAGTTTCATTAGAAACAAACGGCACCAGCATTAAAGCCCTGTACAGAGAGATATTCAAGTTATACCGCGCGAAGGTCAGAGCAGTCGATCCCTGTAACATGGGTGACTTTAACTAATAAACTGTACCAATTGGCCCGACCAAAAATTCTAGAAATAAATCCATGGATGGATATATGAGTCTAAATTCAGGGAAAATTTACAAAACCAGTTTCCGAGTTTTGAAACTCGAGATATGATTTTTAAGGCGACAGTGACGCAGTTTTCCAGCCTTACTGGAAATGTCAAATGGATGGGCAAAACAAGTGAACTTGGCTTGTTAACCCCTCGCGTCCGACACCGGCGATGGTCTCGGGTTCGGGGCGTTACAACATGAATATGTATGTTAATTTGCTTGAAGTGAATTATGTGATTGTGATGATATTATGTGGATGATGAATTCTAAGTCATATGTGTGTATTTATTAGAGTCAAATTAAAGGCTTTACGACCTCATTCCCTTACCAATGTGGTATTTTGTAATAAGATTTCACGAGGTTTATGTTGAATGAACTCACAAGTGCGAGACTAGCGGAATAACTAGAATGTCGTCAGAGTTGAGAATAGTTTGGCAAGTGAATATAGTCTGGAAGAGATATAAGATTATTCTAGAGATTATTCAGATTAAGCAATATCAAGGTTAAAGAAATAGTTAATCTCGGCTAATCGACTTATTCAAATATGATGTCTAAAGTATGTGTTTGCTAAAATTTTCCCCGACTTGGTTTTCGTTAGTGAATGGAATGATGTCGAGTTTATGATGATAGAATTAGTTAGAGAAATGATAATTGAGTAATAAAGATGTCTGTGTGTGACAGCTACAGTTGAAATGAATATGATGATCTTTTCTGGGTATTCTATATATTCTTTTATCCTCAGAGATGTGTGTGTGATTGTTCAGTTTCTGATGGAGCTCTTATGTTGTGAGAATGCTAGCTAACTATGATGTTAGAGAAAGCCCTATTGGTCTAGTTGGTTTATGATCGGTATTTCTTTACCTCTTCAAAATTCTATTCTAGTATGTTGGAATGAAGTCGATGGTAAAAAAAAATTGTGTAAGACTATTCTTATGTTTCTACTGATTATTGATAAACCATAATTTATACATATTTTTACCCAATGTTTAACGCATTTTATGGATGATTTCCTATTAGAATTGGTGAATTCGATGCTCCTAGTGCCTTAATTTCACGTTTTATACTTAGGATAGCATAGGAGAGCGAAAGGAACGAGAAACGGGCCAAAAACGGAGAAATTGGGCCAAAATACGAAATCAACACGGCCTGGACTTCGTCACATAGGCAGACCACACGACCGTGTCAATTTGGCAGGCTCGAGCACGGCCTAAAGTAATCGCACACGAGCGTGTCACGTGGGCGTGTCCTTACCGAGCCCAAGTTGAGTCCAATTCGAAAAAGGGTAATTTTGAGGGCTCTTAGGCATTCCAAAGCCTATAAATACACCCTAGAGGAGGAAGAAAAGGGGAACACAGAATAGGGAGTAAAGAATTACTCCAAGGAAGTCGATTGATCCATCTCAGAAGCCGGATTCATCATCAAGACTGAAGATCTCTCCTCAATTTCCCCTTCAGGAGTTTTGGGTTTTCTTTATGTTTTGTATTATTTATTATTCTGAGATATTTTCTTATTTAGTTATGAACTAAAACCCTTAAATACCTAAGGGGAATGAAACCTAAGACGAATCTTGTTATTATTTTCTGAATTGCATGATAAAAATTTAACTTGTTCCACTACACCAAAATAGGGTTTTAGCGGCGTTTTTAGCAGCGTTTGAATAGAAAACGCCACTAAAAATCGAATAGATCGAGAATTAGAGGCGTTTTTATTAAAGCGCCGCTAAAGATCGAGCATTAGCGACATTTTTAAGGAAGCGCCGCTAAAGATTGACCTATAGCGGCGCTTTTTTAAAAATGCCGCTAAAAGATTAAAAAGAACGTTTTTTCTCAGCTTCAGTGGCATTAGCGGCGCTACCCGAAAAACACCGCAATAGATCCAACATTAACGGCATTTTTAACAAAGCGCCCCTATAGGTCGGTCTATAGCGGGGCTTTCTTAAAAACGCCGCTAAAAGATTAAACAGAACGACGACGTTTGTTTTGAGCTTTAGTGGCATTAGCGGCGCTTCCTCAGAAAACGCCGCAATAGTTTGGGTTTTAGCAGCGCTTTTTGAAAAAAGCCGTTATAGATCTAAACTATCTTAAAGGTTAATGGATTATGAGTTTAAGGGTTAGGGTTTAGGCTTGATGGTTTATGTTTTATGATTTAAGGTTTTGGAGATTCTAGTTAAGGATTTAGGGTTTAGATTAATTATTATTTTTAATTTATTTATGAAATTAAATAATCTCTTATGTAATTGTAAAAGAGATAATATATTAAAATTGTAACAAATTATTTATTTAAAATAAATAAAAAGTAATGATTGATATGGATATATAGGTAACTATCTATTTTGGATAGGACCAAATTATAACAAATTAAATAAGATCTATTTTTATTTTGAATTGATTTTAGTCTAAAAGCGACTTTATAAACAATATAAATTAACTACACCATTCACTTAGCTATGGGATAGTTAATTTCATTTTAGTTACTTAATTATGAAAAGTTACACTTCGATAAATAAACTATATATTTAGAAGTTTTATTTAATTAAGTTACAAATCATTAAAATCAATGTTATATGGCTTTCTAAACCCTAACCCCTAACCCCTTAAATTAATAATTCTTGAAATCTCAAACCCTAAATTTGTAGTCGTAAATCATAAACTATAAACCTTAAACCCTAAATATTAAACCTTGAATCCTAAATCATAAAACCCTAAACTATAGGTAGTACTAAACCCTTAAACCCTTAAATATAGATTCCTAAATCATAAAATTGTAAACCTAAATCACTAGACCTTAAATTATAAAACGTCTTAAAACTATAAACCCTAAATCTTAAACCATAAGCCCTAAATTCAAAACCATAAAACCTTAAACTATAGACATGCAGTAAACCCTTAAATACTACTTAAATACTAAATCCTAATTAAAACTGTAAGAATAAATTTCATATGGATATATATTGATATATATATATTAATGTGAAAGAACAACACAAACATATAAAAAATGGGAAACCACATTTCAATCTCTATTCCTTAAATATTCAAATTTTATATTACCATGTAATGTTTTGATAAAAAGTTAATAATATTAACTGTTTAGATTAATTAATAATATTATAAAATATATAGACTAAATGATATTAAAAATTAAAGTATCTGCAAATAAATCTGAAATTTAAATATATTAGAGACCAAATTAAAATTTAACCATGTATTAATAGTAAATAATAATAATAATAGTAATAATAAAAGAAAAAAAGGATTTATATTGCATACTTAGTGGCGTTTAAGAAAAAACGCCGCAAACATGTATTAATACTTTAAACTATGTCGTTTTGAAGCTTTGTTATTAGTGGCACTTCTAAAAAAAACCACAAAACATCCATTAAGAGAATGTAAAACGGCGTCCTTTATATCCTTCTTATTAGTGGCGCTTCTATAAACGCTGCAAAAGGTGTGATTTACTGACGTTTTCACAAGAAAACACCACAAACATCTATTAGTAGATTGCAAAACGGCATCGTTATTACCAAGTTATTAGTGGCACTTCTTGGAAAAATGTCACAAAACATCTAAAGAGATTTCAAAACGTCATCGTTTTATAGCCTTTTATTAGTGGCGCTTTTATAAAGGCCACAAAAGATGTGAAATACCGGCGTTTTCGCTAGAAACGCCACAAAAATCTATTAATAGATTGCAGAAACTGCGTCGTTTTATAGCCTTTCTAATTAGTGGCGCTTTATAAAAATGCCACAAATATTTTTGAATAGATTGAAAACGTCATCGTTTTTTTGAACCCCATTTGCCCTTTACTTTCTCCAATTCAGTTTACCCTGATTACTTCCTTTACTTCATCTGTTTCACAAATCCCTAAAATTTCCCATTACTTCCAAACCCTAATTTTAAAAATCCCCTATAATTTCCCCTAAAGAGATGTCCTCAAATCGTTGTAACATCCTGATTTTCAGATTTATTCGTGGTTTTCAATATTTTGAAAAGATTTTAAAATTTTGTATTTGGATGTGGAATTAATATTTTGAGTAGGTAAATGGGCTTATAGAAGGCCCATGTGTTGGCCAAAAACCCGGTTGAATTTTTGAACTTTTGGACTTAAAGGTTAGGGGTTCTGGCTAAGTGGCCTTAAGTAGAGTTGTGGGTAAATTGCATCGCAAAAAGAGCCTTGGTAAAGTGGCAAGGGTGACGCCACTAGGCTCCTAGAAAAGTGGCATGTGGAGCAGTGGGAAAGGCATGGGATCGATTCCCTGTGTTGACAAATAGATGCATTTATTTTTAAGTGCAGGAGGGGTAAGTGTTGGAGTTCAGGTGGATTCTGCTAGAAGAGAGTTGGATCAGTTTAAATGCTTGGATTAAGGAGGGATAAGGGGAGAGATTTAAGGGATTTGGATGAGGCTAGGAGTTGGCTGAATTATGGGAATTGAAGAGGGAAAATCGGCAGGGGGTATTAGGTTGGTATTTCGGCACTTAGGGTATGGAGTGGTGCCGTTTTTCTTCTGCTTTAACACCTTAGGGTTGTTTTTCCTCTCTTTTTCCTCCCTAGCTGAAACTACCACCTCCCCTATTCTTCTTCTTCTATTTTTTCTACTTCAAAACTATTCATCAAACCTACTTATCATCAGCACCTTTGCCGAAATCACAAAAGCCGAAAACCTGTGATCACTGCTTGTGCCGATTTCTTCAAAGCCAGGTCCTTCTATGTTCTTTGTTTTTATTAAATCTACGATTATCTTATCTTAATCCTAGATACCTGACGGCAATTCTTCTTCAAGGTCATAGCCTCATATCTCCATCTCCTTCACCACCCAAAAGCCGAAGTACCATTGGTTTAGGGGCTTATAGCCGAAATTTCATCAACCCTTGGATTTGGGTTTTACCATTGTTCTAAGGTTAAATCTGCACCGGATTGAGTGGAAATCAAGTAGGAGTAAGGGGTAAGTACTTATCATCTCAGATCTGTTCTTATTTTGCGATGTTAGGAAAAGCTGAAATCCCTAAAAATTAGGGAGGCTGTCGATTTGAGCATAAGGCTTTAAGGGTTTGTAACTAATGTTTTCTCTCGGTGATTAGAGTCTTCTTAAGTGTTGGATTGAAAGCGTGAATCATTGGAGCAATCGGATTCGGAGCTAGCTATCGATTTTGACAAAAAGGTACGGTTTGAAAGGCTTTTAGGGACATGGTTCGATCATGGGTGAGTAAGTTTTGGAATTTAGTGATTATGGTTTGTAATTAAGAATTGTGCTAATCAATTGTAGGACATCGAAAGTGATCTCAGTAGCAGTCGTCGCGAATCAGGTGTGTACCGAACCCCCTTCCTTAGTTCAATTCGGCAAAAGTCGAAATGCCAAAATTCTGGCATTTCATAGGCTTGTGAGTATGCGAATGCTCTTAAGACATAGAGTAATTGTTAGATCTAGCACCGCAAAGTGGTAAGTAAGTTCGTGTGACATTTTAGCGTATTTCGGAAAAAGAGGCCTCGATGGGCCAAAAACTGGGCCCAACGGGCTTACGGACCAATATGGGTAAGAGATGGGCAAAGTAGCCTGTCAGTTAGATGGTAGAATCAAACTGCATAAAATTGTTAATAATTACTGGAATAGCTTATGTAGTTACGTAAGTTACAAAATTACCCCTGAAGAGCATAATTACCGAAATACCCCTAGGGTTTAAAATGACTGAAATGCATGAATAATTGATACTGTATTTTGCATATTATGCTTTTACTAATATCTGTTGCATGGGATTAGGGTATTGATGGAGGAAGTACTGAATGTGGTTCATCCACGTACTGGAGGCTTTGCCTCAACTTTTTGATATTTGAGCAGCGATGCTGCCACTGTGGAGTGTAGGGCTGGGTGGGTTGAGATATTCCCCACATGGAGTGTAGGGCTGGTACGGGGACTGTGTAGCGGTTGGTGGGTTGAGTAGTCTCCCCAGTTGGGCTTGCATTCATTACTGATATTGTTACATATGTTACTGAACTGGGCCTATGGGCCATACTGTTATGTTAAAAAGGGCTAAGGCCTTGCTACTGTATTCTGAAAGGGGCTTTGTTCTACTGTGTACAATTATCTGTATAGGGCGTAGGCCCAATGGGCTCGAGCTGATTTGGGCTTTGGATGGGTTTCTGTATACACTGAGTTTTCCCAAACTCACCCCTTCCTCTTCCATCCTTGCAGGTGAGCCCTAGTTGGTGGACTTGGAGCTGGGCGGGATTCAGAGTGGCCATAAAGATTGATTGCCGATTTTAAATAAGTTTAACATTTAATTTGGATTATTTTTATTATGCTCAAAGTTGTAATAAGGCCGCTCTTTTTAATTAATTTTATTTTGGGGATTATTAAACTGGTTAGCACTAGGGTTCGTTTTATAAAAACTACTTGTTTTAAAAGATCACGATGACGCGCAAAGTAAATGTTTTTTTTCAAGAAAATAAATATTTTCAGCAAACGTTTTTCAACCTTAATCATTTTCTTAAAATGAGACATAACCAAACGGTTTTCTCCAAATCATACGAGATGTTAGAGTGTGGCAATGGCGGTGTGCATGTCTAGGATTGGATCCGAAGGGAGCTTGGTACTTAAGCAGTCCGACGGACTCACCTCCTCTCCTTCCTGGTTTCCTACCTGGTGCACAGCTTCCATTCACTTTAACCTGCTTTTAAAAGTGTCTTTTACAACACCAACTAAGTTTTTTTCCAAACTAAGTAATACGGAATGTTTTGAATACTTCGATGTGGCGCATCAGATTCGGTCATAACGTCTAGGCCGGGTTTGGGGTGTTACAATCGTTTTCCCTGAAGTCCCTTTGATTTGCTCAGCTATCAGTATTTATCCCATAACCCAAATCAAAAATTTTGATTTTGCACCCTAACTGCATCTTCGTGTTCCCTAACTTAAACTCAATTTCATTCCCCTATTTACCCAATTTCTTCTCTCATTTTCCCTAGCTGCGTCTGCGTCTGCGTCTGCCTCTTCTCTACGTCGTTGCAGCTGGAATTTTGAGTCCTATACTATAGGTATTGTGTTCATGTTGTTAATATACAACAGTTACTGTTTGCCCATTGATGCCACATTGTTTATATATTTAATATATTACTAATTCATGTTTTAATCATTACATTGATGCCACATTGTTTATTATGAGTGTTGACATGTATTTAAATTATATGCAGGATAAATGACATGAGAGCTGAAGTTGTGATTAGGCATTTAATTTTGACGAGAATTACTTACGCTTGTTGATTAGACTTGGTATTCTAGCAACTTTCATGAGAAATTTCACTTTTGGGCTTTGACTGCTTGATTTGCCTTGCCTTCTCTCTTGCTTTGCTGTTGTTGCTGATTTATTTTTAAAATAACAATCGAACAAGCAGAAAATCTGTTTTTCCAATAATATTTGAATATGGTTTGAAGTAGACATCCATATCGTGTCACCTTTTTAAAATTCTTAAATTGGCTGAATCGAACTACTTAATATGTTGGTTGAGAAAATGTAATCTTTGTTGGCTGTTGTATTTCATGTTCATAGTTTGATTCCATTTTGTTTTTATAAGTACCTTGACCAAACCAAATTTCGTTTACTAGTTTTTCATTTTCTATTCATTGACTTGGGCTATAATCATTTTCATTTATTATTCCTCGTATTATTTTTTTCGTCTCCACAAATTCTTTATATGGAATGCTTTGTTTATTACCCTTTTTGTGACAGCCCTAAAGTGACCCTAGTCGGAAAGCGATTTTGGGACCGCTAAACCGAGTCACCAAAGTATTTGAATATGAATGTGTGAAAGTTTTAAGCTTCGATTTAATCGATTGCATGTGAATTTAGTAATAGGACTTATGTATGACACTTTTGAAATGTAATAGGTTAATCTATAAGGACCTATTAATGCATGTTGTATAAATGATGGGTTTGCATGTCAAATTAGCCAAAAATCTAGATGGTGGCCGGCCATGCTATAGGGTAAAACATATTATAAACATTTTGTGTTAATATGTTGTGGGGAGAATAATAAAATATGAGGGGAGTGGGAGGAGAAACCAAAGTTGTTTCATCCTTGCTCCCCCATTTTGCCGTAACTTGAGGAAGGAAGAAGAAAGGAGTTCTCTTGCTTCATGTTCGGCTTGGATGAGGATTTAGAAGAGGTAAGTACCTTGAAATTCTTGGAAAATTATGTATAAAGAAGGTGGTTAGTTCAAGTTCTAATCATTCCATGGATTAAGTTTTGATTGTTTGGAGGTTTGATATTCGGCCAAGTAGTTTGAAGCTCTTAGTACAGATATTTTTCTTCTTTCTTGATGGTTGAAATTGGGTTGTTCTTAAGGAGGTGCCGAATGTGGTCATTGAAGGGCCTTGAGGAACAATATGTGTGGCTTGGGTTATAACATTCGGCCATGGTAGAAAATGGAAGAGATAAATGGTTGTTAATTGTGATAGTTTAAGGAAATTGTAAGTAGTTTGAATAAATGAACAATAATAATAATAAATCATCTAGTGAATTGGTGTAGTTGCCGAATTTGAACTAGGAAGTTATTGAGTAATGTGTGTATTTTAAGTGATAGAATAGAGTGAATGCTTGGAATGTGATATGTATGAATTATAAGTTGGATTAAAAGTGTTATATTGCCTTATCATTTTCGGAAATGTGCTTTGTCAAAGAAATTGAGGTTGATGTTTAAGTGATGTGAGTATAGGGATATTCGACTTGTAGTTTTATAGATGTAAAATGAGTGTTAGGACGGAATGATGTTTAAGTACAAATGTATTTGGATGGATGTGCTTATAAGTATAACTTGAGATAAAATGGTGCTTAGTCATCATAAGTAACCATATTTGTAGAATGTATTAAGTATATAATCGGCCTCAACATAGACATGCATATTCGCCACATGAATGAATACATAGATTGATGTTATGCGTTCGGCTATAGGTAAGCATATTGATGGCTTTATCTTGACTTAGAAAATCGGCTAAAGGAGAATATTGGCTAATATGTTGAATTTGATTCATGATTTCATACATATATGACTCTAATGCCTAATATATATGGGCTAAGTACCTTGAATTTCTCCTTGATGTTCAAAATGATTAAATCAATTTATTTGTTAAATTAAGCTCAAGAGCAAAGGGGAACTAAATCCGATAAAGGAAAGGAAAAGGTGATCGAATAGCCGTTGAAATCATTCGACAACTTCCGAGGTAAGTTTTAAGTGATTAATCGTTGAGTAAATTCAATCATAATGAGTTGATTTAATAAGATATGATGTGGCCATGATATGTCTTAAACTCAAATGGTAAGTTCATAAGTGTTTGGACTTGAAATTTAAGAGCAAATTGTAATAATTTGCTTAGGACAACAACAGATAACGTGATTTTAGAAAATCACTATAAATTGTTGGTGTGGAATTATAGGCTGAATAAAATATGTAATCAAAGCTTAATTAGTATAGTTTCTTATAAAAGAGACCGTGTAAGCAAAGAAATTTCCTATAAAGAGATATTTAAAGTTGTGTGAGGCGATTGTCGCATGACTCAAATCCCTATTCTGTTTTTAGAAAATCATTATAATTTGTACAAAAATGGTTATAAGATAAAATTTACATGCTTAGACTCCTAATGAGTCTAGTTTCAAATGAAATCAAATAGAACATATTTTAAATTCTGTACAATGAGAAATTTGATTTGTAGTGAAGAGTGGTCAGATTAGTCAAACAATGAAACAGGGGAAACTTTAAGAAAAATCTAGTATTGATTGGCCAAACCTAAAATTCTGAAAATTTTAAGGATGGAAGATATATGAGTCTATATTCAGGGAAAATTAACGGCAATTGATTTTGAGTTTTGTAGCTCCAGTTATAAATAATTTAGTGACTATTGCTCAGGAAAATAGCTTGTAGTGAATATGTGAATTTGTTGTAAACATTGATGAAACTATTTGAGTTGCTTATAAGCTATTGCTGAAATTGATCTACAAGATAAATATACATGTGCGTGGTAAAGGCGAATGGCTAGTGTGAAATATATATGAGATATGTATATGTGGTAAAGCCGAATGGCTAATGTGAAATATGTATGAGATATGTATATGTGGTAAAGCCGAATGGCTAATGTGAAATATGTATGAGATATGTATATGTGGTAAAGCCGAATGGCTAAAGTGAAATATGTATGAGATATGTATATGTGGTAAAGCCGAATGGCTAGTGTGAAATATATATGAGATATGTATATGTGGTAAAGCCGAATGGCTAATGTGAAATATGTATGAGATATGTATATGTGGTAAAGTCGAATGGCTAGTGTGAAATATGTATGAGATATGTATATGTGGTAAACTCGAATGGCTAGTGTGAAATATGTAGGAGATGTGTGTATATTGTGGCCGAATGACCAATTGTGAAATGTGTGTATTATTAGATATTTGATGAGGCAAATGAATTACAAATATAACAGTCGATGTGAATGTTGTAACATGTGATTAAATGTACATGAAACTTGGAAATATATTCCGGGTAAGACCCGATGACTACGTGTGGAGATTATTTCCGGGTAAGAAACGATGACTACGTGTTGAGATTTTGTCCGGGTAAGACCCGATAACTACGTGTGGAGACTATTCGAGCTAAAGGTTTCACTGAAGATTCGAGTAAAGCATAAGATTATAGGACTTCACAGTAACAATTGGTAATAAATACGTTCAATGCGTTAAGCTGGTCAGGTATGTATTTTGAGATTATATTTAAGCTGTGACATCCCTAATTTGACCCTAGTCGGAAAGTGGTTTTGGGACCACTAAACCGAGTCTTATAAGTAATTAAAAGTTATATTCTATGTTTATGATGTTAGTAAATGCATGTGTGAAAGTTTCATGCATTAATTTGATCATTTCTATGTGAATTTATTAAAATGGACTTGTATGAAACATTGTTGAAAGGTGATAGGCTAATCTTACAATGGTCTAATAGTACATGCATGCAAAAGAGTGGTTTTGCATGTCAATTTGCCCAAAAAAAGGGAAGAGTGGTCGGCCATGACAAGAATATGGGCAAGGGAACATGTTTCCAACATGTTTAGTTAGTGGATTATGTAGAAAAAAATAAAGAAATGAAAAAAATGAGCATGGATGCCTCCCCTTTTGTTGCCGTGAGTAGAGGAAAAAGAAAGGAAAAAATTTGTTCATCCATTCTCAAATCTTGGCCGAAAATACTAAGGGAAAAAGGAAGGATTTTTGCTTC
Organism: Gossypium arboreum; assembly: GCF_025698485.1. Classification (NCBI taxonomy): domain Eukaryota; kingdom Viridiplantae; phylum Streptophyta; class Magnoliopsida; order Malvales; family Malvaceae; genus Gossypium; species Gossypium arboreum. The sequence continues at coordinate 51,467,309 of NC_069072.1, read as the reverse complement.
ATGCTTGGTTTAGAAGAGAACTAGAAGGAGATTTGGTCATACTTGTGTCAAGATTAAGGTATGTTTGAGGTTGTGTCATGAGATTCATGCATGTTTTAGTTGCTAACTTGATGTTCATGTTAGCCCATGGTTCAAATCCTTGTTATGCCATGGAAATGGTATTTGGCCAAGGTTGATATTGTGTTAAAGCCATTGCATGCTAAATGTGAAGCTTGTTGATGATGCATGTAATGATGGATTGACTACTCTTGAAATTTCTTTTAGCATTCTTGAGTAAGACATGGAGTTTTCTTTGTTTAACCATGACCAAAAATTGAAAGGGGATGGTGTGGGATGTATTCGCCATGGCATGCTCATAAGTGCGATTTACGCTTGTTGCATGATAGGTAAAATTTGTGTTTTGATATATGTGTATATGTGTTTGTACATGATGTTACAAATGGATGTGAAAATATATGCTAGATTGGGAAAATTTGATTAAATGTTCATGAGATGAAATTAGGTGATTAAAAGATGTTAGTTGACATTGTACATATATATATATATTCGGCCATTAAAGTGAGTATGTAGGTAATGTTGAATCAAGTTTTTGGTGCATATTCGGTTAGGTGTATAATCGACCAAATGGGCGATTAGTAAGAATGGTTGCCGAATATACAAGCATACATATGCATGTGTGGTTGAATTATGAATGTTTAGCAAGATGGTTAAACTAGTGATTTATTGATTAAGCTCAAGGAGTTAAAGAAGGAGAATCAAGCAAGGGAAAGATGAAGGTCATCGAGTAGCCGACTTGGAACTATTTTACCCAACACAAGGTAATTCATTAAGCATATATTTGGTGTTGATTAGAATGATCATAATATATATGCAAATGTGTTTAAATGAGTTGATGTGTAAATGGAAATGTATGTGTATGGAGTGATGCCATTGTTGAATGTATAAAGGCAGCAAAATGCATAAGGTATTGGTCTCGGCACTAAGTGTGCGGGTATAAATGGACACGGTGACAAGATTGGCACTAAGTGTGCGGGTTTAAAATTGTACAGCACTAAGTGTGCGAGTTTGATTATATAGCACTAAGTGTGCGAGCTAAATGTATATAGCACTAAGTGTGCGGATTCACTATATGCTCTTGCATTACAATTGGCACCGAGTGTGCGACATTACCGAAGTTAATCCGGACAGCGGATCGGTAAGTACCTTGAGCTCATGACGAATAGGCAATATGTTCATGCTCGGGGTTGAGCTTGGTAAGCTTTAAATCTATGTGATGATTGCAATTGTATGATTGTGGTGAAAATGAGTTGGTGTGTGAAAATGCCTCAAATATCTTATTGTATAGAATATGAAATGTGGATGTATGACTTGGTATGAGATTGAACCGAAAGGTCCGAGGAATTATAGTATAGTTTCGATATGGATGGAGTACCTAGCCTCGTTTATCGTTTCATGTTGTGATAATTTTATTAATGGTTGGTTGATGAATGCTTATGACTTCTTGAGTTATAAACTCACTCGGTGTTTTCTTGTCACCCATTTTAGGTCTCTTGGACTCGTATCGTTTGCGTGCTCGGAACCGTCGTTGAATTCATCACACCGGCTGGCAATCTTTTGGTATTGTCTTCGTAGTTGAACTAGGAGAACATTTGGCATGTATAGGCTATTTGTTTTGTTGAATTGTGGGTTGTAAACTTTAAGCCATGCGAAAATGGCCTATGTGGTCGGTTGAGTGTGATTCTAAAACCTATGGTCACGAGCCTTAAAAACCTTAATTTTGATAAGGTGGCCATAGTTGCATTACGTATGATGAAATAGTTGGCCATGGAAGAATTATGAAATAGTCATTGTTTGCTTTAGTAATGAGATCTTGCCAGCAGCAGCGAGGTGAGATGGAAAAATCACTAAAAATAGTATAAGTAGAATTAAATAGTGAATAAATTATGAAATTGAACCTTGATGAATCTATTTTCATATGGATGAAACGAAACGACCATATGAGCCGTATTTTAAGAGATATTCGAGATTTCGTGATACGGGGCCAGAACGGTTTCTGGGTCCCCTGTCGCGACTTTAAAATTTACTATAAATTATCCAGAAAGAATTAGAAGTCATGCCTTATATGTGCAGATTTCATTTTGAGTCTAGTTTCATTAGAAACAAACGGCACCAGTATTAAAGCCCTGTACAAAGAGATATTCAAGTTGTACCGCGCGAAGGTCAGTGTAGTCGACCCCTGTAACATGGGTGACTTTAACTAATAAACTGTACCAATTGGCCCGACCAAAATTCTAGAAATAAATCCATGGATGGATATATGAGTCTAAATTCAGGAAAATTTACGGAATCAGTTTCGAGTTTTGAAACTCGAGATATGATTTTAAGGCGACAGTGACGCAGTTTTCCACTGTCCGGAAATGCCAAATTGGTCGGTGCTTGAAGAGGATTTGTCTCGTTAACCCCTCGTGTCCGACACCGGCGATGGTCTCGGGTTCGGGGTGTTACAATTTTATTGGTATCGAGCTATGGTTTAGTCGGTTCTAGGACTACTATAGCGTGTGAGTGTAGCTATACATGCCAAATTGTTAGTGCTTAATAATGTGATGACTTCGACGGTTGAAATTTTTGTTTTGATTAGCAATGGAACCGGGATAGAGACCCTTGGCGGATGACGTTGAAAGTGTAGCGGCTGCTCCGCACAAGGGACACCGCTGATGAGCCTCGATCATCCGCGAATAATCAAAATGAAGGGCGAAACAAGCCTTCTTCACCATGATGAATGAGTGGGTCGCATAATATGCCCGAACCAACCCTACTGTCCAACCATTCCCGAATTTAAATACTTCGCCCCAAGAGTCCATAATGCCTCCGATTCTCGATCCCGTGAGGCTAAGCAAACCACCTGTAGACTTGATTAGGAAGCGGGTGAGGAGTTCAAGGCCATAGTCACCGATGATGCCGAAAGAGCCGAATTCGGCTTGATAACACCATTCGAGTGTTAAATGAACTGTCATGCACACCGATGAATGTCTTAAGTGTGCTATATCCTTGTTGCGAGACTCGACTTACTATTGGTGGAGGACTTTAATTTCCATAGTCCCAAATGAGCGAGTTACTTGGGATTTCTTTCAATCCAATTTCGAAAGAAATACATTAGTCAACAGTTCATCGATCGAAGTGTAAGGAATTCTTGGAACTCAAGCAAGGCGGATGATCAGATCTCGAATCTGAACATGAGTTCGTAAGACTTAGTCGGTATGCTCGAGAGTGTGTGGCTGATCACGGTTGCTATGTGCAAAAGATTTGAAGAAGGATTGAATGAAGACTTAAAGTCGCTAGTGGGTATTTTGGAGATAAAGGAGTTTGTAACACTAGTCGAACGAGCACGCAAGGCGGAAGAACTCGGAAAGGAAAAAAGAAGGTGAATTTGAAGCAAGAGATTATCGTAAAAGATCGTGAGTAAAACTCCATTCTCGGCGGTAAAGAAGTTCGGGAGGACACTAATAAGTCGAGGCGATGCGAGAATTTCCATCGAGCCCGACCATTGACGGACTCGAGCTACTTGGTAGCTAGTGTGGGCAATAATCGTCAAGAGAGACTGAATGCCCCCAATGTGGAAGGCGACACCTAGGTGAATGTTGGGGTAAGTCATTAATAGGGCTGTTATGGATGCGGTTCGAAGGACCACTTCATTAGAGATTGCACGGAGCTAGATGAGAAGAATAAGATGCAAGGTGCAAGACCTAGTGGAACAACGGCTAGAGGTAGGCCCCCGAGAATTTCTGGAGGTAGGGGTGGTAATCAGAGAGGAGCCTCTGATACGGCTGTTCGATCCGAGACCCGTGCTCCTGCTAGAGCATATGCCATCCGCGCACGAGAGGAGGCATCCTCCCCTGACGTTATCACTGGTACTTTTACTCTCTTTGATACTAGTGTGATTGCATTGATTGACCCCGGCTCTACTCATTCATATGTATGTGAAACCTTAGCATCCAAAGAAGACTCTACCTATTGAGTCTACTGAGTTCGTAATTCGAGTGTCAAACCCTTTGGGTCAATACGTACTCGTTGATAAAGTGTGCAAGAGATGCCCCCTGATAATTCGAGAATCCTGTTTTCCGGCCGATCTGATGCTTCTACCATTTGATGAATTCGATGTTATTCTTGGTATGGATTGGTGATCAGTACATGATGCAAATGGTGGACGCAAAAGGAAAACCATTGATTTGAGGAGTGCAAATAATGAGGTAGTCCGAGTCGAGTCTCTCGATTTAAAAGGAGTGCCGCGATAATATCTTCTATGACCGCCGGAGGTATGTGAAAAGGGTGTGAAACATACCTTGCGTATGTGTTTGAAAGTAAAGAGACGGAAAGGAAACTCGAATCGGTACCGGTGGTTTGTGAGTATTCAGATGTTTTTCCGAGGAGTTACCGGATTGCCACCGTCGAGAAGTGGAATTGACGCATCGGTTGTACCGGTACTACGCCGATCTCAATAGCCCGTATCGTATGGCATTAACGGAATTAAAGGAATTGAAGGTTCAATTGCAAGAATTGATGGATAGAGGTTTCGCTCGACCGAGTTTTTCTCCATGGGCGCACAAAGTATTGTTTGTGAAGAAGAAGGATGGAACTATGAGATTGTGCATCGACTATCGTCGGTTGAATAAAGTGACGATAAAGAAAAATATCCGTTGCCACGAATTGACGATTTGTTTGATCAATTAAAGGAGCCTCGGTGTTTTCAAAGATAGATTTGAGGTCGGGTACTATCGGTTGAGGGTCCAAGAATCGGACATACCCAAGGCGCTTTTAGAACGAGGTACGGTCACTACTGAATTCTTGGTGATCTTTGTTTGGGCTTACTAATGCCCTGCGGTATTTATGGATTTAATGAATAGAATTTTCAGGCCATACTTGGATCGGTTCGTAGTTGTATTTATCGATGACATTTTGGTCTATTCGAGAGATGAAACTGAACATGCTGAACACCTGAGGCTAGTGTTGCAAATCTTACGAGATAACCAGTTATACGCAAAGTTCAGTAAATGTGAATTTTGGTTGAAAGAGGTTAGCTTTTTGGGGCACGTGGTGTCCGCATCGGGTGTCAGGGTGGACCCAAACAAAATTTCGGCCATAGTCGATTGGAGACCTCCAAGGAATGTTACCGAGGTTAGGAGCTTTTTGGGGCTTGCCGGATACTATCGACGATTTGTGAAAGGTTTTTTGATGATAGCTGCACCGATGACAAAACTACTTCAAAAAGATGTTAAGTTCGAGTGGTCGGAACGCTGTCAAGAAAGTTTCGATCGACTAAAAACCTGTTTAACCGAGGCCCCAGTACTAGTACAGCCAGAGTCCGGTAAAGAGTTTGTCATATACAGTGACGCATCCTTGCTTGGGTTAGGTTGTGTGTTGATGCAAGAAGGTCGAGTTGTGGCTTACGCGTCGAGACAACTAAAGCCGCATGAGAGAAACTATCCGACCCATGACCTTGAACTAGCGACCATAGTGTTCGCCTTGAAGATATGGCGGCATTACTTGTCCGGAGAAAGGTGTCACATTTATTCGGACCACAAGAGTCTAAAATATTTGATGACTCGAGAGATTTAAACTGCGACAAAGACGTTGGCTTGAGTTGTTGAAAGACTATGAACTCATCATTGATTATCACCCGAAAGGCCAACGTGGTGGCCGATGCTTTAAGTCGCAAGGCTTTGGTTGCTTTGAGAGCGATGGATGCTCATCTATCCGTTTCACCCGATGAGGTGCTAGTAGTCGAATTAGAGACCAAACCGTTATTGATTCATCAAGTACTTGAATCTAAGAAGGTCGACGCCGAATTGGTCGCTAAGCGAGCCGAATGTGTTTCGAATGAGGAATCGGAATTTCAGATTGACGACCATGATTGCTTGACGTTCAAGGGTCGATTATGTATTCCAAGGAATTCGGAACTTGTTTTGATGATTTCAAACGAGGCTCACAGTAGTCGAATGTCAATCCACCTGGTAGTACTAAAATGTACAATGACCTGAAACGCCAATTTTGGTGGCCCGGTATGAAACGAGACATTTCTGAATTTGTTTCAAGGTGTCTGATATGTCAACAAGTGAAAGCGGAACATCAAGTGCCATCGGGATTACTTCAGCCGATCACGATACCCGAGTGGAATTGGGATCAAGTCACCATGGACTTTGTATCCGGACCGCCATTGTCGTGAGTAAGAAGGATGCGATCTGGGTCATTGTTGATAGGTGACCAAGTCGCTCATTTTATTCTGTCGCACGGATTTTTCGCTTGATAAATTGGCGTAATTATCGTCTCCCAAATTATTCGATTGCATGGGGTGCCTATTTCTCTCGTGTCGGATAGAGACCCAAGATTTACATCGCGATTTTGGAAGAAATTGCAAGAGGCTTTGGGTACCAAGATGCATTTTAGCACTACTTTTCACCCCCAAACCGATAGTCAAACCGAACGGATAATTCAAATACTCGAGGATATGTTGAGATGTTGCATCCTTGAGTTTAGTGGTTCATGGGAACGGTATTTACCTTTGGTTGAATTCGCCACAACAATAGCTTTCAATCAAGTATTAAGATGGCGCCTTTACGAGGCTTTATACGGACGTAAATGCCGTACCCACTATTCTCGGTGAACTTAGTGAAGGTAAAATCTTCGGGGTTGATTTGGTTAAGGATGCCGAGCAAAAAGTTCGAGTAATTCGTGAAAGTTTGAAGGCTGCTTTGGATCGCCAAAAGTCGTATGCGGATTTGAAAAGGAAAGACATTGAATATCAGGTTGGAGACAAGGTATTTCTCAAAGTCTCACCCTGGAAGAAGGTGCTTAGATTTGGCCGTAAGGGAAAATTGAGTCCGAGGTTCATCGGTCCGTATGAAGTATCCGAACGAGTTGGACCAGTAGCGTACCGATTAATTTTACCCCCTGAGCTTGAAAGGATCCACAACGTTTTCCATGTCTCGATGCTTCGACGATATAGGTCTGATCCATCGACGTAATCGCTCCAAATCGAGATTGAGATTCACCTAATTTGAGCTATGAAGAGGAACCGGTTCGCATTCGATGCGTGAAGTAAAAGAGTTGCGCAATAAGAAAATCCCATTAGTGAAGGTGTTGTGGCATAAACACGGAATTGAAGAAGCCACTTGGGAACTCGAGGACTCTATGAAAGAGCGATACCCAAACCTATTTACCGGTAAGATTTTCGGGGACAAAAATTTCTTAAGTGGGGGAGAGTTGTGACATCCCTAATTTGACCCTAGTCGGAAAGTGGTTTCGGGACCACTAAACTGAGTCTTATAAGTAATTAAAAGTTATATTCTATGTTTATGATGTTAGTAAATGCATGTGTGAAAGTTTCATGCATTAATTTGATCATTTCTATGTGAATTTATTAAAATGGACTTGTATGAAACATTGTTGAAAGGTGATAGGCTAATCTTACAATGGTCTAATAGTACATGCATGCAAAAGAGTGGTTTTGCATGTCAATTTGCCCAAAAAAAGGGAAGAGTGGCCGGCCATGACAAGAATATGGGCAAGGGAACATGTTTCCAACATGTTTAGTTAGTGGATTATGTAGAAAAAATAAAGAAATGAAAAAAATGAGCATGGATGCCCCCCCCTTTTGTTGCCGTGAGTAGAGGAAAAGAAAGGAAAAAATTTGTTCATCCATTCTCAAATCTTGGCGAAAATACTAAGGGAAAAAGGAAGGATTTTTGCTTCATGCTTGGTTTAGAAGAGAACTAGAAGGAGATTTGGTCATACTTGTGTCAAGATTAAGGTATGTTTGAGGTTGTGTCATGAGATTCATGCATGTTTTAGTTGCTAACTTGATGTTCATGTTAGCCCATGGTTCAAATCCTTGTTATGCCATGGAAATGGTATTTGGCCAAGGTTGATATTGTGTTAAAGCCATTGCATGCTAAATGTGAAGCTTGTTGATGATGCATGTAATGATGGATTGACTACTCTTGAAATTTCTTTTAGCATTCTTGAGTAAGACATGGAGTTTTCTTTGTTTAACCATGACCAAAAATTGAAAGGGGATGGTGTGGGATGTATTCGCCATGGCATGCTCATAAGTGCGATTTATGCTTGTTGCATGATAGGTAAAATTTGTGTTTTGATATATGTGTATATGTGCTTGTACATGATGTTACAAATGGATGTGAAAATATATGCTAGATTGGGAAAATTTGATTAAATGTTCATGAGATGAAATTAGGTGATTAAAAGATGTTAGTTGACATTGTACATATATATATATTCGCCATTAAAGTGAGTATGTAGGTAATGTTGAATCAAGTTTTGGTGCATATTCGGTTAGGTGTATAATCGACCAAATGGGCGATTAGTAAGAATGGTTGCGAATATACAAGCATACATATGCATGTGTAGTTGAATTATGAATGTTTAGCAAGATGGTTAAACTAGTGATTTATTGATTAAGCTCAAGGAGTTAAAGAAGGAGAATCAAGCAAAGGAAAGACGAAGGTCATCGAGTAGTCGACTTGGAACTATTTTACCCAACACGAGGTAAGTCATTAAGCATATATTTGGTGTTGATTAGAATGATCATAATATATATGCAAATGTGTTTAAATGAGTTGATGTGTAAATGGAAATGTATGTGTATGGAGTGATGCCATTGTTGAATGTATAAAGGCAGCAAAATGCATAAGGTATTGGTCTCGGCACTAAGTGTGCGGGTATAAATGGACACGGTGACAAGATTGGCACTAAGTGTGCGGGTTTAAATTGTACAGCACTAAGTGTGCGAGTTTGATTATATAGCACTAAGTGTGCGAGCTGAATGTATATAGCACTAAGTGTGCAGATTCACTATATGCTCTTGTATTACAATTGGCACTTGAGTGTGCGACATTACGAGTTAATCCGGACAGCGGATCAGGTAAGTACCTTGAGCTCATGACGAATAGGCAATATGTTCATGCTCGGGGTTGAGCTTGGTAAGCTTTAAATCTATGTGATGATTGCAATTGTATGATTGTGGTGAAAATGAGTTGGTGTGTGAAAATGCCTCAAATATCTTATTGTATAGAATATGAAATGTGGATGTATGACTTGGTATGAGATTGAACCAAAAGGTCCGAGGAATTATAGTATAGTTTCGATATGGATGGAGTACCTAGCCTCGTTTATCGTTTCATGTTGTGATAATTTTATTAATGGTTGGTTGATGAATGCTTATGACTTCTGAGTTATAAACTCACTCGGTGTTTTCTTGTCACCCATTTTAGGTCTCTTGGACTCGTATCGTTTGCGTGTTTCGGAACCGTCGTTGAAGTCATCACACCGCTGGAAATCTTTTGGTATTGTCTTCGTAGTTGAACTAGGAGAACATTTGGCATGTATAGGCTATTTTGTTTTGTTGAATTGTGGGTTGTAAACTTTAAGCCATGCGAAAATGGCCTATGTGGTCGGTTGAGTGTGATTCTAAAACCTATGGTCACGAGCCTTAGAAACCTTAATTTTGATAAGGTGGCCATAGTTGCATTACGTATGATGAAATAGTTGGCCATGGAAGAATTATGAAATAGTCATTGTTTGCTTTAGTAACAGATGCTGCCAGCAGCAGCGAGGTGAGATGGAAAAATCACTAAAAATAGTATAAGTAGAATTAAATAGTGAATAAATTATGAAATTGAACCTTGATGAATCTATTTTCATATGGATGAAACGAAACGACCATATGAGCCGTATTTTAAGAGATATTCGAGATTTCGTGAGACGGGGCCAGAACGGTTTCTGGGTCCCCTGTCGTGACTTTGAAAATTTACTATAAATTATCCAGAAAGAATTAGAAGTCATGACTTATATGTGCAGATTCCATTTTGAGTCTAGTTTCATTAGAAACAAACGGCACCAGTATTAAAGCCCTGTACAGAGAGATATTCAAGTTGTAACGCGCGAAGGTCAGTGTAGTCGACCCCTGTAACATGGGTGACTTTAACTAATAAACTGTACTAATTCGCCCAACCAAAAATTCTAGAAATAAATCCATGGATGGATATATGAGTCTAAATTCAGGGAAAATTTACGGAATCAGTTTCTGAGTTTTGAAACTCGAGATATGATTTTTAAGGCGACAGTGATGCAGTTTTCCAGCCTGTCCGGAAATGCCAAATTGGTCGGTACTTTAAGAGGATTTGTCTCGTTAACCCCTCGTGTCCGACACCGGCGATGGTCTCGGGTTCGGGGTGTTACATAAGCTTCATTTGGACTAAATCACAAGGTCGTTATGTGATGCATATGTGAGTAAAGCAATAAGACTGTTCTATGATTATTGTGCGTTTGGACAATGTGGAAAGCTAGGTGAAAATATGTAATGTACCTATGTTTATAAGAGATCACTATCAAGTGAGAATTTATCTGCCTATTATATATGATGAGATGGGCATATTCGGTAAAGGGATGGTATGCCCGAAGGAAGAGTGAAATAAATATACGAACAACTATGTTATAATTTGATTGTTATCTATTGACACTGCTTAAAACTTACTAAGCATTGTAATGCTTACCCCGTTTACTTTGTTTCCTCTGTTTTATAGATCTCATTTGGAAGCTACAGGCTTGAGGATCGTCAGCAACTAGTCACACTATCACTATCCACTGCTTGTTACTGTTATGTTTTGAATTATTTTATGGCATGTAAAGAATAGGCCAGTGGCCGAAGAATATTTTGGTTAATGTATATAAGCCATGCGAAAATGGCATCTTTTGAATGTGTACTTATAGCAGTTAAATTGTATCCCTGACTATCTTTAGTATTTACCTAAAGGAATGTTCTTTATAATATATATATATATATTCAAAATTTTTACTGTTCGGATATGAGTTTCAAGTCCGGTAATGCCCCTTTACCTATTCCGGCGACGGATACGGGATAGGGGTGTTACACTTTTAATGTGAATAATTGATAATTTCTCATGATAGTTTATGCATGCATCTGGTTATAATTTTAACATACGTTTTTTCAGGAAAATATGGAGCTTTGGAAAGATGGTTATCAGGGTGATGTTATTGGGGAGTACACAGCAGATGTTCTTGTCACTGAATTTGTATGTTTCTTGTTGTCTAATCTTTTCTTTTCTTTTTTTCTTACTTTTTTCCACCTTAGAAAGGGTTATCAAATCCTAAAATCATTACTGTTGGGAGGTTTTTACCTAAATACTATCCTTGAGGCTATAAAATTAATGAGTATAGATATGGTTATACCAAGAAAAAGAAAAGCTTGATGTTTCCACATATCATCACACACTAATTATGTCAGTTATCTTAGTGTAATTTCATTTGCATATGTTTCAAAGACTAGTCTAGGGACTAGGGAGTATTCATTTTCTTTGTAATTTGATACCAGCTTGCTAGATGTAAGCATCAAAACCATGTGTTGTCCTAAAAAAAATCAAAATAATTTAATCCAACCAGAAATCGATTTCATTATAGCAGTTAATTAGATTGTTTTTGGTTTGAAAACAATTACATTTTGAATTACATTTTATTGGTTCAAAATCATGTAATTGTATTGAAAATAGGTAAAATTACCAGCAGTCTCTATATTATATCTAGGATTACATTTTGGAAAAAAATTAACAAATTGATCCCTATATATTAGATAAAATAAGTCTTTCGCTAAAATTAATTGAATTAAATGTTTTTCCTCAATAAAAGGATCAAAATACAATTTGAAGTATAAAGTAAGGAACCCATCCCTATTTTCTTCTAGTTTTTCTTCCAATTGCTTGTGAATATATGTATATAAGTTACCATATTAAGCAAATACATAAAATATGAATATATGTATAATAATATACCACGCATATAGTAACACCCGTATTTAGTAAACCCATGTTAGTCTAATGTCAAAGGGTTTTTGAATTTCCATTTTAGTCTATAAATTTTTAAGTTTATTACTGTACATTTTTTTAATGTAAAAACTCAAATTACTATTCTTGTTTATCCTCGAATTATTTTTAATTTCATGGTTGTTTATTGTTTACAGGTGTAATTTAATTTGCTGGAATTGACTCTACCATCCAATTTACAATTTCTAAGAGGTATGTATATTTAATTTGCTAAATCTTTATTTGATGTCTCTCCATTGAAATCTGCCATATATTTCATGAGCTAAGTGAATTTTTGCTCAATTTGCAACCTTTTAATTTTTGCTAAATATCCTTGTCTGAAGCACCTAACAATCTCAGTTCCTTCAATTTTTGTTCAATAATTTTTTTCTCAAAATTAATGTCTAATATAAGGACTATTATACACTTTTACCAAAAAAAAACCATTGTTTTTCGCCAACCTGTGGATACATGATCCAAAACTTTTAGTTTCACACATTTCTTGGAGAAATTTGCAACAAATTTAGCTCCAAATGTATTGAGACCAAGTGCCACATCATATCTACATGAAAAAATAAGAATAAAAACATCAAATATAATTTAAATTATAATTTAAAAATAATTTTCTAATATTTAATATACTGACAACATACATTCAAAGGCATAGTTAGAGTGGCAGACATTAACTATCATCTGATTTACTGAAAGACAATAAATATATTTATATATATATATATATATATATATATATATTATCTTTCGTCAAAGTTGGTTGTTGTAGCAAGGTTAACCACAACATCAACTTCATTCAACATCTCTTGTACTAAATTACAATCTTTAATGCCCAAATCTTCATGAGATATATCTCCAGGAATTAGTGTAATTTTCTCGGATATAAATGAATTGAAATTTTTCTCACACTTTTCTTTCAGAACTTTGAACAAAGCCTTTCCTATAATCTGTCACGAATAAAAAACGATATCGTATGTTATTTAATTTTTTAATTTCATGGTTGTTCATTGTTTGCAGGTGTAATTTAATTTGGTGGAATTGACTCTACCATCTAATTTACAATTTCTAAGAGGTATGTATATTTAATTTGCTAAATCTTTATTTGATGTCTCTCCATTAAAATCTGTAGTGTATTTGCTACGTGAATTTTTTCTACCCTATTTTTGTAATTTGTGATTAAATATTTCTATATTTCTATCATGATTTTAATAAATTAAATTATTAGTATAATAAGTCCCATCTACGATACAAATATTTAATAAAATATTTTATATATTTTTGTAATTAAATTTAAATTATTATTGAAATATGCTCATCCATTTTATCACAAATATTATCGTCCGTTTTATGATTTAAGTTAAAACTTTTATTCAAAATAAATCATAGCTTTTAAACTAAATCTGAATGTTCACACAATGCTTTAACATGTACTTAAGAAAAGATGACTTGTAAAATAAAAATTAAATTAAGTGTGGACTATTGTACATCTATATTTTAAGCTGCACATGTGATTTGTTAAATAAAAGCAAAACACATGTCTATATTAAAACAATGTTCAATTTTATTTTAATTAATATAATTTGGATTAATTTATTTAAATATTATTTAATTAATATAATTTGGATTAATTAATAATATAATTTGGATTAATTTATATAAATATTATTAAATTAATATAATTTTTATAAATATTATTTAATTAAAATAAATTTTTTCATGTGATTTTCCACATCGTCAAAAATTATTTTATTTTTTTCCGAGATATAAAAAATGGAATGTTGAAGTAATAAATTTATTGTCAAGTTTAATATATAAGAACATATTAAATCTAAGAAAATGGAATGCTGAAAATAATTAAAATATTATTTCATTTTAATATATAAGAATTTATCTTGTATAAATTATTAATGTGCAAAATTTATAAGATTCTAAAATATATATACTTGAATACATCACTAGTACGTAAAATATATACTTGAACTTACATAACTCACATAACTTACATAACTTACATAACACACATAACTCACATAACATACATAACTTATATAACTTACATAACTTACATAACTCACATAACTTACTTACATAACTCACATAACTTACATAACTTATATAACTTACATAACTTGCATAACTCACATAACTTACATAACTTATATTTACATAACACATAACTCACATAACTCAAATAACTTACTGAACTTACATAATTTACATAACTTACATAATACATAAATATATATAATATCATAACTTACATAACTTAATTAGAGTTATAAATAAACAACTTACCCGTGTAATTTATTGTCAACTTTAGAATTCAAGAACTACGAAATGGCTAGGAGTTGGATGAAATTGTCAAGGGTAAGCAACGCCTATCGAAATGGAGTACAAACTTTTCTAAATTTTGCATTTCAAAATGCAAGCCAAGAGAATATGATTCTTTGCCCGTGTAAGAAGTCTGGCAACATCAATTGGAATTTACGTGAAGTTGCCTACGAACATCTAATTTTTGATGGCTTTATTTGGGGGTATAAAAAATGGATTTTCCATGGAGAGTGTACATCTAGTGGAACTTCTTCAACGATTAATCCGACTTATCCTGACATTGATTACCACCAGTATGTTAGACAAAATGACATGGAAGGTATGTTGCGGGATGCATTTAATATGCACAGTCATGGTGAGCAATCGTTTCCACCTGACTTTATTGCATCTGACGATTGTAATATTGGTGGAAATGTTTTTTGCGAAATGGGAACAAGTGCACCTGACGAGGAGCCAAATGAAGAAGTGGTGAAGTTCTACAATTTACTTAATGAAATGAACAAAGAACTTTACGAGGGATCAAAATATTCGAAATTGTCCTTCTACATTCGTCTATTTCACTTAAAATGTTTGGTAGGGTGGACTGGAAATGTAACACCCCGTACCTGAGTCCGTTATCGGAATCGAACACAAGGTTATTTTCACAGTCCATTTAGAAATTTTTCCAGACTAGCACTGCATCACTGTCGCCTTAAAAATCATATCTTGAGTTTTAAAGCTCGAAAATCAGTTTCGTAATTTTTCCCTGAAACTAGGCTCATAAATCCATCAACATATTTTTTTCTAGAATTTTTGGTCCTGCCAATTAGTACAGTTTATTAGTTAAAGTCTCCCCTAATCCAGGGTTTGACTACACTGACCTTAACGCATTACGAATTGGCTATCTCCCTGTACAGGGCCTCAATACTGATGCCGTTTGTTTCTATAGAAACTAAACTCAGATAGGAATCTATACATATATGGAATGACTCCTAATTATCTCTGGTTAATTTACAATGAATTTCCAAAGTCGGAACAGGGGATCCAAAAACCATTCTGGCCCTGTTTCACGAGAACTTTAATATCTCTTAACATGTAACTCATATGACCATTTCGTTTCTTCCATATGAAAATAGATTCATCAAGGTTCATTTTCATAATTTATTCACTATTTAATTCCATTCCTACTATTTTTAGTGATTTTTCAAATCCACACCACTGCTGCTGTCAGCATCTGTTTCAAGGTAAACTTTACCTATTTCGCGGTTTCCATGGACCAGCTAGAGTTTTGTCATACATAGGTCCACATATAATCATATTTAGCCATTCCAATGGCTGATCATTTGCCCAACACTTCCATTCAGTCCATAGTCACATCATGAAACCATACATATATACATAAACACAAATGGTCTAATGCCATACTCCACTTTTACGAGCCATTTTCGCATGGCTGTACACACGTACATCACAAAACGTACTTGAAAAACAGCAAAGGGTAGTCCTATACATGCCATATCCAGAGTTCAACTAAAGAGTACCAAAAGGGTTTTGATAGTGTAGATGACTTCGACTTCGATGATCCCGAATCCGATAGCTAACGAGCAAAATCTATAAAACAGAGAAACAGAGAAACGGAGTAAGCAATTTATGCTTAGTAAGTTTGAGCAAGGAATTCCAGCACAACAAAAGCATAGCATTCATATAGCTAAACGGATAATTTCATATGCACACATTCTCAATATCATACTTACTTCACATTACCACCCTTATAATCATACACAAAAGATCAACTTAGCCAAAGGCCGCTAGCTCGTCTATCGACTGAGCGAATTCTTACTTGTAAGGGCTCACTAATTCACGCACATATGAACATACCTCATTGCTGGAATTTTTGCAAGCGCATTAACTGAAATTTTTGCAGCAAGATTGCTCATTTCTGAGTCACGTACCTTCGGGATTCAACCGGATATAACTACAAGCACAATTGCCTTTGGGTCTTAACCCGGATTTGGTGACTTGCACAATTGCCTTCGGGTCTTGGCCCGGATATAACAACTCGCACGAATGCCTTCGGGTCTTAGCCCGGATTTACCAACTAGCATAAATGCCTTCGGGACTTAGCCTGGGTATAATTACTAGCATAAATGCCTTCGGGACTTAGCCCGGGTATCATTCAAATGCTCATGTACACATATATAAATAATCACGACACATCCATATTTCATTTTCGTTACTAAGGCTCAAATACAAAATATTTATCAAACCTTTACAATTTCGGCTCAATGGCCACACACAAGGAGCATGATTTCAATATAATTCAAGTAGGGTCATTACTCGAAGACTTACCTCGGACGTGGTCGAGCGATTTCGACGGCTACTCGACTACTTTTTCCTTTCCTTTATCGAATTTAGCTCCCCTTTGCTCTTGAGCTTAATTCACACAAATTTAACTTATTAAAGTCTTATTATGATAGTTTATGGCCGAATATGACAAGAAGTTTAAATGGTCATATGGCTATCCTTTAGCTCAAATACACAATGGTCATGCACATTTTTAATCGCAACAAGCAATTCAATACAATTCATTCAAACATCGAAGTGAAGCTCAAGGTACTTAGCCCTTATATACATTAGACATTAGAGTCACATGTGTACGAAATCACGAATCAATTCAACACATCGTTAGTACTCTCCTTAGTCAATTTTCCAAGCCAAGAATAGGCTTCAATATGCTTGCCTCTAACCGAATGCATGCACACCAACTCCCCTCATGTGGCGAATATGCATGTCCATGTTGAGGCCAATTATACACTTAATACCACACAAAAACAGCATACATTTTACTAACTAACGCATTACCTATTGTAGCTCAATACACATCTCTCATTTACTTCATAACCGAAACATCATCACAAGCAAATATACACCTTGAAATAGTATATATGTCATACCAATACATCATGTGCAACATATATTCATGTAGGTGCAAGGGCCGAATCTCAAGTTGCTTATATCCAAATATAAACACATATCCAAAGCTCAAATCTTACCTACCATGCAACATGCATGAATCATACTTATGGATATACCATGGCCGAATACACTACAACACCATACCGTTTCAATTTGGTCATGGTTAAACAAAGAACTTAGTATCTCATTCAAAAATGCTAAAAGAAAATCTAAGAGTCCTCAATCCCCCATCACATGTATCATTATCAAGCTTGATATTTAGCATGCAATGGCATTAACACCACATCCACTTTGGCCGAATATCATTTCCATGACATAGCAAAGATTTGAACCATGGGCTAATAAGAACATCAAGCTAGCAACTAAAAACATGCATGAATCTCATGGCACAACCTCAAACATACCTTAATCTTGATGCAAGTATAGCCAAGCCTCCTCCTAAATCCTCTTCCAAACCAAGCATGAAGCAAACTTCCTTTCTTCTTCATTAGCATTTTTGGCCAAAAAGAGAGTGAAATGGATGAACAAAATTTTTTGTTTTCTTTCTTACCTACACGGCAATGGGGAGGGGGAGAAGGCTTCCCACACACATTTTTTTTTTCTCCATACTCCTTATTTTATTTATTCCAACATAACCCACTTACCAAACATGTTTCATGACATGTTTTGTCCATAATTCCTTGTCATGGCTGGCCAATAGCTATTGGGGGAGGCAAATTTGACATGCAAATCCATTGTTTTGCATGCATGCTTTAATTAGTCATCACACATTTCCCCATCATACTTTCAAAGTTTACTACTAGGTCCTTTCTAGTGAAATTCACATTTATAACTCTAAATCAAAACATCAAAAATGTCACACATGAGTTAACACACATTATAGGTAATAAAATAAATATTAAATTATTTTTATGCCTCGGTTTTGTGGTCCCGAAACCACATTCCGACTAGGGTCAATTTTGGGCTGTCACAACTCTTCCCCACTTAAGAAATTTTCGTCCCCGAAAATCTTACCGGTAAATAGATTTGGGTATCGCTCTTTCATAGAGTTCTCGGGTTACCAAGTAGCTTCTTCTATCCCGTGTTTGAGCCATAACACTTTCACTAGCGGAACCCTTTTGTTTCGCAACTCTTTTACTTCACGAGCTAGGATACGAATCGGTTCTTCTTCATAACTCATATCGGCTTGAATTTCCACCTCGGATGGACTAATTACGTGCGATAGATCAGATCTATAGCGTCGAAGCATCGAAACATGAAAGACGTCGTGAATCTTTTCGAGTTCATGGGGCAAAATCAAACGATACGCAACTGAGCCGACTCGTTCGGATATCTCATATGGACCGATGAACCTCGGACTCAATTTGCCCTTGCGCCCAAATCTGAGTATCTTTTTCCAAGGCGAAACTTTAAGAAACACTTTATCTCCCACCTGATACTCAATGTCTTTTCGTTTCAGATCCGCGTCGACGACTCGACGATCGGGCTATCTTGATTTTCACGGATTACTTTTTTACTGTTCCACATCTTTAATCAAATCCACTCCGAAAATTTCGCTTTCACCGAGCTCGGTCCAAAACAATGGTGTACGGCATTTACGCCCGTACAAGGCCTCGTAAGGCGCCATCTTAATACTTGATTGAAAACTATTGTCGTAAGTGAATTCAATCAAAGGTAAATACCGTTCCCATGAACCACTGAACTCGAGGATGCAACATTTCAACATATCCTCAAGTATCTGAATTATCCGCTCCGATTGACCATCGGTTTGGGGGTGAAAGGCGGTGCTGAAATGCAACTTGGTACTTAAAGCTTTTTTGCAATTTCTTCCAAAATCGCGAGGTGAATCTCGGATCTCTATCCGACACAACAGAAATCGGTACCCCGTGTAATCTCACAATCTGAGAAACGTATAATTCATCTAGTTTATCCAATGAAAAATCCATACGCACGGGGATAAAGTGAGCCGACTTAGTCAGTCTATCAACAACAACCCAAATCGCATCCTTCTTGCTCGCTGACAATGGCAGTCCGGACACAAAGTTCATTGTGACTCGATCCTATTTCCACTCGGGTATCGTAATCGGCTGAAGTAATCCTGAAGGCACTTGATGTTCCGCTTTCACTTGTTGACATATTAAACATCTCGAAACAAAGTCGGAGATGTCTTGTTTCATACCATGCCACCAAAACCGACGTTTCAAATCGTTGTACATCTTTGTACTCCCCGGGTGGATTGCCATTCGGCTACAATGGGCTTTGTTCAGAATTATCGAAATAAGTTCTGAATTCTTTGGAACACACAGACGACTTCTGAACCTCAAACAATCGTCATCATCAATATGAAGCTCCGATTCCTTGTTCGGAACACACTCAGCCCGTTTTGCAACCAACTCATCATCAACTTTCTGAGCTTCACGAATTTGATGAGTCAACAATGGTTTGGCCTTTAATTCGGCTACTAACATATTGTCGGGTAGAATAGACAAGTGTACATTCATTGCTCGTAAAGAAGACAGTGATTTCCGGCTTAAGGCGTCCGCAACCACATTAGCCTTTCCCGGGTGATACTCAATGACGAGCTCATAATCTTTTAACAACTCGAGCTAACGTCTTTGTCGCAGATTTAAGTCTCTTTGAGTCATCAAATATTTGAGACTTTTGTGATCCGAATACACATGGCACTTCTCACCAAATAAGTAATGTCGCCATATCTTTAAGGCGAATACGATGGCAGCCAATTCGAGATCATGGGTCAGATAGTTTTTCTCATGTGGTTTTAATTATCTCGACGCATAGGCCACAACTCGACCTTCTTGCATCAATACGCAACCTAACCCAAGTAGGGAGGCGTCACTATAGATGACAAACTCTTTGTCGATTCGGGCATTTATACTAGTCTTGGAGCTTCCGTCAAATGAGTTTTCAATTGGTGAAACTTTTTCGACACTTTTCCGTCCATTCAAACTTGACATCTTTCTCAAGCGGTTTCGTCATGGGTGTGGCTATCATCGAGAATCCTTTTACAAACCGTCGGTAGTAACCGCAAGTCCCAAAAAGCTCCGAACCTCGTAATATTTCTTGGGGCTTCAGTTAAGTATGGCTGAAATCTTGCTCTGTCGACTCGAATACCGATGCAGATACCACATGACCCAAGAAGCTAACCTCTTAACCGAACTCACACTTCTTGAACTTAGCATATAATCGCTTATCTTGTAATATTTGCAACACTAATCTCAAGTGCTCCGTATGTTCGGTCTCATCTCTTGAATAGACCAAGATGTCGTCAATGAACACAACTACGAACCGATCCAAATATGGTCTCAAGATCCGATTCATCAAACCAGAATACCGCGAGGGCATTAGTGAGCCCAAACGGCATCACTAAGAATTCGTAGTGACCATACCTCGTTCAAGGCGGTTTGGGTATATCCGAATCTCGGATTCATGAATCGATAATAGCCCGATCTCAAATCTATTTTTGAGAACACCGAGGCTCCTTCAGTTGATCGAACAAATCATCGATCGCGATAACGGATATTTGTTTTTTATTGTCACTTTATTAAGCTGACGATAGTCGATGCACAACCTCATGGTTCCGTCCTTCTTTTTCACAAACAACATAGGTGCACCCCAAGGTGAAAAACTTGGTCGAGCAAAACCTCTATCCGTCAACTCTTGCAACTGAGCTTTCAACTCCTTCAACTCGGTTGGTGCCATACGATACGGAGCTATCGAAATTGGCGTAGTCCCAGGTACAAGCTCAATACCAAACTCTACTTCCCGAACAGGTGGTAAACCCGGTAATTCTTCAGGAAAAACATCCGGGTATTCACAAACCACCGGCACAGATTCGGGTTTTATTTCTAACTCCTTATCATCAAGTACATACGCAAGGTATGCTTCACACCCTTTTCTTACATATTTCTGGGCCAACATTGATGATATTACAGCTGGCAACCCCTTTAAGTCCGTAGACTCAACTCGGATCATCTCGTTATTTGTGCACCTCAAATCGATAGTCTTGCTTTTGCAATTCACAACCGCATCATGTACGGTCAACCAATCTAATCCAAGAATAACACCAAATTCGTCAAACGGCAACAGCATCAAGTCCGCCGAAAAACAGGAACCTCGAATTACTAGGGGACATTTCTTACACACTTTGTCAACCAAAGACGTAACGACCCAAAGGATTTGACACCGAATTACGAACTCGAGAGACTCAATAGGTAAAGTCTTCTTTGGATGCTAAGGTTTCGCATATATAAGAGTGAGTAGAACCAGGGTCAATTAAAGCAATCACATTAGTATCAAAGAGAGTGAAAGTACCGGTAATAACATCTGGCGAGGAAGCATCCTCGCGTGCGCGTATAGCATAAGTCCTAGCAGGAGCGCGAGCCTCGGATCTGGTCGTAACGTCTCTAGATCCTCTCTGACCACCACTAGCATTGCCCGTATTTCTAGACGGTCTACCTCGAGCAGTGGTAGCGCCCGGTTTCCCACTCTGATCTACATTCTGTTCAGATCACCTTGGGGTCAACTGCTCCGCACTTGTAACAGGAGCGGTCACGGAATCTACAACTTCCAGAATGCCATTTTCCACAATACTGGCACTCCGTTCTCTCTAGACGATCATTTCCACCACTGGCGATTGAAGTGACTTGTGTGGTCACAGGTGGTCGATCGTGATCTCGTCTAGAAAAGCCCGAAGTGTCTCTAGACCGGCCTAAGCCATCCCTAAATTTCTTTGATGACTGTGGGAAGGGCTTCCCCGAAGACCTCTTACGAAACTCCCTTGCTCCCACTTCAGCTTTTCTTTTCTCCATACTGAGCTCCTCGGCTTTGCACGCTCGCTCGACAAGAGTCACAAACTCTCGGATTTCCAAAATGCCAACATACAGCTTTATATCATCATTCAGTCCATCTTCGAAGCGTTTATACATCACAGCTTCTGAAGAAATGCATTCTCGCGCTTACCGGCTAAGCCTCACAAATTTTCGTTCATAGTCGGTAACCGACAAGGAACCTTGCTTAAGTTCGAGAAATTCCTTCCATTTTTGATCCATAAATCTCTGACTGATATACTTTTTCCGAAACTCAGTTTGGAAAAACTCCCAAGTTACTTGTTCTCGGGGCACAACAGAAGTCAGAGTACTCCACCAATAGTAGGCAGAATCACGTAGCAAGGAGATAGTACACTTTAGGCATTCATCGGGTATACAAGATAGCTCATCGAGTACCCGGATAGTGTTGTCCAACTAAAATTCAGCTTGCTCAGCATCGTCGCTATCCGTAGCTTTAAATTCCGTAGCCCCATGTTTTCGGATTCTGTCAACTGGGGGCTTATTCGACCTTATTTGGTCAGTTATCGGAGGCATTGTAGGTGCGGGGGTTGTGTTAGTCGGGAATGGAGGTTGTGGAACAGCCGTTTTAGTTCGAATGTATTGGTTGAACCAATCATTCATCACGCTATAGAAAGCGTGTCTAGCCTCATCATTTGGTTTGCTAGCAATAGGTTGAGAGTCCGCCGGCGCTGTCCCTTGTGCGGGAGCAGGCGCCACACTCTCCACATCATCAGCTATCGCTCGGTTGGGATCGGGATCCATTACTATGGATAAACACAAATTCAAACGTCAGAAATCACCACACTATCAAATAATCACATAAAATGGCATGTATAGCTAGACCCAAGCGCATTACGGTAGTCTTAGAATCGACTAAACCGTAGCTCTGATACCAATAAAATTGTAACACCCCGTACCCGAGTCCGTTATCGGAATCGAACACAAGGTGCACACAAACTTAGCTTAACTATTTTCACAGTCCATTTAGAAAATTTTCCAGACTAGCACTGTATCACTGTCGCCTTAAAAATCATATCTTGAGTTTTAAAGCTAGAAAATCAGTTTCGTAATTTTTCCCTGAAACTAGGCTCACAAGTCCATCAACATATTTTTTTCTAGAATTTTTTGTTGGGCCAATTAGTACAGTTTATTAGTTAAAGTCTCCCCTAATCCAGGGTTCGACTACACTGACCTTAACGCATTACGAATTGGATATCTCCCTGTACAGGGCCTCAATACTGATGCCGTTTGTGTCTATAGAAACTAGACTCAGAGAGGAATCTATACATATATGGCATGACTCCTAATTATCTCTGGTTAATTTACAATGAATTTCCAAAGTCGGACCAGGGGATCCAGAAACCATTCTGGTCCTGTTTCACGAGAACTTTAATATCTCTTAACATGTAACTCATATGACCGTTTTGTTTCTTCCATATGAAACTAGATTCATCAAGGTTCATTTAAATAATTTATTCACTATTTAATTTCATTCCTACAATTTTTAGTGATTTTTCAAATCCACACCACTGCTGCTGTCAGCATCTGTTTCAAGGTAAACTTTACCTATTTCGCGGTTTCCATGGACCAGCTAGAGTTTTGTCATACATAGGTCCACATATAATCATATTTAGCCATTCCAATGGCTGATCATTTGCCCAACACTTCCATTCAGTCCATAGTCACATCATGAAACCATACATATATACATAAACACAAATGGTCTAATGCCATACTCCACTTTTACGAGCCATTTTCGCATGGCTGTACACACGTACATCACAAAACGTACTTGAAAAACAGCAAAGGGTAGTCCTATACATGCCATATCCAGAGTTCAACTAAAGAGTACCAAAAGGGTTTTGATAGTGTAGATGACTTCGACTTCGATGATCCCGAATCCGATAGCTAACGAGCAAAATCTATAAAACAGAGAAACAGAGAAACGAAGTAAGCAATTTATGCTTAGTAAGTTTGAGCAAGGAATTCCAGCAAAACAAAAGCATAGCATTCATATAGCTAAACGGATAATTTCATATGCACACATTCTCAATATCATACTTACTTCACATTACCACCCTTATAATCATACACAAAAGATCAACTTAGCTAAAGGCGCTAGCTAAATCTATCGATCGAGCGAATTCTTACTTGTAAGGGCTTACTAATTCACGCACATATGAACATACCTCATTGCTGGAATTTTTGCAAGCGCATTAACTGAAATTTTGCAGCAAGATTGCTCATTTCGAGTCACGTACCTTCTGGATTCAACCGGATATAACTACAAGCACAATTGCCTTTGGGTCTTAACCCGATTTGGTGACTTGCACAATTGCCTTTGGTCTTGGCCGGATATAACAACTTCATACGAATGCCTTGGTCTTAGCCGGATTTACCAACTAGCATAAATGCCTTCGGGACTTAGCCGGGTATAATTACTAGCATAAATGCCTTGGGACTTAGCCGGGTATCATTCAAATGCTCATGTACACATATATAAATAATCACGACACATCCATATTTCATTTTCGTTACTAAGGCTCAAATACAAAATATTTATCAAACCTTTACAATTTCGGCTCAATGGCCACACACAAGGATATAATTCAAGTAGGGTCATTACTCGAAGACTTACCTCGGACGTGGTCGAGCGATTTCGACGGCTACTCGACTACTTTTTCCTTTCCTTTATCGAATTTAGCTCCCCTTTGCTCTTGAGCTTAATTCACACAAATTTAACTTATTAAAGTCTTATTATGATAGTTTATGGCCGAATATGACAAGGAGTTTAAATGGTCATATGGCCATCCTTTAGCTCAAATACACAATGGTCATGCACATTTTTAATCGCAACAAGCAATTCAATACAATTCATTCAAACATCGAAGTGAAGCTCAAGGTACTTAGCCCTTATATACATTAGCCATTAGAGTCACATGTGTACGAAATCACGAATCGAATTCAACACATCAGTTAGTATTCTCCTTAGCCGAATTTTCCAAGCCAAGAATAGGCTTCAATATGCTTGCCTCTAACCGAATGCATGCACACCAACTCCCTTCATGTGGCCGAATATGCATGTCCATGTTGAGGCCAATTATACACTTAATACCACACAAAAACAGCATACATTTTACTAACTAACGCATTACCTATTGTAGCTCAATACACATCTCTCATTTACTTCATAACCGAAACATCATCACAAGCAAATATACACCTTGAAGTAGTATATATGTCATACCAATACATCATGTGCAAACATATATTCATGTAGGTGCAAGGGCCGAATCTCAAGTTGCTTATATCCAAATATAAACACATATCCAAAGCTCAAATCTTACCTACCATGCAACATGCATGAATCATACTTATGGATATACCATGGCTGAATACACTACAACACCATACCGTTTCAATTTGGTCATGGTTAAACAAAGAACTTAGTATCTTATTCAAAAATGCTAAAAGAAAATCTAAGAGTCCTCAATCCCCCATCACATGTATCATTATCAAGCTTGATATTTAGCATGCAATGGCATTAACACCACATCCACTTTGGCCGAATATCATTTCCGTGACATAGCAAAGATTTGAACCATGGGCTAATAAGAACATCAAGCTAGCAACTAAAAACATGCATGAATCTCATGGCACAACCTCAAACATACCTTAATCTTGATGCAAGTATAGCCAAGCCTCCTCCTAAATCCTCTTCCAAACCAAGCATGAAGCAAACTTCCTTTCTTCTTCATTAGCATTTTTGGCCAAAAAGAGAGTGAAATGGATGAACAAAATTTTTTGTTTTCTTTCTTACCTACACGGCAATGGGGAGGGGGAGAAGGCTTCCACACACATTTTTTTTTTCTCCATACTCCTTATTTTATTTATTCCAACATAACCCACTTACCAAACATGTTTCATGACATGTTTTGTCCATAATTCCTTGTCATGGCGGCCACTAGCTATTGGGGGGGGGGAATTTGACATGCAAATTCATTGTTTTGCATGCATGCTTTAATTAGTCATCACACATTTCCCCATCATACTTTCAAAGTTTACTACTAGGTCCTTTCTAGTGAAATTCACATTTATAACTCTAAATCAAAACATCAAAAATGTCACACATGAGTTAACACACATTATAGGCAATAAAATAAATATTAAATTATTTTTATGCCTTGGTTTTGTGGTCCCAAAACCACATTCCGACTAGGGTCAATTTTGGGCTGTCACAGGAAACTCTTTTACAATGCTGCTAGAGTTTCTGAGAGAGATGTTTCCATTTGCAAAAATCCCCCAGTCTTGTCAAGATATGAAGAGACTAATAAAATATTTGGGCCTTGGGTACGATAAAATTCATAGTTGCCCAAATGACTACATGTTGTACTGGGGTGATCAGAAGAACCAACAGTCTTGTCATGTTTGTGGTAAGTCTCGTTGGATGAATCAGAATATAGAAGATGTGAATAGGGATGAAAGTGGGGCACAGTTAAGAAAGAAGCCAGTCAAGGTTATGCGATATTTCCCCCTAAAACCAAGACTTCAAAGGCTTTTCATTTCGTCAAAGACGGCCGACTCTATGAGGTGGCATAATGATCAACTAGCCGATGATGGATTATTAAGGCATCCTGCTGATTCTTTAGCTTGGAAATTGTTTGACAGTAAATTTCCAAGCTTTGCAAGCGATCCTTGGAATGTGAGGCTTGGGCTAGTAGCTGATGGCTTTAATCCTTTTAAAATCATGAGTACTTCGTACAGTACTTGGCTTGTAGTGCTTGTTCCTTACAATTTGCCTCCATGGATTTTCATGAAGCAATCTTCATTTATTTTATCAATGATTATCCTTGGAGAGAAAGGTCCCGGAAATGATATTGTCATCTATTTGCAGCCACTTATTGAAAAGTTAAAACAGTTATGGTCGGGCATTGAGACATATGATGTATTAAGAAAGGAGAACTTTAATTTATATGCAGCTTTATTATGGACAATTAATGATTTCCCGACTTATGCTAATTTATCGGGTTGGAGTACTAAAGGACGTTATGCCTGTCCTTGTTGTGCTGCGCAAACTTGTTCGAAGTGGTTGTATAATGGGAAGAATTTCTCTTACATGGGTCATCATCGGTGGTTAGATGTAAATCATAAATTTAGATTTCAGAGTACTCTATTTGACGGTACTGAAGAGTACAGAGGAGCTCCTGAGCAGATCGTTGGATCTGAAATCTTGTTTAGGTTAAAAGATATCAACTTTAGTTATGGGAAGATGAATCAACCACCTATCACGTAAACAAGGAGAAGATCGAGGGATGAATCTGATGATGAATCTGACGAAGAGGATGATCCTAATGAGGCATACTTGTGGAAAAAAAGGAGTATTTTTTTTAGTTGCCTTATTGGGAGTACAACATTTTACGGCACAATCTTGATGTCATGCATATTGAGAAGAATGTCTGTGAGAACATAATTGGGACAATTTTAAATGTTGGTGGAAAATCAAAAGACAATCTTCAGAGTTGACTTGATTTAGTTGACATGAGAATTCGGCGTGATCTTCATCCTCAAGTACTACCGAATGGGAAATATCGGTTGTCGCCTTCTAATTTTCCTATGTCAAAGAAAGAGAAAGAGGTGTTTTGCATAGTGTTGAAGGATATAAAGGTCCCAGATGCATATGCGTCAAATATATCTCGATGTGTGAGTCTTAAAGATCGAAGATTATATTCATTAAAATCACATGATTACCACATCTTGATGCAAGATTTACTCCCAGTTGCTTTACGGTGCTGCATGTCAAAAAATGTGACGTCCTGCATAATTGAACTATCCAATATAATGAAAGCTCTTTGTGGAAAAGTTTTTAATGTTGAAGAACTTAAGAAAGTACAGGATCGAGCTGCTTTAACTTTATGCAATTTGGAGAAGATATTTCCACCTTCTTTCTTCACTGTTATGGTGCATTTGGAAATCCATCTCCCTCACGAAGCAATACTTGGTGGACTGGTTTTTTATCGATGGATGTATCCTAGAGAAAGGTGCTAATTTATTTGTCAAGTATTTATTCATTCACCTCTAAACATTTAGTTACAACTTTTGATAAATATTGTATATCGTGTTTAGGTTCCTAAGAAAATTGAAATCTTATTGTCGCAATAAGTGTTATCCAGAAGGATCAATTGCTGAAGGCTACTTGGCAGTGAGTGCATGACCTTCTATTCTAGATATTTAGAAGATGTTGAAACACGATTACATAGACCAAATAGAAATGTTGGGCTCAATGATCATAACTTGGCCGAAACTTATTTATTCCAAAGTTATGGAGAACCAATTGGCAAAGTTGAAATTGCAGAATTAGATGATATATCATGGATACAAGCACATCGATATGTACTTTTTCACCACGATTCAGTTGAACTAATACGCAAGTAAGTTCTAAAATTTCCTCACATATTCGTCGTTTTGATTTGTTTATCTTCTAACAAATTAAACTGGTTTTTAACATAGTGAGTACAAACAAATTTTGAGATCTCGTGCACGCTCTCGAAGATTACAACATCGAGAGATTAATAAGTTATTCACAGAATCTTTTTATGAATGGTTAAACCAAACGGTATGTAACTAAATTTAATAAGTTACATATAATCGCGAAATTTAGTTAATCAAATAAGAATGTTTTTACATAATACATTTATAATTACTTAATTTACTTTCGATTCAATACGTTTGGAGTGGGAGGGACGTCAATGACGAAATTAAATGGCTTTCCCAAGGTCCGAACTGAGAAATAAAAAAATACAGTGCCTTCCTCATCAATGGATATAGATTTCATACAAAATATCGCGAGAGAATGAGGAGAACTCAAAATTGTGGAATTGCTGTTAATTCTTCAATTACAAGTTATGCTAGTGCTAGGGACAGTAATCCGGTTGAGGGTAATATAGAGTATTACAGACTTCTTACCGATATTATTGAATTGGATTATTATGGCAGATGGAAAGTTGTCTTATTTCGGTGTGATTGGGCTGATGTTAATACTGCTCGCGGAATAAAAAGAGATCAATTTGGTTTTACAACGATTAATTTCTCTCGCTTGATTCACACTGGACAAAAATTGATGGATGATCCATATGTGTAATGCCCCTGTACCCGAGACCATCACCGGAGTTGAGCACGAGGTGTTAACGGACTTAATTCATTAATTAAACAGCTCAAACAATTTATTTTAGAATTCCCAAACAAGCTGGCTAACTGCGTCACAGTCGCTTAAAAATTCATATCTTGATTTCCGAAACTCAAAATTAAGATACGTAAATTTTTCCTGAAACTAGACTAATATATCTATCTATTAATTGTTTTCTAAAATTTTTGGTTGGGCCAATTAGTACAGTTTATTAGTTAAAGTCTCCCCTATTTCAGGGTTTGGCTACTCTGACCCCTTTTCACTATGAATCAAATTTCTTCCTGTACAAAGATCCAATGACTATGAAGTTTCTTTCTATTAAACCTAGACTCAAAAAGGAATCTATACATATAAAATTTGAGTCCTAATTATTTCTACACAATTTATGGTGAATTTATAAAGTCAGAATAGGGGATCCAGAAATAGCTCTGACCCTGTTTCACCAAAACATAAATATCTCATAAAATACAACTTTTTTACCTATTTTGTTTCTTCCAAATTAAAATAGACTCATTAATCTTAAATTTCATATTTTATTCATCATCTAATTCTATTTCTACTATTTTTAGAGATTTTTCAAATTCACATCACTGCTGCTATATGACACTGTTTTATAGCCAATTTCACCATTTTATGGTTTTCCATGGAGTAGGTAATACATTAAGCATACATAACACTAAATAAAAATTTTGATTAGCCATTCCAATAACTAATCATCAACGAGCATTTTCACATCACTCATTCACCATATCATAAGATTATATAGACAAAAGGATTATAATGCTATACATGCCATATTCCCAAACTATGCAAGCCACCATACCGAGATGGTCCGTTGATAGTGTGAGCGTGCCTCCGACCATCCTGATCTCCAAACCGGCTTGTCAAAACTACAAGGAATGGAAGGGAGGGAGTAAGCATAAATGCTTAGTAAGTACACATGCAAATAACAAATAACTTAACAAAGCAATTATACCAACCAACATTAGCATAATATCATCAAAACATATATCACATTTCTATTCATCATTCATCGGCTTACTACATTATTGTTGTCGTATCAAGTCTCAACCCGAGGGTTAAGTACATACCTGTCCAAAGTGCCCATTCCACAACACTTACCAATACGTCACTTGCATCTTGAGTATTCTTCCATTTCACTAGAATTTTACCCGTTGAACACATCGGAATATAACTTGGATACATGGAAAGTTTGCACATAAGTGCCACATATGTAGCCAAGCTACCATGTAACCAGCCCATAAGCGAACTCGGACTCAACTCAACGAGCTC
Organism: Gossypium arboreum; assembly: GCF_025698485.1. Classification (NCBI taxonomy): domain Eukaryota; kingdom Viridiplantae; phylum Streptophyta; class Magnoliopsida; order Malvales; family Malvaceae; genus Gossypium; species Gossypium arboreum. Next base: position 51,436,800 of record NC_069072.1, on the reverse strand, counting down.
GGGCATTCGCATCCATAAGTGAGCTCGGACTCAACTCAATGAGCTCGGATGCCTAGTTACATCTCACGAACTCGGACTCAACTCAACAAGTTCGGATGCCCAAATATCCAAATCTATTCCTAAGGTTCAACGGGACTTTCTTCGTTCATACTCCTTTACCATTCTCCTTGGAATACCAATGACAATACTTCAGTAGTCTTTCACATTTTTCAGATAATTCATAAAATTTTTGCATGTTGTCCAACAACGACCACAAAGCATAGAATTGCATGATAACAATCATAATATCATATATATTGTGACATCCCTAATTTAACCCTAGTCGGGAAGTGGTTTCGGGACCACAAAACTGGGTCACAAAAACATTTAAATACCTTATTCCATGCCAAATATATGTGAAAATGCATGTGTGAATTTTTAATTCTTTGATTTAGTTAAATTGAACGTGACTTGAAAGAAAAAGGACTCATGTGAAAGGATTTAAATATATGTGGCTAATTTTAAGAGGTTAGTAAAAGAATGAAGTAAAATAGATGGAGTTGCATGTCAAATAGTCCATTTCCTAAGGATAGTGGCCGGCCATGACAAGATTATGGGCAAAGGGAACATGTTTCCAACATGTTAGGTTAGTGGTGTATGTAGGAAGCCATAAAATAAAAGCTAGCATTAATAATTGAAAAAAAAATGATGAGCATGGATGCCCCCCCCATTTGCCGTGAATTGAACAAGAAAAACAAAAAAAAAAAAAGTGCTCATCCTTTCTCAAATTTTTGTATTGCCGTGAGTAAGGGAGAGGGGGGGTTTGGAGAAGCTTGGCCATACTTGCAACTAGATTGAGGAATGTTTGATGTCATTCCTTAAGATTCATGCATGTTTTAGTTGTTAGTTTGAAACCTACCTAGCCCATGGCTTAGATTTCTTTGCTATTTGATGGAGATGAAGTTCGGCCATGGAGGTTGTCTTTCTTGGTTGGTATTTTAATGTTGTTGTAACGAAGCATGAAGAGAAGTGAGATGAATGTTTAATAAAAGGAGATTTTTGTGCCATTGGGTTCTTGTTGTTATATGTGTATGTGCATGAGTATTCGGCCATGCTATAGAATTCATGTTGCAAAATAATTAATGCTTAATGTGATATATAATAGTACTTGTGAATGAGCTTGAGAGTATCTAAATTATTAGTTGGAGGTGCCGAATGTGGTCTTGGATGAATTTTAAAGAACAAAGAAATTTTGGGTGACTATAGGTCAAGGACATTCGGCCAAAGGCTTGTGTGCTAGCAAAGTCGGCCTAGATGGGGTAAATGTTAAGTGTTAAATGTTCATGAGATAAAATTTTGTGATTTGATGAATTAATGATGATAGTATAGTTGATGTCATGTATAAATATGTGGCAAGACGGTTAAACTAGTTAATTTATTGATTAAGCTCAAGAAGCTAGAGGTGGAGAATCAAGCAAAGGCAAAGGAAAGAACATCGAGTAGCCGAGTTGGAACCATTTTACCCAATACAAGGTAAGTCATTAAGCATATATTTGATATTGCTTAAATGATTGTAATATCTATGCAATTGTGTTTAATGAGATGAAATATATACAAATGTATGTGTATGAAAAGATGATATTGTTGAACGTAAAAGAGATAGTGAAATGTGTAGGAAGTTTGCTTGGCACTAAGTGTGCGAGAAATAGATGTGTACGGTGATTGAGATTGGCATCGAGTGTGCGAGCTTGTAATGTATGGCACTAAGTGTGCGAGTTTGGACTATATGGCACTATGTGTGCGGGCTTGAATCACATGGCACTAAGTGTTCGTGATTGAGTATTAAGCACTATGTGTGCGAACTCTACACATATCTCCGATTGAATATTTATATGGAGGTGTGACTTTATCGAGATGAGTATGGACAGCGGAAAGAGTAAGTACCTTGAGTTCATGGCTAATAGATGCTATGTTCATGCTCGGGTGGAGTTGGTAAGATTTAAATCTATGTGATGATTTCAATTGCATTACCATAAATAAGGTATCGTGGAATAGATGAAAGTTCATTTGATTGCATGATTGTTGCGGAAATGAAATGATGTATGGAAATTGCTTCAAATATCCTATTGAATAGTATATGAAATGTAAATGTATGACTTGGTATGAGATTGATCCGAAGGTCTAAGGAACTATGGTATAGTTCGGTATGGTGGAACACTTGGCCTTGTTTCATTATTTCATTTTATGATAATTTTATTAATGGATGGTTGTGGAATGCTTATGACTTCTTGAGTTATAAACTCACTCGGTGTTTTCTTGTCACCCATTTTAGGTTTCTTGGACTCATCTCCTTTTGGGTGCTCGGAACCATCAACGAAGTCATCACACCGTGAGCAATTTTGGTATTGTCTTCTTAGTCAACTTAGGAGAACATTTGGCATGTATGGGCTATTTTGTTTTGTTAAATTTTGGGTTGTAAACTTTAAGCCATGTGAAAATGGCCTATGTGGTCGTTTGAGTGGGATGCTAGAACCTATAGCCACGAGTCTTAGAAACCTTAAATTTTGATAAGGTGGCCATAATTTGTGTCATGTATGATGGATGATTAGTAAGGCTAAGGAAGGATTCATGAAATTGGCATAGTCTCTGCGAGAATCGCTATGCGGACAGCAGCAGTGATATGAGATCGAAAAATCACTAAAAATAGTAGAAGTGGAATTAATTGCTAAAAAAAAATTACGTACTCGAAGCTTGATGGGTCTATTTTCATATGGATGAAACAAAACGACCATATGAGCTGTATTTTAAGAGATATTCAAGATTTCGTGAGACAGGGCCAGAACGGTTTCTGGATTCTATGTTTCGACTTTGAAAATTTACCATAAATTATCCAAAAACAATTAGAAGTCATGCCTTATATTCATAGATTCCCCTTTCAGTCTAGTTTCATTAGAAACAAACGGCATGAGCATTGGAGCTCTGTACGAGATGATATCCAGGTCGTAATGCGCAAAGGTCAGTGTAGTCGAACCCCGAAACAGGGGTGACTTTAACTAATAAACTGTACCAATTGGCCTAACGAAAATTTTAGAAATAAATCCACGGATGGATATATGAGTCTAAATTCGGGGAAAATTTACGGAACTGGTTTTCGAGTTCGGAACTCGAGATATGATTTTAAGGTGACAGGACGCAGATTTGCAATTTGGATCGAAATGTGAAAAATAGTCATGTGACACATGAGAGTTGGTCTGAGAACCCCTCGTGTCCGACTCCAGCGACGGTATCGGGAACGGGGTGTTACATATATAGCATTAAATGATTTAAAATAACGGTTATATTACAATATTTACATATGAACTTACCCCGATATAAAATGAGAATAGTCGAGCCTATTCCTCGTAAACTTTTTTTTTCCTTCAATCTCGACTCGAATATCTTTTCTCTTTATCTATAATACCAAATTAATTTATTTAATACACACATTCATCAAAACAACCCTTAATACGAACTTTGTAAAATTACAATTTTGCCCCTAAACTTTCACATATTTACACTTTTTCCCCAAGGCTCATAAATTAAACCTCATCCTATTTTCTTATGTTTTATGACATGCTGATCATTTTTCCCTTCTATAGCAATATCCAATTCTCACTCTAACATGTATTTATGAACATTAGGTATTTTTACCGATTATGTCATTTTAGTTGTTTTTACGTAAAATCACTTAGCAAAAGTTGTTTAACACAATCTCAAGCTTCATATTCTACCATAAAACATCAAAATTCATGCATATCATTCATGGGTAAATTTTTAAATATAAACTCTAGCTCAAAATATTGGTAGAAACAGGTAAACCAAGCTACGAGGATTTCAAATATGTAAAGAACATTAAAAACGGGCATAGAAATCACTTACAATCAAGGCTTAAAAGTGTTGAAACCCTAGCTATGGTGGAGAGAAAAATTTGGCAGCAACTTATGGAGGAGATGATCATTTTTGTGTTATTTTTCCCATTTTATTCATTTAATATCAAAATGACCAAAATGCCCTTCCTTATTAAACTTTCAAAAATTTCATCCATGTCTAATTTTTGTCCATAAACTTAGAAATTGGTCAAATTTCTATTTAAGACCTCCTAATTAATATTTCAAAGCAATTTCATACTAGAAACTTCTAGAATGCAAGTTTTGCAACTTATTCAATTTAGTCCCAAATTTCAAATTAAGCACTTTATGCATAGAATTTCTTCACGAAATTTTCACACAATCATGCAATCATATCATAGACCTCAAAATAATCATAAAATGATTATTTCTATCTCGGATTTGTGGTCCCGAAACCACTATTCCAATTAGGCCCTAATTCGGGATATCACAACTCTTCCCCCCTTTAGGGATTTTTGTCCCCGAAAATCTTACCGGAAAAGTGGTCTTCACTTAGATTCCTCAATTTCATATTCGGTGCTGAAGAACTTTCACTCAGGCAGTGCCTCCAATATATCTCTTTAATTTCTCATATATTCTGAAAGCTTACGGACTCATCTCTCAATTGTTCTTAAATTTTCAACCCTTCTTAGTTTCCCTTGTCATCTTGACATAAAACCTAGATCTCAATTTGGTTAATGGAGACTAGAATTGTAACGCCCCCACGCCCGAGACCATCACCAGAGTCGAGCTTGAGAGGTTACCGAACATAATTTATTAATTTAAGAACTTCAAATCATTTGTTTCTACATTCATAGCTTTCTAGCTACTCGCGTCACAGTTACAAGAAAAATCATATCTCGAGTTATGAAACTCAAAATCAAGATCCATAATTTTTTCCTAAATCTAGACTCATATATCTATTTTCTAATTTTTTATAGAATTTTTGGTTGGGCCAATTAGTACAGTTTATTAGTTAAAGTCTCCCCTATTTCAGGGTTCGAGTGCTCTGACATATGTGTATTACGAATCAGATATCCCTCTATACAGAATTTCAATGACTATAAGGTTTATTTTCATAAAACTAAACTCAATAAGGAATCTGTACATATAAATAAAACTTCTAATTATTTTTTAAAATTTATTATGAATTTTAAATTGAAAAGAGGATCCAGAAATCACTCGCCCTATTTCACAAAAGTTTAAATATCTCATAAAATATAATTTATATGCCTGTTTTGTTCAATCCACATGAAAATAGACTCATTAAGCTTCAATTTCATAACTTACTCATTATTTAGTTCCATTTATACTATTTTAGTGATTTTCAAATTCATGTCATTGCTGCAACAATATTCATTTTAAGGCAAGTTTCATCTTTCCATGAATTTTTATGAACTAGATAACCTATTAAACTTCCATAATATCAAACATGATCTAAATTAGCCATCACCATGACTTATCAATATCAAATATTTTCTCAACCAAACATGGTCATATCATAAAATTATTTACACAAAATAGGTATATTGCTATACATGCCATACTTAAGTAGTTGTACAAGCCATTTACCAAGATAAAAGTCCTTTGGATAGTGTGATCGAACTTTCGACCGTGTCCGATTCCCGAAATGGCTTGTTCAAAACTACAGTGAATGAAAAGGAAGGAGTAAGCATAAATGCTTAGTAAGTTCATATGTAAATAACAAGTAACATAACAATACAAATATACCAAACAACTTTAGCATGGTATCACCAAAACATATATCACATTTCTAAACATCATTCATCATCTTACCACCTTATCGTTGTTGTATCTATTTTCAACCCGAGGGTTAAGAACATACCTGTCCAAAGTGTCCATTTCACAACACTTACCAAAACGTCACTTGCATCTTAAGTGTTCTTCCATTTCACTAGAAATTTCACCCGTTGAACACATCGGAATACAACTCGGATACACGGATAATTTGCACATAAGTGCCTCATATGTAATCAAGAAATCATGTAACCCGCCCCTAAGTGAACTCAAACTCAACTCAAGGAGCTCGGGCGTTCGCATCCATAAGTGAACTCGAACTCAACTCAACGAGTTCGGATGCCTAGTTATATCTCACGAAGTCGGACTCAACTCAACGAGTTCGGACATTCGCATCCATAGGTGAACTCGGACTCAACTCAACGAGTTCAGATGCTCAACCATCCTAGTGACATGTCACTTGTATCTTAATCTATTCCTAAGGTTCAAACAGGCTTTTTCCCTCGATCTCATATTTGTCGTCTTCCATGGAATATCGAAACCGATACTTGGTAGCAATTCATATTTATCAAGTAGTAAACATAATTTGCATATTACTCAACATTAACCACAAAGCATAATATTTCACGATTAAAAATCAGCGTATCATATAATTAACATCAATAACTTAAAAATAACAATTATGCTACATTATTTACACATGAACTTACCTTGGTACCAAAATATAAAGATTTTGCAATTTAGTCCACAATCTTTTCTTTTCCTCGATCGCGACTTGAATCTCGTTTCTCTTGATCTATAATGTCAAATTAATCTTATTTAATACATACATTCATCAAAACAGCATTTAATACGAACTTTGGAAAAATTACACTTTTGCCCCTAAACTTTTGCATAATTACACTTTTGCCCCTAGGCTCGGGAATTAAACTTTATTCCTTATTCTTATGTTTTATAACATGCTGATCACTTTTCCCTTCTATGGCAACATCAAATTCTCTCTCTAACATATACTTGTGACTATTAGGTATTTTTGCCGATTAAGCCCTTTTACTCGTTTTCACTCAAAATCGAGTAGCACAAGTTGTCTAACATAATTTAAAACCTCATATTCTATCATAAAACATCAAAATACAGAAATTTCACCTATGGGTATTTTTCCAAATATAAACCCTAGGTTGAATTATTGCTAACATAAGCTTAATCGAGCTACCGGGATTCCAAAAACGTAAAGAACATTAAAAACGGGACTTGGAATCACTTACTATGGAGCTTGGAAGCTTGAAACAAACCCTAGCTATGGAGAACCCTTGAAATTTCGGCCTAATGAAGAAGATGGACAAAAATTGGCTTTTAATTTTGTTTTTAATTCATTTTAATAACTAAATGACCAAAATACCCTTACTACTAAACTTTCCAAAAATTCCTTCCATGTCCTAATTTTGTCTATGAACTTAAAATTGGTCAAATTGCTATTTAAGACCTTCTCATTAATATTCCAAAACAATTTCATACTAAAAACTTCTAGAATGCAAGTTTTGCAACTTATTCAATTTAGTCCCTACTTTCAATTTAAGCACTTTAGGCATAGAATTTCATCATGAAATTTTCACACAATCATGCAATCATATCATAATCATCAAAATAATTATAAAATAATTATTTCTATCTCGGATTTGTGGTCACGAAACCACTATTCCGATTAAGCCCTAATTCAGGATATTACAACTCTCCCCCCCTTTTAAGGATTTTCGTCCTCGAAAATCTTACCGGTAAACAGGTGTGGATATTGGTTTCTCATAGTTTCTTCAGGTTCCCATGTAGTCTCTTCTACCCCATGCTTTTGCCACAACACTTTCACAAGTGCAACACTTTTATTTCTTAGTTGTTTGACTTCTCGAGCTAAAATCTTAATCGGTTCTTCTTCATAAGTCATATCCGGTCGCAGTTCAATTTACATCGGTGAAATTATATGTGAAGGATCCGAACGATCTTGGCGTAACATAGATACGTGAAACACATCATGAATCTTCTCTAATTCGGGTGGTAACGCTAGCCGATATGCTACCGGTCCAACTTTTTCAATTATTTCATACGGTCCAATAAAACGCGGACTTAACTTGCCCTTTCGTCCAAATCTAAGGACTTTCTTCCATGGAGACACTTTCAAAATACCTTATCACCAACTTGAAACTCCATTTCTTTTCGTTTCAAATCCGCATAAGATTTCATCTATCTCAAGCGACTTTCAAACAATCTCGAATCACTTTCACCTTTTCTTCGGTTTCTTTTATTAAATCAACTCCATAAATTTGATTTTCCTTGAGTTCAGTCCAATACAGTGGCGTCCGATATTTACGACCATATAATGCTTCATAAGGTGCCATCTTCAAACTCGTCTGATAACTATTATTATAAGAAAATTCTACCAATGGTAAGTACCTTTCCCAACTATCTTGAAATTCCAATACGCAACATCTGAGCATGTCTTCAAGAATCTGAATTACTCTCTCTGATTGTCCATCAGTTTGTGGATGAAAGGCAGTGCTGAAATTTAACTTTGTACCTAATGCCTCTTGCAACTTTTTCCAAAATCGTAAGGTAAACCTCGGATCTCTATCCGAAATGATTGACAAAGGTATCCCATGAAGTCTAACAATCTCTCGGATATACAATTCAGCCAACTTATTAAGAGAATAATCAGACGCGTCTAGGAATAAAATGAGTCGATTTAGTCAGTCTGTCAACTATTGCCCAGATGGCATTTTTCTTCCCTGGAGTTAACGGCAACCCTGATTTAAAATCCATAGTAATCCTATCCCATTTCCATTCAGGAACCATAATAGGCTGAAGTAATCCCGAAGGTACCTGGTGTTCAGCTTTCACTTGTTGACAAACTAAGCACTTTGATACAAACTCGGAAATATCTCTTTTCATTCCACTCCACCAGTACATTTTCTTTAAGTCATTATACATCTTCGTACTGCCCGGATGAACCGCCAAACAACTATTATGTGCTTCATGCAAAATCTTTTGAATCAACTCATCATTTTTCGATACACAAATCCTATTTTTAAACATCAAACAACCATCAGAACCGATTTTGAAATCTGATCCCGTATCAGCTTCACAATGTTTTCTTTTGGCTAGCAAATCTTGATCATTTTTTTGAGCTTCAGAAATCTCTTGTAAAAACATCGGTCTTGCTTTTAACTCTGCTAGAATCGAACCGTCATTTGAAATTTTCAACTGAGCGTTCGTAACTCTCAAAGCAAACAACAACTTTCTGCTTAAAGCATCGGCAACCACATTCGCTTTTCCCGGATGATAATCAATAACAAGCTCGTAATCTTTCAATAACTCTAACCATCTTCATTGCCTCAAATTCAAGTCTTTTGTGACATCAAGTATTTAAGACTTTTGTGATCGGTATATACTCGGCACTTTTCACCATACAAATAATGTCGCCAAATCTTCAAAGCAAACACCACCGACCAATTCCAAATCGTGAGTAGGATAATTCCTCTCATGAGGTTTTAACGCCTCAAGCATAAGCCACCACTTTTCCTTCTTGCATGAGTACACACCCAAACCATTTAGAGAAGCATCACTATACACCACAAATTCTTTACGATTCGGGTTGTATCAACACCGGTGCTTCATTAATAACTTTTCAATTCTTCAAACTCTGTTGACATTCTTTCGTCCATTCAAATTTAACATCCATTCGAGTAGTCTAGTCATAGGAGCAGCAATTATAGAAAATTCATTTACGAACCGCCGATAATACCCAGCTAGCCCCAAGAAACTCCTAACTTCGTTACATTTTCGGTGGTTTCCAATCAACAATGGCTGAAATTTTACTAGGATCAACCCGTATACCATCACCAAACAATATGACCCAAAAATCCAACTTCCCGAGCCAAAATTCACTTTTACTAAACTTAGCATACAATTGCTTATCTCTTAAAGTTTGCAAAAATATCCTCAAATGCTCAAAGATGCTCGTCTCATCTTTTGAATAAATTAAAATATCATCTATAAACACCACAACAAATCTATCCAAGTATGGCGAAATATGCGATTCATTAAATCCATAAACACAAAGAGAGCATTTATCAACCCGAATGGCATAACTAAAATTCATAATGACCGTACCTTGTTCTAAAAGCGGTTTAGGCACATCGACTCTTTTACTCGCAATTGATAATACCCGGATCTCAAGTCAATCTTTGAAAACCATGTCGCTTCTTTTAGTGATCAAACAAATCATCAATTCTCGGCAATGGATACTTGTTTTGATTGTCACCTTGTTTAACCGCCGATAATCAACACATAATCTCATAGAACCATCCTTCTTTTCACAAATAATACGGAGCACCCCAAGGTGAAAAACTTGGTCTCACAAAGCCTTTATCAAGAAACTCTTGCAATCGCGACTTTAATTCTTTCAACTCTGTTGGTGCCATTCTATATGGAGCAATCGAGATCGGAGCTGTTCGGTATCAAATCTATACCAAATTCTACTTCCGGCCGGAGGCAAACCCGCAATTCTTCCGAAATACGTCCGCAAATTCACACACAACCCAAGATCGATTCAACTTTCTTTTCAACTTCTTTTGTATTAATTACATACTCCAAATAAGCTTCATAACCCTTTCTCAAATATCTCTGAGCCGATATCGAAGAAATCATACTAAATATTGCCTCTGATTTGTCTGGTTCAACCCGCAAGATTTCACCACTTTCACATTTTAATTCTATAACCTTTTCTTTGCAATTTACTATAGCATCATGCAATGTCAACCAATCCATACCCAAAATAACATCAAATTCATCAAACGACAACAACATCAAGTCACGGAAAGTAATGACCCGAATCATTAAAGGGCATTTCTTGCATACTTTATCAACTATCATGCATTTGCCTAATGGGTTCGACACTCTAATCATAAATTCTGTGTTCTCAACAGGTATATTCATACTAGACACCAGTTTCATGCATACATATGAATGAGTAGAACCAGGATCAATCAATTAGTATCATAAAGAGAAAATGTACCGGTAATCACATCGGATCAGGAAGCATCTTCACGCGCTTTAATAACATAGGTTCTAGCCGGAGCTCTTCCTTCAGATCTAACTGCTGCATCTCTGGCTACAATCTTACTGCTTGTTTCACTTCCAACTTTTCTCGGATACCTTCCCCTCGAGTCTGCACCACTAGATTTTACATTCTGAAATTTTTCTTTCTCAGCTCTCTCTGGGCAGTCTCTAAGAAAATGATCTGGAGAACCACATCGAAAACATTCATTTGCTCTGCACGGACCAAAATGATTTCTACCACACCGCTAGCTTTTCGGGTTTAACAAATCTTGTATTTCCTACACTAGCCATGAAGTAGTCCGAGATTTAGGACCCACATTTCGCTTCTTAAAATTTCCATATGATTGCCTAGCTGAAACTTGGGAACGAGGATTCATATTTCTTGACTTTCCGGTTTGTTTGTGAGGGTGCATTACTCATTGGTCTTTTCTTCCAATTTCGTGTTTGATTCTACCTTTTCTTTTCCTTCAAGAATTCTTCACCTTGCAAGCTCGATCGACAAGTACCACCATTTCTTTTAGTTCAAGGATCCCAACAAATACCTTAATGTCTTCGTTAAGCCCGTCTTCAAATCGTCGGCACATCTTGGCTTCAGAGGAACATATTCCCGGCATACTTACTTAATCGAACAAACTCTCTTTCATATTCGAGATCGTCATATTACCTTGCTTCACTCAAGAAACTCTTTACATTTCGATCAATAAATCTTTCACTAATATATTTCTTCCAAACTCTTCTTGAAAGAATTCCTGTGTTACCCTCTCTTTCGGTACCAATTGAAATCAAAGTCTTCCACCAATTATAGGCTGAATCTCTCAACAAAGATGTAGCACATTTCAAACATTCTTCGGTGTACAAGATAATTCATCAAATACCAGATAGAATTTTCAAGCCGTAACTCGCTTTCTCTGCATCATCATCAATATTTGCTCTAAATTCTTCACCCCTTGTTTACTTAATTCTATCAACGGGGTTCTGTGAAATTTTATCATATCCACTCCTTGAGGCATTGGAGGCATAGGTTGAGGAATTGGAGGCATAGGTTGAGGAATTGGGGGAGGTGGGGAGGTCGACATTTGGGTTCGCATCGAACGAACTCAAGTGTACCATGCACTCATCATTTGGAGAAAGGCTTCCGATCCTTTCTCCTCCTCCCCGACCAACAAGAGGAGGTGGGTTTTCATCGGCATTGCCCCTTCTTCAAATGAGTCTGGCGCATTACTCTCTACTTCATCTCGCCACACTGGATCGGGATCCATTTACTATATAAAATTCATTTAAAAGGTCAAGTCGTCACACTATCACAATTCATACATATGGCATGTATAGCAATATCCGTACATACAACACGTAGTCCGAGAACCGACTAAACCTGCTCTGATACCACCAAATGTAACGTCCTCACGCCCAAGACCATCACCGGAGTCGAGCTTGAGAGGTTACCGAACATAATTTATTAATTTAAGAACTTCAAATCATTTGTTTCTACATTCAGAGCTTTCTAGCTACTCGTGTCACAGTTACAAGAAAAATCATATCTCGAGTTATGAAACTCAAAATCAAGATCCGTAAATTTTTCCTAAATCTAGACTCATATATCTATTTACTAAGTTTTTTCTAGAATTTTTGGTTGGGCCAATTAGTACAGTTTATTAGTTAAAGTCTCCCATGTTTCAGGGTTTGACTGCTCTAATATATGTGTATTACGAATCAGATATCTCACTATAAAAAATTTCAATGACTATAAGGTTTGTTTTTAATAAAACTAGACTCAATAAGGAATCTGTAAATATAAATAAAACTTATAATTATTTTTATAAAATTTATTATGAATTTTAAAGTCGAACAGGGATCCAGAAATCACTCTGGCCCTGTTTCACAAAAGTTTAAATATCTCATAAAATATAATTTATATGCCTGTTTTGTTCAATCCACATGAAAATAGACTCATTAATATTCAATTTCATAACTTACTCATTATTTAGTTCCATTTATACTATTTTTAGTGATTTTCAAATTCATGTCATTTGCAGCAATATTCTGTTTTAAGGCAAGTTTCATCTTTCCATGAATTTTTATGAACTAGATAACCTATTAAACTTTCATAATATCAAACATGATCTAAATTAGCCATCACCATGACTTATCAATATCAAACATTTTCTCAACCAAACATGGTCATATCATAAAATTATTTACACAAAATAGGTATATTGCTATACATGCCATACTTAAGTAGTTGTACAAGCCATTTACCAAGATAAAAGTCCTTTGGATAGTGTGATCGAACTTTCGACCGTCCCGATTCCCCGAGCCGGCTTGTTCAAAACTACAGTGAATGAAAAGGAAGGAGTAAGCATAAATGCTTAGTAAGTTCATATGTAAATAACAAGTAACATAACAATACAAATATACCAAACAACTTTAGCATGGTATCACCAAAACATATATCACATTTCTAAACATCATTCATCATCTTACCACCTTATCGTTGTTGTATCTATTTTCAACCCGAGGGTTAAGAACATACCTATCCAAAGTGTCCATTTCAAAACACTTACCAAAACGTCACTTGCATCTTAAGTGTTCTTCCATTTCACTAGAAATTTCACCCGTTGAACACATCGGAATACAACTCGGATACACGGATAATTTGCACATAAGTGCCTCATATGTAATCAAGAAATCATGTAACCCGCCCCTAAGTGAACTCAGACTCAACTCAACGAGCTCGGGCGTTCGCATCCATAAGTGAACTCGGACTCAACTCAACGAGTTCGGATGCCTAGTTACATCTCACGAACTCGAACTCAACTCAACGAGTTCGGACATTCGCATCCATAGGTGAACTCGGACTCAACTCAACGAGTTTGGATGCTCAACCATCCTAGTGACATGTCACTTGTATCCTAATCTATTCCTAAGGTTCAAATGGGATTTTTCCCTAGATCTCATATTTGTCGTCTTCCATGGAATATCGGAACCGATACTTGGTAGCAATTCATATTTATCAAGTAGTAAACATAATTTGCATATTACTCAACATTAACCACAAAGCATAATATTTCACGATTAAAAATCAGTGTACCATATAATTAACATCAATAACTTAAAATAACAATTATGCTACATTATTTACACATGAACTTACCTTGGTACCAAAATATAAAGATTTTGCAATTTAGTCCACAATCTTTTCTTTTCCTCGATCGCGACTTGAATCTCGTTTCTCTTGATCTATAATGCCAAATTAATCTTATTTAATACATACAATCATCAAAACAACATTTAATACGAACTTTGGAAAAATTACACTTTTGCCCCTAAACTTTTACATAATTACACTTTTTCCCCTAGGCTCGGGAATTAAACTTTATTCCTTATTCTTATGTTTTATAACATGCTGATCACTTTTCCCTTCTATGGCAACATCAAATTCTCTCTCTAACATATACTTGTGACTATTAGGTATTTTTGCCGATTAAGCCCTTTTACTCGTTTTCACTCAAAACCGAGTAGCACAAGTTGTCTAACATAATTTAAAACCTCATATTCTATCATAAAACATCAAAATACACAAATTTCACCTATGGGTATTTTTCCAAATATAAACCCTAGGTTGAATTATTGCTAACATAAGCTTAATCGAGCTACTAGGATTCCAAAAACGTAAAGAACATTAAAAACGGGACTTGGAATCACTTACTATGGAGCTTGGAAGCTTGAAACAAACCCTAGCTATGGAGAACCCTTGAAATTTCGGCCTAATGAAGAAGATGGACAAAAATTGGCTTTTAATTTTGTTTTAAATTCATTTTAATAACTAAATGACCAAAATACCCTTACTACTAAACTTTCCAAAAATTTCTTCCATGTCCTAATTTTGTCCTTGAACTTAAAATTGGTCAAATTTCTATTTAAGACCTCCTCATTAATATTTCAAAACAATTTCATACTAAAAACTTCTAGAATGCAAGTTTTGCAACTTATTCGATTTAGTCCCTACTTTCAATTTAAGCACTTTAGGCATAGAATTTCATCACAAAATTTTCACACAATCATGCAATCATATCATAATCATCAAAATAATTATAAAATAATTATTTCTATCTCGGATTTGTGGTCACAAAACCACTATTCCGATTAAGCCCTAATTCAGGATATTACAAGAATTCCAAGAAATCCAACAATCAAAGGGACCTGCACTCTTCCAAAATAATCATACAAATTTTCATCATCGATAAATCACAATCCAATAACATCCGAATCAAATTACAGTACACGTCATTACTCTCTGAATGAATAGGCAAATTTTCACTCAAAACTTCTTGCAATTCTTTCTGTATAAGCCTCAGAATAATAATACCATGAATCAGATCCAATCTGAAATTCAACATCAGAAGTTGATCCTCACTATATTCTTTTAGTTTACTACTCACTATCACATTTTCCTCTTTTCGCTACGGAAATAATTCTGATATAGCCTCGAAAATAATCCTTCTCATTCTCATCCTAATATCAATACTGGCAAAGATAATTCTGGTAGATCCTGATACTCGGCTTTAACCCCATCAACAACTTAAATTTTATGTGACATCAAATGCTCCAAACTATCACATTACCTTATTTTTATGAAACACATCATACAACAGTGCATTACTAAAAATTAGGAAATCTTTACTCAATGCAGACTAGTCCGGTTTAGACGTTTTGGTTAGCGATATTCTCATCTGTCAAAACCTTGCTAACATGTAATAAACTTTTTAGCTTTCGTAAGATGAAAACTTTATCATTCTTAGTAGCTTCAAATCATATCAAAATTTTCTAAGAGATATACACTTCTCGTTCAGACTATCTGCCTTTTACTCGTAAAGAAATGAAATTCTATTATCAGACTTGAAAAAATGATCCTGACATAATTGTCATATGAAATCTTTCAAATAAATAATTCACACAGATTAAACACCGAGCCGATCTAAACACAGTTGAATGACATTTCAAGTAATCATTTCTTCTAGTTACTAAACAATTCATCATGCAGCCCTTTACTATTCATTTCTTACGCTAATCAAAACCATCTCAATTGCATTAGCTCAAGTAACCAAAATATCTCAATTGAAGACATTAACTATAATTGACTTACTTGAGAGAAGTAATCCACCATACTGATTGAAATTCGCACTTTTATCACTTATGCCTTTACTGTTGTCAAATCCTTACATAGAAATTTGAGAAATTCCAATATTAAAATCACCACATTACCAAGATCAAATCAAAAGTATAGTCATGCTTGTCATGATTATCACGAGCTGAAGAGCGCACTTCAAATATAAGTCATAATTGACAAATTATGGAATAAAGATAACAAGAAAACCGAATAAAGAAATCCAAGATAGAGAAACCCAGAATAAAGAAATCCAGAATAAAGAAACCCAAGATACGATACTATGCCTGAAAATCAAAAACCAAACTCATAGGAAAATATAGAAGATCCCGATAATACCTCAGAGAAAAGAAGTCCAGAAGAAAACATCATTTAATCCCACTAGAATCAAATATAACAAGAACAATGTATCTTCTGATACATATATATCAAATGGAGCATTAAGTAGAAGAAACACTATCATAATATCATACATATCCTCTCATCAATTCTTATCGATTTAAATGTAATAAAATGCCCGAGGAAATACAAGAATACAAATTATAAACCGATGCCACTTGAATGCATCCATCTAACACCAGGATTAGAAAACATTCCCATATAACAAGAATTTCTTCAAAAGATCAACCATAGAATTTTTTTTCTGAGAACGGATAAACACATAGAACATCTTAGAAGAAACTGCTAAAATCTTTCCAGTAATCGCATCACTCGATATTACACATTTGGATATCATTTCCTAACTATTTCGCCATCACAAATTTCATATTACTTTTCACTAAAGAAGACTAGTTCGAATAAATTTTGATTTGCACTTTTCTTGACCTTGTACCTTAGTAATTCGATTTATCAAAATAAATTTCTTCTCTAATCTGTACGAAGGCATAACTGCAATAATCCTTATGCCAACCTGATACTTTTCTAACTTTGACTTTACTTATCAACTCATTCTTCAATCTCTAATCATATTTATAATTATTCTAGCACTAAACTCTTTGGTTTCTCAACCGGAAACTTATTCAGTATAAATCTCATGAAATTCCATTATAAACACCACTTCGGTAAGGGGAAGGAGTTGTAGGGCCTTTGACTCGACTTTCTCATACATATATTATACCACCCTGAATTTGGGCCTAGAATTTTTGGGCCTTGAGCATGGGAGCGGTTGAAGGCAGCTTATAATATTCTGTTGTGCGTGAAAATTTCGTAGTTGAAGGCTTGTTTTAGCGGTTAAGTGTGCTGAGAAGTGTAACACCCCTATCCCGTAACCGTTGTCGGAATAGGAAAGGGGTATTACCAAACTTGTAACTCATGTCAGAACAGTAAAATTTTAAACTTTTTCTTAAAATAAAGATCATTCATTTAGATAAATGCTAAATACAGCCAGGGATAAAATTAAACTTCTATAAGTACACATTCAAAAGATGCCATTTTCGCATGGCTTATATACATTAACCAGAATATTATTCCGCTACTAGTCTATTCTATACATGCCATAAAATAATCCAAAACATAGCAGTACCAAACAGTGGATAGTGATAGTGTGACGAGTTGTTGACGATCCCGAGCAAAGGCCAAATTTGATAATCTATAAAAGAGAAACGTAACAACGAGTAAGCTTTCAAGGCTTAGTAAGTCTTAAGTAAAACAATTAACTTTGCTTGATTAAATACATTTATAACTTACACAAAATCCAAGTGAAGTCTCGGTAGGCTTAATAAGCCTACATAAGTACATAATACATACCTGGCCAACTTAATGTGTTGAACATCCGTAATTGTTGATTTATTACTAAGTCGCTTAAGATTAGGCCTTGCACAAATCACGTTTTGAAATGTCAAGATATATCACCATTCGGTCAAATAGATTAAACCCTATGTATGCACATGTAATTCATCTATTTCATCCCAATTTAAGAGTATATACCTGTGACAGCCCAAAATTGACCCTAGTCGGGATGTGGTTTCGGGACCACAAAACCGAGGCATAAAAATAATTTAAAATTTATTTTGATGCCTATAATATGTGTGTGCTCATGTGTGACATTTTTGATGATTGATTTAGTGTTATAAAGGTGAATTTCACTAGAAGGGACTTAGTAGTGAACTTTGAAAGTACGATAGGGAAATGTATGATGACTAATTAAAGCATGCATGCAAAACTATGGACTTGCATGTCAAATTTCCCCAAAACAAGCTAGTGGCCGGCCATGACATGGTTTATGGGCAAAGAAAACATGTTGAAACATGTTTTGTTAATGCATGATGAATTAAATGATAAAATAATTAATGATGTTGGATGAGAAACAAAAAATCAAAAAATAGCTCATCCTTTCCCCACTGCGTGCAAGTGAAAGAAAAACAAGAAAAAATTGTTCATCCTTGTTCTTTCCTTTCCGCCGAAAATACTAAGGGAGGAGATAGGATTTTTGCTTCATGCTTGGTTTAGAAGAGATCTAGAAGGAGATTTGGCTAAATTTGCATCAAGATTAAGGTATGTATAAGGTTGTGTTAGGAGTTTCATGCATGTTTTGGTTGCTAACTTGATGTGCATGTTAGCCATGGTTCAAATCCTTGTTATGCCATGGAAATGGCATTTGGCCAAAGTTGTTATTGTGTTAAAGCCATTGCATGCTAAATGTGAAGCTTGCTAATGATGCATGCAATGATGGATTGACTACTCTTGAAACTTCTTTGTACCAATTTTAAGTAAGACATTGAGTTTTTTTTGTTTAACCATGATTGAAGTTGAAAGGGCATGATTGTGATGTATTCGCCATGATGCATTCATGAGCATGGTTCATGCTTCTTGCATGTTAGTTAAAAATTTGTGTTTTGGATGGCTATGGACACCTTGAAATTTGGCCTTGCACTTATATGTGTATATATGATTGCACATGATATTTTGATTATGAAGAAAGTGATGAATATGTTGTTTAAAGAAGAAGTTTGTTGAAGAATGTTGTGAAATTTGCATGTACATTCGGCCTAGTACACATATGATGTGAAAATCTTGCAATTTATTTTTGATTTTATGCAAGGATGACTAAGCATAATCGGCCACATGAGGGGAATTATTGTGCATGCATTCGGTTAGAGGCAAGCTTAATGATGCCTATTCTTGACTTAGGTAATCGGCTACCTTGTTGTGAGCTAAGGTCGAATGTGTGCGTAATTAAAGAAAATTGACTAAAGTGCTTAGTTATGTGATGTTGAATCAATGATATGTGTATTTGGCCAAGGCTAGCAAGCGAGACTTTAATAAATTGAATTTGTTTGAATTAGCTCAAGAGCTTAGAGGGCCACAATTGGATAAGGGGAAGGAAAAAGTGATCGAATAGCCGTCAAAGCCGTTCGACAACATCCGAGGTAAGTCCTCAAGAAATGACCCTACTCGAATTATGTGAAATGAAAAATTGATGTGTAATGACTATTGATTTATGTGTGTATGAGTATTTGAATGATACCGGGCTAAGTTCAAGGCGATTATGCTAGTGATATGTTTGTGTTTGAGCCTTAGTAACGAAAATGAAATATGAATGGGAAATGATTATTGATGTATATGTGTGCATGAGCAATTGAATGATATCCGGATAAGTCCCAAGACATTTATGCTGGTAATTACATCCGGTTAAGACCGAAGGCAATTGTGCTAGTGACTACGTCGGGCTAAGACCAAGGCATTTGTGCAAATTGTGAAATCCGGGTTAAGTCCCGAAGGCCTTTGTGCGAGTTACCATAACGGGCTATGTCACGAAGGCGTTTGAGCGAGTAGCTATATCCGGTTAAACTCGAAGGTATGTGATTTGAAAATTATAAGCTTGCTAGAAAATTTTCAGCTAATGCACTTGTGAAACTTCCCAATAACAAGGTATGTGTTGTGTGTGCTGCTGCGCTAGGAGTAAGAGCGTATGAATATTCGCTCCTATGATGGAACGAGTTATCGCCTTAACGAAGCCGTTATTTGTGTATGAACATAAGAGTTGGGATGGTGAAGTAAGTATGATTATGTGAATGTGTATTAATGAAATGATTCATTTGGCTATGTGAATGTAATGCTTTGGTTAAAGCTGATTTTATTGCTTGAGACTTACTAAGCATAAAATGCTTACTCCGTTGCTTTGGCTCTCTGTTTTATAGATTTTGCTCGGTAGCAATCGGATTCGGGATCATTAAATTCAAGTCATCTACACTATCAAAGCCTCCATTTTGGTATAATTTTGGTTGAACTTTGAAATGGCATGTATAGGACTACCCTAATGTTGAAGGTCATGTACCTTTCGGTTTTGTGTAAGCTTGGATAGCCATGCGAAAATGGCTTATATACGTTTTAGTATGATTCTATAATAGTTTGTATGATAATCATTATGGGGTATGAAATTGTTTGAAAGGATTAGCCATTGGAATGGTTAATCATAATCACACTTTGTGCTATGTGTGCAAAAAGGGCCATTTGAATCGTGGAAATCATGAAATAGGTAATGGTTACTTTGAAAACAGATGCTGGCAGCAGCAGTGGTGTGGTTTTGAAAATCACCAAAATTTGTAGGAATGGTATTAAATAGTGAATAAATTATGTAAATGAACCTTAATGAGTCTACTTTCATGTGGAATAAACGAAACTGTCATAGGAGTTACATGTTAAGAGATATTAAAGCTATTGTGAGATAGGGCCAGAACGGTTTCTGGGTCCCCTGTCGTAATTTTAAAAATTAATTATAAATTGTCCAGAAAGAATTAGGAGTCATGCCTTATATGTACAGATTCCATTTTGAGTCTAGTTTCATTAGAAACAAATGGAACCAGTATTAAAGCCCTGTACAGAGAGATATTCAAGTTGTAACGCGTGAAGGTCAGAGCAGTCGATCCCTGTAACATGGGTGACTTTAAGTAATAAACTGTACCAATTGGCCCGACCAAAAATTCTAGAAATAAATCCATGGATGGATATATGAGTCTAAATTCAGGGAAAATTTATGGAATCAGTTTCCGAGTTTTGAAACTGGAGATATGATTTTTAAGGTGACAGTGACGCAGATTTCCAGCTTGTCTGGAAATGTCAAATTGGTGGGTGAAATATGTGGATTTGGCTTGTTAACCCCTCGTGTCCGACACCGGCGATGGTCTCGGGTTCGGGGTGTTACAATTTTATTGGTATCAGAGCCACGGTTTAGTCGATTCTAGGACTACCGTAATATGTTTGGGGTCTAGCTATACATGCCATTTCAAAGTTGATAGTGTGGAGATTTCTGACAATTTGAATTTTTGTTTATAGCAATGGATCCCGATCCCAATCGAGCAATAGCTGATGATGTGGAGAGTGTGGCGCCTACTCCCGTGCAAGGGACAGCGCCGGCGGACTCTCAACCTATGGCCAGCAATCCAAATGATGAGGCTAGGCAAGCCTTTTATAGTGTGATGAATGATTGGTTCAACCAATACATTCGAACTAACACGGCTGTTCCACAACCTCCATTCCCGACTAATGCAACCCCAGACCTACAATACCTCCGTGAATCGACCAAATAAGGTCAAGTAAGCCCCAATCGATGAATTAAGTAAACATGGGGCCACTGAATTCAAGGCTACGGATAGCGACGATGCCGAGCAAGCTGAATTTTGGTTGGATAACACTATCCGGTGCTCGATGAGCTATCTTGTACACCGATGAGTGCTTAAAGTGTACCATCTCCTTGCTACGCGATTCCGCCTATTATTGGTGGAGTACTCGACTTGTGGTGCCTAGAGAGCAAGTGACTTGGGAATTCTTTCAAACCGAGTTCCGAAAAAAGTATATCAGTCAGAGATTCATCGACCAAAAGCGAAGGAATTTCTTGATCTTAAGCAAGGTTCTATGTCGATTCGACTACGAACGAAAATTTGTGAGGCTTAGCCAGACGCGAGAATGCATTTCGTCCGAAGCTATTATGTGTAAACGCTTCGAGGATGGGATGAATGATGATATAAGGATGTTCGTTGGCATTCTCGAAATACGAGAGTTCGTAGTACTTGTTGAGCGAGCTTGTAAAGCCGAAGAGCTTAGAAAGGAGAAACAAAAAGTTGATGTGGGAACCGGAGAATTCGAAAAGGTCTTCGGAAAGTCTCTTCAACAGCATCAAGAGATTTCGAGATGATGTGAGCCGGTCTAGAGGCGCTTCAGCTTTTCTAGACGAGGACGCGATCGACCCTGTGACCACACGAGTCACTTCGATCGCCCGATGGTGGAAATGATCGCCGAGAGAGGGCGAAGTGTCGCATTGTGGCAAATGGCATTCGGGAGCTGTTGGTTCCGTGATCGCGCCTGCTATAAGTGTGGATCGGCCGACCACCTTATGAAGGATTGCCCGAGGTTGCTTGAACAAAATGTAAGTTAGAGTGGAAACCCGGTGCTACCATCGCCGAGGTAGGCCACCTAGAAATGTGGGCAATGTTAGTGGCGGTCGAGAGGATCTAGAGATGCTACCATCGATCTCGAGGCTCGTGCTCTGCTAGGACTTATGCCATACGCCGACGCGAGGATCTTTGCCTCACCGGATGTCATTACCGGTACTTTCACTCTTTTCAATACTAATGTGATTGCTTTGATTGACCCCGGTTCTACTCATTCTTATATATGTGAAACTTTAGCATCCAAAGAAGACTTTGCCTATTGAGTCTCTCGAGTTTGTAATTCGGTGTCAAACCCTTGGGTCATTACGTGCTTGTCAACAAAGTGTGCAAGAAAAGTCCCTAGTGTTCCGAGGTTCTTGTTTTCCGGCAGACTTGATGCTTTTGCCGTTCGATGAACTCGACGTTATTCTTGGTTTGGATTGGTTGACCATGCACGATGCGGTTGTAAATTGCAAAAGCAAGACTATCGATTTGAGGTGCGCGAATAACGAGATAATTCGGGTTGAGTCTACGGACTTAAAGGGGTTACCAGCTGTAATATCATCAATGTTGGCCCGGAAATATGTAAGAAATGGGTGCGAAGCGTACCTTGCGTATGTGCTCGATGACAAGGAATCAGAAAAGAAACCCGAATCGGTGCGGTGGTTTGTGAATACCGGATGTTTTCCTCAAGAATTGCGGGTTTACCACTGTTCGGAAATAGAATTTGGCATCGAATTGGTACCGGTACCACTCCAATTTCGATAGCTCCGTATCGTATGGCACCAACGGAATTAAAGGAGTTGAAAGCTCGATTGCAAGAATTGGTGGATAGAGGTTTTGCTCGCCCGAGTTTTTCGCCTTTGGGTGCGCCGGTGTTGTTTGTGAAAAGAAGGATGGAACCATGAGGCTATGATCGACTATCGTCGACTTAATAAAGCGACGATAAAGAACAAATATCCGTTACCACGTATCGATGACTTGTTCGATCAATCAAGGGAGCCTCGGTGTTCTCGAAAATAGATTTGAGATCGGGCTATTATCAATTGCGAATTCGAGATTCGGACGTACCCAAGACCGCCTTGAGCGAGATATGGTCACTATGAGTTCCTAGTGATGCCGTTTGGGCTTACTAATGCCCTGCAGATTTATGGATTTAATGAATCGGATCTTCGACCATATTTGGATTGATTCGTAGTCGTGTTCATTGATGACATCTTGGTCTATTCAAGAAATGAGACCGAACATTTGAACACCGAGGTTAGTGCTGCAAATTTTACGGGATAAGCAATTATATGCTAAGTTCAGCAAGTGTGAGTTCGTTAAGAGAGGTTAGCTTCTTGGGTCATGTGGTATCTCAGATCGGGTATTCGAGTCGACGAATAAAATTTCAGCCATACTTAATTGGAAGCCTCAGAAATATTATTGAGGTTCGGAGCTTTTTGGGGCTTGCCGGTTATTACCGACGATTTATAAAAGGTTTCTCAACGATAGCCACGCCGATGACGGCTTACTCCAAAAGGATGTTAAGTTCGAATGGACGGAGAAATGTTAGAAAAGTTTCGATCAACTGAAAACTTATTTGACTGAAGCCCCAATTCTAGTGCAACCCGAATCTGGCAAAGAGTTTGTCATCTATAGTGACGCCTCCCTACTTGGGTTAGGTTGCGTATTGATGCAAGAAGGTCGAGTTGTGGCCTATGCGTCGAGGCAATTAAAGCCACACGAGAAAAATTATCCGACCCATGATCTCGAATTGGCTGTCATCGTATTCGCCTTGAAGATTTGGCGACATTACTTATTTGGTGAGAGGTGCCATGTGTACTCGGATCACAAAAGTCTCAAATATTTGATGACCCAAAGAGACTTAAATCTGCGACAAAGACGTTGGCTCGAGCTGTTAAAGGATTATGAGCTGGTCATTGACTATCACCCGGGAAAGGCAAATGTGGTTGCGGATGCCTTGAGTCGTAAATCATTATTCGCTTTACGAGCGATGAATGTGCACTTGTCCGTTCGATCCGACAACGTGTTAGTAGCTGAATTGAAAGCCAAACCATTATTGATACATCAAATTTGTGAAGCTCAGAAGGTCGACGATGAGTTGGTTGCAAAATGGGTCGAGTGTGTTCCGAACAAGGAATCGGAGTTTCAGATCGATGATGACAATTGTTTGAGGTTCGAAGTCGTCTGTGTGTTCCAAGGAATTGAACTTATTTCGATAATTCGAACGAAGCCCATTGTAGCCGAATGGCAATCCACCCGGAGTCTGAAGATGTACAACGATTTGAAACGTCGGTTTTGGTGGCATGGTATGAAACGAGACATCTCCGACTTTGTTTGAGATGTTTAATATGTCAACAAGTGAAAGCGGAACATCAAGTGCCTTCAGATTACTTCACCGATCACGATACCCGAGTGGAAATGAGATCGAGTCACAATGGACTTTGTGTCCGATCGCCATTGTCGTGAGTAAGAAGGATGCGATTTGGGTTGTTGTTGATAGATTGACTAAGTCGGCTCACTTTATCCCCGTCGCGTGCACGGATTTTCATTGGATAAACTAGCTGAATTGTACGTTTCTCGATTGTGAGATTACACGGTACCGATTTTGTTACATCGGATAGAGATCCGAGGTTCACCTCGCGATTTTGGAAGAAATTGCAAGGAGCTTTGGGTACCAAGTTGCATTTCAGACCGCCTTTCACCCCCAAACCGATGGTCAATCCGGCGGATAATTCAGATACTTGAGGATATGTTGAGATGTTGCATCCTCGAGTTCGATGGTTCATGGGAGCGGTACCTACCTTTGATTGAATTCGCACAACAATAGTTTTCAATCAAGTATTAAGATGGCGCCTTACGAGGCTTTGTACGGCGTAAATGCCGTACACCATTGTTTTGGACCGAGCTCGGTGAAAACAAAATTTTCGGAGTGGATTTGATTAAAGATGCTGAATGAAAGTAAAAGTAATCCGTGAAAGTCGAAAATAGCCTCCGATCGTCAGAAGTCGTACGCGGATTTGAAACGAAAGGACATTGAGTATCAGGTGGGAGATAAAGTGTTTCTTAAAGTTTCGCCGTGGAAAAAGATACTCAGATTCGGCCGTAAGGGCAAGTTGAGCCCGAGATTCATTGGGCCGTACGAAATCTCCGAACGAGTTGGCCTAGTAGCGTATCGTTTGATTTTGCCCCCTGAACTCGAAAAGATTCACAACGTCTTCCATGTTTCAATGCTTCGACGCTATAGATCTGATACATCGCACGTGATTGATCCATCAGAAGTTGAAATTCAAGCCAATATGAGTTATGAGGAAGAACCGATCCGTATCCTAGCACGTGAAGTGAAAGAGTTGCGAAACAAGCGGGTTCCGCTAGTGAAAGTGTTATGGCTCAAACACGGGATAGAAGAAGCTACTTGGGAAACCGAGAACTCTATGAAAGAGCGATACCCAACCCTATTTACCGGTAAGATTTTCGGGGACGAAAATTTCTTAAGTGGGGGAGAGTTGTGACAGCCCAAAATTGACCCTAGTCGGGATGTGGTTTCGGGACCACAAAACCGAGGCATAAAAATAATTTAAAATTTATTTTGATGCCTATAATATGTGTGTGCTCATGTGTGACATTTTTGATGATTGATTTAGTGTTATAAAGGTGAATTTCACTAGAAGGGACTTAGTAGTGAACTTTGAAAGTACGATAGGAAATGTATGATGACTAATTAAAGCATGCATGCAAAACTATGGACTTGCATGTCAAATTTCCCCAAAACAAGCTAGTGGCCGGCCATGACATGGTTTATGGGCAAAGAAAACATGTTGAAACATGTTTTGTTAATGCCTGATGAATTAAATGATAAAATAATTAATGATGTTGGATGAGAAACAAAAAATCAAAAAATAGCTCATCCTTTCCCCATTGCCGTACAAGTGAAAGAAAAACAAGAAAAAATTGTTCATCCTTGTTCTTTCCTTTTGGCCGAAAATACTAAGGGAGGAGATAGATTTTTGCTTCATGCTTGGTTTAGAAGAGATCTAGAAGGAGATTTGGCTAAATTTGCATCAAGATTAAGGTATGTATGAGGTTGTGTTAGGAGTTTCATGCATGTTTTGGTTGCTAACTTGATGTGCATGTTAGCCATGGTTCAAATCCTTGTTATGCCATGGAAATGGCATTTGGCCAAAGTTGTTATTGTGTTAAAGCCATTGCATGCTAAATGTGAAGCTTGCTAATGATGCATGCAATGATGGATTGACTACTCTTGAAACTTCTTTGTACCAATTTTAAGTAAGACATTGAGTTTTTTTGTTTAACCATGATTGAAGTTGAAAGGGGCATGATTGTGATGTATTCGGCCATGATGCATTCATGAGCATGGTTCATGCTTCTTGCATGTTAGTTAAAATTTGTGTTTTGGATGGCTATGGACACCTTGAAATTCGGCCTTGCACTTATATGTGTATATATGATTGCACATGATATTTTGATTATGAAGAAAGTGATGAATATGTTGTTTAAAGAAGAATTTTGTTGAAGAATGTTGTGAAATTTGCATGTACATTCGGCCTAGTACACATATGATGTGAAAATCTTGCAATTTATTTTTGATTTTATGCAAGAATGACTAAGCATAATCGGCCACATGAGGGGAATTATTGTGCATGCATTCGGTTAGAGGCAAGCTTAATGATGCCTATTCTTGACTTAGGTAATCGGCTACCTTGTTGTGAGCTAAGGCCGAATGTGCGTAATTAAAGAAAATTGACTAAAGTGCTTAGTTATGTGATGTTGAATCAATGATATGTGTATTCGCCAAGGCTAGCAAGCGAGACTTTAATAAATTGAATTTGTTTGAATTAGCTCAAGAGCTTAGAGGGCCACAATTGGATAAGGGGAAGGAAAAAGTGATCGAATAGCCGTCAAAGCCGTTCGACAACATCCGAGGTAAGTCCTCAAGAAATGACCCTACTCTAATTATGTGAAATGAAAAATTGATGTGTAATGACTATTGATTTATGTGTGTATGAGTATTTGAATGATACGGGCTAAGTTCAAGGCGATTATGCTAGTGATATGTTTGTGTTTGAGCCTTAGTAACGAAAATGAAATATGAATGGGAAATGATTATTGATGTATATGTGTGCATGAGCAGTTGAATGATATCCGGGCTAAGTCCGAAGACATTTATGCTGGTAATTACATCCGGTTAAGACCAAGGCAATTGTGCTAGTGACTACGTCCGGCTAAGACCAAGGCATTTGTGCAAATTGTGAAATCCGGGTTAAGTCCCGACGGCCTTTGTGCGGGTTACCATAACCGGGCTATGTCCCAAGGCGTTTGAACAGTAGCTATATCCGGTTAAACTTGAAGGTATGTGATTTGAAAATTATAAGCTTGCTAGAAAATTTTCAGCTAATGCACTTGTGAAACTTCCCAATAACAAGGTATGTGTTGTGTGTGCTTTGCGCTAGGAGTAAGAGCGTATGAATATTCGCTCCTATGATGGAACGAGTTATCGGCCTTAACGAAGCCGTTATTTGTGTATGAACATAAGAGTTGGGATGGTGAAGTAAGTATGATTATGTGAATGTGTATTAATGAAATGATTCATTTGGCTAGGTGAATGTAATGCTTTGGTTAAAGCTGATTTTATTGCTTGAGACTTACTAAGCATAAAAATGCTTACTCCGTTGCTTTGGCTCTCTGTTTTATAGATTTGCTCGGTAGCAATCGGGTTCGGGATCATTAAAGTCGAAGTCATCTACACTATCAAAGCCTCCATTTTGGTATAATTTTGGTTGAACTTTGAAATGGCATGTATAGGACTACCCTAATGTTGAAGGTCATGTACCTTTCGGTTTTGTGTAAGCTTGGATAGCCATGCGAAAATGGCTTATATCGTTTTAGTATGATTCTATAATAGTTTGTATGATAATCATTATGGGGTATGAAATTGTTTGAAAGGATTAGCCATTGGAATGGTTAATCATAATCACACTTTGTGCTATGTGTGCAAAAAGGGCCATTTGAATCGTGGAAATCATGAAATAGGTAATGGTTACTTTGAAAACAGATGCTGGCAGCAGCAGTGGTGTGGTTTTGAAAAATCACCAAAATTTGTAGGAATGGTATTAAATAGTGAATAAATTATGTAAATGAACCTTAATGAGTCTACTTTCATGTGGAATAAACGAAACTGTCATAGGAGTTACATGTTAAGAGATATTAAAGCTATTGTGAGATAGGGCCAGAACGGTTTCTGGGTCCCCTGTCGTAATTTTAAAAATTAATTATAAATTATCCAGAAAGAATTAGGAGTCATGCCTTATATGTACAGATTCCATTTTGAGTCTAGTTTCATTAGAAACAAACGGAACCAGTATTAAATCCCTGTAAAGAGAGATATTCAAGTTGTAACGCGTGAAGGTCAGAGCAGTTGATCCCTGTAACATGGGTGACTTTAACTAATAAACTGTACCAATTGGCCCGACCAAAAATTCTAGAAATAAATCCATGGATGGATATATGAGTCTAAATTCAGGGAAAATTTATGGAATCAGTTTCTGAGTTTTGAAACTCGAGATATGATTTTTAAGGTGACAGTGATGCAGATTTCCAGCCTGTCTGGAAATGTCAAATTGGTGGGTGAAATATGTGGATTTGGCTTGTTAACCCCTCGTGTCCGACACCGGCGATGGTCTCGGGTTTGGGGTGTTACAATTTTATTGGTATCAGAGCCACGGTTTAGTCGATTCTAGGACTACCGTAATATGTTTGGGGTCTAGCTATACATGCCATTAAGTGATAAATTGATAGTGTGGAGATTTCTGACAATTTGAATTTGTGTTTGTTTATAGCAATGGATCCCGATCCCAATCGAGCAATAGCTGATGATGTGGAGAGTGTGGCGCCTGCTCCCGCGCAAGGGACAGCGCCGGCGGACTCTCAACCTATGGCCAGCAATCCGAATGATGAGGCTAGGCAAGCCTTTTATAGTGTGATGAATGATTGGTTCAACCAATACATTCGAACTAACACGGCTGTTCCACAACCTCCATTCCCGACTAATGCAACCCCCGCACCTACAATACCTCCGGTAACTGACCAAATAAGGTCAAGTAAGCCCCCAGTCGACAGAATTCATAAACATGGGGCCACTGAATTCAAGGCTACGGATAGCGACGATGCCGAGCAAGCTGAATTTTGGTTGGATAACACTATCCGGGTGCTCGATGAGCTATCTTGTACACCCGATGAGTGCTTAAAGTGTACCATCTCCTTGCTACGCGATTCCGCCTATTATTGGTGGAGTACTCTGACTTCTGTGGTGCCTAGAGAGCAAGTGACTTGGGAATTCTTTCAAACCGAGTTCCGAAAAAAGTATATCATCGAGATTCATCGACCAAAAGCGAAGGAATTTCTTGATCTTAAGCAAGGTTCTATGTCGCCATCGACTACGAACGAAAATTTGTGAGGCTTAGCCGACGCGCGAGAATGCATTTCGTCCAAGCTATTATGTAAACGCTTCGAGGATGGGCTGAATGATGATATAAGGATGTTCGTTGGCATTCTCGAAATACGAGAGTTCGTAGTACTTGTTGAGCGAGCTTGTAAAGTCAAGAGCTTAGAAAGGAGAAACAAAAGTTGATGTGGGAACCGGAGAATTCGAAAAGGTCCTCGGGAAAGTCTCTTCAACAGGCATCGAAGAGATTTCGAGATGATGTGAGCCGGTCTAGAGGCGCTTCAGGCTTTTCTAGACGAGGACGCGATCGACCCCCTGTGACCACACGAGTCACTTCGATCGCCAGTGGTGGAAATGATCGCCGAGAGAGGGCGAAGTGTCTGCATTGTGGCAAATGGCATTCGGGGAGCTGTTGGTTCCGTGATCGCTCCTGCTATAAGTGTGGATCGGCCGACCACCTTATGAAGGATTGCCCGAGGTTGCTTGAACAAAATGTAAGTTAGAGTGGAAACCCGGGTGCTACCACTGCTCGAGGTAGGCCACCTAGAAATGTGGGCAATGTTAGTGGCGGTCGAGAGGATCTAGAGATGCTACCATCGATCCGAGGCTCGTGCTCTGCTAGGACTTATGCCACACGCCAAGACGCGAGGATGCTGCCTCACCGGATGTCATTACGGTACTTTCACTCTTTTCAATACTAATGTGATTGCTTTGATTGACCCTGGTTCTACTCATTCTTATATATGTGAAACCTTAGCATCCAGTAAGACTTTGCCTATTGAGTCTACTGAGTTTGTAATTCAGGTGTCAAACCCCTTGGGTCATTACGTGCTTGTCAACAAAGTGTGCAAGAAAAGTCCCCTAGTGTCCCGACCAAAAATTCTAGAAATAAATCCATGGATGGATATATGAGTCTAAATTTAGGGAAAATTTACGGAATTAGTTTCCGAGTTTTGAAACTCGAGATATGATTTTTAAGGTGACAAGGACGCAGATTTCCAGCACTGTGTCGGAAATGTCAAATTGGTGGGTGAAATATGTGGATTTGGCTTGTTAACCCCTCGTGTCCGACACCGGCGATGGTCTCGGGTTCGGGGTGTTACAATACCCCTTCGCATTTATAAACATCAATGCTACTTTTAGTTTAATCAGTCGAACTAAAACATAACACTATAATCACATTCGCTTTCCATATTTGGAAGCACATATTCATGTTTTCATCTTACATAAACAATTTGATAGAGTCAATACTCGTTGAATATAACTTATAACCATCTCATAAGTGATTCCCCAAGTACATTTGTAATACAAACGAAATCGAGTTCACATAGCAAGTAAGTATCACTTACCATATACTTAACCTTTGTACACTTACCGTTTCCATAGTTACCAATTACCAATTCAATCTTTCAATACCTCTAGCCACTTAATCATATGCACTCATTTCGTGCACATACATAAATGTATATATGTATTTAGGAGCTTAGTTCTTTAGTTCATATTCACATTAATATTTCAAATAATCAAATCATGACAAGTATTAAAGTTTCGTATACGTATATAAAGGACCAAACATATTCCTTATCACATATACATAAATGACCAAATGCAATCCATACCTTGTATTTGCACATCCTGCCGAATACAACTCAAATTAGTAAATTTTTATGAAACTAATTAAATCCTTATCTTAAAGATATACAAATGGTCTTCGGTTTGAAATAATTCAAGGCACTTAGCCATAGTCTGCTAGGTTTAAAAAAAATTCCAAATCCAGATACTAGTACCAAGCCTGCGGGACTTTAAGCCCAGATATATCATCATAGTTAATTCACAAAGTTGTATACACATCAATTCACATACCTTCGATCTTTCCAACACGGAAACACATTAATAAGGTATCACTTCATTCGAACTTATTTGTATCTCAATATAGCTAGTCTCATTTCACAAGAGCCATTAGGCCACATCACGTAGTCAGCGAGTCTTAACCCGGATACTTTCCAAATTCCATGTATATTTAATCACATGTTACCACATTTCACACAAACTATCACCATTGTAATTCATTAACCTCATTCGAATATAAGCATATAGCATGTACCTTAACTTCATGTCATAATATCATTCGACTTTAATACATATTTATATATATATATATATATATATCCCTTTCAATAAACTTCCAACTAAATAAGAAAATACACACATGACTTACATTCTTCTCATGACAACCATTCGGCTAAACAACATATAAGTCACTACACCTTCAATTTATAAAACTATCAACACATATTACATATACATCGCTTACGTTTATAAAATAGCCATTCGGATAACTTGCACACATTTAAATTTTAGCCATTTTGGCCTCACCATCTATATATTTATCTTGTACATCAATTCAGCAATAGCTTATAAGCAACTCAATTAGTTTCATCAATGTTTACAACAAAATCACAGATTCACTACAAGCTGTTTTCTTGAGCAACAATCATTAAATTATTTGTAACTGGAGCTACAAAACTCCAAATGAAGTACCGTAAATTTTCCCCGAAAATACACTCATATATCTTCTATCCATAAAATTGTCAGGATTTTTGGTTTGGCCAATCAAAACCAGAATTTTCTTAAAGTTTCCCCTATTTCACTGTTTGACTATACTGACCACTCTTCACTATGAATCAAATTTCTCATTGTACAGATTTCAAAATATGTTCTTGTTTATTTCATTTGAAACTAGACTCATTAAGGAGTCTAAGAATATAAATTTTATCTTATAAAAATTTTTGTACTATTTATAATGACTTTCTAAAAACAGAACAGGGGATTTCAGATTCATTCCGACACTGTCACACACAAATTTAAATATCTCTCTATAGGAAATTCCTTTGCTTGCACTGTTTATTTTATAAGAAACTAGACTTATTGAGCTTTGATTACATATTTTATTCAGTCTCTAATTCCACTCCAACAATTTATGGTGATTTTCAAAAATCACGCTACTGCTGCTGTCCTAAGCAGATTATTACAATTTGCTCTTAAATTTCCAAGTCCAAACACTTAAGAACTTACCATTTGAGTTTAAAACATATCATCATATATAAGTACTTCTTATTATCACATACAAATCATAATTTAAATATCACTTTTCTAATAACCAATCAGCTAAGGCTCATAGAAGTAACTTATTCCTTATCATTTTACTATAGGTAATTACACCAATTCATAGTCCCATCTTTACCCGTATTCCATATCATTCTTCATTATAACTAAACTTATATGCTAGAAACTTACCTTAAGAGTTGTCGACGACTATAATTCTATGGCTATTCGCTTAGTTTTGCCTTTCCTTTTTCTGACTTTTGTCCTTGATGCTCTTGAGCTAATGATTAACAAATTTACAAATTAAAAAAATTCTACCATGACAATTATAGCGAATAACATAGACTAAGAAATTAATGTACATATAAAACGTATACATATATAATTAGCTCAACCTTCAATAATTCAATTTGCTAATTAAAACATAGAAATTTATAACCAATTCAAAATTCCTTAACAATGGCCGAATATCAAAAGGGCTATCAAAGGACATCATCAACTAACTAACAAGCTTCAATTGTAATTCAAAGCTTAAGTTCACATTCGGCCATTATAAGCAAAACAACCATTCAAAGCTCACTTCAATTATTTAACAAATAATACTAATGTTTAATACTATCTCCCAATTTGGTATGAGTTACCGAATGAAATTAAACTCCTAATTCATGCACTAAAATCACATTCGGCACAAGCAAAATTCATTTCAATTATGCCACTCTTAAACTTATCCATAATACCCTAAGTTCATTTAGTAGCTAGGCAACAATTATACAAAAACAACAAGCATTTAACAACAATGTACTTAACCAATTCCTTAAGCATACATTCGGCAATATATATATTAATGACTAAAACACTTAGGCCGATTCTAAAACATCCATAAATCTTCATAATAGCACATGTAACTAGCTCAAATCTCAAACCATCTAATATACTATCAAAATATATATAATACTACAACCAATTTACCATTCCTTAATATGACCGAAGGTAAGCTTTACATGAACTTTGAAAATCCTTACAAACATCACTTATTTCTTAAAATTAAAACTCAATTCTACCAATTCAAAACTCCATTCAGCAATTAAACATGAATTATGAGCTTTAAAACAAAATTTCCACATTTCTCTTAAATGGTCGAATGCCCTATGATCACTTAATCTAGAATTAAAATCATGGGTTATCTAGCACATGTCATTAACAACCAAATTTCATAATCAATTTGACAAAAATCACATTACATACCTTTAGAATTAGATCTATGCATATGGCCGATTATTTGAGCTTCACTCCCTTATTCTTTCTTTACCACGGCAATGAAGAAGAAGAATGAACCAAACTTTGTTTTTTTTTCACCCCAAAATATTTTATTTATCTTTTTCTTTATAAATTAAGGCCATAAAATATTAATATACTTACTTAAATTCATTTTCTATGCACCCTAATCATTATGGCCTGCCACTACTTCTCAAAATGGGGTATTTGACATGCAAGTCCCCATTTTGAGAATCATGCACTAATTAGTCTTCAAATTAATTCATCACTTTTTTTTTCTTTTTTTTTTTTTTTTGTTTCTCACATAAGCCCTTTGACTAAAATTCAAATTCAACTAACAGAATTTAAGCATCAAAAATTCACACATGCACTATCACATATAGTAGATATGACTTTTAATATTTAATAAATTTTATAACTCAATTTTGTAGTCCCAAAACCACATCTCGACTAGGGTCAAATTAGGGATGTCACAAGAAGTGTTGGAGAAGTCCTAGGTTCAAACCTGGACTCTAGCAAAAATTTTGGTTTAAGGTGAATCAAACCCTGGGTGTAGTAGGTAGGCCTTAAGAATATTGTTGGAGAAATTGTGACACAAAAAGCCTTATGGCTTAGTGGCAAGTAGCGTATGGAGCATTTAAGGGGAGGCATGGGTTCGAACCCCATGGCAAGCAAAGAGCATTTATTTTGCTAACAGGGGGCGGCAAGAGTTGGTGTTGAATTTAAACTCTAATGATGGAGGGATCCCACATCGGGAAGCTAACATAAGAGTGGATGCGAAGCTGGCTTTAAATAGAGAGAACCATGAGGAGAGTAAAGGTACCCTTCTTGGCTGATCCCTTTCGCTTTGTGGCGTGCTCGGTTGGGTTGGGCGCTGGCTAAGAGTGCTCGGAGCGTGGATTAACTCCAGTCTCCAATCAGGTGTGTATTTCTCACTACTCTAGCTGTAGGATGGCTACTTCGAGCCGCTATGGGCCGAAAGGGGTCATGTGGGCCCAATGGGCCTATGGGGCCAATTGGATAAGTTGTTTGATTGTGTAGTAAATATTGGACTAGGCTAGGTGAATCTCATATCTGTGGCTAGATTTGGGCTAAAAGGGGCACACGAGCATGTGGGCCCATTTGGGCTGAGAAAGGGCTTTAGGCCCATTCGTATTGTTATCCCTGTTTAGAATACTTTAGTTTACCAAATTACCAAAATACCCCTAGTTTGTAAAATTACCAAAATACCCCTGATTTGTGAAATTACTGAAATACCCTCGACCTGTAAAATTATTGAAATACCCTTGACTTGTAAAATTACCAAAGTACCCCTAATTTATAGAATTACCGTTTTACCCTCGATTTACAAAATTACCGAAATACCCTTGTAGGGTAGAAATACCGAAATACCCTTGTAGGGTATAAATACCGAAATACCCCTGTAGGGTAGAATTACTGAAATACCCCTATAGGGTAGAATTACCGAGATACCCTTGTGGGGTAAAATTACCATTTTACCCCTAGGGTGTTAAATGACTGTTTTGCCCTTGTGGGCAAGTGATTGACTTGGACTGTGTGGTTGACGGATTTGATTGTGAATATATGTTGGTGATATGAATGACTTGACTGTGATTGTTTGATTCAAATATGGACATGATATTTTGATTCTGTATGTTGTATGCGATGACATGTATATCTGTTGCATGGGATATGGGTTATATTGATGGAGGAAGCGTTACGGCGACCTCATTGCAATCTGGTAACCTTCACACACATATATATATATATATATATATATATATATATATATATCTGCTCGTGGCCTAGCCACAATATCTGTATCTGGTGACTTCGTCACAATATCTGGCAGCCTCACTGCAATTTCTGTGGTGTGTAGCGGTTGGGTGGGTCGAGTAGTCTCCCCACATGGTGTAATGTTGGTACGGGGGTGTATACGGCTAGATTGGGTTGGGATTGCATTCACATTTTGATTTTGATTCTGTTACTTGATACTGATTCTGATTCTGATTCTGATTCTAGTTCTGATAATGTTTCTTATTCTGTAATGGGTTAAAGTCCATCTGGTACTGTCTGTTATAATAGGCTAAGGCCTAGTTGATACTGAAACTGTAAGTAGGGCTGGGGCCAGAGTTTTAATTCTTTTATATGACTGACTCTTGAAAAGACCATGGTTGGACCACGACAATACATGAGATTTGTATGCCAGTGTAAGACCATGTCTGGGACATGGCATCGGCATTGAGACGAGAGCTAGTGTAAGACATGTCTGAGACATGCATCAGCCATATTATGAGAGCCAGTGTAAGACCATGTATGAGACATGGCATCGGCATTGAGACGAGAGCTAGTACAAGACCATAGTTGAACTATGGCATCAAGTAAACGATGTACTCAAAACCATGAGATGTTCTCCAATTTGATAAATATTGGCAAGTGATTCAGACTAAATATGGGAATTTGATAAGACATTAACGATAATTTGAGAAAAAGAAATGAAAGTTTGAATTGTGATAAATTCACTTATGTTTAGCTAATATTCACATGAAGTAAAGTTGCATGTATTACTAAGATATGTGAAAATGTGTTTATAACAAGTTGGAAATTTGAAATGTTTGAATCATTATGCGTAAAGCTATGTTGTTGTTGAATATGTATTTGCTTGAGAGTCAAAAGTTTAGAGGCTTTACAATCTTCGCCCCTTACCAGAATAGAGTTATACGATGAGATTCTCAAGAGATATGTTGCATAAACTTTCAAAAGTGAAACTAAAAAGGTATAATAATGGAATAGTATGGGATTAGTGAAGACAGAATTAGTTAGAGGAATAATGTCGGACTTGCACTGATGTTTGAGTATGTCGGATTCAATCAAATAAAAGTTATGGCTATCTTTCTCTTCTGAGTATTCTATGTTTTCCTCTATTCTAGGGAAAACGTATGGTTATCCCTTTCGAGTGAGAATTCTATCATACGAGGATGCTAGTGACTGTGATATTAGATGAAAAGCTCTATTGGTCCAGTTAGTTGTGATTGACATTTTCCCCATCTCTTTAGATTTCTATTCTGATATATTGGAATGAAGTTGATAAAAAAAAATCTATGTAAGATTACTCTGATGTTCTATTGATTATGGTTTATATATGCGAGAATTATATTATCTCTGTTACGAGAAATTCTAGAGCGTACAGACAGTAGTTTCTTTTTGGTTTTCTCTAAGGGATTTTCCAGATCATCTATATGATTTTCTTTTGGATTATATTCTCGAATTTCTGGTATAGTCTTTATATCTTGGAATTTCTTATATTGGCTTTTCTCTCGTTCTTGTTTCGAGAATTATCAAGCTTGGCTTATCTTTACGAGTAATCTTTGACTTGCGATATTAGAATCTGTTATGATTAAGCTTCTGGCTCGACCATAGAAGTGTGGGGATTTCAGTGTCGAGATTTCTTTGATATTCCTAGGGTAAAGAATGGTTATTCTACAAAAGTAAATCTGAGTTATGTGCATTTAAGTTTATTCTCTGGTTCGAGAATACCGTTACGTGTTCCTTGGTAAGTAGTCTTACAGTTAGAAATAATGAGGTTTTATTCTTGAAAGTATGTTATGGAAACATATTAGTTGGATTTCTCTTGTTCGATAGATGTTATAAGTATAGTTATCCTGATTAATAAAGAGACCACATCTATGA
Organism: Gossypium arboreum; assembly: GCF_025698485.1. NCBI lineage: Eukaryota > Viridiplantae > Streptophyta > Magnoliopsida > Malvales > Malvaceae > Gossypium > Gossypium arboreum. Next base: position 51,398,964 of record NC_069072.1, on the reverse strand, counting down.
AGTTGGAATCATTTGATTCATGTTAGTAAGGTTTCTAAACAGTTGATGATCAGAGTATAGAAATGTGGCTATAAGTGGTAAATTAAACAAGTACAGCATGATTCAACTTTTAATTTGGAATTGCAAGGAAGATTTAATTTCTGGTTTCTGTTACTATTATTTCAGAGTAAGATTAGGGTACTGAGAAACTTTAGGCTATGCAGAGAATTATGTACAGAGTTCACAACAGTCTTTTGTTTATTCTTCCAAAGGATGTTAAATTGACTACTGGGTAAAGCCGATTATCAGATATATTCAAGATTATAATTGTCAGTGCTGACATTGAAAGAGAAAATTGAGAAAGGATTAGAATGAATTTCGTATCGGGATGTCTCTCTTCTCCGAGAAATAAGAGATACCATATTGGATTTTGATAGATTGATGATAGTAGTCTGCATGACTATTCTGGTATATATAGAGGTATTGTCAGTTGGGTCTGGACAATTTGTGCTTCTAAGCTTGTAGTTCTTAGAATATCAGTTTTCAGTATTTCGAATTGAGCCGAGAATTTTATGGTAATTGTGGAAAGATTACGGAAATCATGAGTATGAGTTTCAGCTGAGTTGTTTTGTAAGTTTTGAGAGAAAAATATAAGTCACTCGTGAAAGTAGAGAGTAATTTTTTTTTTCTGGTAAGATTTTCGGGGACGAAAATCCCTAAAGGAGGGAAGAAATATAACAGCCCGATTTTGGACCTAGTCGGAACAGTAGTTTCGGGACCACTATTCCGAGGCCAGATAAAATTATTTTAGTATTATTTTATGTTATCACATAATTTTATAAGTGCATGTAAATTTTGGTAAGTTAATTTTAGCGATTTCTAGTCCAATTACGAAAAAGGACTAAATCACGTAAAAGGTAAAAGTTGAGTTTTAATACCTAAAGGTGTTAAATTTCCTTGTATCTTAAATTGGGGGTCTTTAAAGTGAAATTAGGCCATTTAAAGAGTGATGGCCGGCCATGAGACAAGGAATGAAATGGTCAAACATGTTAGGTAAGTGTTGGGTGACTTATTTGACAAATAAGTAATAAAATAAAGAAAAGAAAATATAATCTTTTCTTCATCTTCTCTCCACCGAAAAAATGGCAGCAAAGAAAGGGTTTAGAAGCTGGAAACTTTCAGCAAAGAAACTCCCTTTATAGTAAGTGATTTTAATGCTTTTTCTTGATGATTTTTACATTTTGGAACCCCTAAAGCATGAGCTTTCATTTGAGGGGTCTATTTTGCAAAATGATGAAGAGTCTAGGGTTTTTCCATGAGAGTAAATGTGTTGTTTGCTGTGTTTTTATGGAAGATTATGAGTCCTAGTTATCTAATAAACAACTTTTGTGAAAGAAATTGCATGAAAACACCTTAAAAAGGGCTAGATTTCTAAGTTGTAAAATGAGTTGTAAATGTGTGAAATAGTTGAAATTATGAGTTGCTATAGTTATGAAAATGGTTCATCTAAACTCAAGGAGTAAAGAAATGTGATAAAAATTATTTTACGAGCCTAGGGGTAATTTGGTAATTTTGGCAAAATATAGGGGCAAAATTGTAAAAATTTCCCAAGTGTGTCAATGGACTAATTTGATCAGTACATTGTTTTAATAAGTTGAATGTGATATTTTAGATGATGAAAATCGAGATTTGGACCTAGAACGGAAAGAAATCGATTAAGGGATAGTTACGCCTTTTTTTTCACCTTTGTGGTATCGAGGTAAGTTCATGTGTAAATAATGTAGCATAATTGTTATTTTTAAGTTATTGATGTTAAATATATGATATGCTGATTTTATCATGAAATATATGCTTTGTGGTTATTTTGAATAAAATGCAAGTTATGTGTATTATCGTAAAATATAAAGTGCTACCGAGTATTGGTTTCGTATTTTACTGTAAGATGGCAAGGATATGTGTTCGAGGAAAATCCCGTTTGAACCTTAGGAATAGATTAGGATACAAGTGACATGTCACTAGGATGGTTGAGCATCTAAACTCGTTGAGTTGAGTCCGAGTTCGTGAGATGTAACTAGGCATCCGAGCTCATTGAGTTGAGTCCGAGTTCACTTATGGATGCGAACGCCCGAGCTCGTTGAGTTGAGTCCGAGTTCACTTATGGGCGGGTTACATGGTAGCTTGGCTACATATGTGGCACTTATGTGCAAACTTTCCATGTATCCGAATTATATTCGATGTGTTCAACGGTAAAATTCTACTCAAATGGAGGAATACTCGAGATGAAAGGGACGATTGGTAAATGTTTTGAAATGGATACTTTGAACAGGTATGTACTTAACCTCGGGTTGAAAACTCGACATAACAACAATATGGTAAGATGGTAAATGAAAATGTGATATGAATGTCTCGGTGATGATTATACAAACGATGTTGTATTAATTTTGTGAACAATGATCATGAATGAGTAATTTAGCCTTGACAGATTTGAGTTACTGCAGAAGTGTAACTTTGAAAATACACTAAAAATAGTGGAAAATGAGTTAGAGGCAGAATAAAATATGGGATTAAAGCTTAATGAGTCTATTTTCACATGAAAGAAACAGGGGAAGAAAAATAATTACATATTGTGTGATATTTGAATTCTTGTGAAATAGGGTCTTAATGAATTCGAGATCCAATATTATGATTTTATAAATTCACCAAAAATTGTAAAAAAATTATTAAGAGACATACCTTACATGCATGGATTCCTTATTTAGTTTATTTTTAGTGGAAATAAATGGCATGGTCATTGGAATTTTGTACAGGGAGAAATTCGGTTTGTAGTGCATAGCGGTCAGAGTGGTCATACCCTGAAATAGGGGAGACTTTAACTAATAAACTGTACTAATTGGCCCAACAAAAAACTCTAGAAAAAAATTATTAAGTAGACATATGAGTCTAGTTTCAAGAGAAATAGACGATAACATTATTCGAGTCTTGTACTATGAGATAATTGAACTTTAGTACAGAAGGGTCGGAACTGTCAGACAGTGGATCAGGGGTAAATTTGAGGAATAAACTGTACTATTTGGCTTAAACAAAAATTCTGGAAATTTTATGGAAGAAAGGAAAATAAGTTTAATTTCAGAAAAAATTAACGGAACTTAATTCGGAGTTTCGTAAATCCAGATATATTTAATTTAGTGACCGTTGCTCAGAAAGACAGCTTGTAGTGAACTTGAAAATATGTTGTAAACATTGATAAAACAAGTTAATGAGTTGCTTATTGTTTTCATATGAACTTACTAAGTGAAAGCTTACCCCCCTTGTTTCCCATGTTTTCTAGAGTTTCTAGGTTAGCTTGGGTTGGAGGCCGTCAGAGATATTATCACACTGTCAAGCTAACGCTATTGGTGTAGTGATTTCAAGTACTTTGAGCCTATGGCATGTATAGGAGTTTAAATATTAGAGTATGTGATATGGCTTTAACCATATGTGTTGGCCTATTTTGATTATGGGATTGTAAATCTAATTTAATTATGCATGCATGTGCTATGGTATTATGTGATGAGTTTATAATGATTATAGTATGAATGTGGTAAAGATGTGAGTAAAATCTATGATATCTATTGCATGTGAAATTGCCATAATCATGACATGTTAGGAATGTTTAAGTACCTAATTTTGCCATGTTGTATGTTATTGTATAAGTATGCGTGTATCTATTGTGAGTGTGACAAAATGGCTTGGAAAATAGCCTTGTATTTGTCCAGGTTTTGGACACAGGTTTGGGACACGGGCGTGTCCCTAGCACACGGGCGTGTGCTCTATACCCACACGGGCATATGAAGCCTTGATGCAAGAGATTTTCTAAGTTTTTCATGAGTTCTCGGTTGGGTCCCGAACCACTCCAGATGTATGTTTTGGGCCTCGTAAGCCCGTATATGGGACAATTGTATGTGAAAATAAAAGTTTTTAATTATTTGAGATTTCATGGCCCTGTTTAGTATGGAAGTGTTAGTAAAAGTCAGGTAGCACCTCGAACCCCGTCCCGGCGTCGGATGTGGGCGAGGAGTGTTACAATGTGTCTTAACCGTGTGACCTCAAAATATTGCTGGCATCATTAACAGAGAGTTACACGGGTTGAGGTCACGAGTGTGTCCGAACCACACGGGTGTGTGTGACCACATGGCCTATCCACACTGGTATGTGACTCTCCAAAACTATAAAATTTTCTTAGTGTTGTAAAAATTTCGTAAGTTCTCAATTTAGTCCCAAACCACCCCCGAAGTATGTTTTGGGCCTTGTAAGCCCATATAAAGGACATTATGAATATGAATGAATGTTTTTAATTTGAACAAAATTTTTTATGGCTTGATTTTACATAATTGTGTACGTTTAAGTCCAGAATGCCTCGTACCCTGTCCCGGCCTTAGATTCAGCTAATGGGTGTTACATTTGAATTTGTGACAACAAAGATGGCTCGAGTTATTGAAAGATTATGACTTTGTGATTAATTACCACCCAGGAAAAGCTAATGTAGTTCCTGATACCTTGAGCTGAAAATCATGGTTTGCGTTACGAGCAATGGACACCTAGTTGATGATATGTGATGACGGGTCTAGTTGAGCTGAATTAAGAGCTAAATCGATATTTCTTCAACAAATTTGTGAAGCTCAGAAAGATGATCGTGCAATGTGAGTCTAATTCTGATTCAAAATTTCATATTAGAACTAATGATTGATTAATGTTCTGAAATAGAATTTGTGTATTGAAAAATACAGAGCTTATTTAGAAAATCGTGCATGAAGCATACAGTAGTTGTTTTTCTGTCCATCCAGGTAGTACCAAGATGTATAACGATTTGAAACAGCTGTACCGACGGTAGGGTAGGAAACGGGATATATCAGAGTTTGTATCAAAATGTCTGATTTGTCAACAAGTTAAAGCTAAACATCAAGTACCATCAGGTTTACTACAGCCTATAATGATTCTTGAGTGGAAATGGGATAAAGGTTCAAGGATTTTGTGTCGGGATTACCCCTAACTCTGAAAAAGAAAGATGCTATCTGGTTTGTTGTTGATCGACTAATGAAATCTACTCATTCATACCGATACGTACAGGTTACTCACTTGATAGATTAGCTGAATTGTACATTTCTGAGAATGTTCGGGTACACAGAGTGCCATTATCTATTATTTCTGATAGACATTCGAGATTTACGTCGTGATTTTGGAAGAAACTGCAGGAGGCTCTAGGAACAAAATTGAATTTTAGTATTGCTTTTCATCCTCAAACTGATAGTCAGACTGGGAGAGTTATTTAGATTCTCGAAGACATGTTGAGAAGTTGTATTCTAAAGTTTGAAAGCAGTTGGGAAAAATATTTACCTTTGATTGAATTTGTGTATAAAAATAGTTTCCAAACGAGTATAAAGATGGCACTGTATGAAGCTTTATATGGCTGTAAATGTCGAACTCTGCTATACTGGGCTAAATTGAGTGAGAAAAAGATTCACAAGGTTGATTTGATCAGAGAAACTGAAGAAAAAGTGAAAACGATTAATGTCAGTTTAAAAACAGCTTCAGATCGAAAGAAATCATATGCAGATTTTAAATGTAAAGAAGTTGAATTTCAAGTTCAGGATAGAGTGATTCTAAAAGTATCACCGTGGAAGAAGGTTCTTCTATTCGACCGTAAAAGGAAGTTAAGTCTGCATTTTATCAAGCCGTATGAGATTACCGAGAGAATAGGGCCTATAGCATATCGACTAGCTTTACCATCAGAATTTGAAAAGATTCATAATGTCTTTCATGTTTCTATGCTACATCAATACAGATCCGATCCGTCACATGTGATCTCTCCGATACATGTTGAAATTCAACCCGATATGTCATATAGTGAAGAACCAATCAGGATTCTGGCTCGTGAGATCAATGAGTTGAGAAATAAACGTATAGCTCTAGTGAAGGTTCTTTGGTATAAACACGGGATCAAGGAAGCTACGTGGGAACCCAAAGGAGCTATGTGAAAACAGTACCCTAACCTTTTCACCGGTAAGATTTTTGGCGACGAAAATCCCTAAGGGGGGAGAGTTGTAACAGCCCGTTTTTAGGTCAAATTGAAATAGTGGTTTCGATACCACAAATTCAAAGTCAAAATATTTTTTTATTATTTTAATAAGGTCTACAACATGATAGATTAATTATGTGAAAGTTTCGTTAAGAAATTTTACTATTTAAATGTTTAATTCGGTAAAAAGGACTAAATCGCGTAAAGTGCAAAACTTGTGTTCTATTTGCTAAAGATGTCAAATAGCTATAGAACATTAAAGTAAAGGTCCTTAAGTGATAAATAGACCATTTGTGGTTAGTGGAGGATGATAGAATGGCAATTAGTGTAATTTTTAATTAATTTTAAGGTTAAAATGGTAAATGGTTTATTAAGGTTAATTATAATAAAACAAAACAAATTAAAAGCTTTATTCTCATCTTCCTTAATCGATTCTTGCAAGTATAAAAGCCAAAATTTTTAGGGTCCAAGCTTTGTATGTTAATTATTTAACACCCCAATTTTCAGGTTTTCTGTGTATCTATGATTTTTAAAATTTGTGAGTGTTCTGGTTGATTAAAATATATATTTTAGTAGGTTAGTCGGCCTTTGGAAGGCCCAAACTTAAGTTAAATCCGTGGTAGTCTTCGGAATTTTAATTTTATGAACAGGTGATGCAATTGGCTTTTGGGCTTTTAAGAGTAAAGGTGTAAAAGATGACACAAAAAGGAGTATGGTGTAGTGGCAAGGTAGCGCCACTTAGGGGACAAGGAAGTGACGCCATAGAGGAAGCAAGGGGTCCAAGGTTCAAGTCTTGGCTCTTGCAATATATTTTGGTTTTTCTTTTCAATAAATCTGGAAGTAAGTAGGTGCGCTTTAAAGTTTAATGTGTTGGATTTATGACACAAATGAGTTGATGGCCTAGTGGTGGTGGCGTGAGTTGGCATGTGAGAGGACTTTGGTTTGAATCCCTTGGCACGTGAAGGTTGATTATTTTACTATGTTGGGACGGCAAGAGTTGGTGTTGGTTTTAAACTCTGGTGATGGAAGGATCCCACATCGGGAAGCTAACATAAGAGTAGATAGAGAGCTAGCTTTAAATAGAGCAAACCATGAGGAGAGTAGGCATACCCTTCTTGGCTGATCCCTTTCGCTTTGTGACATGCTCATTTGGGTTGGGCATCAGCTAAGAGTGTTTGGAGGGCGGATTAACTGCAGTCTCCTAACAGGTGTGTATTTCTCATTTCTCTAGTAGTAGGACGGCTATTTCGGGCCGCGATGGGCTGAAATGGGCCATGTGGTCCCAATGGGTCCGTAGGTCCAAGTGGATAAGTTGTAGAATTACTAAAATACCCTTGTAGGGTAGGACGACCGATTTACCCCTAGAGGGTAAAATGACTATTTTGCCCCTCGTGCGTAAATGACTAACTTGTGTGATAATTGGGTTAGTTGACGTGGATTTATGTTAGTTATCGTTAATTCATAAGTCTAATGTGTTAGTGATCGATTGTAGGATTATCGCATGGGAGATATCGTCATCAATCGTCATCAACCAGGTGTGTAATCGACAACCTCCCTTAGACTGAATCGGTAAAAGCCGAAATACTGAAACGTTGGTATTTTTTGAACTCGTGAGCGTGCGAGCGCTCGTGAGACAATTGTTAATGAATATGGTGCATTTGGATGATTAGAGTGCAGAGTGTGCAATTTCATGCACAACGGTATTTTTGGGCTTAATGGGCCGAAAACGGGCCAATGGGCCAACAGGCCCACTTTGGTAAAAAGATGAGGTAAGTACTTCTGATTACTTGGTAAACGTTAGAATGAGCATGAAACCTTAGCAATAGGTAATAATTACTGAAATACCCTTATGCATGCAAAATTACGATTTTACCCCTAGGGTTATTTTTTTCTGAAAAGCATGATGTTCTGTTTCTGTATACGTATGCCATGAAATATTATTTCTGTTGCATGGGACATGGGTTTATATTGATGGAGGAAGCGTTCTAGCAGCCTCACTGCAATCTGGTGGCCTCGCCACATATATCTGTCCTGGTAACTTCGTCAAAATATCTGGCAGCCTCGCTGCAATTTTTGTGGTGTGTAGCGGTTGGGTGGGTCGAGTAGTCTCCCCACATGGTGTAAGGCTGGTACGGGGGTGTTATGGATGGCTCTAGGTTGGGATTTCTGCATTCATGATATATTTGTTCTTTATCTTCTATGGGCCTATGGGTTTCATTCTGATTTCTGTACTGGTCCAAGGCCCAGATAAGTCTGACTCTGAGGTTTGATCTGTTTTGGGCTATGGTTGGGTTATGTTGCACACTGAGTTTACCGAACTCACCCTTTCTTTTCATCTCTTCAGGAAATCCCCAACCATAGTGGGCTTGGAGCTGTGAGGGATTCGGAGTGGCCACATCATCTGCAAAGTTGGGTTTTCTAAGTTAGTTTATTTTTATTATTTTTATATTCTGATTTAATTTTGGGTTTTAAGTTGTAATAAGGCTGCTATTTAAATTTCTTTTTTCCGCTATGGTTTTATTTTCTGATTATATTTATACTATGATGAAACTACTAGTGTTAGGCTGCACGGGTTTTCAAAATTAATGAACATTTTCAAGACTTAACAAGCACAACAAATGGATAGCCTAAAGATTGATAAACTGGCTTTTCATTCAACCACTGTTTTTACAAAGACGACCCAATCACTTAAACCAGTGAATGCATACTAAGTCATAAGTCCATGTGACACGTCATATTTGGCCATAACGTCTGTGCCAGGTTTGGGGTGTTATAAATTAAGATCAAGATAAGCAAATATCGAAACTAGATTGGGGAAAACAAAAAGTGAACGGATAGCCGATAGTTTTATCTGAGGTTACGAGGTAAGTTCATATAGTTAGAATTGAAATTTTATATACTTGTAATTATTGAAATGAATATGTATAATGGAAATAATTGAAGTATAAATGACTTATTGATATAATGTATTTGTTATTGAGCCCCGTTTGAACTATATGGATTCATTGGATACGAGTGACATGTTCTGGGAGTACCGTTTTGGTCGAGCTCCTGCATTTGTTGCGAACTCACCACAACTTGTATGAGCTTACTAAAATATCATCTTGAAAGAGCTTACTGTTTTCAGCTCAATTGAGCTTATCATTTCAGCTCAATAGAGCTTACCGTTCAGCTCGATAGAGCTTACCGTTCAGTTCGATAGAGCTTACCGTTTCAGCACAATAGAGCTTATTGTTCATCAGCTCAGGAGGAGCTTACCAATCATGGCTCAAAAGAGCATATATGATAATGAATTGACGGATTACTGACATTCGTTCACTCGATTATCCTTTGAATTTCTAATAGGTCCAACGGGCACAAATAATGTTATACGGATGGGTTATGGTTTATAAATGTTACTAATGTTATACATGATATATGAATTTGGAATGATGATAAGCATTGTATAAATGGATGATTTCATGTATTTTTACATTGACTAACATGTAATAAATACTAGTGATTAAGTGTTGATTAATTGAATTGGTTACATTTTTAGTATTTATTTGATTATGTATGAATGGTAAGTTTAATTCTGAATTATGCAGGCTTACTAAGCTATAAAGCTTACCTTGTTTCCTTTTTTTCTTTTATGTTTTATAGTGGATCATTAGCTCGCTCGTTCTGGGCAAGTCAGAGTTGCACATCACACTATCCAATTTTTGATTGGTAGTTTTGAACTTGTAGATTTGTAAATATGGCGTGTATAGGCTAGTTTAAAGAATGATAGTTATGTTGCTTGATATCATGACTTTGTTATATTTATGTGTATAAGTAAGCCATGTGATTTGGCTTATTTTGGAACAATGTTTTGGTTCAATTAAGTATTGAATTATGGTATGTTTTGGCAAGGTATTGATAGAATGAAATTATGCAAATGAAGGCTCGATATGTTGATGTTAAATGAATGGATTATGCATGTTGTTAAATAGGTATTTGGTTATGTAATTGGTAGATTTGATATGGCTTATAATGTGCATTGAAATGATTATTTTGGCTGCCTATTGAGCTATAAACAAGTGGCCAATTATGCTTGTAAATGCTTGTGTTTATAGAGTGGAAAAATAGCTTTGCAAATAGCTTATTTTTGTCCACACGGGTAGGGACACGGGCGTGTGTCTCAGCCGTGTGTGACACACAGTCATGTTGCATGGTCGTGTGTCCCCTAGTGTGAAAATGAAATTGAAGTTAGTATGCTTCCCACGGCCTCACACAAGGGCGCTTGACCAGCCGTATGTTTACCCCCTAAATGGTACATCGCCCAGCACACGAGCGTGTGACTTGGTCGTGTTGCATAAGTCAATATTCCCTACAGTTTTGGCACAGCCTATACAGGGGCGTGTGTGGCCATTTCGAAGGGCACATAGACTAGACACATGGGCGTGTGGTTGGCCGTGTGACCCAAGTTAGTATACTCTCTGCTTTTCACACGGCTTGGCACACGGGTGTGTCCTTGGCCGTGTGACACAAGTCAGTATGTATGCCCTATTTTCGGATGGTCTAAGACATGGGCATGTCTAGTAGCCTTGTGAGACACACGGCCTATTCACATGGGCATGTGACACGTGAATAGATAAATTTTTCTAAGTTCCTAAAATTTTAATAGGTTATCGATTTAGTCTCGAATGCATAATTTAAACTTTGTATGCTTGTTTTAAGTATATATTGAATGTGAAAGAATGATATGGAATGAAATAAGATGTTATTTGATTTATGATTGTTTTGAATTTAATTACAAGTCCGGTAATGCCTCTTAACCTATTCCGGTGACGATTACGGGTGAGGTGTGTAACATTTTTTTGGTATCAGAGTTATGGTTTAGTTGATTCTAGGACTAATGTAGTGTATGTGAGTCTAGCTATACATGCCATATATATAAAACTGTGATAGTGTGATGACTGTTGACGTTTTTTAATGTGTTTTGTTTATATAGTAATGGATTCTGAACGATCGGATGACGTAAAAAGTAACGTGCCAGCTCCCACTCAAGGAATAACACCTTCTAAATCTAGACCCGTGATGAGTCATCATGAGTATGAGGCCAAAGAAGCCTTCTTTTAGATATTAAATGAGTGGTTGACACAATACATTCATACGAACCCGGGTATTCCGCAACCTCCAGCCCAACCTATTCCTCAACCGATCTCTGAAGTTCCTCAAGGTATTGATCCTCTACGATTAAATAAACCACCTGTTGATAAGATTTCAGAGCTACTATTAATGATGACCCTGAGAGAGTCAAGTTTTAGCTTGAGAACGATTCGAGTATTCGATGAATTATCTTGCACACCTGGAGGATGCTTAAAGTGTGTAGTATCATTGTTGAGAGACACTGCATATTAGTCGTAGAATACCTTGATATTCGTAGTTTCACAAAATGAGTCAATTGAAATGTCTTTCAAGTTGAATTTAGAAAGAAATATATCAACCAAAGGTTCATCGATTAGAAAAGAAAAGAATTGCTTGAATTGAAGTTGGGTCATATATCAGTCACAAAATATGAGAGAGAGTTTGTACGACTCAGCAAATATGCTCGTGAATGTGTTTCTTCTGAAGCTATAATGTGTAAAAGATTTGAGGATGGGTTGAATGAAGAAATCAGAGTGTTAGTTGGAATTCTTGAGTTGAAAGAGTTTTGTTTGGTCGAGCTTGTAAAGCCGAAGATCTTTGCAAAGAGAAAAGAAAAGCTGATCCTGAGGATAGATAGTCCAGGAAGAGATTTATGGGTAAATCACATCAGTCAGCATCAAATAAATTTAGAGAATATCATCCTCATTCTATGGCCTCTGCGGGAATTTCAATTAGAGATAGAAATGCGAGACAATCACGTTCAAAACCTCAGACGACATCTGTGGCCAGTGTGAGAAGTGTTAGAAATACTGGAGTTGAATGTAAACATTACAATAAGTGACATTACGGTGAATGCAGATTAGTGAGCGGAGCTTTCTTTAAATGTGGATGTTTTGATCATTTCTCTATGACTGTCTAGAAAAGTTTACACCTGAAAGAGAACAACCAGCCAAAGTGAGTAACACGGCTACTAGAGGGAGACCATCCTGAAACACTGGAATTTTGATTTGTAATCGAGGTACTACGAGAGATTCGACCGTGAGATCTAAGGCACGAGAACTTCCCAAAGCTTATGATATTCGTGCACGAGAGGAGGCATCATCGCCAGATGTTATTACCGGTATTTTTTCTCTTTTTGATAATAATATAATTGCGTTGATAGATCATGGATCAACTCATTCATATATCTGTATGAATTTAGTATTTAAAAAGAGTTTACATGTTGAGTCTACAAAGTTTGTAATTAAAGTATCGAATCTCTTAGGCAAGTCTGTTTTAGTTGATAAAATTTGTAAGAATTGTCCTCTGATGATCCGGGGTTACTGTTTTCGAGCTAATTTGATGCTTCTACAGTTTGATGAGTTTGATGTGATTCTGGGTATGGACTAGCTAACTATGCACGATGTAGTTGTGAATTGTAGACAGAAGACTCTCAAATTGAAATGCCAAGATGGTGAGGTTCTTCGGATTGAGTCTAATAATTCGAGTGAATTACCGGTTGTGATATCAACTATTTTAGCTTAGAAATATTTGAAAAAGGTTATGATGTATATCTTGCATGCGCATTGGATACAAAAGTGTCAGAATCAAAGATTGAATCTATACCTGTTGTTTGTGAGTTTTCAGATGTATTTCTAAAGGAATTATCGGGTTTACCTCTGATCAGAGAAGATGAATTTGGTATTGAATTAATGCTTGGAACAACACCGATATCAATAGCTTCATATAGAGTGGCTCCAATAGAATTAAAAGAGTTGAAAGCTCAGTTGCAAGAATTGACATATAGAGGTTTTGTTCGATCGAGTTATTCTCCTTGGGGTGCACCAGTTTTGTTTGTGAAAAAGAAAGTTGGTACGATGAGAATGTATATTGACTACCGACAATTGAATAAAGTGACTATAAAGAATAAATACCCTTTACCACAGATTGACGACTTACTTGATTAGTTGAAAGGGGCTATAGCATTTTCAAATATTGATTTGAGATCGGATTACTATCACTTGCTAGTTAAAGAGTTGGATGTGTCGAAAGCTGCATTCAGAACAAGGTATGGACATTATGAATTCCTTGTCATGCCTTTCAGTCTAAATAATGCTCTTGTCATTTTTATGGACTTGATGAATCGAATATTCAGACTGTATTTAGATAGATTTGTTGTTGTATTTATTGATGATATTTTGATCTATTCACGAGATGAACCTGAGCATACAAAAAACTTATAGAACCCTTTTGCCTTTTGATTTTTTTAATTTTAAGTTTATTATGTTAATTACTATTTTAACCTTAATGAAAAACCATTAATATCATCCAAATGATGTCCATCTATGTCCACTTATAATTCTAATGGTCTATTTACAACATAAGGAACACTAATTTAAGATTCCTTAGCTATTTAACACCTTTAACTTATAGAACTCTGGTTTTGCACCTTAAGCGATTTAGTCCTTTTTTTATCGAATTGAGCATTTAAACGATAAAATTTCTAAACAAAACTTTGTACAATCGTAAATTCATGCTGTAGACCTTAAAATAATAAAAAAATAAATATTTTGACCTCGAATTTGTGGTTTCAAAACCACTATTCTGATTTGACTAAAAATGGGTAGTTACATCAATTAAGTAACATAGATGAGCTCATCAAGCAATATTCTTTCAAGTCATTATCATATCATCTCAAGATTTTCATGTCATGTCAAGAGTTTTGTATCCGTTGAGTCATTGAATTCCGATAGATGCTTAAGTAGTACACTCGAACTGCTCGATTCAATAATCCGTCAATTTCTTATTCAAGGGTACCCATTAAGGCACTTAACCAAGAAACACTCTCTCAAGCCACATATCGTATAATAGGATTACCACTCCAAGCTAAATCCTTTATAGAATGTAAGTTCAGAAGAGCTCAATTAGGACTACCAGTCCAGGCTAAACCCTAATCATAATGTATGCTCGAGAGGTATTATATCGGGATTACCCGTTCGGGCTAAATCCTTTCTATAACATGGTCAATGGGATTGCTTGTCGTAGCTAAATCCTGGCTACAACAAATGCAGGACTTTATTAGTTTTAAGAAAGCGCATATAATCATCGGAATTAACATTCAATCGGGACTTAACCCTTTATCACCATTTCAAGCATGTATCAATTTTCCATCATAGAATACAATTAAAGCACATCAACATAAATCACATTACATACAAACATAAAATTCAATTAACATAATTACATGCCCGATTAAGTTACAGGAACTTACCTCGACACTTGTTCACGTAAAAAGTCTACTAATCTGAAACCTTTTCTTTTCCTCGATCTAACCTCGAATTAGTGTTGTCTGGATCTATATAAATGAATTTAACTATCAATTTCACACATTTCATATTTAAATGGACTCAATTTACGTCTTAGGCAAAATTATCATTTTGCCCCTAACTTTTCTATAAATTTTGATTTTGTCCCTAGGCCCGAAAAATGAAACTTGTGCAAATTACTCCCTATTTCAAGCCTAACCAAAGCCCCATTACAAATTTTCCAGCACATGTTCATAAAATTTCAAAATTTTTCATCAAATTTTACAACTTTTCATTTTAGTCCCTAAATCATGTTTTCATCAAAATTTGCTTTATAAAAGTTGTTTATCTATGAATCTAATTTTTAGCATATTCATCCATGACACAAATTTCATACCTTGATAACTTTTCAAATTAATCCCCTAAATAGTGAGATTAGATTATCCTGATTTGAAAAATATAAAAATCATTAAAAACGGGACTTGATTTCATACCTTTCCAAACTTGGTTAGTTGTCTTCCTCTCTCCTAGGGTTTCTATGGAAATTTTGGGAAGATGATATGAAATTAGATGATTATTTATTTTTATTTAATTACCATCTTTTAATTTTAGTGATTTCCAATTTAGTCCCTTGCCTTTTCCAATTTTTCCATGGATGAGTCATTAAGAAAAATATACATAATTTAATCCATGGTCTAATTACTATATAAGGACCTCTAGATTTGAATTACATAGCTATTTAATCCTTATAGCTACTAGAATTCAACTTTTGCATTTATGCGATTTAGCCCTTCTCGTAATTAAGCACTTAATCGATAAAATTTTCGTATCAAAATTTCCATATGACATGCCTATTATAATACAAATCATATAATGAAATAAAAATAAACCTTATTTTCAGGTCGGATTTGTGGTCCCAAAACCACTGTTCTGATCTCACTGAAAAATTGGTTGTTACAACTTTCCCCCTTTAGGGATTTTCGTCCTAAAAAATCTTACCAATAAAAAGATTCGGGTATTGCTTCCTCATAGTATCCTCCAGCTCCCAGGTAGCTTCTTCAATACCATGTCATTGCCAAAGAACTTTTACCAATGCTACCCTTTTATTTCTTAACTCTTTTGTTTCCCGAGCCAAGATTTTGATTGGTTCTTTACTATATGTCATATCAGGATGAATCTCTACCTCTGTTGGAGAGATAACATGTGAAGGGTCAGATTGATACTACCGTAGCATAGACACATGAAAAACATTAAGAATCCGGTCAAGTTTTTATACCACCCCTTACCCGTGTCCGACGCCGGGACAGAGTACGAGGCATTACCAAAAAATACATAGTCATTCATGCAAAATCGAGGTATAAAATTTTTCTTCAAATCAATTTCATTCATACATACACAATTTGTCCCTAATATGGTCCTATGAGGCCCAAAACAGCCATAAAAAAAAGGATCAGGACTAAATCGGGAACTTTTAGAAAAGTTTGTGAAATATTCCCTGATACAGAGCCACATGCCCGTGTGCTCTCGACACGCCCATGTCCTCTAGCCGTGTAAATTTCTGACTATGATGTCAGCACCAATTTAGGGTCACACGACCATATCACACGCCCGTGTGGCCAGACCATGTGGTCGATTAAAATTAAATGAATTTTTTCATAAAAAGGTGCAGACTTCACATGACCAGAGTACACGCCCATGAGGGTAGGCCGTGTCTTTTACACAGCCAAGACACATGCCCGTGTCATAGCCCGTGTGTTTACTGCTGAGCACACTGACTTGTAAAATTAGGGTACAAGGGACACACGGCCATTCAACATGCCCGTGGGACAGATCGTGTGTCACACACGGCATAGACACATGCCCGTGTGTCCACTCATGTGGACAATTTGAAGGCTATTTTCCTAAGCCAATTGCCACCCTTAATCACTCATGCACTTAAGCATATTTCATAGCATTTAACATGACATACTTAGACACTCAATATTTAACACCATAGCACTTTCACCTCTTTATAATATCATTCTATTGCACATTCCCTTAATCACACCATTTGGAAGCATTCTATACAAATTTCATGCATATCAACTTAATTATCAAAATTTCAAGTTGTACATTTATAACTATTGTCATCTTAGGCTATTAAACCATTCCTTATTTCCTAGTATTTAATCCATACATCTTCATACATTCACCAAGCAATTTGTATTCCACATTATCAAGATAATATCTCATCATATATCCATCACACAAGCCACATAGCACATCATCAAGGCATCAACACATGCATGCATGAACAATTAGATATTACAAGCCAAGAATCAATCATGAGCCATATCACATGGCTATTACAAAATGAATCATCAACATCATAAGCCTTCACAATTTGGCCAAATAGCATGACACATATCACAAAATAACCAAGTTCCCTATACATGTCATACTCAAAATAACAAATTCACTATACCCAATATTCTTTTGTTAGCGTGATCGAATGCTCCGACAACTTTCGATCCCCAAGCTAGCTTCGTGAACTGTTGGAAAAGAGAGGGGAGTAAGCATTTAAGCTTAGTAAGTCCACATGCAAATAATATGCAATATTAGTAAACCATAATCATACAAGACATATGTGACAGCCCTAAATTGACCCTAGTCGGAAAGTGGTTTCGGGACCACTAAACCGAGTCATAAAAATAATTAACTGTCATAGTTGATGCTCATTATATGTACATATGCATGTGTGAAAAATTCATGTTTGGATTTTGTTAATTGTAAGTGAATTTTATCAAATAGGACTTATGTGAGAAAATTTAGAAATGTGCTAGGCAAATGTAGGGTGGCCTACAAGTGCATGTGTGAAAATGGTGGGTTTGCATGTCAATTTACCCAAATTTAAGCATGATGGCCGGCCATGCTATGGGTGGAAACATGTTGCAAACATGTTGGGTTAGTGGTTATGTTAGAAAGAACAAAATAATGAAAAAAAAAAGAAAAAGAAAAATATGATGAAAACAAAGGAAAAAAAAAGTGTCCATCCTTTCACATTTTCTTTGCTTGGCCGAATGTTCTAAGAAGAAGGGGGGGGAGAGCTTGAGAAAATCAGCCATGGGAGTTTGCTAGACTAAGGTATGTTTGATGTTGTCCATGAGATTCATGCATGTTTTAGTTGTTAGTTTGAGTTCTACTTAGCCCATGGTTTAAATCATTGCTATGAGATGGAGATGATATTCGGCCATGGGTGTTGTCTTCTTGTTTGATGTTTGATGTTGTGGTGATGAGGCATGAAGATGAGTTAAGTTTCGGCTAAGGTAGGTTTGTGTTGATGTCATTTGTATGCTAAGTGTGGAGCTTTGTAATGATGCATGTGTATGGTGCTCTTGATGTTGTGAATGGAAGTAGAGGAAAGGTAAAAGAAAATTTAGGTAGAAATGTGGATTTATAGGATGTTACAAGTATATGTAAACCATGCTAGGTTAGGAAAAATTCGGTCAAGTGTTCATGAGATGAAATTTTGTGTTAGGTGAATTAATGATGATAGTATAGTTGATATCATATATATATATATATATGTATGCATATTAAATCTATCAATTAAGAGCATAGGTGATGATGAGTCTAAGCTTTGTACATTCGCCATATATATATATATGCATGTGTAATTGGATTATTGATAGTAGGGCGATAGCATATGGCTATTAGCCGAATAGCTAAAAGCACGAGGCACAAGATAAAAATTTTACCATGCCGTTCAGTATGTCATAAAATCATTAAAATGTGAATACCAATATATGTAGCAAAGGGGTTGAATGAGTTAATTTATTTGTTTAAGCTCAAGATCCTAAAGGAGAGGCGTCCAACAAGGGAAATCGAAGGTCATCGAGTAGCCGACTTGGAATTAATTTACCCAACACAAGTAAGTCACTAAGCGTATATTTTGTATCGATTTAAATAGACATGATGTCTATGTAATTATGCCGAATGGAATGATAAATTTATATACATGAATGTATGTGGTGATGAAAGTATTGAATGAAAAGAAAAGAGGTGAGATGTATTGAGTTGTGGATTTGGCACTAAGTGTGCGGGTATAAACATTTATGATCATGAGATTGCACTAAGTGTGCGGGTTTTAAATTTGTACAGCACTAAGTGTGCGAGTTTGATTATATAGCACTAGGTGTGCGAGTTGATTTTATAGCACTAAGTGTGCGGACTCACTATATGTTTTTGAATCACTATTGACACTGAGTGTGCGACATTATTAAGTTGATCACGGACAGCGGATCGGGTAAGTACCTTGAGTTCATGGCTAATAGGCGCTATGTTTATATATGGAGTTGAGCTTGGTAAGTTTTGAACCTATGTGACAATTTTAATTGAAGTCACGTACATGAGAATTATCGTGGAATAAGTGAAAGGCCATTTAGTTGTATGATTTTAACGAAAACAAAATGATGTATAAAAACGCCTCAAATATCCTATTGATTAGTATATGGAATGTGAATGTGTAACTTGGTGTGAGATTGAACCCAAAGGTCTAAGGAACTATGGTATAGTTCGGTTTGGATGAAGTAAGTAGCATCGTTCCATTTTGTTTCCTCTTATGATAATGTTATTAATGGATGGTAGTGCATTGCTTATGACTTACTGAGTTATGTACTCATTTGGTGCTTATTGTTACTTATTTAGGTTCTTGATCCATTTTGTGTGCTCGGGACCGTCGTCGAAGTCATCACACCGGCTAGCAACTTTTGGTATTTTCTTCTTAGATGGTCTAAGAGAACATTTCGGCATGTATAGGCTATTATGTTTTGTTTGAACTTGGTATGTAAAACTTTGGATAGCCATGCGAAAATGGCTTATATACGTTTTGAGCATAATGTTATAGTCATCTTGAATGTATATGTTCATTAAGAAGCATGGAAATGTTGGTAACGGTTAGCCATGGGAATGGTCATTCATGATCACTTTTGGTATATGTATGACAAACTCTAGTTGATCCATGGAGGATCATGAAATAGGTAAAGTTGCCTTAAAATAGATGCTAATAGAAGAAGATGATGTAGATTTGAAAAATCACTAAAAATAGTAGGAATGGAATTAAATAGTGAATAAATTATGTGAATGAACCTTGATGAATCTATTTTCATAGGAAAGCAAGAAAATGATATGTGAACAGTATGTTAAGAGAAATTTAAGTTTTTGTGAGACAGGGCCAGAACGGTTTCTGGATCCCCTGTTCCGACTTTGGAAATTCTTTTTTAATTAACCCGAGATAATTAGAGGTCATGCCATATATGCATAGATTAATTTTTGAGTCTAGTTTCTATAGAAACAAATGGCACCAGTATTGAAGCCCTGTACAAGGAGATATCCAAGTCGTAATGCGCAAAGGTCGGGGTAGTCGAGCCTTGAAACAGGGGAGACTTTAACTAATAAACTGTACTAATTGTCCAGACCAAAAATTCTAGAAAAAAATTGTAGATGCAAATATGAGTCTAGTTTCAGGGAAAAATCACGAAACTGATTTTCGAGTTGTGGAACACAAGATATGATTTTTAGGTGACAGTGACGCACTTGCCACTGCACAGAAAATTTTAAATGGGTGTGAAATTAATTAAGTCAGTATGCACCTTGTGTTCGACTCAAACAGCGGTCTCGGGCATGTGGTGTTACAATTTAATTGGTATCGAGCTATGGTTTAGTCGGTTCTAGGACTACCATAGCACGTATGAGTCTAGCTATACATGCCTTAATGTTAATGTTTAAATGTGTGATGACTTGACGGTTAAAATTTTTGTTTTGATTAGTAAATGGATCCGGTGTAGAGAACCTTGGCGGATGACGTTGAAAGTGTAGCGGCTGCTCCTGCACAAGGGACGCCGCTGTTGAACCTCGGTCATCTGCAAATAATCAAGGTGAGGGGCTAAACAAGCCTTCTTTACCATGATGAATGAGTGGGTCGCACTATATGCTCGAACCAATCCAATTGTCCAACAATTCCCGAATTTGAATAATCCACCCCAAGAGCCCGTAATGCCATCGATTCTTGACCTGTGAGGCTGAGTAAACCACCGGTGGACTTGATTAGGAAGCGCGGGGCCGAGGAGTTCAAGGCCATAGTTATTGATGATTTGTTTGATCAACTAAAGGGAGCCTCAGTGTTTTCAAAGATAGATTTGAGATCGGGTTATTATCGATTCTTGGATTCGAGATTCGGATATACCCAAAAGCGCTTTCGAGCGAGATCGGCCACTACGAGTTCTTAGTGATGCCGTTTGGGCTCACTAATGCCCTGCGGTATTTATGGATTTAATGAATCGGATCTTCAGATAGTATTTGGATCGGTTCGTAGTTGTGTTTATTGATGACATCTTGGTCTATTCAAGAGATGAGACCGAACACGCCGAGCACCGAGGTTAGTGTTGCAAATTTTACGAGATAAGCGGTTATATGCTAAGTTCAAGAAGTGTGAGTTCGGTTAGAGAGGTTAGCTTCTTGGGTCATGTGGTATCCGCGATCGGGTATTCGAGTGGACCCGAGCAAAATTTCAGCCATACTTAGCTGGAAGCCTCCAGAAATATTCTCGAGGTTCGAGCTTTTGGGACTTCTTGGCTACTACCGACGGTTCGTGAAAGGTTTCTCGACGATAGCCACACCAATGACGGCTACTTCAAAAGATGTTAAGTTCGAATGGACGGAAAAATGTCGAAAAGTCTTGATCAACTGAAAACCTATTTGTTGAAGCTCCAATTCTAGTGCGGCCGAATCGTGCAAGGAATTTGTCATTTTAGTGACGCCCCTACTTGGGTTGTGTTGCGTATTGATGCAAGAAGGTCGAGTGGTGGCCTCACGCGTCGAGACAATTAAAGCCACATGAGAAAAACTACCCGACCCATGACCTTGAATTAGCGACCATAGTGTTCGCCTTGAAAATATGGCAACATTACTTGTTTGGAGAGAGGTGTCACATTTATTCGGACCACAAGAGTCTTAAATATTTAATGACTCAAAGAGATCTAAATCTGCGACAAAGACGTTGGCTTGAGTTGTTGAAAGACTATGAACTTGTCATTGATTATCACCCGGGAGGGCTAACGTGGTGGCCGATGCTTTGAGTCGTAAAGCCTTCGTTTGCTTTGAGAGCGATGGATGCTCACCTATCCGTTTGGCCGATGAGGTGCTAGTAGTTGAATTAAAGGCCAAACCATTATAGATTCATCAAATACTTGAATCCCGAAAGTCGACGCTGAATTGGTCGCTAAACGAAATGAATGTGCCTCGAATGAGGAATCGAATTTCGGATTGACAACAATGATTGTTTGACATTCAAGGGTCGATTATGTGTTCAAAGAAATTGAACTTACTTGATGATTTTGAACGAGGCTCATAGTGGCGAATGTCTATCCACGGGTAGTACTAAAATGTACAATGATCTCAAACGTCAATTTTGGTGGCGGGTATGAAACGAGACATTTCGAATTTGTTTCAAGGTGTTTGATATGTCAACAAGTAAAAGCGGAACATCAAGTGCCATCGAGATTACTTGACCAATCATGATACCCGAATGGAAATGGGATCGAGTGACAATGGACTTTGTATCGGGTTACCTTTGACTCGAGTAAGAAAGATTGATCCGGGTTATTGTTGATAGATTGACCAAGTCTGCTCATTTTATCCTGTCGTCTGCACGGATTTTTCGCTCGATAAATTGGCGAATTATACATCTCCCAAATTGTTCGATTGCATGGGGTACCTATTTCTATCGTGTCGGATAGAGACCCAAGATTTACATCGCGATTTTGGAGGAAGTTACAAGAAGCGTTGGGTACTAAGATGCATTTTAGCACCGCATTTCATCCCCAGACTGACGGCCAATCTGAACGAATAATTCAGATACTCGAGGATATGTTGAGATGTTGCGTCTTAGAGTTTTGTGGTTCATGGGAAAGATATTTGCCTTTGATTGAATTCGCTTACAACAATAGTTTTCAATCAAGCATTAAGATGGCACCTTACGAGGCTTTATACGGTCGTAAATGTCGTACCCCATTATTTTGGATTGAACTTAGTGAAAGCAAAATCTTTGGGGTTGATTTGATTAAGGATGCTGAGCAGAAAGTTTGAGTAATTCGTGAAAGTTTGAAAGCTGCTTCGGATCGCCAGAAGTCGTATACGGATTTAAAATGAAGAGATATTGAGTATCAGGTGGGAGACAAAGTGTTTCTTAAGGTATCGCCTTGGAAAAAGATACTCAGATTCGGCCGTAAGGGCAAATTGAGTCCGAGATTCATTGGGCAGTATGAGATCTCCGAACGAGTTGGACCAGTAGCATATAGGTTGCTTTTACCCCCTGAACTCGAAAGGATCCACAACGTTTTTCATGTTTCGATGCTTCGACGTTACCGATCCGATCCTTCGCATGTGTGAAAAATTCATGTTTGGATTTTGTTAATTGTAAGTGAATTTTATCAAATAGGACTTACGTGAGAAAATTTAGAAATGTGCTAGGCAAATGTAGGGTGGCCTACAAGTGCATGTGTGAAAATGGTGGGTTTGCATGTCAATTTACCCAAATTTAAGCATGATGGCCGGCCATGCTATGGGTGGAAACATGTTGCAAACATGTTGGGTTAGTGGTTATGTTAGAAAGAATAAAATAATGAAAAAAAGAAAAAGAAAAAGGAAAATATGATGAAAACAAAGGAAAAAAAAAGTGTCCATCCTTTCACATTTTCTTTGCTTGGCCGAATGTTCTAAGAAGAAGGGGAAGGAGAGCTTGAGAAAATCAGCCATGGGAGTTTGCTAGACTAAGGTATGTTTGATGTTGTCCATGAGATTCATGCATGTTTTAGTTGTTAGTTTGAGTTCTACTTAGCCCATGGTTTAAATCATTGCTATGAGATGGAGATGATATTCGCCATGGGTGTTGTCTTCTTGTTTGATGTTTGATGTTTGATGTTGTGGTGATGAGGCATGAAGATGAGTTAAGTTTGGCTAAGGTAGGTTTGTGTTGATGTCATTTGCATGCTAAGTGTGGAGCTTTGTAATGATGCATGTGTATGGTGCTCTTGATGTTGTGAATGGAAGTAGAGGAAAGGTAAAAGAAAATTTAGGTAGAAATGTGGATTTATAGGATGTTACAAGTATATGTAAAGCCATGCTAGGTTAGGAAAAATTCGGTCAAGTGTTCATGAGATGAAATTTTGTGTTAGGTGAATTAATGATGATAGTATAGTTGATATCATATATATATATATATATATGTATGCATATTCGGCTATCAATTAAGAGCATAGGTGATGATGAGTCTAAGCTTTGTACATTCGGCCATATATATATATATGCATGTGTAATTGGATTATTGATAGTAGGGCGATAGCATATGGCTATTAGCCGAATAGCTAAAAGCACGAGGCAGCAGGATAAAAATTTTACCATGTCGTTCCGTATGTCAGAAAATCATTAAAATGTGAATACCAATATATGTAGCAAAGGGGTTGAATGAGTTAATTTATTTGTTTAAGCTCAAGATCCTAAAGGAGAGGCGTCCAACAAGGGGAAATCGAAGGTCATCGAGTAGCCGACTTGGAATTATTTTACCCAACACAAGTAAGTCACTAAGCGTATATTTTGTATCGATTTAAATAGACATGATGTCTATGTAATTATGCCGAATGGAATGATAAATTTATATACATGAATGTATGTGGTGATGAAAGTATTGAATGAAAAGAAAAGAGGTGAGATGTATTGAATTGTGGATTTCGGCACTAAGTGTGCGGGTATAAACATTTATGATCATGAGATTGCACTAAGTGTGCGGGTTTTAAATTTGTACAGCACTAAGTGTGTGAGTTTGATTATATAGCACTAGGTGTGCGAGTTGATTTTATAGCACTAAGTGTGCGGACTCATTATATGTTTTTGAATCACTATTGACACTGAGTGTGCGACATTATTAAGTTGATCACGGACAACGGATCGGGTAAGTACCTTGAGTTCATGGCTAATAGGCGCTATGTTTATATATGGAGTTGAGCTTGGTAAGTTTTGAACCTATGTGACAATTTTAATTGAAGTCACGTACATGAGAATTATCGTGGAATAAGTGAAAGGCCATTTAGTTGTATGATTGTAACGAAAACAAAATGATGTATAAAAACGCCTCAAATATCCTATTGATTAGTATATGGAATGTGAATGTGTAACTTGGTGTGAGATTGAACCGAAAGTTCTAAGGAACTATGGTATAGTTCGGTTTGGATGAAGTAATTAGCATCGTTCCATTTTGTTTCCTCTTATGATAATGTTATTAATGGATGGTAGTGCATTGCTTATGACTTACTGAGTTATGTACTCATTTGGTGCTTATTGTTGCTTATTTAGGTTCTTGATCCATTTTGTGTGCTCGGGACCATCGTCGAAGTCATCACACTGGCTAGCAACTTTTGGTATTTTCTTCTTAGATGGTCTAAGAGAACATTTCGGCATGTATAGGCTATTATGTTTTGTTTGAACTTGGTATGCAAAACTTTGGATAGCCATGCGAAAATGGCTTATATACGTTTTGAGCATAATGTTATAGTCATCTTGAATGTATATGTTCATTAAGAAGTATGGAAATGTTGGTAACGGTTAGCCATGGGAATGGTCATTCATGATCACTTTTGGTATATGTATGACAAACTCTAGTTGATCCATGGGGGATCATGAAATAGGTAAAGTTGCCTTAAAAATAGATGCTGACAGCAGCAGTGATGTAGATTTGAAAAATCACTAAAAATATTAGGAATGTAATTAAATAGTGAATAAATTATGTGAATGAACCTTGATGAATCTATTTTCATAGGAAAGCAAGAAATGATCATGTGAACAGTATGTTAAGAGAAATTTAAGTTTTTGTGAGACAGGGCCAGAACGGTTTCTGGATCCCCTGTTCCGACTTTGGAAATTCATTTTTAATTAACCCGAGATAATTATAAGTCATGCCATATATGCATAGATTCCTTTTTGAGTCTAGTTTCTATAGAAACAAACGGCACCAGTATTGAAGCCCTGTACAAGGAGATATCCAAGTCGTAATGTGCAAAGGTCAGGGTAGTCGAGCCTTGAAACAGGGGAGCCTTTAACTAATAAACTGTACTAATTGGCCAGACCAAAAATTCTATAAAAAAAATTATAGATGAAAATATGAGTCTAGTTTCAGGGAAAAATCACGAAACTGATTTTCGAGTTGTGGAACGCAAGATATGATTTTTAAGGTGACAGTGACGCAGCTTGCCAGCCTGCCTGGAAAATTTTAAATGGACTGTGAAATTAATTAAGTTAAGTCTGTATGCACCTTGTGTTCGACTCCGGCAACGGTCTCGGGCATAGGGTGTTACAACATAGTAACATAACCACCAAGATTATTCATCATTTAAGCATTCTAGCTCATTTATCAAGTATTCATATATACATATATGATGTACTTTCTCATCACATATCATCCTTTAACAAGGCATCACTCATGAGTATAATATACGTACATGTACATACCCGTAGCATAATAACTTTACCTTCATTACCATGCCCATCTTGGGACTTTCATTGCATCATCCATTATAATACCCGTTGAACACTCGAAATACTATTGGATACACGAAAACCTGTACATAAGTTCTAGATAAGCATACTTAGCCGAAGCTACCTCATATCATGCAACGGTCGCAATGGGGCTACTCATGGGCTTGCTCATATAAGCTATCAGTCAAGGTATAACTACACGAGCTTCTCACAAAAGCTGTCAGGTATCCAACCACTAAAGGATTACCTAGCCACTAGTAGGACACACAAGACCATTGCCCAGAACTCAATCACATGTATCGCATCCATTATGAACTCGGACCACTCAACGAGCTTGGAGGCTACATATATCACGAACCTGGACCACTCAACGAGTTCGGACTTCTTAATTCCTAGTGGCATGTCACTTGTATCCCAAACTATTCCTAAGGTTCAAACAGGGTTTTTCTCACTTGCACCTTGCACCTCTATTGCACTTACTCGTGATGTCGTGGATAACGACCATAATATCATTCATGCTTACAATAGTACCATTAGACATAGCATACATAATAAGCAATAAAATAATTATCACATAATGTTAACACAACATAACATACCACATTGTCACATTATTTACACATGTACTTACCTCAGTACAAAAATGATGGTAATTGAGCCTAATCATCGTATACTTTATTCTTCCCTCGGTCAAGACCCAGTTCATGTTTTTCTTGATCTATAATGCAAAATTTAACTTATTTATTAATCACATTACTCAAATCGATCCATAATTCATTTTTGGTTAAATTACCTTTTTACCCTATCTTTCCACTTATTTACGATTTAGTCCTCAGGCTCGTAAAATGAAATGCATGCATTTTCTTGGTTACCCAAGCCTAGCCGAACCTTTACTATGCTCATATCAGCCCATATTTTCCTTTATTTCACATTATTACTACCCACTTTTACAAACAAGTCCCCTTTTTAGTTGTTTTCACTAAAAATCACCTAGTAAAAGATGTTTATCATGCATCAAACATTCATATTCCTCCATTAATG
The DNA here is from genome assembly GCF_025698485.1 of Gossypium arboreum. Taxonomy (NCBI): domain Eukaryota; kingdom Viridiplantae; phylum Streptophyta; class Magnoliopsida; order Malvales; family Malvaceae; genus Gossypium; species Gossypium arboreum. The sequence goes on along the minus strand of NC_069072.1, from coordinate 51,371,931 downwards.
AACAAAATACATGAATGTTACATATGATTCAAATTTCATACATGAACCCTAGCTTAAAATATAGCTAGAAATGGATAGATCATGCTTCAAATGCAAAGAATATTAGAAACGAGGCTAGGATTGACTTACAATTAAGCTTGAAATGTTGAACAAAGCCCTACCTATGGTGTCTTGAAATTTTCGTCAATGAGAGAAGAAGATGGACACCAATTTTGACTTATTTTCCCTTTTTATTCTTTTATTTACCAAATGACCAAAGTACCTTTAATGCTTTTCTTTCAAAATTTTCTTATACATGTTCATTTTTGTCCAAACTTTTAGAAATTAGTCAAATTACTAATTAGGACCTTCTAATTCATAATCTAAAGAAATTTCATGCTAAAAGTTTCTAGAATGCAAGTTTTGCATCTTATTCAGTTTGGTCTTTAAAATTCAATTAGACATTTTATGCTTAGAATTTCTTTATAAAACTTTCACATAAGCATGCATTCATATCATAGACCTCATAAAAATCATAAAATAATTATTTCTATCTTAGATTTTTGGTCTCGAAACCACTATTCTTACTAGGCCATAATTCAGAGTGTTACAACTCTCTCCCTTTAGGGATTTTTGTCCCCGAAAATCTTACTGGTAAAAAGGTTTCGGTATTGTTTCCTCATGGCCTCTTCGGACTCCCATATAGCTTCTTCAACACCATGTCTTTGCCATAGGACTTTCACAGGAGTAACACTTTTATATCTCCACTGTTTGACTTCTTGAGCCAATATCTTAATTGGTTCCTCACCATAAGTCATATCCGGTCTAATTTCAACCTCTGTCGGTGCAATCACGTGAGAAAGATTGGATCTATATCGGCGCAACATGGACACATGAAACACATCATGAATCTTTTCCAACTCAGATGGCAAATGTAACACCCCTTACCCGTATCTGCTGCCGGGATAAGGTTCTAGGTGTTACCGGACTTAAACGTACACAATTTTGTAAAATTAAACCATAAAATTTCATTTAAATTAAAAACATTCAATCACATGCATAATGTCCCTTACACAAGCTACTGAGGCTCTAAACATGCATTAAAGGCAGTTTGGGACTAAACCAAGAACTTTGGAAAGTTTTGGGAAAACTTAGAAAAAATTTCATGAAATACGGTCACACGCCCGTGTGTCTTCAACATGCCCGTGTCCTCAGGCCATGTAACTCTCTATTTATGATGTCAGCAAAACAAATTGAACCACCCAGCCAGGCCACACGCCCGTGTACTAGGCCATGTCCTCCACAAGGCTGAGACACATGGTCATGTCTCTGCCCATGTGGCTAGCACTTAGGCTATTTTCCAAGCCTTTTTGTTGTCTTAACCCTTCACATGCTTAAACACTTCATAAACATATGTTATAACACCGATTTAATGATTACACATCCTTTATTAAGACTCAAAAATAGAATTTGCATGGCTACATACATGTGAATCACATACTCGTATAATACCAAGTCTAAACACATCCATTCATATTATTTTGGCTTTACCATTTTAATCACTCTTATACTCTTATACCATGTTTAATAGCGTACCATTTAATCTCAACAAAATTAGCAAGCATACATATCATGATATCATCTAATCATAGCAATCAAACCAAATCATATAACCACTTCATAGGGCAATATCACATAACTTGGATAATTAGGCTTACCAGCTATGACCATCATAAGCCACACCTTATGGCTATATACAATGTACTAATATAAGCCAAAATCTTGGCCAAATCATAAGAACACATATCAATAACTAAGTCCCTATACATGCCACTCACTTGAAGACGTTTAAGATTCATTAATACCCCAAAAGTGATAGCTTGATAGTGTGATGCTGCCTCTGATGATCTCCAACCCCGAGCTAACCTGACAACTCTAAAAGAAATGGATAGGAGAGGGGTAAGCTTTATAACTTAGTAAGTCCATATGAAAATAATGAGAAATTTATTAACATGCTTTTAGCAAATTCTTACGACATGTTCTCATTGTAACACAATCGAAGTTACACATAATTCCACTATTTGTGTAAACCCTGAATTTGGGGCCTAGAAGAGTTGGGTTTTGAGTCTGGGATTCGGATAGAAGAAAACCTGAATAATTAAGAAGTTTTACATATTATCGTTTAAGAAAAAAAATTTTGAATTAAATTATTACTAGAAAATTTTTACTTGTATTTATTATTACGGATATTTTAAATTTTTATGATTAGATATATTTATAAAATTATTATTATTATTAGATAAATATAATATATATATATATATTTATAAAAGTATTTTTGTTTTTGTGTTTAAACTCTAGGAAAAAATTGTTTTAATTTTCGCCTCATAGAGGGAATCTGGGCATAAGGCTTATAAAATAAATTGGGCAAGACTGGGCATGAAGAAGCGTACACTGTAACACCCCAAACCCGGCACGGAAGTTTGGCTCGAATCTAGCATGTCACATTGAAGTGTTTTTCAAAACCATGTTTCCATTAAAACCCTTCTTAATAATTAAAACTTATACCCTTTTAAATCTTGTTAGAAACCTCGGTTGAATAACATTCTTAACAACTTTGTGAAAATCTTGGTAGTTACTAAGCTTGATTTAAAAACAATTGCGATTCGTGATGTTTTGAACAACGATGAGTTGCTTTGGAAAACCGTGTTCTAATACTAGCAATTATAAGAACAATAAATAAAATTCCAAATTTGAAATCTAGAAAATTGCAGCGGCTTTACTACAACCCACATAAAACATTTAAAAGTAATAATCAAAACTATAAAATAAGCGATGTGTGTGGCTTCCTCCGAGCCCCTCGCACCCGTCTGTCTAAGGTTGGAAATTACGAAAGGTTAATAAGCGGGTGAGTTTACAAAAACTCGATGTGAAATCCCTACTATAAAAGGAACAATCGGTCATATAAAAATTAAAAGTCCGCATTGCTGACCTTACTTACGATTTCAATACCAATTGGGCCTTAGCCCATTATAACGACAAGATCGGATGGGCTTTAACCCATTACAAAATAAGAAACATTATCGAACTAGAATCGAATGAAAATTAGGTGTGAGAATCGAGAATCGATGTCGTAATGAGAATCAAAATCAGAATCATGTCGTAATGAGAATAAAAATCAGAATGTGAATGCAATCCCAACCCAATCCGACCTATAACCAACAACTACACTCCACCCGTACCAAAGCCCTACATCGCATGTGGGGAATAGCTCAACCCACCCAGCCCTACACTCCACGGTTGCGGCATTATTGCTCGATTATCGAGATATTGTGACAGAGTCACCAGATCTGAATATTGTGGCGAGCCACCGAAGCAGATATTTGTGGCATAGCCACGAAGCGAATAATGTGGCAAAGCCACTTAGCGTAATCGTGGCACAAAGCCATCGATAACTGCATTATGTTAGGCACATAGCCATCAACTAAAGTAACATAACCGGCACACAGCCCTAGGTAAATGTGATCGACACAGAGTCGCCAATAACCATATATTGTTACATAGCCTTAGGCAAATACATTTGGCACACAGCTATAATCAGGTTGACACAAAGCCATAATTAGAAGGCTTTAAGCCATCGGTAGCTGTATCATGTTAGGCACATAGCCATCAGCGACGGTAATATAGTCGGCACATAGCCTCGGGTAAATATGATCAGCACTCAGCCATTGATCAGTCCACAGTCGTCTTGGGCGACCCGTGTGACGTTATCAAATCAGTACTAATATACGGCTCTTAAGCCTTCGGTGGATCCACAGTTGTCAAGCAACTATGCGATCCTAACAGATCAGATCTTCCTCCGTACAAAATCCCAACCCATGCAACATGTCATGTATGTAGAATGTCATGCCCATATTTGAATCAAACAATCACAGTCAAGTTATTCATATACCACCATATATCCACAATCAAATTCGTCAACCACACAGTCCAAGTTAGTCACTTGGCCACAAGGGCAAAACAGTCATTCAACATCTTAGAGGCAAAATGGTAATTTTACCCCACAAGGTATCTCAGTAATTTCACCCTATAGGGGTATTTTAGTAATTCTACCCTATAGGGGTATTTCGGTAATTCTACCCTACAGGGGTATTGCGATAATTCTACCTACGAGGGTATTTCAAGAACTCTACCCTACTGTGGGTATTTCGATAATTCTACCTACTGGGGTATTAGATAATTCTACCTACGTGGGTATTAGGTAATTCTACCTACGTGGGTATTTGGTAATTCTACCCTACTGGGGTATTTTGGTAATTCTACCCTACTGGGGTATTAGGTAATTCTACAGGGTATTAGGTAATTCTATCCTCTGGGGTATTAGGTAATTCTACCTACGAGGTATTCTGTAATTCTACCTACGTGGGTATTCTGTAATTCTACCTACGGGGTATTTCGATAATTTTGCCCTACAGGGGTATTTCAGTAATTTTGCCCTACAGGGGTATTTCGATAAATTTACAAACTAGGGGTATTTTGGTAATTTTACAAACTAGGGGTAATTTGGTAATTCTATCCTCTGAGGGTATTTGGTAATTTCACAATCGAGGGTAAAACGGTAATTTTGTAAATTTAGGGTAAAATGGTAATTTTGTAAATCAAGGGTAAAACGGTAATTCTATAAATCGAGGGTAAAATAGTAATTCTATAAATCGAGGGTAAAACGGTAATTTTGTAAATCGAGGGTGAAACGATAATTCTATAAATCGAGGGTAAAATGGTAATTCTACAAATCGAGGGCATTTTAGTAATTTTATAAACCAATGGTATTTCTATAATTTTTAGAAAGTCAAGGGTATTTTTGTAATTTTATAAATCAGGGGTATTTTGGTAATTTTACAAATTGAGGGTATTTCGGTAATTTCACAAACCAGTGGTATTTTAATAATTTTACAAACCAGGGGTATTTTGGTAATTTTACAAACCGAGGTATTTTGGTAATTTTATAAACAAAGGGTATTTTAGTAATTTTACAAACCGAGGTATTTTGGAAATTTGGTAAACTAAAGTATTCTAAGCAGAGATAATAATCTGAATGGCCCTAAAACCTATTCTCATTTAAATGAGCCCTGCGCTCGTGTGGCCCTTTTAGCCCAAATCTAGCCACAGATATGAGATTCACCTAGCCTAGTCCGATATTTACTACACAATCAAACAACTTATCCAATTGGGCAGTAGGCCCATTGGCCCCACACCCCTTTCTACCTATCGCGCCAAGTAGCCATCCTACTGACTAGAGTAGCGAAATACACACCGATTGGAGACTGGAGTTAATCCACGCTCTGAGCACTCTTAGCCGACGCCCAACCCAAACGAGCACGCCATAAAGCGAAGGGATCGACCAAGAAAGGTACCTTACTCTCCTCATGGTTCTCTCTATTTAAAGCCGACAGCATCCACTCTTATGTTAGCTTCCGATGTGGGATCCTCCATCATCGAGTTTAAATTCAACACCAACTCTTGCCGCCCCCTGTTAGCAAAATAAATGCTCTTTGCTTGCCATGGGATTCAAACCCATGCCTCCTCTTAAATGCTCCACACGCTACTTGCCACTAAGCCACAAGGCTTTTTGTGTCACAATTTCTCCAACAATATTCTTAAGGCCTACCTACTACACCCAGGGTTTGATTCACCTTAAACCAAAATTTTTACTAGAGTTCAGGTTTGAACCCAGGACTTCTCCAACACTTCTCAACTCACTTAACCACTAAAACAAGCCTTCAACTATGAAATTTTCACGCACAACAGAATATTATAAGCTGCCTTCAACCGCTCCCTTGCTCAAGGCCCAAAACTTCTAGGCCCAAATTCAGGGTGTTACAACTCTACCTCCCTTAAAGAAATTTCGACCCCAAAATTTCCATCTAATAGGGTGGTCGTGTAACATCTACCCCACTACGCTACCGCTGCGCACTTTGATCCTACTATCACTATCACACATCAACTAGAACTTGAAACATCTTATACATACAACATTTATTCACTAAAGCAAACACATATTTATCACACATATATACAATTTCTATATCCAAACATCACATCCACATAAAATAAATACCAAATTTAAATTCAGACCAATATCTAAGGAATCCACAGTATTTCAATTTCTAAACAGAAAAAAGTATTCGGAAGACTTACGGATTCAGCGCTGGAGACTCGATGTGCCACACTTTTTAGGAGAAATACATCAAACAGACCACGTGGTTGAAAATAATTTTCAGAAATTCAACCTTGGAAAACCCAATCCACAGCCGAGTTGTTGCAACCTGGCTCTAATACCACTAAATGTAACACCCCAACTCGGCCTGGAAGTTTGGCTCGAATCTGGCATGTCACATTGAAGTGTTTTTCGAAAACCATGTTTCCATTAAAACCCTTCTTAATAATTAAAACTTATACCCTTTTAAACCTTGTTAGAAACCTCAATGAATAACATTCTTAACAACTTTGTAAAAATCTTGGCGATTATGGAAGCTTGATTTAAAAACAATTGCGGTTATGTGATGTTTTGAACAACGATAGTTGTTTTGGAAAACCGTGTTCTAATACTAGCAATTATAAGAACAATAAATAAAATTCCAAATTTGAAATCCAAAAAATTGCAGCGGCTTTACTACAACCCACATAAAACATTTAAAAGTAATAATCAAAACTATAAAATAAGCAGTGTGTGTGGCTTCCTCAAGAGCCCTCACACCCGATCTGTCTAAGGTTGGAAATTACGAAAGGTTAATAAGCGGGTGAGTTTTCTGAAAACTCAGTGTGAAATCCCTACTATAAAAGGCGATCGGTCATATAAAAATTAAAAGTCGGCCTCGGCCTTACTTACAGTTCAATACCAATTGGGCCTTAGCCCATTATAACAGACAAGATACAGATGGGCTTTAACCCATTACTGAGAATAAGAAACATTATCGAACTAGAATCGAATCGAATCGTAATTAGGTGGCGAATCGAGAATCGATTATTAGGTATGAGAATCAAAATCGAATCGATGTCGTGTAATGAATAAAAATCGAATGTGAATACAATCCCAACCCAATCCGACCTATAACCAACCGCTACACTCCACCGTACTAGCCCTACACTCCATGTGGGGAATAGCTCAACCCACCCTACACTCTACTGGTTGCGACATTACAGCTCGGTTATTAGAATCTTGTGTGAGTCACCAGATACAAATATTGTGGCGAGCCACCGAAGTAATGCATATAGCCACGAAATAGATAATGTGGCAAAGCCACTTAACAGAATACGTGGCACAAAGCCATCGATAACTGCATTATGTTAGGTACATAGCCACTAACTAGAGTAACATAACCGGCACACAACCCTAGGTAAATGTGATCGACACAGAGTCGTCAATAACCATATATTGGCACATAGCCTTAGGCAAATACGTTTGGCACAAAGCCATAATCACGTTGGCACAGAGCCATATGTAGGTTGACGCAAAGCCATAATCAGAAGGCTTTAAGCCATCGTTAGTTGTATCATGTTAAGCACATAGCCATCAGCGACGGTAATATAGTCGGCACATAGCCTCGGGTAAATATGATCGGCACTCAACCATTGATCGGTCCACAGTCGTCTTGGGCGACCCGTGCTACCTTATCAATTCAATACGAATCTACGGCTCTTAAGCCTTCGGTGGATCCACAGTCGTCAAGCAACCATGCGATCCTAACAGATCAGATCTTCCTCCGTACAAAATCCCAACCCATGCAACATGTCATGTATGTAAAATGTCATGCCCATATTTGAATCAAACAATCACAGTCAAGTCATTCACATACCAACATCTATTCACAATCAAATTCGTCAACCACACAGTCCAAGTTAGTCACTTGGCCACAAGGGCAAAACAATCTTTAACACCTTAGGGGCAAAATGGTAATTTTACCCCACAAGGTATCTCGGTAATTTCACCCTACCGGGGTATTTTAGTAATTCTACCCTACAGGGGTATTTCGATAATTCTACCCTACAGGGGTATTGCGATAATTCTACCCTACAGGGGTATTTCGGTAACTCAGCCTCTGTGGGTATTTGGTAATTCTACCCTACGGGGTATTAGGTAATTCTACCCTCTGTGGGTATTAGGTAATTCTACCTACTGGGGTATTTGGTAATTCTACCTACTGGGGTATTTGGTAATTCTACCCCATGGGGTATTAGATAATTCTACCTACGGGGGTATTTGGTAATTCTACCTCTGTGGGTATTTGGTAATTTTACAAACTAGGGGTATTTTGGTAATTTTACAAACTAGGGGTATTTTGGTAATTCTATCCTATAGGGGTATTTCAGTAATTTCACAATCGAGGGTAAAACAGTAATTTTGTAAACTGAGGGTAAAATGGTAATTTTGTAAATCGAGGGTAAAACGATAATTCTGTAAATTGAGGGTAAAATAGTAATTCTATAAATCGAGGGTAAAACGGTAATTTTGTAAATCGAAGGTGAAACGGTAATTCTATAAATCAAGGGTAAAATGGTAATTCTACAAATCGAGGGCATTTCAGTAATTTTATAAACCAATGGTATTTCTATAATTTTTAGAAAGTCAAGTGTATTTCTGTAATTTTTTCACAAACCAGTGGTATTTTGATAATTTTACAAACCAGGGGTATTTCTATAATTTTTAGAAAGTCAAGGGTATTTTTGTAATTTTGTAAATCAGGGGTATTTTTACAAATTGAGGGTATTTCGGTAATTTCACAAACCAGTGGTATTTTGATAATTTTACAAACCAGGGGTATTTTGGTAATTTTACAAACGAGGGGTATTTTGGTAATTTTATAAACAAAGGGTATTTTAGTAATTTTACAAACCAGGGGTATTTTGGTAATTTAGTAAACTAAAGTATTCTAAACAGAGATAACAATATGAATGGCCCTAAAGCCTACTCTCGGCCCAAATGGGCCCATATGCTCGTGTGGCCCTTTTAGTCCAAATCTAGCCACAGATATGAGATTCATCTAGCCTAGTCCAATATTTACTACACAATCAAACAACTTATCCAATTGGGCCCGTAGGCCTATTGGGCCCACATGGCCCCTTTCGGCCCATCGCGGCCCGAAGTAGCCATCCTACAGCTAGAGTAGTAAGAAATACACACCTGATTGGAGACTGGAGTTAATCCACGCTCCTAGCACTCTTAGCCGACGCCCAACCTAAACGAGCATGCCATAAAGGAAAGGGATCAGCCAAGAGAGGTACCTTACTCTCCTCATGGTTCTCTCTATTTAAAGCCAGCTTCGCATCCACTCTTATGTTAGCTTCCCGATGTGGGATCCCTCCATCATCAGAGTTTAAATTCAACACCAACTCTTGCCGCCCCCTGTTAGCAAAATAAATGCTCTTTGCTTGCCATGGGATTCGAACCCATGCCTCCCCTTAAATGCTCCACACGCTACTTGCCACTAATCCAAAAGGCTTTTTTTGTCACAATTTCTCCAACAATATTCTTAAGGCCTACCTACTACACCCAGGGTTTGATTCACCTTAAACCAAAATTTTTGCTAGAGTCCAGGTTTGAACCCAGGACTTCTCCAACACTTCTCAGCACACTTAACCACTAAAACAAGACTTCAACTACGAAATTTTCACGCACAATAGAATATTATAAGCTGCCTTCAACTACTCCCATGCTCAAGGCCCAAAACTTCTAGGCCCAAATTCAGGGTGTTGCAACCTGGCCCAGTGGTTAGCATGCTAGGTAGTGGGAAGGAGAGCTGGGGTTCGACTCCGAGCATGTATAATAGTGTTTTATTTTTTCTTTATATCAGGGAACGACACAGGGAAGCCTTATATATAGTTGGGGTTAAAAGGTAACACAAAGGGAAGCTCGGTCCAGTGCCAGAGGCGCTAGGAGTGTGGTATAGTGCCTAGGTTCGAGGGTTGGCGTACGCAAAGGCTTGTTTTTATTTTAGAAGCAAGGTCACACTAAAGTAAGGTTTAAGAATAGTTGCGACCGAGTTATGCTAGAAGGACGCTTGTGGCCCAGTGGCAATAGGGTGCTAGGAGTTCCACAAGGGCACAGGTTCGAGTTGCATGGAAGGCGAAATTCCCCTTTTATTTTTAAGCGGACCAAAGCTTCAGCAAGTAAGGTTTATAATTAATTGTAACCATATATTAGTAAAGGAGAAAACGTGGTGCAGTGGCCAGCAGCTCGGGCGAAGGCGCAAGGGCGCAAGGCGGTCGGAGGTCTGGGGTTCAAGCTTCATCTCGCGCACGTAAGGTTGGGATTTTTTCTGCATGCGTGGGGAAGGAGTTGGGGTCTGATCAGGACTCTTGGCAGCATGCTGAGGCGGTGCAAACGGTGGGCTGATCGGTCAAGAGTTTGAATGGAATTCAAACATTGAATGTGGCCAAAAATCAAAGAGCAATTTGGGGAATTGGAATTCCTATGCCGAAATACACTCACTCGGCCATAGCTAATAAGTGTTGTATATTTTGGCCTTTAGGATTCATTTTTTTCTTCTTCTTTTCTTTTCTTTTCTTTTCTCTTCATCTACTTTCTCTTCTTATTTTCCCCCATAGCCGAATCCTTCTACTATTTTACTCATCTCCACTTTCTAATCATTTGTTCCTAAGGTTTATAGACAAAAGCTGAAATCCCGAAAGCCTATATTTCTTCTGTGCTGATTTCTCCTAGCCAAACCCTCTGATTCTTCTCCATCTTGTGGTCGATTCTTTCTTCTTCTAAACCCTAAAGTTTTGTCGACAAAGCCACTACAAAACTCTCATATCTCATCTTCTTCACTGTTTCAAAAAGCTGAAAACTCCATAGGGGCATAGCCAAATCTTTAGACCAGAAAAGGACCGACTTCTGCTATGGTTTGAAGGTTAGATCTACATCAGAATCGAATAAGAACTAAAGTGGAATCATTGGCTGAACGAACCGGTGGTAAGTTTTCGAAACTATTTCTTTATTTCGGGAGTTAAGAAAAGCCGAAACCGTTATGGGTGGCTAGCGTTTTGGACGAAGGGTTTTATGCCTCTTTCTGTTTGGTTGTGTAAGCGTTAGCATGGACAAGGGGACGTATAGCAAAGGGCTTGAAGACTAATTCGGTTGGCTCATCGATCTAACCCATATTTCGCAAAAGGTAAAGAACTCGGGATCTAAGGTGTATTGGTGAATCTGATGAGGGTTAAATCGTAGTTCATTTTTATATTTAGATTGACGTGTTAGTAATCCAATTGTAGGCGATTCGTGTGAGGATCTCGCCAACGTACCGTTCTAAATCAGGTGTGTATCGAACACCCTCTCATAGTTCAAATCGGCAAAAGCCGAAATGCCAAAAATTTGGCATTTCGTGGGCTTGTGAGTGTGCAAGTGCTCACAAGACATTTAGAAATCATTAGATCTGAAATCGAAAAGTAGTAAGTTAGTCGTGTGTGAAATTTCGTGGACTTCGGTAATTGGGCCTCGATAGGCTAAAACTGGGCCCAATGGGCTTAGGGGCCCATACGGGTAAAATAATAAAAAAATAGGCAATAAGTATGTTACTGTTAGACTGTGGAATCAAACCGCTAAACCGTAAAGCGGTCATAAAACTTGAATTGAATGGGCTTAAATTGCTAGTGGACACTGTAGGGCCCATTAGGGGTTTTAGGGCCCAATGGCTAAAATTGGGAAATTGAGACAAATAAATTATTGCGATGAAAAATGGGCTAGTAAGGACAGTAACATTCGTGAGAAACCTTGAAAGCGATAAAATTCTTGAAATACCTTTATAGGTGGAAAATTTCTGATTTACCCTAGGAGCAAAATTCTTGATATACCCCTAGGGTTAAGGTTGACTGAATGCATGTTTGATGTTACTATTTACTGCATGCCATGTTATTATTATCGATGCATGGGATGGGTTATTTGTAACACCCGTGCTGAGTCCGTTATCGAATCGGACACAAGGTGCACTGAGACTTAACTATTTTCACAGTCCATTTAGAAATTTCCAGACTAGCTGGTCTTTGCATCACTGTCGCCTTAAAAATCATATCTTGAGTTTCAAAGCTTGAAAATTAGTTTCGTAATTTTTCCCTGAAACTAGACTCATATTTCCATCTACAAATTTTTTTCTAGAATTTTTGATCAAGCCAATTAGTACAGTTTATTAGTTAAAGTCTCCCCTATTCCAGGGTTCGACTACACTGACCTTCGTGCGTTACAAATTGAATATCTCCTTGTACAGGGCTTTAATACTGATGCCTTTTGTTTCTATAGAAACTATACTCATAGAGGAATATATAAATATATGGAATGACTCCTAATTATCTCTGGTTAATTTACAATGAATTTCCAAAGTCGGAACAGGGGATCCAGAAACCGTTCTGGCCCTGTTTCATGAGAACTTTAATATCTCTTAACATATAACTCATATGACCGTTTCGTTTCTTCCATATGAAAGTAGATTCATCAAAGTTCATTTACATAATTTATTCACTATTTAATACCATTCCTACTATTTTTAATGATTTTCACATCCACATCACTGCTGCTATCAGCATCTGCCTTTAAGGTAGGCTTTACCTATTTCATGATTTCCATGATTCAATTAGCCCTTTTTGCATACATAGCACAAAGTGTGATCATGATTAACCATTCAATGGCTAATCGTTTCAAAACAATTCCATACCACATAATGATCAACATACAAGCGATTATGGTACTATGCTAAAAGCATATATAAGCCATTTTAGCATGGCTTTCCAAGTTTACACAAACCGAAAGGTACATGACCTTCAACAAAAGGGTAGTCCTATACATGCCATTTCAAAGTTCAACCAAAATTGTACCAAAATGGGGGCTTTGATAGTGTGGGAGACTTCGACTTCCAAAAATCCGAGTCCGATAAGCGGCGAGCCAAAATCTATAAACAAAGCAGAGAAAGCGGAGTAAGCAATTTATGCTTAGTAAGTTTGAGCAAGAAATTCAACACAACAAAAGCATAGCATTCATAAAGCTAACGGATAATTTCATATTCACAAATTCTCAATATCCTACTCATTTCACATTCCAACCCCTATGTTCATACATAAGGGATCATCTTAGCCAAATCTAGGAAACTCATTACTCATTGGCGAATATTATTGAAGGAATCAACTAATTCAAGCACATACGAACATACCTCATTGCTGGAATTTTTCAAGCGTATTAACTGAAAATTTTACAGCAAGATCGCTCATTCTCGAATCACGTACCTTGAACTTAACCGGATATAACGACTCGCTCAAATGCCTTGGGATGAAGCCGGTTATAGTGACTTCGCACGAATGCCTTCGGGACTTAACCCGGGTTTAATAACTTGCACAAATGCCTTGGGCTTAGCCTGGATTTATTAACTCGCACGAATGCCTTGGATCCTAGTCCGGATATAGTCACTTAGCACAAAGCCTTGGGACTTAGCAGGACATCATTCGAATAACCGAGCACAATTATCAATAAATTATGACACATTCAGTATTTCATTTTCATTAGCAAAACTCAAACACAAGGCACTTTTCACACTTGCAATTTCGGCTCAATAGCCACACACAAAAGCATGAATTTAATTTGATTTAAACATGATCTAATCAATTCGAATTTAAGCTCTATTACTCAAGAACTTACCTAGGATGTCGTCGAGCGATTTCAATGGCTATTCGACCACTTTTCCTTCCCTTTGTCGGATCTAGTTCCCTTTGCTCTTGAGCTTAATTTAACAAATAAATCGATTTAATCATTTGAGCATCGAAGAGGAATACAAGGTACTTAGCCAATATATATATACTCATTAGGCATCAAAGTCGCATGTGTACGAAATCATGAATCGAACTCAACACATTAGTTAATATTCCTCTTAGCGAATTTTCTAAGCCAAGAATAGGCATCAATATGCTTGCCTCTAACCGAATGCATGCACACCAATTTCCCCTCATGTGGCGAATATGCATGTCCATGTTGAGGCCAATTATACACTTAATACCACACAAAACAGCATACATTTTACTAACTAATGCATTACATATCGTAGCTCAATACACATCTCTCATTTACTTCATAACCAAACGTCATCACAAGCAAATATACACCTTGAAATAGTATATATGTCATACCAATACATCATGTACAAACATATATACATATATATATGCTAGAGCCGAATCTCAAGTTGATTGTAACTAAACATGAACATAATTTCAAAACACAAATCTTACTTTCCATGCAATGAGCATAAATCACACTTTTGGATGTACCATGGCGAATACATCACAACACCATAATTTTGGTCATGATTAAACAAAGAACTTAATGTCTTACTCAAAAATACTAAAAAGAAAGTCCAAGAGCCATCAATCCACCATCACATATATCATTAGCAAGCTTCATATTTAACATGCAATGGCATTAACACAAAATCCACCTTGGCCAAATACCATCCCCATGATATAACAAAGGTTTGAACCATGGGAGCTATCAACTAAAAACATGCATGAATCTCATGGCACAACCTCAAACATACCTTAATCTTGCTGCAAGTATAGCCAAACCTCTTCCTAATCCTCTTCCAAACCAAGCATGAAGCAAAATTCCTCCTTCCCTCTAGTATTTTCGGTCAAGAGAGAATGAAAATGGATGAACAAATTTTTCTTTTCTCTTCCTCAATACACAGCAATGGGGCATGCATGAGACCATTTTTTCTTTTTCCATTTCTTTATTACCCATGCTCATTAATTTATTTTTTCACCCATGATTCACCAACAAAACATGTCTATGACATGTTTTGCCCATATTCTTTGTCATGGCGGCCATCACTTGTAAAAAGAGGGGTATTTGACATGCAAGGCCATTGTTTTGCATGCATGCTTTAATTAGTCATCACACATTCCCCATCATACTTTCAAAGTTTTCTACTTGGTCCTTTCTAGTGAAATTCACATTTATAACTCTAAATTAAAGCATCAAAATGTCACACATGAGTTAACACATATTATAGGCATCAAAATAAATATCAAATTATTTTTATGCCTCGTTTTTAATGGTCCCGAAACCACATTCCGACTAGGGTCGTTTTAAGGTGTCACAACTCTCCCCACTTAAGAAATTTTTCGTCCCGAAAATCTTACCGTAAATAGATTTGGGTATCGCTCTTTCATAGAGTTCTCGGGTTCCCAAGTAGCTTCTTCTATTCCGTGTTTGAGCCATAATATTTTCACTAGCGGGACCCTTTTGTTTGCAACTCTTTTACTTCACGAGCTAGGATACTGAATCGGTTCTTCTTCATAACTCATATCGGCTTGAATTTCAACCTCTGATGGACTAATTACGTGCGACGGATCAGATCTATAGCGTCGAAGCATTGAAACATGGAAGACATTATGAATCTTTTCGAGTTCAGGGGGCAAAATCAAACGAAACGCAACTAGGCCAACTCGTTTAGAGATTTAAATGCGGCCCAATGAATCTCGGGCTCAACTTGCCCTTACGGTAGAATCGAGTATCTTTTCCAAGGCGAAACTTTAAGAAACACTTTATCTCCCACGATACTCAATGTCCTTTCGTTTCAAATCTGCGTCGATTTACGACGATCTGTGGCGCCTTCAGACTTTCACGGATTACCTTTACCTTATGTTCAGCATCATTAATCAAATCCACTTGAAAATTTTGTTTTCACCGAGCTCGGTCCAAAACAATGGTGTACGGCATTTATGCTGTACAAAGCCTCGTAAGGCGCCATCTTAATACTTGATTGAAAACTATTGTTGTGGCGAATTCAATCAAAGGTAGATCCGTTCCCATGAACCATCGAATTCGAGGATGCAACATCTCAACATATCCTCAAGTATCCGAATTATCCGCTCGGATTGACCATCGGTTTGAGGTGAAAGGTGGTGCTGAAATGCAACTTGGTACCCAAAGCTTCTTGCAATTTCTTCCAAAATCGCAAGGTGAACCTCGGATCTCTATCCGACACTGTAAATCGGTACCGTGTAATCTCACAATCGAGAAGCGTACAATTCACTAGTTTATCCAATGAAAATCCGTCGCATACGAGGATAAAGTGAGCCGACTTAGTCGATCTATCAACAAAACCCAAATCGCATCCTTCTTACTTGTTGTCAATGGCGGTCCGGACACAAAGTCCATTGTGACTCGATCCCATTTCCACTCGGGTATCGTAATCGGTGAAGTAATCACGAAGGCACTTGATGTTCGCTTTCGATTGTTGACATATTAAACATCTCGAAACAAAGTCGGAGATGTCTCGTTTCATACCATGCCACCAAAGCGGCGTTTCAAATCGTTGTACATCTTCGTACTCCGGGTGGATTGCCATTCGGCTACAATGGGCTTCGTTCGAATTATCGAAATAAGTTACGAATTCTTTGGAACACACAGATGACTTGAACCTCAAACAATCATCATCATCAATTTGAAACTCGATTCCTTGTTGGAACACACTCAGCCCGTTTGCAACCAACTCATCGTCGACTTTCGAGCTTCACGAATTTGATGAGTCAATAATGGTTTGGCCTTTAATTGGCTACTAACACATTGTCGGGTAGAATAGACAAGTGTACATTCATTGCTCGTAAAGCAAGCGGTGATTTCGGCTCAAAGGCGTCCGCAACCACATTAGCCTTTCTCGGGTGATAATCAATGACAAGCTCATAAGCTTTTAACAACTCGAGCCAACGTCTTTGTCGCAGATTTAAGTCTCTTTGAGTCATCAAATATTTGAGACTTTTGTGATCCGAATACACATGGCACTTCTCACCATATAAGTAATGTCGCCACATCTTTAAGGCGAATCGATGATGACCAATTCGAGATCATGGGTGGGATAATTTTTCTCATGTGGCTTTAATTGTCTCGACGCATAGGCCACAACTCGACCTTCTTGCATCAATCGCAACCTAACCCAAGTAGGGAGGCGTCACTATAGATGACAAACTCTTTGCTAGATTCGGAGCATTACTAATCTTGGAGCTTTCGTCAAATGAATTTTCAATTGGTGAAACTTTTCGACACTTTTCCGTCCATTCAAACTTGACATCTTTTCAAGCGGTTTCGTCATGGGTGTGGCTATCATCGAGAATCCTTTTACAAACCGTCGGTAATGTAAGCAAGTCCCAAAAAGCTCGAACCTCGGTAATATTTCTCGGAGGCTTCCAGTTAAGTATGGCTGAAATTTTACTCGGTCGACTCGAATACGATGAGATACCACATGGCCCAAGAAGCTAACCTCGCCTAACCGAACTCACACTTCTTGAACTTAGCATATAGTCGCTTATCCCGTAAAATTTGCAACACTAATCTCGGGTGCTCGCATGTTCGGTCTCATCTCTTGAATAGACCAAGATGTCGTCAATGAACACAACTACGAACCGATCCAAATACGGTGCGAAGATCCGATTCATCAAATCCATAAATACCGCAGGGCATTAGTGAGCCCAAACAAAGCATCACTAAGAACTCGTAGTGACCATATCTTGTTCGAAGGCGGTTTTGGGTATATCCGAATCTCGGATTACATGGCGATAATAGCCCGATCTCAAATCTATTTTTGAGAACACTGAGGCTCCCTTCAGTTGATTGAACAAATCATCGATACGTGGTAATGGATATTTGTTATTTATTGTCACCTTATTAAGCTGACGATAGTCGATGCACAACCTCATGGTTCCGTCTTTCTTTTTCACAAACAACACTGGTGCACCCCAAGGTGAAAAACTCGGGCGAGCAAAACCTCTATCTACCAAATCTTGCAACTGAGCTTTCAACTCCTTTAATTCCATTGGTGCCATACGATACGGAGCTATCAAAATCGGTGTGGTCCCAGGTACAAGCTCAATACCAAACTCTATCTCCCGAACAGGTGGCAAACCCGGTAATTCTTCCGGAAAAACATCCGGGTAATCACAAACCACCGGTACAGATTCGGGTTTTATTTCTAACTCCTTATCATCAAGTACATACGCAAGGTATGCTTCGCACCCCTTTCTTACATATTTTTGGGCCAACGTTGATGATATTACAGCTGGCAACCCCTTTAAGTCCGTAGACTCAACTCGAATCATCTCGTTATTTGCGCACCTCAAATCAATAGTCTTGCTTTTGCAATTCACAACCGCATCATGCACGGTCAACCAATCCAACCCAAGAATAACATCAAATTCATCGAGCGGCAAAAGCATCAAGTCCGCGAAACAGAACCTCGAATTACTAGGGGACATTTCTTACACACTTTGTCGACAAAGACGTAACGACCCATGGGATTTGACACCAATTACGAACTCGATGAGACTCAATAGGTAAAGTCTTACTAGATGCTAAGGTTTCGCATATATAAGAATGAGTAGAACCGGGGTCAATCAAAGCAATCACATTAGTATCAAAGAGAGTGAAAGTACGGTAATAACATCCGGAGAGGAAGCATCCTCGGCGTGCTGGCGTATAGCATAAGCCCTAGCAGAGCGCGAGCCTCGGATCTAGTCGTAACATCTCTAGATCCTCTCGACCACCACTAGCATTGCCGTATTTCTAGGCAGGTCTACCTCGAGTAGTGGTAGCACCCGGTTTCCCACTCGATCTACATTACATGCGAGACAACCTCGGGCAATCTTTAATGAAGTGGTCAACTGATCCGCACTTATAACAGAGGCGGTCACGGAATCTACAACTTCGAATGCCATTTGCATATCGGCACTCCGTTCTCTCTCGACGATCATTTCCACCATGGCGATCAAGTGACTCGTGTGGTCACAGGGTCGATCGCGATCTCGTCTAGAAAAGCCCGAAGTGTCTCTAGACCGGCCTATGCCATCTCTAAATTTCTTTGATGGTCGTGGGAAGGGCTTCCCAAGACCTCTTCTGAAACTCCTTTGCTCCCACTTCACTTTTGTTTTCTCCATCTTGAGCTCCTCGGCTTTGCACGTTAAGCTCGACAAGAGCCATAAACTCTCGGATTTCCAAAATGCCAACATACGACTTTATATCATCATTGGTCCATCTTGAGCGTTTACACATCACGACACGAAGAAATGCATTCCGTGCGCATCGGTGAGCCTCACAAATTTTCGTTCATAGTCGGTGACCGACATGGAACCTTGTTTAAGTTCGAGAAATTCCTTCCGTTTTTGATCCATAAATCTCGGTGATATACTTTTCCGAAACTCGGTTTGGAAAAACTCCCAAGTTACTTGCTCTCGGGGCTGTGAAGTCGAGTACACCACCAATAGTAGGCGTAATCACGTAGCAAGGAGATAGTACACTTTAGGCATTCATCGGGTGTACAAGATAGCTCATCGAGTGCGGATAGTGTTATCCAACCAAAATTCAGCTTGCTCGGCATCGTCGCTATCCGTAGCTTTAAATTGATAGCCCCATGTTTTGGATTCGTCAACTTGGGGCTTATTCGACCTTATTTGGTCAATTCGGAGGCATTGTAGGTCGGGGTCGTATGAGTAGGGAATGGAGGTTGTGGAATAGCCGTTTTAGTTGAATGTATTGGTTGAACCAATCATTCATCACGCTATAGAAAGCTTGCCTAGCCTTATCATTCGGATTGCTAGCAACAGGTTGAGAGTCGCGCCAATTTGTCCCTTGTGCGGAGCGAGCACCACACTCTCCACATCATCGGCTATCACTTTCGGTTGGGATCGGGATCCATTACTATAATTAAAAACAAATTCAAATGTCAGAAATCACCACACTATCAATTAATCACATAATGGCATGTATAGCTAGACCCAAACGTATTACGGTAGTCCTAGAACCGACTAAACCGTAGCTCGATACCAATAAAATTGTAACACCCGTGTCCAAAGTCATTCTAGGAATCGGACACAAGGTGCTACAGACTTAACTATTTTCACAGTCCATTTAGAAATTTCCAGACTAGTGGTCCTTTGCATCCTTGTCGTCTTAAAAATCATATCTTGAGTTTCAAAGCTTGAAAATTAGTTTCATAATTGTTCCCTGAAACTAGACTCATATGTCCATCTACAGATTTTTTTCTAGAATTTTTGGTCAAGCCAATTAGTACATTTTATTAGTTAAAGTCTCCCCTATTCCAGGGTTCGACTACACTGACCTTCGTGCGTTACGAATTGAATATCTCCTTGTACAGGGATTTAATACTGATTCCGTTTGTTTCTATAGAAACTAGACTCAGATAGGAATATATAAATATATGGAATGACTCCTAATTATCTCTAGTTAATTTACAATGAATTTCCAAACTCGGAACAGGGGATCCAGAAACCGTTCTGGCCCTGTTTCACGAGAACTTTAATATCTCTTAACATATAACTCATATGACCATTTCGTTTCTTCCATATGAAAGTAGATTCATCAAAGTTCATTTACATAATTTATTCACTATTTAATACCATTTCTACTATTTTTAATGATTTTTCACATCCACATCACTGCTGCTGTCAGCATCTGCCTTTAAGGTAGGCTTTACCTATTTCATGATTTCTATGATTCAATTAGCCCTTTTTGCATACATAGCACAAAGTGTGATCATGATTAACCATTCCAATGGCTAATCGTTTCAAAACAATTCCATACCTCATAATGATCAACATACAAACGATTATGTTACTATGCTAAAGCATTATATAAGCCATTTTCGCATGGCTTTCCAAGTTTACACAAAACCGAAAGGTACATGACCTTCAACAAAAGGGTAGTCCTATACATGCCATTTCAAAGTTCAACCAAAATTGTACCAAAATGGGGGCTTTGATAGTGTGGGAGACTTCGACTTTCAAAAATCCCGAGTCCGATAACTGACGAGCCAAAATCTATAAACAAAGAAACAGAGAAAACGGAGTAAGCAATTTATGCTTAGTAAGTTTGAGCAAGAAATTCCAACATAACAAAAGCAGAGCATTCATAAAGCTAACGGATAATTTCATATGCACAAATTCTCAATATCCTACTCATTTCACATTCCAACCCCTATGTTCATACATAAGGGATCATCTTAGCCAAATCTAGGAAACTCATTACTCGATCGAGCGAATATTATTGAAGGAATCAACTAATTCAAGCACATACGAACATACCTCATTGCTGGAATTTTTCAAGCGTATTAACTGAAAATTTTACAGCAAGATCACTCATTCTCGAATCACGTACCTTCGGAACTTAACCGGATATAACGACTCGCTCAAATGCCTTCGGGACAAAGCCCAGTTATAGTGACTCGCACGAATGCCTTCGGGACTTAACCCGGGTTTAATAACTTGCACAAATGCCTTCGGGCTTAGCCCGGATTTATTAACTCGCATGAATGCCTTCGGATCCTAGTCCGGATATAGTCACTTAGCACAAAGCCTTCGGGACTTAGCCCGGACATCATTAGAATAATCGAGCACAATTATCAATAAATTATGACACATTCATATTTCATTTTCATTAGCAAAACTCAAACACAAGGTACTTTTCACACTTGCAATTTCGGCTCAATAGCCACACACAAAGAGCATGAATTTAATTTGCTTTAAACATGATCTAATCAATTCAGAATTTAAGCTCTATTACTCAAGAAATTACCTAGGATGTCGTCGAACGATTTCAATGGCTATTCGACCACTTTTTCCTTCCTTTGTCGGATCTAGTTCCCTTTGCTCTTGAGCTTAATTTAACAAATAAATCGATTTAATCATTTGAGCATCGAAGAGGAATACAAGGTACTTAGCCAATATATATATACTCATTAGGCATCAAAG
This sequence comes from Gossypium arboreum, assembly GCF_025698485.1. Taxonomy (NCBI): domain Eukaryota; kingdom Viridiplantae; phylum Streptophyta; class Magnoliopsida; order Malvales; family Malvaceae; genus Gossypium; species Gossypium arboreum. The sequence continues at coordinate 51,350,160 of NC_069072.1, read as the reverse complement.
TCGCATGTGTACGAAATCATGAATCGAACTCAACACATTAGTTAATATTCCTCTTAGCGAATTTTCTAAGCCAAGAATAGGCATCAATATGCTTGCCTCTAACCGAATGCATGCACACCAATTTCCCCTCATGTGGCGAATATGCATGTCCATGTTGAGGCCAATTATACATAATACCACACAAAAACAGCATACATTTTACTAACTAACGCATTACATATCGTAGCTCAATACACATCTCTCATTTACTTCATAACCAAACATCATCACAAGCAAATATACACCTTGAAATAGTATATATGTCATACCAATACATCATGTACAAACATATATACATATATATATGCTAGAGCCGAATCTCAAGTTGATTGTAACTAAACATGAACATAATTTCAAAACACAAATCTTACTTTCCATGCAATGAGCATAAATCACACTTTTGGATGTACCATGGCCGAATACATCACAACACCATAATTTTGGTCATGATTAAACAAAGAACTTAATGTCTTACTCAAAAATACTAAAAAGAAAGTCCAAGAGCTATCAATCCACCATCACATATATCATTAGCAAGCTTCATATTTAACATGAAATGGCATTAACACAAAATCCACCTTGGCCAAATACCATCCCCATGATATAACAAAGGTTTGAACCATGGGAGCTATCAACTAAAAACATGCATGAATCTCATGGCACAACCTCAAACATACCTTAATCTTGATGCAAGTATAGCCAAACCTCTTCCTAATCCTCTTCCAAACCAAGCATGAAGCAAAATTCCTCCTTCCCTCTAGTATTTTCGGTCAGAGAGAATGAAAATGGATGAACAAATTTTTTCTTTTCTCTTCCTCAATACACTGACAATGGGGCATGCATGAGACCATTTTTTCTTTTTCCATTTCTTTATTACCCATACTCATTAATTTATTTTTTCACCCATGATTCACCAACAAAACATGTCTATGACATGTTTTGCCCATATTCTTTGTCATGGCCGGCCATCACTTGTAAAAGAGGGTATTTGACATGCAAGGCCATTGTTTTGCATGCATGCTTTAATTAGTCATCACAAATTCCCCCATCATACTTTCAAAGTTTTCTACTAGGTCCTTTCTAGTGAAATTCACATTTATAACTCTAAATTAAAGCATCAAAAATGTGACACATGAGTTAACACATATTATAGGCATCAAAATAAATATCAAATTATTTTTATGCCTCGTTTTTTTGTGGTCCCGAAACCACATTCTGACTAGGGTCGTTTTAAGGCTGTCACATTATTGATGGAGGAAGGACTGAAAGTGGCTTGTCCACGTACTGGAGGCTTTGCCTCAACTTACTGATATCTGAGCAGCAATGCTGCAACTGTGGAGTGTAGGGCTGGGTGGGTTGAGCTATTCCCCACATGGAGAGTAGGGATAGTACGGGTGGAGTGTAGCGGTTGGTTATAGGCTGGGTTGGGCTTGCATACACGAATATGTATGTTCTGTTCTGGAATGGGCCTATGGGCCATACTGTTTTCTAAAAAGGGGCTAAGGCCTAGTTCTTGTATTCTAAAATGGCTTGACCAAGACCATTGTTATCTGAATAGGGCTTAGGCCCAATAGGCTTGAGCTGACTTGGGCTTTGGATGGGTTTTCCATGCACACTGAGTTTTCCAAACTCACCCCCTTTCTCTTCCATCCTTGCAGGTGAGCCCTACTTGGTGGACTTGGAGCTGGGTGGGATTCAGAGTGGCCACGAAGATTAAATTTCTGGTTTATAAATAGGTTTCAATTAGTTTCCTTTTAAATTTCGCATTTATTTTTTTATTATTTCTATTTTGGTTAAAGTTGTAATAAGGCCGCTTTATTATTTTTATTTTGGATTTTTAAATCACTTAAATCGTTTTCAACTTGAGATTCACATCACTTAAATTGATTCCTTAAAATTGGTTAGCTCTAGGGCGCATTTTATAAAAGTTACTTATTTTCAAAATATCACGATAACCGAGCAAGCTTCCGCAACGTAAATGTTTTCAAAGGAAATAAATATTTTAAATAGACTTAAACTTAATTTGTTGTTCATGGACAAGTAATAAGCTTAAAGTCTGGCAATGGATGTGTGCATGTCTAGGATTGGATCATGGAAGAGCTAGGGACTTAAGCAGTCTAATTGACTCACCTCCTCTTTTCTTGAATCCTACCTGGTGCGCAGCTTCCGTTCACTTTAATTTAAAATGAAAATATTCTTTAAACACTAAGAAAGATTTTAGATAAAACATGACTTCTCTAATAACGCTTCAATGTGACACGCCAGATTCTGTCGTAACGTCTAGGCCGGGTTTGGGGTGTTACAATTTGCTCATATTCCAGTCAAGCTGTCTACTTAAGTCATAGTTTCTAAAATATTTATAAATTGAGCTACAGAACTCTAAATTAAGATCTACTAATTTTTTCCTGAAAGTAGACTCAATATCCTCTTACCATAAAATTTTTAAAATTTTTGGTCTAGCCAATAAGTTCAGTTTATTCTTCAAAGTTACCCCTATTCTGCTGTTTGACAGCTTCAACCTTTCTTTACTAAAATTCATTTATCTCTTAGTGCAGAATTTGGATAATGTTCCCATCTATTTCTCTTGAAAATATATTTATTAAGAATTTAGTCATATAAATTCCAACCCATAATTACTTTTTTACAATTTTTAGTGATTTTTCAAATTTAAGATAGGGGAGTCCGTAATCACTTTGACTCTATCTCACAAAAATTCAAATATCTCATAATTTAAAATTCTTTTTCTTACACCATTTCCTCTATGTGAAAATAGACTCAATAAGATTTAATTTCATATTTTATTCAGCCTCTAATCCAATTTCCACAATTTTTGGTGGATTTTCAAAGTCGGACTACTGCTGCTGTCCAAAACTTGTTTTTGTGCAATATAATGATAACTATCATAAGTTCATTTTCAACTAATCATGAAATCACCATTTGATGGAGTCCATGTTCAATTACACAAAGATATAATAACATAACCATAAAGATTATTCATCATTCAAGCCTTTTTGCATACTTATCATATGTTCATATATATACATATATACAAACTTTCTCACCATAAGTCATTCTTCATCAAGGCATTGCTCATGAGTTTAGTGTACATACCTGTACTTACTCGTAGTATATCACATAACCATACCTTCTTTAACATGCCCTCATTGGGACTTTCATCACATTATCCACTGCATTACCCGTTGAACCTTCAGAATACTATTGGATGCGCAGAAATTCACACATAAGTGCCAGATATACAAACGTAGCCAAAGCTACCACATAACATGTAAAGCTCACGAAGGAGCTACTCACGAGCTTGCTCATATAAGCTCATATAAGCTATCGGTCAAGGTGTAACTACACGGGCTACTCACACAAGCTGACAGGTATCCGACCAACTCAAGGATTACCTAGCCACTGGTTGGACACACAAGACTATTGCCCGAAACCCAATTACATGTACCACTTCCATTATTAACTCGGACCAACTCAACGAGCTCAGATGCTCGCATCCATAATGAACTTGGACCAACTCAACGAGCTCGGATGCTTCACATATACCATGAACTTAGACCAACTCAACAAGTTCAGATTTCTCACATATATCATGAACTCGGACCAACTCAACGAGCTCGAATTTCTTAATTCCAAGTGACATGTCACTTGTATCCTAAACTATTCCTAGGGTTCAAATGAGGTTTTTTGATACCACATCTCTGTTGAACTTACTCGAAGTATCGATCTCACTATCCATAGTACCAATTGCCCATTCATGGCATAATAAGGCATAACTCAAATAGCAAATAAGCTTTTATAAACTTACATATCACATATTTCATATATCACTTGTCATATATCATCATTTTCTTGCATTTCATATAATATTCTTCCATGTCATATTTCCACATCATGTACACCATTCCATCAACTTTTCCAATGTATTCAATCATACAATTTATGCAATAATAGTAAAGAATTATAATTCAAACATAACATTGTATTATTATTATCATACGAACTTACCTCGAATCCGAGCATGGCTAATTATTTCATTTTAGTCCACAATCTCGTACTTTCCTGATTTAAGCCCTAATCTCAGTTTTCTTGATCTAACATTTCAAATATAGCTTATTTAGGACTCACATTATTCATATAGTCTCAAAAATCATATTATGGAAAATATATGTTTTTGCCCCTAAACTTTGTCATATTTACACTTTTGCCCCATGGCTCGTAAAATGATTTTCATTCAATTTCTTTGTTCTTTAAGCCTAGCCGAAACATTTTCATAACTGTAGAAGCCCAAAATTTCCACTAAATCACACTTTTATGACAAATTTTATAACTTTTACAATTTAGTCCTTTTAAGCATTTTCACCGAAAATCACTTAGCAAAAGTCGTATATTTAACACCCAACATTCATTTTCTACCATTAGACATCAAAAAACATGCATATCACTCATGGGTAAATTTTTAAACATGAACCCTAGCTCAAATAATGGTAGAAATAGGTAAATCGAGTTACCGAGACTTCAAAAATGTAAAGAACATTAAAAACGGGGTTCGGGATCACTTACAAATGAGCTTGGAAGCTTGAAACAAACCCTAGCCATGGCTTCCACAGTAGATTTGGCTGGTACATGAAGAAGATCGACAAATTTGGCTTATTTTGGCTCTTTAATTCTTTTAATTATTAGATTACCAAAATAAACCTAACTTAAAAATATTCTATTTCACCCATTTCATGTCTCTTTTTTTCCAACAATTATCCAATGGTTTAATTACCATTTAAGGACCTCAAATTTAAAATTTCAAAACAATTTGACACCTCTAACATGTAGAACTCAACTTTTGCACTTTTTATAATTTAATCCTTTTGACTAAATTGAGTGCCCAAACATCAAAATTTTCGAACGAAAGTTTCACAAAATCATCCTGTGAAACTGTAGACCATAAAAATATAATAAAAATAAGATTTTTACGTTGGATTTGTGGTCCTGAAACCACTGTTCCGACTAGGCCCTAATTCAGGATGTTACAACTCTCCCCCCTTAAGGGATTTTTGTCCCCGAAAATTTTACCAGAAGAGTGGTTTAGCTTACACATAAACTCCACTGTCACATAATCATTGCTAAAGAACTTTTACTCAGGCTATGCTTAACACTTCACTCTTTAATTTCTCATGCTAGAGTCATGAGCAATTCTTCGCCATATTACACATCAACTGAATCTTGATCTCTATCCTCTTAAAAAGAACTAGCATACTAAGAAATCTGACAATCTCGAAGATACATGATTCCATTGATCTGTTAAGAAAAAATTCAACACATACTGAAATGATTTGTAGATTTATCCATATATTCAAACACAAAGATCAGAAATGTCGAGTTCCAAACTCAAGCACCAATACATCACTCCTATGAGTTTTCTTGTAAACTCTGGCACTTGTAACCACATTTTTCTTTAGCTCAAGTCATGTAACGCCCCAATTTTTGAGATTTTCGGGATTTCTATAATTTTCAATGAATTTTAGAAATACTGTGTTTCGACTGTCTGGTGTGGGTCTGAGTATGTTGGTGGGCCGTTAAAAGGCCCAAGAGTAAATTTAATTCGAGGCAATTCCTGAATTTTAATTTTGGAGAGAGAGGGTTCTGGCGATATGGGCTTTTAAAATTGAGGTGGTAAAATAAGACACAAAAAGATCTGTGGTAAAGTGGCATGAGGAGCCACCTAGGTGTTTAGGGAGTGACGTGTGGATGATTAGGGGGAGCCAGAGTTCAAGTCACAAGGTAAGCGTGTTGTTACTTTTATTTTTGTGTGCATATGCCGGGCATGTGATAGAGCTTAAGTGGAAATTCGGCTAGGGCTTTAGGAAGGTTGGGCCGTGGGTTTGAATGGCCATTAGGGCAAGCTTTATTTTCTTTTTGTTTTGCTGAATTAGGGTTAGCCACCTAGAGCCTTCACTTTCATTATATTCTCTTCTCAGTGTCACAAAAAGCCGAAAAACACGAAGTTAGATCTCCTGAGTGCCGAATTCTTCCTTCTCTTCTCCTCTCTTCTTCTATTTTCTTTTTCTCCTTCTTTTCTTCTCTAGCCGAAAAATTCTTACCATTCTACTCATCTCCTCTTTCATTCCCATTCTTTTCTAAACATCTATAGCCGATTGCCATAAAAGCTGAAATCCCGAAAGTTGTTTCTTGTGCCGATTTCATCTAGTCAAAACCCTCCTATTTTCTTCATCTCTTTTGGCTGATTTTCATATCCTCTAAACCTCAACCCCTGTTGGCAATACCACTGCAAAAACCACCATACCAAATCATCTTCCTCTTCACAGTTCCAAAAGCCAAAAACACCATAGTTTTAAGGGACGTATAGCCGAATCTTTAGATCTCTAAGATTCGATTTCTACTAGTGTTTAAGGGTTGGATCTACATCAGATTTGAGTAGAAACTGAAGTGGAATCGTTTTGGTTGAATGAACCTGAGGTAGGTACTCAAATCTATTCTTTATTTCAGGTTTTAGAAAAGCCAAAATCCCTAAAGGCATAGGGAGGCTGTCGATTAGAGCTTAAGGCTCTAAGGGTTGTAAAATTGATTTGTTTTGGTGTTAGTATGATCTAGAGGCTGCTGATCGAAGGCTTGGACAAGTGGAACGACTAGATCTAGATCTAGATCTAGTCTCTAGTTTTGGCAAAGGTAGGATCTCAAGGGCCATAGGTATTGATGGCTGATTATGGTAAGTAAGTTTATGATGGTTGCCATTGTATTTTGGATCTGATATGTCTAGTGATGATTGTAGGATATCGTGGGAGATTTCAGTAGTAGTTGTCACAAATCAGGTGTGTAAACGACACCCACTCATAGACTAGATCGGCAAAAGCTGAAAAGCCGAAATGCCGAAAAGCCGACATTTTGTGAACTTACGAGCGTGCGAGCGCTTGTAAGATGGTTTGGTTGTTAATTTTGGTAATCACAACCGGTATGATTGTAGAGTGTGCAATTTCGTGTACTTCGATATATTTGGGCTTAATGGGCCAAAATCGGGTTAATGGGCCAACGGGCCCAATTCAATAAAAACGCTCGGTAAGTGTTTCTGTTACTGTGTTAATGGCTGTAATATGAGTGTAAACCCTAAAATAGTTAAATTTACTAAAATACCTGTGACAGCCCTAAATTGACCCTAGTCAGAAAGTGGTTTCGGGACCGCTAAACCGAGTCATAAAAATAATTAACCGTCATAGTTGATGCTCATTATATGTACATATGCATGTGTGAAAATTTCATGTTTGGATTTTGTTAATTGTAAGTGAATTTTATCAAATAGGACTTGTGTGAGAAAATTTAGAAATGTGCTAGGCAAATGTAAAGTGGTCTATTAATGCATGTGGTGAAAATGATGGTTTTCATGTCAATTTACCCAAAATTTAAGCATGGTGGCCGGCCATGCTATGAGTGGAAACATGTTGCAAACATGTTGGGTTAGTGGTTATGTTAGAAAGAATAAAATAATGAAAAAAAAGAATATGATGAAAACAAAGGAAAAAAAAAAGTGTCCATCCTTTCACATTTTTCTTACTTGGCCGAATGTTCTAAGAAGAAGGGGGGGGGGAGAGCTTGAGAAAATCAGCTATGGTAGTTTGCTAGACTAAGCTCAAGATCCTAAAGGAGAGGCGTCCAACAAGGGGAAATCGAAGGTCATCGAGTAGCTGACTTGGAATTATTTTACCCAACACAAGGTAAGTCATTAAGCATATAGTTGGTATTGATTTAAATGATCGTAATACCTATGCAATTGTAACACCCCGAACCCGAGACCATCGCCGGTGTCGGACGCGAGGGGTTAACGAGCTAAATCCTCTTAAAGCACCGACCAATTTGGCATTTCCAGACAGGCTGGAAAACTGCGTCACTGTCGCCTTAAAAATCATATATCGAGTTTCAAAACTCGGAAACTGATTTCGTAAATTTTCCCTGAATTTAGACTCATATATCCTTCCATGGATTTATTTCTAGAATTTTTGGTCAGGCCAATTGGTACAGTTTATTAGTTAAAGTCACCCATGTTACAGGGATCGACTGCTCTGACCTTCACGCGTTACAACTTGAATATGTCTCTGTACAGGGATTTAATACTGGTTCCGTTTGTTTCTAATGAAACTAGACTCAAAATGGAATCTGCACATATAAGGCATGACTTCTAATTCTTTCTGGATAATTTATAGAAAATTTTTAAAGTCGCGACAGGGGACCCAGAAACCGTTCTGGCCCTGTCTCACAATAAATTTAATATCTCTTAACATGTAACTCCTATGACAGTTTCGTTTCTTCCATATGAAAGTAGACTCATCGAGGTTCATTTACATAACTTATTCGCTATTTAATACCATTCCTACAAATTTTGGTGATTTTTCAAAACCACACCACTGCTGCTGCCAGCATCTGTTTTTTCAAGGTAACCTTTACCTATTTCATGATTTCCACGATTCAATTGGCCCTTTTTGCATACATAGCACAAGTGTGATCATGATTAACCATTCCAATGGCTAATCTTTTCAAAACCATTCCATACCCCATAATGATCATCATACAACCGATTATAGAATCATACTAACAACGTATGTAAGCCATTTTCGCATGGCTATCCAAGCTTACATAAAACCGAAAGGTACATGACCTTCTACAATAGGGTAGTCCTATACATGCCATTTCAAAGTTCAACCAAAATTATACCCAAAATGGAGGCTTTGATAGTGTAGATGACTTCGACTTTAATGATCCCGAATCCGATCGCTAACGAGCAAAATCTATAAAACAGAGAGCCAAAGCAACGGGGTAAGCATTTTTTTTATGCTTAGTAAGTCTCAAGCAATAAAATCAGTTTTAACTAAAGCATTACATTCACATAGCCAAATGAATCATTTCATTAATACACATTCACATAATCATGCTTACTTCACACTTCATCGTTATATACTTTCACAAGATATCAACCAATTCAATAGCTGAAAACTCGTTAGTCGATTGAGCGAATGTTACTCAAACATATCGACTTTTCCAATGCACATATAAACATACCTTATCCTTTGGACTTTTCGAGCGTACTAATTAAATTTATTACAGCAACCAACGCTCACCTCCAGCCCAAGCTTCTTCGGAATACAACCGGATATAACCACATGCACGAATGCCTTCGGGTCTTAGCCCGGATAGAACGACTTGCACAAATGCCTTCGGGTATTAGCCCGGATTTAACAACTTGCACGAATGCCTTCGGGTCTTAGCCCGGATGTAGTCACTAGCACAATGGCCTTCGGGTCTTAACCCGGATATAATTACTAGCATAAATGTCTTCGGGACTTAGCCCGAATATCATTCAATTGCTCATGCACACACATACATCAATAATCATTACACATCCATGTTTCATTTTCGTTACTAAGGCTCAAACACAAACATATCAACGGCATAATCGCCGGGACTTAGCCCGGGTATCATTCAAATACTCATACACACATAAATCAATAATCATTACACATCCATATTTCATTTCACATAATTCGAGTAGGGTCATTTCTTGAGGACTTACCTCGGATGCTGTCGAACGGCTTCAACGGCTATTCGATCACTTTTTCCTTCCCTTTATCAGATTTAGCTCCCCTTTGCTCTTGAGCTTAACGAATGCAAGTAGAAGTATTCAATATTTTTCTCAATAATGTTTACTTGTTAATCACATTCAGCATCTCATATCAACTCATTTTATTATAAACTATCAATCGACTTTTAAACCAAAACGCCATTATAAGGCCGATTGTTCTTGGTCATACACACACGAAATCAAAAATAAATTCCAAGGTTTTCACATTATAAGGTACTAAGCCAAATACACTTGCTAGGTTCACATACATTCTTCAGCAATTTCTTCTTTAAACAAACACATTTAAGCATTCCTTTCGTATTATCAACTCCAACCACATTCATTACTCAAGTATAGTATTTTCACATTCGGCAATAGTATTACATACAATAGCCGATTCTTCTTACTTTGTATTTGTGCATCTATTTGATCATTAGTTTAGTTCAAACACCCATACACCAAGATTCATCAAGTTTAGCATGAAACATAAACCTTAATCCTCAATGACCACTATGGCCGAAAATCCTAGTCAACCCAAAATCACAATTTCTAGCATGGGTTACCTAGAGAACTTGGTAACTAGCTCAATTTCATCTAACGTTTCAAGAATTCACATGAATTTCTCACTTTATTTATAGCTTAGAAACCAAATGGTTGCTCCCTTAGAATCGGCCAAGAAGAAACAAGAACAAAAACTTGCTTCTTTCACCCATCCACCATTTCTCCTTGAAACACAAGACAACAATCATTTTCCTCCATTTCTTCCATGGCCGATTACCCACTATCACCACACAATCAAGATTTTGACAAGGCTAAGTAGGAAACTTAGTAACTAGCTTAATGTATGCTAATATTTCAAGAACTAACATGAAATCACTTACCTTGTTCCAAGCTTAAGGGTGACCGATTGGCTATCTCCCCTTCTGCCTTTGAGTTTCGGCCAAGCTAAGGAGGATGAACACTTTTCTTCTTTTTTTTTTTCTAGTTACGGCACAATGGGGGGGGGGCAAGGATGAAACAACCTTGGTTTCTCTTCCCACTCCCCTCATATTTTATTGTTCCTCCCACAACATGTTATCACAACATGTTTATTATATTCTTTACCCATCACATTTTTTCTATCTTCATTACCATGGCCGGCCACTTCCTATAGTTTGGCTAAATTGACATGCAAATCCCTCATGTCTTTACTTCATGCATTATTTGGCCACTTAAAATTTCACCTATCGCATTTTCAAGTCCTATCACATGGGTCCTTTCTTATAAATTAGCACCTAATTAATAAAATCAAGGCACGAAATATTTACACATACAAATTCCACATACAATAAGCACATAATATAACACCTAATTATTTTTGTGACTCGGTTTTGTGGTCCCGAAACCATATCCCGACTAGGGTCAATTTTGGGCTGTCACAGCAATTGTGGTTAATGAGATGAAATGTATACAAATGTATATGTATGTAGAGATGAAATTGTCGAATGTAAAAAGGAAGTGAAGCGCATAGGGTGGCTGGTTTTCGGCACTAAGTGTGCGGGAAATAAGTGTTCACGGTTGTGAGATTGGCACTAAGTGTGCGAGCTTGAAATGCATGGCACTAAGTGTGCGAGTTTAAAGTACATGGCACTAAGTGTGCGTGGTTGATTATTAAGCACTATGTGTGCGAACCCACTATATATATATATTTTCTATCAATTATTTATATTAAGGGTGCGACCTTACCGAGTCGATTTGGACAGCGAAAGGGTAAGTACCTTGAGTTCATGGCTAATAGGTGCTATGTTTATATTTGGAGTTGAGCGTGGTAAGTTTTGAACCTATGTGATGATTATAATTGAAGTCACGTACATAAGGTTCATCGTGGAATAGGTGAAAGTTCGCTTAGTTGTATGATTGTAACGAAAATAAAATGATGTATGGAAATGCCTCAATTATTCTATTGAATAGCGTATGAAATGTCAATGTAGGACTTGGAATGAGATTGAATCGTAAGGTCTAAGAAACTATGGCATAGTTCGGTATGGATGGAGTACTTAGCCTCATTTCGTTGTTTCCTCTTGTGAAAATTTTATTAATGGATGGTAGTGTAATGCTTATGACTTCTGAGTTATATACTCATTCGGTGTTTGCTTGTCACCTATTTTAGGTTTCTTGGACTCGACTTTTTGCGTATTCGGGACCGTCATCGAAGTCATCACACCGACTAGCAACTTTTGGTATTTTCTTATTAGTTGGTCTAGGAGAACATTTCGGCATGTATAGGCTATTATGTTTTGTTGAAATTTGGTATGTAAAACTTTGGATAGCCATGCGAAAATGGCTTATATACGTTTTGAGCATAATGTTATAGTCATCTTGAATGTATATGTTCATTAAGAGGCATGGAAACTATGTAATAGGTAAAGTCTACCTTAAAAATGGATGCTGATAGCAGCAGTGACGTGGATGTGAAAAATCACTAAAAATAGTAGAAATAGAATTAAATAGTGAATAAATTATGTAATCGAACCTTGACGAATATATTTTCATAGGAAAGTAACGAAATGATCATATGAGCAATATATTAGGAGATATTTAAGTTTTGGCAAAACAGGGCCAGGACGGTTTCTGGATTCCCTATTCCGACTTTGGAAATTCATTATAAATTAACCAGAGATAATTAGAGGTTGTTCCATATATGTACAGATTTCTTTTCGAGTCTAGTTTCTATAGAAACAAACGGCATCAGTATTGAAGCCCTGTATAGGGAGATATCCAAGTTGTAATACCTGAAGGTCAGTGTGGTTGAACCCTGAAACAGGGGAGATTTTAACTAATAAACTGTACTAATTGGATCAACCAAAAATTCTAGAAAAACATTTTTAGATAGATATATGAGTCTAGTTTCAGGAAAAATTTATGGAACTGGTTTTCAACTTTTGGAACTCGAGATATGATTTTTAAGGTGACAGTGACGCAGTTAGCCAGCTCGTCTGGAAATTTAAAATGGATGTGCAATAAGTGATTTAAGTCTGCGAACCCCTCGTGTCCGACTCGACAACGGTCTCTGCACGGGTGTTACAACTTTATTGGTATCAGAGCTATGGTTTGGTCAGTTCTAGGACTACCATAGCGTGTATGAGTCTAGCTATACATTCCTTAATGTTAGTGCTTAATAATGTGATGACTTCTGACGGTTAAAATTTTTGTTTTGATTAGCAAATGGAACCCGGGGTAGAGAGACCCTTAGCGGATGACGTTGAAAGTGTAGCGGCTGCTCTGCGCAAGGGACATCGCTGTTGAACCTCAGTCATCTGCAAATAATCAGGATGAGGGGGCAAAACAAGCCTTCTTCACCATGATGAATGAGTGGGTCGCATAATATGCCCGAACCATTCCGGCTGTCCAACCATTCCCGAATTTGAATAATCCACCCCAAGAGCCCATAATGCCATCGATTCATCGATCCCGTGAGGCTGATTAAACCACCGTAGACTTGATTAGGAAGCGGAGCTGAGGAGTTCAAGGCCATAGTTCTTGATGATGCCGAAAGGGCCGAAGTTCGCTTGATAACACCATTCGGTGTTCGATGAACTGTCATGCACACCGATGAATGTCTAAAGTGTGCTATATCCTTGTTGCGAGACTCACCTACTATTGGTGGAGGACCTTGATTTCCATAGTCCCAAACGAACGAGTTACTTTGGATTTCTTCCAAGCGAATTTCAAAGAAATATATTAGTCAACGGTTCATCGATCAAAAGCGTAAGGAATTCTTGGAACTCAAGCAAGGCCGTATGACAAGATCTCGAATCTGAACATGAGTTCGTAAGACTCGATCGGTATGCCCGGAGTGTGGCTGATGAGGTTGCTATGTGCAAGAGATTTGAAGAAGGATTGAATGAAGATTTAAAGCTACTAGTGGGTATTTTGGAGATAAAAGAATTCGTAACACTAGTTGAACGAGCCTGCAAGGCGGAAGAACTTGGAAAGGAGAAGAAGAAGGCTGAATTTGAAGCTAGAGACTATCGTAAAAGATCGATGGGTAGAGCTCTGTTCTCGGCTGTAAAGAAGTTCAGGGAGGACACTAATAAATCGAGGATGACTGCGGGAACTTCCATTAGAGCACGACCATCGACGGACTCCCGAGCTACTTCGGTAGCTAGTGTGGGCAATAATCACCAAGAAAAACCTGAATATCCACAATGAGGAAGACGACACATAGGTGAATGTTGGGGTAAGTCCATTAACAGGGCCTGTTACAGATGCGGGTCGAAGGATCACTTCATAAGAGATTGCACGGAATTCAATGAGAGAAATAAGATGCAAGGTGCAAGACCTAGTGGAACAATGGTTAGGGGTAGACCACCGAGAATTTCAACAATGGTTAGGGGTAGACCACCGAGAATTTCAGGAGGCAGGGGTGGTGGTCAGAGAGGGACTTTTGATACGGCTGTTCGATCTGAAACTCGTACTCCTGCTAGGGCATATGCCATCCGTGCATGAGAGGAAGCATCCTCCTCCGACGTTATCACTGGTACTTTCACTCTTTTTGACACTAATGTAATTGCATTAATCGACCCTGGCTCTATCATTCTTATGTATGTGAGACTTTAGCATCCAGTAAGACTCTGCCTATTGAGTCTACTGAGTTCGAAATTCGAGTGTCAAATCTCTTGGGTCAATATGTGCTTGTTGACAAAGTGTGTAAGAGATGCCCTCTAATGATCTGAGAATCCTGTTTTCCGGCCGATTTGATGCTTTTACCATTTGATGAATTTGATGTTATTCTTGGTATGGACTGGTTGACCGTGTATGACGCAGTGGTGAGTTGCAAAAGAAAAACCATTGATTTAAGGTGCGCAAATAACGAGATAATCCGAGTTGAGTCTACGGACTTAAAGGGGTTGCCAGCTGTAATATCATCAATGTTGGCTCAGAAATATGTAAGAAAAGGGTGCGAAGCATACCTTGCATATGTACTTGATGACAAAGAGTTGAAAGGAAACCCGAATCTGTGCCGGTGGTTTGTGAATACCCGGACGTTTTTCCCGAAGAATTATCGGGTTTACCACCTGTTCGGGAGGTAGAGTTTGGCATTGAGCTTGTACAGGACTACGCCGATTTCGATAGCTCCGTGATCGTATGGCACCAACCGAGTTGAAAGAGTTGAAAGCTCGATTGCAAGAATTGATGGATAGAGGTTTTGCTCGATCAAGTTTCTCACCTTGGGTGCACCAAGATTGTTTGTGAAAAGAAGGACGGAACCATGAGGTTGTGCATCGACTATCGTCCACCTGAATAAAGTGACAATAAAGAATAAATATCCGTTACCACGTATTGATGATTTGTTTGATCAACTAAAGGGAGCCTCAGTGTTTTCAAAGATAGATTTGAGATCGGGTTATTATCAGTTGCAGATTCGAGATTCGGATATACCCAAAACTGCTTTTAGAACGAGATACGGCCACTACGAGTTCTTAGTGATGCCGTTTGGGCTCACTAATGCCCCTGCGGTATTTATGGATTTGATGAATCGGATCTTTAGACAGTATTTGGACCGGTTCGTAGTTGTGTTTATTGATGACATCTTGGTCTATTCAAGAGATGAGACCGAACACGCTGAGCACCTGAGGTTAGTGTTGCAAATTTTACGGGATAAGCACTATATGCTAAGTTCAAGAAGTGTGAGTTACGGTAAGAGAGGTTAGCTTCTTGGGTCATGTGGTATCCGCATCGGGCATTCGAGTGGACCCGAGCAAAATTTCAGCCATACTTAACTAGAAGCCTCCGAGAAATATTACTGAGGTTCGGAGCTTTTTGGGACTTGCCGGATACTACTGACATTTTGTAAAGGGCTTTTCGATGATAGCTGCACCGTTGACAAAACTACTTTAAAACGATGTTGAGTTCGAATGGTCAGAACACTGTCAGGAAAGTTTCGATCGACTAAAAACCTGTTTAACCGAGGCCCTAGTGCGAGTACAGCCGGAGTCCGGCAATGAGTTTGTTATTTACAGTGATGCATCCTTGCTTGGGCTAGGTTGTGTGTTGATGCAAGAAGGTCGAGTTGTGGCTTACGCGTCGAGACAATTAAAGCCGCATGAGAGAAACTATCTGACCCATGACCTTGAATTAGCAGCCATAGTGTTCGCCTTGAAAATATGGCGACATTACTTGTTTGGAGAGAGGTGTCATATTTATTTGAACCACAAGAGTCTTAAATATTTGATGACTCAAAGAGATCTAAATCTGCGACAAAGATGTTGGCTTGAGTTGTTGAAAGACTATGAACTTGTCATTGATAATCACCCGGGGAAGGCTAACGTGGTGGCCGATGCTTTGAGTCGTAAAGCACTGTTTACTTTGAGAGCGATGGATGCTCACCTATCCGTTTTGCCCGATGAGGTGCTAGTAGTTGAATTAAAGGCCAAACCATTATTGATTCATCAATTACTTGAATCCCAGAAAGTCGACGCTGAATTGGTTGCTAAACGAGCTGAATGTGCCTCGAATGAGGAATCAGAGTTTCGGATTGACAACAATGATTGCTTGACGTTCAAGAGTCGATTATGTGTTCCAAGAAATTCGGAACTTATTTTGATAATTTTGAATGAGGCTCACAGTAGTCAAATGTCAGTCCACCCGGGTAGTACTAAAATGTACAACGATCTGAAACGCCAATTTTGGTGGCCGGGTATGAAACGAGACATTTCTGAATTTGTTTCAAGGTGTTTGATATGTCAACAAGTAAAGGCGGAACATCAAGTGCCTACGGGTTTACTTCAGCCGATCATGATACCTGAATGGAAATGGGATCGAGTCACGATGGATTTTGTGTCTGGGTTGCCATTGTCGACAAGTAAGAAAGATGCGATTTGGGTTGTTGTTGATAGACTGACTAAGTCGGCTCGTTTTATCCCTGTCCGTACGGATTTTTCGCTCGATAAATTGGCAGAATTATACATCTCCCAAATTGTTCGATTGCATGGGGTACCTATTTCTATCGTGTCGGATAGAGACCCAAGATTTACATCGTGATTTTGGAAGAAGTTACAAGAAGCGTTGGGTACTAAGATGCATTTTAGCACCGCATTTCATCCCCAAACTGATGGCCAATCTGAACGAATAATTCAGATACTCGAGGATATGTTGAGATGTTGAATCCTCGAGTTTAGTGGTTCATGGGAACGGTATTTACCTTTGATTGAATTCGCGTACAACAATAGTTTTCAGTCAAGCATTAAGATGGCGCCTTACGAGGCTTTGTACGGTCGAAAATGCCGTACACCATTGTTTTGGACCGAGCTCGGTGAAAGTAAAATTTTCGGAGTGGATTTGATTAAAGATGCTGCACGAAAGTAAAAATAATTCGTGAAAGTCCGAAGGCGACCACGCATCGTCGTAAATCGTATGCGGATTTAAAACGAAAGGATATTGAGTATCAGGTGGGAGACAAAGTGTTTGTTAAGGTCTCACCTTGGAAAAAGATACTCAGATTTGGCCGTAAGGGCAAACTAAGTCCGAGGTTCATTGGGCGTCTGAAATCTCTGAATGAATTGGTCCGATTCGCGTATAGATTGATCTTGCCCCTCGAACTTGAAAGGATTCATAATGTTTTTCATGTTTCGATGCTTCGACGTTACCGATCCGATCCTTCGCATGTAATAAACCCCTCCGAGATTGAAATTCAAGCCGATATGAGTTATGAAGAAGAACCGATCCGTATCCTAGCTCGTGAAGTGAAAGAGTTGCGAAACAAAAGGGTTCCGTTAGTGAAAGTGTTATGGCTCAAACACGGAATGGAAGAAGCTACTTGGGAACCTGAGAACTCTATGAAAGAACGATACTCAAACCTATTTACCGGTAAGATTTTCGGGGACGACAATTTCTTAAGTGGGGGAGAGTTGTGATAGCCCTAAATTGACCCTAGTCGGAAAGTGGTTTCGGGACCGCTAAACCGAGTCATAAAAATAATTAACCGTCATAGTTGATGTTCATTATATGTACATATGCATGTGTGAAAATTTCATGTTTGGATTTTGTTAATTGTAAGTGAATTTTATCAAATAGGACTTATGTGAGAAAATTTAGAAATGTGCTAGGCAAATGTAAAGTGGTCTATTAATGCATGTGGTGAAAATGATGGGTTTGCATGTCAATTTACCCAAAATTTAAGCATGGTGGCCGGCCATGCTATGAGTGGAAACATGTTGCAAACATGTTGGGTTAGTGGTTATGTTAGAAAGAATAAAATAATGAAAAAAGAATATGATGAAAACAAAGGAAAAAAAAGTGTCCATCCTTTCACGCTTTTTCTTCCTTGGCGAATGTTCTAAGAAGAAGGGGGAGAGCTTGAGAAAATCAGCTATGGTAGTTTGCTAGACTAAGCTCAAGATCCTAAAGGAGAGGCGTCCAACAAGGGGAAATCGAAGGTCATCGAGTAGCTGACTTGGAATTATTTTACCCAACACAAGGTAAGTCATTAAGCATATAGTTGGTATTGATTTAAATGATCGTAATACCTATGCAATTGTGGTTAATGAGATGAAATGTATACAAATGTATATATATGTAGAGATGAAATTGTCGAATGTAAAAAGGAAGTGAAGCGCATAGAGTGGCTGGTTTTCGGCACTAAGTGTGCAGGCAATAAGTGTTCACGGTTGTGAGATTGGAACTAAGTGTGCGGGCTTTAAATGCATGGCACTAAGTGTACGAGTTTAAAGTACATGGCACTAAGTGTGCGTGGTTGATTATTAAGCACTATGTGTGCGAACCCACTATATATATATATTTTATATCAATTAGTTATATTAAGGGTGCGACCTTACCGAGTCGATTTCGGACAGCAGAAAGGGTAAGTACCTTGAGTTCATGGCTAATAGGTGCTATGTTTATATTTGGAGTTGAGCGTGGTAAGTTTTGAACCTATGTGATGATTATAATTGAAGTCACGTACATAAGGTTCATCGTGGAATAGGTGAAAGTTCGCTTAGTTGTATGATTGTAACGAAAATAAAATGATGTATGGAAATGCCTCAATTATTCTATTGAATAGCGTATGAAATGTCAATGTAGGACTTGGAATGAGATTGAATCGTAAGGTCTAAGAAACTATGGCATAGTTCGGTATGGATGGAGTACTTAGCCTCATTTCGTTGTTTCCTCTTGTGAAAATTTTATTAATGGATGGTAGTGTAATGCTTATGACTTACTGAGTTATATACTCATTCGGTGTTTGCTTGTCACCTATTTTAGGTTTCTTGGACTCGACTTTTTGCGTATTCGGGACCGTCATCGAAGTCATCACACCGACTAGCAACTTTTGGTATTTTCTTCTTAGTTGGTCTAGGAGAACATTTCGGCATGTATAGGCTATTATGTTTTGTTGAAATTTGGTATGTAAAACTTTGGATAGCCATGCGAAAATGGCTTATATACGCTTTTGAGCATAATGCTATAGTCATCTTGAATGTATATGTTCATTAAGAGGCATGGAAACTATGTAATAGGTAAAGTCTACCTTAAAATGGATGCTGATAGCAGCAGTGACGTGGATGTGAAAAATCACTAAAAATAGTAGAAATAGAATTAAATAGTGAATAAATTATGTAATCGAACCTTGACGAATATATTTTCATAGGAAAGTAACGAAATGATCATATGAGCAATATATTAGGAGATATTTAAGTTTTGGCAAAACAGGGCCAGGACGGTTTCTGGATTCCCTGTTCCGACTTTGGAAATTCATTATAAATTAACCAGAGATAATTAGAAGTTGTTCCATATATTTATAGATTCCTTTTCGAGTCTAGTTTCTATAGAAACAAATAGCATCAGTATTGAATCCCTGTACAGGGAGATATCCAAGTCGTAATTCCTGAAGGTCAGTGTTATCGAACCCTGAAACAGGGGAGACTTTAACTAATAAACTGTACTAATTGGCTCAACTAAAAATTCTAGAAAAAAATTTTTAGATGGATATATGAGTCTAGTTTCAGGAAAAATTTACATAACTGGTTTTCGACTTTTGGAACTCGAGATATGATTTTTAAGGTGACAGTGACGCAGTTAGCCAGCTCGTCTGGAAATTTAAAATGGACTGTGCAATAAGTGATTTAAGTCTGCGAACCCCTCGTGTCTGACTCCGGCAACGGTCTCGGGTACGGGGTGTTAAAATACCCCTAAGTATGAATATTACCATTATACCCCTAGATGCAAAATTACCATTATACCCCTAGGGTTAATTTTGACTGAAATGCATGATATTCTGATTCTGTTTGTTGTATGACATGACATGTATATTTGTTGCATGGGATATGGGTTATATTGATGGAGGAAGCGTTCTGGTGGCTCTACCACAAATATCTGTTTTTGGTGGCTCTGCCACAATATCTGTATCTGGTGACTTTGTCACAATATCTGTTCTGGCAGCCATGCTACAAATTTTGTGACCTGTAGCGGATGGGTGGGTCGAGTAGTCTCCCCACATGGTGTAAGGTTGGCACGGGGGTGTATACGGATGGATATGGGTTGGGTTTTTCGCATACAAGATATATATGTTCTATTTTTGTTATGGGCCTATGGGCTTCATTCTAAATTCTGTATAAGGCTAAGGCCCAACTTAATCTGTTTCTGTGATTTCAACTGATCTGGACTATGGTTGGGTTATTTTACACATTGAGTTTTCCAAACTCACCCCTTAATTTTATCCGTGCAGGTAACCCCCAACCATAGTGGACTTGGAGCTGAGAGGGATTCGGAGTGGCCACATGTTTTGCAAGCTGAATTTTCTTCTTATGACTGGATTAGTTTCATTTACTTTAATTGCTTTGGGTTTTAAGTTTTAATAAGGCCGCTTTAATTATTTTTAATTGCTTTAGTATGATTATTAGCTTAGGCATGATATGGATTTAAATGTTTGAAATTGAATAGCTCTAGGGCGCGTTTTTAAAAGAGATTACCCGATTTCAAAATATCGCAAAACAAGACAAAGCTTCCGAAATGAAAACGTTTTCAAAAATTAATAAGTGTTTTCAAAGGCTTAAAATGAAATGTTTTTTCCTGAACAATCATTCAGTTAAAGTGTGGCAATGGTTGTGTGCATGTCTAGGAGTGGATCCGTGGAGAGCTTGGTACTTAAGCAGTCTATTAGACTCACCTCCTCTTTTTCCGGCATCCTACCTGGTGCACAGTTTCCATTCACTTTAATCTATAACGAAAATACCCTTAAATCACTAAGAAAGATTTTAGATAAAACATGTAACACCCCGTACCTGAGACCGTCGCCGGAGTAGGACACGAGGGGTTAACGGGCTTAATCCACTTACTTGCACAGTTCATTTTAAAAATTTCCAGACAGCTGGCTAACTGTGTCACTGTCACCTTAAAAATCATATCTTGAGTTCCAAAACTCGAAAATCAGTTTCGTGATTTTTCCCTGAAACTAGACTCATATACTCATCTACAAATTTTTTTCTAGAATTTTTGGTTGGGCCAATTAGTACATTTTATTAGTTAAAGTCTCCCCTGTTACAGGGTGCGACTACACTGACCTTCCTGCATTACGATTTGGATATCTCCCTGTACAGGGCTTCAATACTAATTCCGTTTGTTTCTACGGAAACTAGACTCGAAAAGGAATCTGTACATATATGGAATGACTTCTAATTATCTCTGGTCAATTTATAATGAATTTCAAAAGTTGGAACAGGGACTCCAGAAACTGTTCTGGCCCTGTCTCACGAAAACTTAAATATCTCTTAACATACTGTTCATATGATTGTTTTGTTATTTTCCTATGAAAATAGACTCGTCAAGGTTCGTTTACATAATTTATTCACTATTTAATTCCATTCCTACTATTTTAGTGATTTTTCACATCCACGTCACTGCAGCTGTCAGCATCTGTCTTTAAGGTAGGCTTTACCTATTTCATAGTTTCCATGATTCAACTAGCCCTTTAACATGAATAGCACAAAATATGATCGTTTCCAAACATTTCCATACCTCTTAATGAACAACATACAATGATTATAATACCATGCCCAAAGTATACTTAAGCCATTTTCGCATGGCTATCCAAATTTACACAAAACCGAAAGGTACATGACCTACAACAAAAGGGTAGTCCTATACATGCCATTTCAAAGTTCAACCAAAAATATACCAAAAGGAGCTTTGATAGTGTGGGTGACTTCGACTTCAAAAATCCCGAGTCCGATAGCTGAAGAACCAAAATCTATAAAACAGAGAATCAAAGAAACGGAGTAAGCATTTAATGCTTAGTAAGTTCGAGTCATGAATTTAGACACAACCAAAGTATAGCATTCATGTAGCTAAACAGATAATTTCATATGCAAAAATTCTCAATATCATACTTACTTCACATTACCAACCCTTATATTCATACACAAAGATCAACTTAGCCAAAGGCCGGTAGCTCATTTATCAACTGAGCGAATACTTATTTGTAAGGGCTCGACTAATTCAAAGCACATACGAAACATACCTCATTGTTGGGATTTCACAAGTGTATTAACTGAAATTTTTACAGCAAGATCATTCATTCCCGAATCACGTACCTTTGGAGTTTAACTGGATATAGCTACTCGTTCAAATGCCTTCGGGACATAGCCCGGTTATAGTAACTCGCACAAATGCCTTCGGGACTTAACCCGGATTTAATAACTCGCACAATGCCTTCGGGCTTAGCCCGGAATTAGTAACTCGCACAAATGCCTTCGGATCTTAGTCCGGATTTAGTCACTTAGCAAAAAGCCTTCGGGACTTAGCCCGGACATCATTCGAATAACCATGCACATTTATCAATAAATCATGACACAATCGTATTTCATTTTTGTTAGCAAAACTCTAACACGAGGCACTTATCACACTTGCAATTTCGGCTCAATAGCCACACACTGTAACACCCCGTACCCGAGACCGTCGCCCGGGTCGGACACGAGGGGTTGACAGACTTCATTCACTTAATTTCACCGTTCATAAAAAAAAATTTCCAGACAGCTGGCTAACTATGTCATTGTCACCTTAAAAATCATATCTTGAGTTCTACAACTCGAAAATCAGTTTCGTGATTTTTCCCTAACACTAGACTCATATATCCATCTACAAATTTTTTTCTAGAATTTTTGTTTGGGCCAATTAGTACATTTTATTAGTTAAAGTCTCCCTGCTCCGTGGTGCGACTACTTGACCTTCCTCAGACACGACTGGATATCTCCTGCATGGGCTTCAATATCGATGCAGTTTGTTTCTATAGAAACTAGACTCAAAAGGAATCTATACACATATGGCATGACTTCTAATGTCTCGGGTTAATTTATAATGAATTTTCAAATTCGAACAGGAATCCGAAACCGTTCGCCCTGTTTCACGAAAACCCAAATATCTCTTAACATACAACTCATATGACCGTTTGTTTCTTCCATATGAAAATAGATTCATCAAGGTTCATTTACATAATATATTCACTATTTAATTCCATTCCTACTATTTTTAGTGATTTTTCACATCCACATCGCTGCTGTGTCAAGATTCGCCTTTAAGGTAGACTTTACCTATTTCATAGTTTCCATGATTCAATTAGCCCTTTTTGCATACATAGCACAAGGTATAATCATGATTAACCATTCCAATGGCTAATCGTTTCCAACATTTCCATACCTCTTAGTGATCAACATACAAACGATTATAGTGCTATGCTAAAAACGTATATAAGCCATTTTCGTATGGCTATCCAAAGTTTTACATACCAAAGTTCAAACAAACATAATAGCCTATACATGCCGAAATGTTCTCTTAGACCATCTAAGAAGAAGATACCAAAAAGTTGCTAGTCGGAATGATAACTTCGACGACGGTCCCGAATACGCAAAAAGTTGAGTCCAAGAAACCTAAAATAGGTGACAAGCAAACACCGAATGAGTATATAACTCAGTAAGTCATAAGCAATGCACTACCAACCATTAATAACATTATCACAAGAGGAAACAAAATGGAACGAGGCTAATTACTCCATTCAAACCGAACTATACCATAGTTCCTTAGACCTTTCGATTCAATCTCATACCAAGTTACACATTCACATTCCATATACAAATCAATAGGATATTTGAGGCATTTTTATACACCATTTTGTTTTCGTTACAATCATACAACTACTTGACCTTTCACTTATTCCACGATAATTCTTATGTACGTGACTTCAATTAAAATTGTCACATAGGTTCAAAACTTACCAAGCTCAACTCCAAATATAAACATAGCGCCTATTAGCCATGAACTCAAGGTACTTACCCGACCCGCTGTCCGTGGTCAACTCAATAATGTCGCACACTCAGTGTCAATAGTGATTCAAAAGCATATAGTGAGTCCGCACACTCAGTGCTATATAATCAACTCGCACACTTAGTGCTATATGATCCAACTCGCACACTTAGTGCCATTCTCATGATCACAAATGTTTATACCCGCACACTTAGTGCCGAAATCAACAACTCAATACATCTCACCTCTTTTCTTTTCATTCAATACTTTCATCACCACATACATACATGTATATAAATTTATCATTCCTTTCGGCATAATTACATAGACATTATGTCTATTTAAATCAATACAAAATATATGCTTAGTGACCTACCTTGTGTTGGGTAAAATAGTTCCAAGTCAGCTACTCGATGACCTTCGTCTTTCCCTTCCTTGATTCTCCTTCTTTAACTCCTTGAGCTTAATCAATAAATCAACTAGTTTAACCATCTTGCTAAACATTCATAATTCAATTACACATGCATATGTATGTTTGTATATTCAGCAACCATCCTCACTAATTACCCATTTAGTCGATTATACACATAATTAAAGGTAACATCACGAACGGGCATACTTATGTATATTTATACATATATATATACACTTCCAAATGGGCATCACAATTAGATTTAACACCACCTTCAAACTCAATGAGATGGCGAATGTATGTATATATATACAATGTCAACTATAACATCTTTTAAACACCTAATTTCATCTCATGAACACTTAATCAAATTTTCCTAATCTAGCATATATTTTCACATCTATTTGTATCATCATGTAAATTCACATATAACTACATTTCTTAAGTTCTACATCTTAATGCCCATTATAGCCACTCCCATGGTCTAAATCTAACAATCGGCAACACCTACCTTTTCACTATGTTTGCGAATACTCATTCTCTTCTTAGTCCTAAATTAAGCACTTCCAACAAATTAGCTTAACAATTCCAACTTTCATGCTAACATCCCAAGCAACTTAACACATCCATATAACTAACATGTTAATAGCTTCAAGGTATCAACTAAAATTTTAAGCTTCTTTGTCAAATCTCAATTCTCCAACAACCCCAAATCCAACCATGGGATAGATAGAATTCAAACTAACAACTAAAACATGCATGAATCTCATGGACAACATCAAACATACCTTGGTCTAGCAACTACCATGGCTGATTTTCTCAAGCTCTTCCCCTTCTTCTTAGGACATTCGGCCAAGCAAAGAAATGAAAGGATGGACACTTTTTTTTCTTTTCTTTGTTTTCATCCTATTCCTTTTTATTATTTTATTCTTTCTAACATAACCACTAACTAAACATGTTTGCAACATGTTTCCACTCTTAGCATGGCCATCATGATTAAATTTTGGGTAAATTGACATGCAAACCCATCATTTTCACATTATGCATTAATAGCCCACTTTACAATTGCCTAGCACATTTCTAGATTTTCTCACATAAGTCCTATTTGATAAAATTCACTTACAATTAACAAAATCCAAACGTGAAATTTTCACACATGTATATGTACATATATTGAGCATCAACTTTAACGGTCAATTATTTTTATGTCTCGGTTTAGTGGTCCCGAAACCACTTTCCGACTAGGGTCAATTTAAGGCTGTCACACGCACAAAGAGCATGATTTTGATTTGCTTAAAACGTGATCTAATCAAATCATAATCTAAGTTCCATTACTCGAAAACTTACCTCGGATGTTGTTGAACGGCTTCAACGGCTATTCGATCACTTTTTCCTTTCTCTTATCCAACTATGGTCCTGTAAGCTCTTGAGCTAATTCAAACAAATTTAACTTATTAAAGTCTCATTTTGCTAGCTTATGGCCGAATATGACAAGGAGTGTGATAGGTCATATCGCCACCTTTTAGCTCAAATACACAATGATCATACGCATTTTTAATCACATCAAGCAATTTAATACAATTTATTCGAACATCAAAAGAGAAGCTCAAGGTACTTAGCCCATATATACATTAGACATTAGAGTCACATATGTACGAAATCACTAATCAATTCAACATACTAGCTAATATTTCCCTTAGCCGAATTTTCTAAGTCAAGCTAAAGCCATCAATAGGCTACCTATGGTAGAACATACACATCAACTCATGTACTCATTCATGTGGCCGAACATACACATCTATGCTAAGGCCGATTGCAACACTTAATACATTCTACAAGTATGGTCACTTGTATTGACTAAACACCATTTGTTTCATGTTCAAAACTTGGCTAATACACATATATACACTATTAAAGAATCCTCTCCCTTTCCATTAATTCAACACATGCATTACCCATAATATACAAAATTATATTCGGCCTTAGCACACAACTTGCTAGCCGATTCTTCTCCATCTAGCAACTAATGCACATACGAGCTCATTTGTTAGACTCTACTTCATCTAACAACAACCTTATTTCTCTTCTATTTCCTACCATGGCCGAATGCTCAAGATACCTTAATATCAAAACTTTTAACTTGGGTTGCTTAAAGAGCTTGGTGATGAGTTCAAATTTATCTAACACCTCAAGCAACATAACACATCCCTTAATCTAGTGAACCACCATAACATCAAACACCAACCAAGAAAACAACACCCAAGGCCGAGTATCATCTTCATCACATAGCAAGATTTAGACCATGGGCTAGGTAGAACTCAAGCTAACAACTAAAACATGCATGCATCTCATGGACAACATCAAACATACCTTAGTCTAGCAAATCACCATAGCCGATTTTCTCAAGCTCCTCCCCTTCCTTTCTTTCCTCTATTCGGCCAAGGATGAACCAAAGGATGAACACTTGTTTTTTTGTTTTTCTCTCCTTCAACTCATGGCAATGGGGGCATGAATGAGACCATTTTTTTTTTCATCACTCTTCCCTTTCATTATTTAATTACCATGCTCATTATTTTATTTTTCCTTACATAATGCATTAAGCCAACATGTCTATGACATGTTTCTTTTTAGCCATAACACCTTGTCCACCCATGCTCATGGCCGGCCACTACATATTAGGGGGGAAAATTGACATGTAAGTCCCCCCTTTTGATTACATGCACTATTAGGTCCTTATAGATTAGCCTATCACATTTCAAAAATGTCACCCATAAGTCCTTTTGACTAAATTCACATGCAATTTACTAAATCGAAGCCTAAAACTTTCACACATTCATAATCACATATTTTAGACAATAAATATCACATTCAAATAATTTGGTGACTTGGTTTAGCGGTCCCGAAACCGCTTTCCGACTAGGGTCACTTTAGGGCTATCACAAAACATGACCTATACAGTAACGCTTCAATGTGACATACCGAATTCAGCCGTAACATCTGGGCTGGGTTTGGGGTGTTACATTTAGTGGTATCAGAGCCAAGTTACAACAACTCGGCTGTGGAATGGGTTTCAAAAAAAAAGTTTTAGATTCTCTTCCTACAAATAAATGATTTCAAGGGTAGCATATCCGGTTTTCTATAATTTGATTCTGAGTAGGTGGCACACCGAATCTCTGGCCCAAGTCTGTAAGTATCATTTTGAATTTTTCTAAATATTTTTGAATAATCAGCTATATGCCTGTATTGAAACCTTCTTATGATACTCTAGTTAGGGTGATGATGGAACTGTAGAAATTTTTGGATAAGTAGACTAAAGATTGTAGCTAGGCTACGATTTTGCGAGAACCAAAACTCTGAATTACTGTCTGTTCATAAAACATCTGTAATAAAGACTGAAATATTTAATTGATACATAAAATTTGTAATCAGATAATACGACATGAGTACGAGAGTAGATCGTGGAAGGGGCCGTGGACGTGGACGAGGTAGTACACGGGCTGGGTCTTCGTCTTTAGGACATATGCCGGCGGCAGATGCACTGGTACCAGCAGCAACAGAAGTGGAGTCTCATGATCGAGGTGTCAGGGATGACACTCTATCTCAGGCAATGCTTCGTGTTCTGGAAAGGGTTGCCGAGGCAAGTATGGGTAATAGAATTCGAGGATCTATTTTTGAGTGACTCTGGGCTAACGGGGTGGAGATCTTTAGGGGCAGATCTAGTGTAGCCCCGAATGTGGCTGAGTATTAGTTAGAGGCTACGGAACGGATTATGGATGACTTAGACTGTTCCATAGAGCAGAAGCTAAAGAGAGCTATATCATTGCTACAGAATGAGGGGTATCAATGGTGGCTCACTGTGAGAGATGGGACCCCTGCTAACAGGGTGACTTGGGAGCTTTTTAAGACGGTCTTCAAGGGAAAGTATGTTGGGGCAAGTTATGTGGACACTCGCAGGAAAGAATTTCTGAATCTGGTTCAAGGGGGTAAGACGGTTGTTGAGTATGAGGCTGAGTTTCTAAGGCTGAGCCGGTATGCCGTTGGAATAGTTGCTACGGAGTATGAACATAGTGTGTGCTTCGAGAATGGTTTTAGAGATGAACTTAGGATGCTAATTGCTCCGCAGAGGAAGCGAGACTTTCCTACTTTGGTGGAGAAAGCTAAGATAGCTGAGGAGGTGAAGCGTACTGAAAGACAGAATCGTTAAAAGGATCAGAATTGATTTCAGAGGGATTCAGGACCATCGGGTGGTGTAAATAGGAGTGCTAAAATGGCAAGAGTAGAAGAGCCAGTTCGAGCAGTTCCGATGAATGTTGTTAGACCACAAGTTTGTGAGGATTGTGGTAAGGTACATCTGGGCGAGTGTAGGAAACATTCTGGTGCTTGTTTCCGGTGCGGATCTATGGAGCATAAAGTAAAGGACTGTCCGCAGAAAATAGATCAGGTTCAAGTTGCAGAATGGAGGGTTGCTCAACCGGTGAGAGGTGGACTACAACCACTGAGAGGACGTGGACAAGGTAGGGGCAGTAATGGAAATGGTCAGGGTCGAGGAGTACCCAGCAGAGGGGTCAGAAATACTGAGGCTTGATAGCCAACGTTGGTGTATGCAGCTTGTCGTCGAGAGGAGGGTGATGCACCTGACGTCATAACTAGTACGTTCTTGATTTCTAGCATGCTGTACACTGCTTTGATAAATATTGGGTCTACTAATTTGTATGTTGCATGTACCATATCTGGGTCGTTGGGTGTGCACTCTGAGGAGACTGTGAGTGGGGTATCTGTACTAAGTCC
The DNA here is from genome assembly GCF_025698485.1 of Gossypium arboreum. Taxonomy (NCBI): domain Eukaryota; kingdom Viridiplantae; phylum Streptophyta; class Magnoliopsida; order Malvales; family Malvaceae; genus Gossypium; species Gossypium arboreum. The sequence goes on along the minus strand of NC_069072.1, from coordinate 51,321,013 downwards.
ATTAGGCCACTCGATTAGGGTAGACAAACTATATAGAGATGTGCCTTTAGAAACTCAAGGAAAGATTTTCTCTGGAGACTTGCTAGAGTTACCGTTCGAAGAATTCGACCTCATTCTAGGGATGGATTGGCTTGTCAAGCATAGGGCAACCCTGGACTGTGCAGCTAAGCGTATGGTGTTAAAGACCGCTGAGGGTGAGGAGGTTATGATGATAGGTGAGCAAAGGGATTATTTGTCCAATATGGTGTCAGCATTAAGAGCCGAGAAGTGGATTCGTAAGGGTTGTGAGATTCATAAAGGTTGTGAGGCTTATCTGACATTTATGAGTCAGTCGGAGACTGAGGGTCTGACGGTGGATAAATTTAGAACCGTTAAGGAGTTCCAAGATGTTTTTCCAGAAGAGCTCCTGAGATTGCCTCTGAACCGAGAAGTCGAGTTTGGAATTGACTTGTTGCCTGGAACGGCACTAGTATCCATCGCACCATACAGGATGGCACTGAAGGAGTTAGTGGAGCTGAAAGCACAGATTCAAGAGTTGTTGGATAGAGGCTTTATTAGGACAAGTGTGTTCCCGTAGGGAGCACCGGTGTTGTTTGTGAAAAAGAAGGATGGGATGATGCAGATGTGCATCGATTATTGGTAGTTGAAAAAACTGACGATTAAGAATAAGTACCCTCTGCCAAGAATTGACGACTTGTTTGACCAACTTAGAGGAGTTTCGGCATTTTCCAAGATTGATCTTCGATCTGGATATCATCAATTAAGGGTCAAGGAGATGGATATTCATAAGACGGCATTCAGGACTCGGTATGGTCATTACAAGTTTTTGGTTATGCCATTTGGGTTGACGAACTCTCCTGCAGCATTTATGGATCTGATGAATTAGGTATTCCAACCATTCTTGGACCGATTCGTGGTCGTTTTTATTGACGATATTCTGGTGTATTCTGAAACTAAAGAGAAACATGATGAACATCTCCGCATTGTGCTGTAAGTATTAAGGGAGAGGGAACTTTATGTGAAATTCAGTAAGTGTGAATTCTGGTTAAGGGAGGTAACCTTCCTAGGTCATGTTGTCTCTGCTGAGGGGATCAAGGTGGACCCTCGAAAGATTGAAGCGATTTTGGAGTGGAAGCCACCTAGGTCAGTGTCGAAAATTCAGAGTTTCCTGGGTTTGGCAGGGTATTACAGAAGGTTTGTGGAAGGTTTTTCTATGTTAGCAGCACATTTAACAAAGCTTACAAGAAAAGGAGCACCGTTGGTTTGGACCGAGAAGCAGTAGGAAACTTTTGAGAAGTTGAAGGAAGTTCTGATCGAAGCACCTGTATTAATTCAGCCGGAGTCTGGGAAGGATTTTATCGTGTATAGTGACGCATCACATGTGGGTTTGGGCTGTGTGTTGATGCAAGAGGGTAAGGTGGTTGCTTATGCATCGCAAAAGCTTAAGCCTCACGAGGTGAACTATCCTACTCACGACCTTAAATTGGCAGCAGTAATCTTTGCACTTAAGATTTGGAGACACTACCTGTACGGAGAAAGGTGTGTCATATACACAGATCGTAAGAGTCTCAAGTACTTGCTCACTAAGAAGGAGTTGAACCTTAGGAAACGGAGATGGATAGATTTGCTTAAGGATTATGACTATTCTATTGAGTATCACCTCGGCAAGGCTAATGTGGTAGCCGATGCCCTAAGCCGTAGAGCTGTATTTGATCTGAGAGTAATGTTTTCTCGTTTGAGTCTGTATGATGATGGTAGTCTGTTGGCTGAGTTGCAAGTAAGGCCAGCCTGGGTGGATCAGATTAAGGAAAAGCAGTTGAAGGATGAGTCTTTAGTTTCTCGATTCCAACAAGTTGAGAAAGGGGAAACTTCTGAGTTTGGATTGAATAGTGAAAGAGTTCTGTGTTTCCGAGGGAGAGTTTGCGTTCCGAAGGACTCTGACTTAAGGCAGTCAATACTAAAAGAAGCTCATAGAGGACTTTGTGCTATGCATCCTGGTGGGAATAAGTTGTATCACGACTTGCGAGAATTGTATTGGTGGCCTGGGCTTAAGCGAGAAGTAACGAAGTTTGTGGGGAAATGCCTGACATGCTAGCAGGCGAAAGCTGAACATCAACTACCTTCCGGACTTTTGCAGCCAGTAAAGATACCCCTTTGGAATGGGAGAGGGTAACCATGGACTTTGTGAGTGGGCTACCCTTGACACCGACGAAGAAGGACTCAGTTTAGGTGATTGTGGATAGGTTGACCAAGTCTACTCATTTCATACCTGTCCGCACTGACTATTCACTTCAGAAGTTAGCCAAATTGTACGTGGCGGAGATTGTGCGACTTCATGGAGTGCTGGTATCGATTATTTCTAATCGAGATCCTAGGTTCACATCTCGGTTCTGGCAAAAGTTGCATGAGGTGCAGGGAACGCGATTGAACTTTAGCACGGCTTTTCATCCTCAGACGGATGGTCAGTCGGAAAGGGTTATTCAGATTTTGGAAGACATGTTGAGGGGATACGTTATCGACTTCTGAGGTAGTTGGGAGGATTACTTACCGTTGGCAGAGTTTGCTTATAACAATAGTTATTAGGCGAGTATCCGAATGGCACCATATGAAGCGCTGTATGGACATAGGTGTCGTACACCTAGTTTTTGGACCGAACTGGGGGAACGACAGGTTCTTGGACATGAGTTGGTAGCGAATACTGAGGATAAGATTAGAATAATCAGAGATCGGTTAAAAGAAGCATCTGATAGGCAAAAGTCGTATGCTGATTTGAAGCGTAAGGAGATTGAGTATTCAGTGGGTGAGATGGTTTTCTTGAAGGTTTCACCTTGGAAGAAGATATTAAGGTTTGGTAAGAAGGGCAAGTTGAGTCCGCGGTTCATTGGGCCTTATCGGGTTCTTAAGCGAGTAGGTCCTGTGGCTTACCAATTGGAATTACCTCCAGAGTTAGACAGGATTCACGATGTTTTCCACGTCTCCATGATAAGGCGATATCGTTCTGACCCTACTCATTTCGTGCCGGTTGCAGAGGTTGAAGTGTGGCCTGATTTGACTTTCAAGGAAGAGCCTGTGCAGATACTGGATTATTATGTTAAGGTTCTAAGAAGGAAGTCAGTTCCCTTGGTAAAAGTGCTTTGGAGTAATCATGGCAGAGAGGAAGCTACTTTAGAGCGAGAAGAGGCAATGCGACAACAATACCCTCATCTATTTGAATCAGGTAAATTTCGAGGACGAAATTTCTTTAAGAAGGGTAGAGTTGTAACGCCCTAATTTTCAGGATTTTCGAGATTTCTATAATTTTCAATGAATTTTAGAATTACTGTGTTTCGACTGTCTGGTGTGGGTCTGAGTATGTTGGTGGGCCGTTAAAAGGCTCAAGAGTAAATTTAATTCGAGGTAATTCCTGAATTTTAATTTTGGAGAGGGAGAGGTCTGGCGATATGGGCTTTTAAAATTGAGGTGGTAAAATAGGACACAAAAAGATCTATGGTAAAGTGGCATGAGGCGCCACCTAGGTGTTTGGGGAGTGACGTGTGGATGATTAGGGGGAGCCAGAGTTCAGGTCACAAGGTAAGTGTGTTGTTACTTTTATTTTTGTGTGCATATGCCAGACATGTGATAGAAAGTGGAAATTCAGATAGGGCTTTAGGAAGGTTGGGCCATGGGTCTGAATGGCCATTAGGGCAAGCTTTATTTTCTTTTTGTTTTGCTGAATTAGGGTTAGCCACCTAGAGCCATCACTTTCATTCTATTCTATTCTCAGTGTCGCAAAAAGCCGAAAAACGCAAAGTTAGATCTCCTGAGTGTCGAATTCTTCCTTCTCTTCTCCTCTATTCTTCTATTTTCTTTTTCTCCTTCTTTTCTTCTCTAGCTGAAACATTCCTACCATTTTACTCATCTCCTCTTTTATTCCCATTCTTTTCTAAACCTCTATAGCCGATTGCCATAAAAGCCGAAATCCTGAAAGTTGTTTCTTGTGCCGATTTCTTCTAGTCAAGATCCTCCTATTTTCTTCATCTCTTTTGGCCGATTTTCACATCCTCTAAACCTCAACCCCTGTCGACAATACCACCGCAAAAACCACCATACCAAATCATCTTCCTCTTTACAACTCCAAAAGCTGAAAACACCATAGTTTTTAGGGACGTATAACCGAATCTTTAGATATCTAAGATTCAATTTCTGCTAGCGTTTAAGGGCTGGATCTGCATCAGATCTAAGTAGAAACTGAAGTGGAATCGTTTTGGTTGAATGAACCTGAGGTAGGTACTCAAATCTATTCTTTATTTTGGGTTTTAGAAAAGCCGAAATCCCTAAAAGAATAGGGAGGCTGTCGATTGGAGCTTAAGACTCTAAGGGTTGTAACAATTGATTTTTTTTGGTGTTAGTGTGATCCAGAGGCTGCTGATCGAAGGCTCGGACAAGTAGAACAACTAGATCTAGATCTAGTCTCTAGTTTTGGAAAAGGTAGGATCTCAAGGGCCATAGGTATTGATGGCCGATTATGGTAAGTAAGTTTATGATGGTTGCCATTGTATTTTGGATTTGATATGTCTAGTGATGATTGTAGGATATCGTGGGAGATTTCGATAGTAGTTGTCACAAATCAGGTGTGTAAATGACACCCACTCATAGACTAGATCGTCAAAAGCTGAAAAGCCGAAATGCCGAAAAGCCGGTATTTTATGAACTTGCGGGTGTACGAGCGCTCGTGAGATGGTTTGGTTGTTAATTTTGGTAATCACAAGCAGTATGATTGCATAGTGTGCAATTTCGTGCACTTCGGTATATTTGGGCTTAATGGGCCGAAATCGTGTTAATGGGCCAACAGGCCTAATTCGGTAAAAACGCTTTCTGTTAATGTGTTAATGGCTGTAATATGAGTGTAAACCTTAAAATAGTTAAATTTACTAAAATGCCCCTAAGTATGAATATTACCATTATACCCCTAGGTGTAAAATTACCATTATACCCTTAGGGTTAATTTTGACTGAAATGCATGATATTCTGATTCTATTTGTTGTATGCCATGACATGCATATCTGTTGCATGGGATATGGGTTATATTGATGGACGAAGCATTCTTGTGGCTCTGCCACAAATATCTGATCTAGTGGCTCTACCACAAATATCTGTTTTTGGTGGCTCTACCACAATATCTGTATCTGGTGACTCTATCACAATATCTGTTCTGGCAGCCATGCTGTAAATTTTGTGACGTGTAGCGGATGGGTGGGTCGAGTAGTCTCCCCACATGGTGTAAGGTTGGCACGAGGGTGTATATGGATGGATATGTGTTGGGTTTTCTGCATACAAATATATTTGTTCTGTTTCTGTTATGGGCCTATGGGCCTATGGGCTTCATTCTGAATTCTGTATAGGGCTAAGGCCCAACTTAATCTGTTTCTGTGGTTTGAACTGATCTGGAATATGGTTGGGTTATTTTACACACTGAGTTTTCCAAACTCATCCCTTAATTTTATCCGTGCAGGTAACCCCCAACCATAGTGGACTTGGAGCTGAGAGGGATTCGGAGTGGCCACATGTTTTGCAAGCTGAATTTTCTTCTTATGACTGGATTAGTTTCATTTACTTTAATTGCTTTGGGTTTTAAGTTGTAATAAGACCGCTTTAATTATTTTTAATTGCTTTAGTATGATTATTAGCTTAGGCATGATATGGATTTAAATGTTTGAAATTGAATAGCTCTAGGGCGCGTTTTTAAAAGAGATTACCTGATTTCAAAATATCGTCAAACAAGACAAAGCTTCCAAAATGAAAACATTTTCAAAAATTAATAAGTGTTTTCAAAGGCTTAAAATGAAATGGTTTTTCCTGAACAATCATTTAGTTAAAGTGTGGCAATGGTTGTATGCATGTCTAGGAGTGGATCCGTGGAGAGCTTGGTACTTAAGCAGTCTATTAGACTCACCTCCTATTTTTCCGGCATCCTACCTGGTGCACAGCTTCCATTCACTTTAATCTATAATGAAAATACCCTTAAATCACTAAGAAAGATTTTAGATAAGACATGACCTATACAGTAACGCTTCAATGTGACACACCGGATTCGACCGTAACGTCTGGGCCGAGTTTGGGGTGTTATGTGACAGCCCAAAATTGACCCTAGTTGGAATATGGTTTCGGGACCACAAAACCGAGGCATAAAAATAATTTAATATTTATTTTATTGCCTATAATGTGTGTTAACTCATGTGTGACATTTTTGATGTTTTGATTTAGAGTTATAAATGTGAATTTCACTAGAAAGGACCTAGTAGTAAACTTTGAAAGTATGATGGGGAAATGTGTGATGACTAATTAAAGCATGCATGCAAAACAATGGACTTGCATGTCAAATTCCCCCCCCCCAATAGCTAGTGGCCAACCATGACAAGGAATTATGGGCAAAACATGTCATGAAACATGTTTGGTAACTGGGTTATGTTGGAATAAATAAAATAAGTTGTATGGTAATAAAAAAAAGGAAGAAAAAATGTGTGTGAAGGCTTCTCCCCCTCCCCTTGCCGTGAGTTGAAGGAAAGAAAAGAAAAAAAAATTGTTCATCCTTTTTTTCACTCCTTTTTGGCCGAAAATACTAAGGATAAGGAAGGAGTTTTGCTTCATGCTTGGTTTGGAAGAGGATTAGGAAGGGTTTGGCTATACTTGCATCAAGATTAAGGTATGTTTGAGGTTGTGCCATGAGATTCATGCATGTTTTTAGTTACTAGCTTGATGTTCTTATTAGCCCATGGTTCAAATCTTTGTTATATCATGGGGATGGTATTTGGCCAAGGAGGATTTTGTGTTAATGCCATTGCATGTTAAATATGAAGCTTGCTAATGGTATATGTGATGGTGGATTGATGGCTCTTGGACTTTCTTTTTAGTGTTTTTGGAGTAAGACATTAAGTTCTTTGCTTAATCATGACCAAAATTATGGTGTTGAGATGTATTCGGCCATGGTACATCCATAAGTGTGATTTATGCTCATTGCATGGAAAGTAAGATTCGTGTTTTGGATTTATGTTCATGTTTAGTTACAATCAACTTGAGATTCGGCTCTAGCATATATATATGTATATATGTTTGCACATGATGTATTGGTATAACATATATACTATCTCAAGGTATATACTTACTTATGATGATGCTTCGGTTATGAGGGAAATGATAGATGTGTATTGAGTTACAATATGGAATGCATTAGTTAGTAGAATGTAGCTGTTTTTTTGTGTGTGTGGTATTAAGTGTATAATTGGCCTCAACATGGACATGCATATTCGGCCACATGAGGGGAATTGGTGTGCATGCATTCGGTTAGAGGCAAACATATTGATGCCTATTCTTGGCTTAGAAAATTCGGCTAAGGAGAGTACTAACTAATATGTTGAGTTGATTCATGATTTCCGTACCTATGTGACTTTAATGTCTAATGAAAATATGTGGGCTAAATACCTTGAATTCCTCTTTCAATGCTCAAATGATTAAATCAATTTATTTGTTAAATTAAGCTCAAGAGCAAAGAGGGGCTAAATCCGATAAAGGGAAGGAAAAAGTAGTTGAATAGCCGTCGAAATCGTTCGACAACATCCGAGGTAAGTCTTCGAGTAATGACCCTACTTGAATTATATTGAAATCATGCTCCTTGTGTGTGGCTATTGAGCCGAAATTGTAAAGGTTTGATAAATATTTTGTGTTTGAGCCTTAGTAACGAAAATGAAATATGGATGTGTCGTGATTATTGATATATGTGTACATGAGCATTTGAATGATACCCGGGCTAAGTCCCGAAGGCATTTATGCTAGTGATTATATCCGGGCTAAGACCCGAAGGCATTCGTGCGAGTTGTTATATCCGGGCTAAGACCCGAAGGCATTCGTGCGAGTTGTTATATCCGGGCTAAGACCCGAAGGCAATTGTGCAAATCACCAAATCCGGGTTAAGACCCGAAGGCAATTGTGCTTGTGGTTGTATCCGGTTAAATCCCGAAGGTACGTGATTCGGAAGTGAGCAATCTTGCTGTAAAAGTTTCAGTTTATACACTTGTGAAAATTCCAGCAATGAGGTATGTTCGTATGTGCTTGAATTAGTTGAGTCCTTACAAGTAAGTATTCGCTCAGTTGATAAACGAGCTACCGGCCTTTGGCTAAGTTGTTCTTTTGTGTATAAACATAAGGGTCGGTAATGTGAAGTAAGTATGATTATGAGAATGTGTATTAATAAAGTGATTCATTTAGCTATGTGAATGTAATACTTCAGTCAAAGCTGATTTCATTACTTGAGACTTACTATAGTCAAAGCTGATTTCATTACTTGAGACTTACTAAGCATTAAAATGCTTACCCCGTTGCTTTGGCTCTCTGTTTTATAGATTTTGCTCGTTAGCTATCGGATTCGGGATCATCGAAGTCGAAGTCATCCACACTATCAAAGCCCTTTTGGTACTCTTTAGTTGAACTTTGGGTATGGCATGTATAGGACTACCCTTTGCTGTTTTCAAGTACGTTGTGTGATGTACGTGTGTACAGCCATGCGAAAATGGCTCGTAAAAGTGGAGTATGGCATTAGACCATTTGTGTTTATGTATATATGTATGGTTTCATGATGTGACTATGGACTGAATGGAAGTGTTGGGCAAATGATCAGCCATTGGAATGGCTAAATATGATTATATGTGGACCTATGTATGACAAAACTCTAGTTGGTCCATGGAAACCGCGAAATAGGCAAAGTTTACCTTGAAACAGATGCTGACAGCAGCAGTGGTGTGGATTTAGAAAATCATTAAAATTTTTAGGAATGGAATTAAATAGTGAATAAATTATGTAAATGAACCTTGATGAATCTACTTTCATATGGAAGAAACGAAACGGTATATGAGTTATATGTTAAGAGATATTAAAGTTCTCGTGAAACAGGGCCAGAACGGTTTCTGGATTCCCTGTTCCGACTTTGGAAATTCATTGTAAATTAACCAGAGATAATTAGGAGTCATGCCATATATGTATAGATTCCTATCTGAGTCTAGTTTCTAAAGAAACAAACGGAATCAGTATTTAAGCCCTGTACAGGGAGATATCCAATTCGTAATGCACGAAGGTCAGTGTAGTCGATCCCTGTAACAGGGGAGACTTTGACTAATAAACTGTACTAATTGGCTTGACCAAAAATTCTAGAAAAAAATATGTAGATGGAAATATGAGTCTAGTTTCAGGGAAAAATTACGAAACTGATTTTCGAGCTTTGAAACTCAAGATATGATTTTTAAGGCGACAGTGATGCAGTAACCAGCTTGTCTGGAAATTTCTAAATGGACTGCGAAAGTAGTTAAGTCTGTGTGGACCTTGTGTCCGATTCCGGTAACGGACTCGGGTACGGGGTGTTACATGTTACAAGTCATCTACGCTATCTCAAACTCAGATCTGGCTATAATATCGGATACTTTGAGCTATCACATTGCCTTTTTGTCTTATAACACCTCGTAAACCATTCAACTATATATCGCTGAAAATCCAGAAGTCTCTGCCTAATGCAGATTGAACCAATTCAAAGGCTTCGGTTAACAATGTTCTTGTTTATTCAAAGCTTTACTAACATGTAATAGACCTTTTGACTTTTACAAGATGAAAATTTTATCATTCAAAGTAGCTTTAAATTATATTGATGTCTTCTAAGATATATACACTCTTCATTCATACTATCTGTCTTTTACTCGAAAAGGAAAGAAATAAAATCTTATTCTCAGACATTAATATTCCATTTAATCTTTCAAACAATAACGAATACTGATTTAACAACCAAGTCAGTCTTAATCATCAATAAATGACATTTCAAGAAATCCTCTCTTCCAGTAGATAGAACGATTCAACATGTAATCATTCAAAATTTACTTATCATGTCAATCGAAATCCATTTCAATTGCATTAGCTCGAGGTAGTATAAATATTCCCAATCGAAGACATTAACTTGATTAACTTACTTGAGGAAAGAAATCCACCATACAAATTGTAACTAGAAATTTCTCCACTTATGCCTTTGCCGATATCAATTATTCACACAAAAATTTAGAGAAATCCAGATACTGGAATCATCACGTTACTATAATCAACCAGAAGCATGATCTTAATTAACATAGTCATCATAGGCCAAAGAACACATTTTAGATATGAGCCACAATCGACAATTTACGGAATAGAGATGACATGAAAACCATGATAAAGAAGTCCAAGACAAAGAAATCCAAGATAAAGAAATCCAAGATAAAGAAATCCAAGATACAAAAATCCAAGATACAATATCATAATAAAAGTCCCAGAACAACGCTCATAAGAAAAATATCAAGGATCTCGATAATTCCTCAAAGAAAAGAAGTCCAAAAGAATACATCAATCCAACTCACTGGAATTAAATGCAACAAGGATAATATACCTTCCCATATATATATCGAACAAAACACCAATTAGAAGAAATAGAATTATAACATCATGTGTATTTTCTCATAAAGTCCCAATAGACGAAATGTAATAGAATGCTAGAGAGAAATACAGCAATATAGGGTATATACCAGTAGGACTATCAATACTTTCGTCTATACATCATGATTAGAAAACATTCCCATTGAACAAGGATTTTATCATAGGAGTAATGACCATAGGAATAATCCCAAGAACAATTAAACATATAGAATACCTCAGAAGAAGCTGTCGAAACCTATTTAGCCATAACTATCATACTCAAATATCTTACCTTTCAAATATTATTCCCTCAACTATTTCTGTCATCACAAATCCCATATTATGATTCTCATTGAAGAAGATCAGTTTTGAAGAAATTCCAGTTAATACATTTCTCGACATTGCACCTTACTAGTTCTATCTTTACTTATCAATCCAATTTAATCTCTGGTCATATTTATAATCACTCTATAGCTGAACTCTTTGGTCTCATACTTATGAGCTTATTCAACACTGATCTCATAAAATCCTTTACAAAACACCACTCTGGTAAGGGGGTGGGGTTGTAAGGTCCCTAAATCGTCTCTCATACACATATACATAGAACACTATTTCATCATTATAGTAACATTTTCACAAGCCTATCATTCACTTCAGGCAAAGCATTATTAACTAGGACCAACTCAACAAGCTCAGGTGCTCGCATCCATAATGAACTCGGACCAACTCAAAGAGCTCGGATGCTTCACATATACCACGAACTTGGACCAACTCAACAAGCTCGAATTTCTCACATATATCATGAACTCGGACCAACTCAATGAGCTCAAATTTCTTAATTCCTAGTGACATGTCACTTGTATCCTAAACTATTCCTAGGGTTCAAACGAGGTTTCTCGATAACACATCTCTGTCGAACTTACTCGAAGTGTCGATCTCACTATCCATAGTACCAATTGCCCATTCATGGCATAATAAGGCATAACTAAAATATTAAATAAGCTTTTATAAACTTACATAACATATATCACATATTTCATATATCACTTGTCATATATCATGATTTTCTTGCATTTCATATAATATTCTTCCATGTCATATTTCCACATCATGTAGATCATTCCATCAACTTTTCCAATGTATTCAATCATACAATTTATGCAATAATAGTAAAGAATTATAATTCAAACACAACATTGCATTATTATTATCATGCGAACTTACCTCAAATCCGAGCATAGCTAATTATTTCATTTTAGTCCACAATCTCGTACTTTCCCAATTTAAGCCTGAATCTCGGTTTTCTTGATCTAACATTTCAAATATATCTTATTTAGGACTTACATTATTCACATACACCCAAAAATCATATTATGGAAAATTTATGTTTTTGCCCCTAAATTTTGTCATATTTACACTTTTTTCCCAAGGCTCATAAAATGATTTTCATTCACTTTCTTTGTTCTTTAAGCCTAGCCGAATCATTTTCATAACTATAGCAGCCCACAATTTCCGCTAAATCACACTTTTATGACAAATTTTATAACTTTTACAATTTGGTCCTTTTAAGCATTTTCACCAAAAATCACTTAGCAAAAGTCGTATATTTAACACCCAACATTCATTTTCTACCATTAGACATCAAAACACATGCATATTACTCATGAGTAAATTTTTAAACATGAATCCTAGCTCAAAATAATGGTAGAAATAGGTAAATCGAGTTATCAGGACTTCAAAAATGTAAAGAACATTAAAAATGGGGTCCGGGATGTAGCATCCCAAAATAGGGCCTAAACAAAATAGTGGTTGTGAAACCACGAATATGAGGTCAAAAAAATTTATTTCAATTAATTTTTAAGGTTTATTCATTGATTGAATAATTGTGTAAAAATTTTGTGAAGAAATTTTATGTATAAGTGCCTAATTTGATAATTAGGACTAAATTGTAAAATTAGCAAAATGTGTGTTCTAGATAATGAAGGGGATTTAATTGAAATGTGTTCTTAAAGTGGAGGTCCTTATTTAGTAATTAGACCATTATATTTAAATTTGGACAAAAATGGGCAAGAATGGGCCAAATTTGAAAGAAAAGCCTTTAAGGGCATTTTGGTCATTTAGTAATTACAAGAATTAAAAAGGGAAAATAAAGCCAAAATTGGTCCATCTTCTTCATGGAGGCCAAATAAAGCATGGGGAAAGCCATGTTTAGGGTTTCTAAGCTTTCCAAGCTCAATAGTAAGTCCGTTCTAGCCACGTTTTTAATGTTCTTTACATTTTTTGACTCCCGGTAACTTGATTTAGCTTATTCTAGTAATAATTCATGCTAGGGTTCATATTTGGAAAAATGGCCATAGGTTAAATGTGCTTATTTTGATGTTTTATGGTAGAATATTAAGCTTGAAATTATGTTAGACAACTTTTGCTAAGCGATTTTAAGTGAAAACAAGTAAAACGACATAATCGGTAAAAATACCTAATGTTCATAAGTACATGATAGAGTGGGAATTTGATGTTTCCATAGAAGGGAAAAATGTTCAGCATGTCATAAAACATAAGAAAAATGGATAAATTTTAATTTCTGAGCCTAGGGGCAAAATTGTAATTCTGCAAAGGTTTAGGGGAAAATTGTAATTTTTCAAAAGTTTGAGATAGGGAATGTTTTGAATAGTACATTAATTAAATAAGTGAAATATGATGTTTTAGATCCCAGAAAGTGAGATTTGGATCTAGAATAGGAGAAAAACCAAAAATCGAGAAAGTTGGTAAAATGGTCGTTTTGGTATCGAGGTAAGTTCATATGTTTAATAAGCATTTAATTATGCATATTTGAATGATAAATTGATATTTTGGCTATAAATACTTTAGTATTGTGTTTCAGATATAATGATTAATGTTGGATAATAATTTGATATTGGAAAGAGAACTTGTATAATTTATATGTAAGACCATATTTTGTATTATGGCTTTGTATGATAACAAGAAAGTATTGACTAGCATAGTTTGATGAGAATAAGTTAAGTTGATGATATGATGACATTGAGAATGTAAGTATGTAAGTTGAGTAGCATTTTATTATTATGCAATTATTGTTATTGGTATTGTTATTATTGAGTTATGCGACTAACCTTGAGAATTTGAGCAAGTATGTTTCAGCTATGACTTGACAAGGCATTGATATCTCAAAGTCCATGGTTTTACCATGGTAATTAAGGAAGAATTGAAAGAAAAGTCCATGTCCATAACATGGCATTTAAGGAGGAATTGGCGGTGAAGGATACCATGTAAGACCATGTCAAGACATGGCATTGGTAAGGCAAGGATCCCGTGTAAGACCATGTCAAGACATGGCATCAGCATTGATTAAGGACTCCATGCAAGAGCACATCAAGATGTGTATTGGAACTAAGACAAGGATACCATGTAAGACCATGTTTGGAACATGGCATTTGGTAAGAAAAGGATACCATGTAAGACCATGTTTGGAACATGGCATTTGGTAAGATAAGGATATCATGTAAGACCATGCCAAGACATGGCATTGATAAGTTCTATAAGGCAACGAAATCATGTAAGACCATGTCAAGACATGGCATTGATGAGTTACTATAAGGAAAAGGTCCCATGTAAGACCATGCCAAGGCATGGCATTGGTGAGTTTATAAAGCAAGGATACCACGTACGACCATGTCAAGACATGGCAATGGTAAGTTCAAAAAGGAAAAGGTTCTCGAGTAATCCAAAGAGTAATTCAAAGAAACGACAAGGTGAGAACATGATAAAGAGTACAGGTATGCATTTAAGGCTTATTTAATATTGAGATTGTAAGTAATTGAGATTATCAAGTATTAAGTAAGTGATGAGTTTTCAGTTATGCTTGTGACACTTTATGACATGATTGGCAATATGCCTATATTATGAAAGAGTACTCATGTGTTAAGTGAGATGTTGCAGGTATGTAAGCAAGCTATTAAGTAAGGTGCCTTCTGTATTCTGAGCCTTTGGTAAGGTTAAAGAATGAGTAAGATGGGAAAGTATGAACTAAACATTATTTAAGCAAATTATGACAGCATAGTAGTAAGCTAAATTGATTGCTAATGCTTATTATCCTACATGTGAACTTACTAAGCGTTATAAGCTTATTTCTTTCATTTTCCCATGTTTCAGAGTATTTAAAAGCAAGCTCGGGTTGGAGGTTGTCGGAGATCACTTCACACTGTCGACTATCAAGTTACTAAATGGGTATCTTCGTTTACAAACGTTCTAGTTTATGGCATGTATAGGGACATAGCCATTTTGTGTGTATGTCCTTATGATATGGATAAAGAATGGTATGTAAATATTTGATAATGATTAGCTATTAAAATGGCTAATGACTAACATGTTTCGGTGTTACGTATGCCTAAATGGTAGTTAATACAAAGAAATCATGAAAAAGTGAAATTAACATTAAAATAGTATTCAACAGCAGCAGTGACGTGATCTTGAAAAATCACCAAGAATAGTAGAAATGGAATTATGTGATGATTCAGATATAGAATTAAAGCTTATTGAGTCTATTTTCATATGAAGGACATAGAGTAAGCAAAAGAAATGTATATTAAGAGATATTTGAATTTTAGTGAGACAAGTTCAGAGCGATTTCTGAATCCCCTATTCTGAATTTATAAATTCACTAAAACTTTTACAAAAATAAATAGAAGTTATAGTTTATATTAGATTCCTTAGTGAATATACTTTCACAAGAAAAAATAGCATAGTTATTTGAGTTTTGTACAGGGACAAAATTGATTTGTAGTGAGGAAAGGTCAGAGTAGTCGAATAGTGCAATAGGTGAAACTTTAACTAATAAACTATACTAATTGGCTAGACAAAGAATTCTGAAAAAAAAAATTAGTAAGAAGGTATATGAGTCTAGTTTCAAATAAAATCCACAAATTTTAATTTTGAGTTTTGTGACTCGAGTTATGATTTATTTAGTGACTATGATTCAGGCGGGCAGTTTTATAAGGAATAATGAAATAAATTGTTTTGATTTGTCTAAGTAGTCAGAAAATTTTTAATGTTCGTGGTTTGGTCCCGAGCCATTTCAATTGCATGTTTTAGGGTCTTGAGGGCCCTTTTTAGGGACATATTTTATTAATGTAAATAAATTAATTTTAAAAGTAAATTTTATGCCCCGAATTAGCAAGTTAAGTCAGGTAACGCCTTATGCTGGACCCCGGTGACAGTCTCGAGTAAAGGGTGTTACATTTATTGGTTCTAGAGCAAAGGTTTAATCGGTTCTCGAAATATTCAGTATGAGTAAGAGTCTAGCTATACATGCTATATTGAACTATGATAGTGTGATGACTCCCGACCCAGATATAAACTGTTTTGTCAGATAGATGCGCACTCCAACTGAGCTAGGTTTGATAATAAAGACAATATGATTATGATGAGTTGAGTCTCATAAAATGTAAGAATAATGGTTCATGATGTTTATGTGATAATGAATAAAGTGTGAATAAGAATTGTTCGGGAAATATGAAAGATGAGATAAGATGAAAGGAAAGTTTATATTGAGATAAGTGTTCATGTTAAATTGGCATTTGTATGATGCTATATGTAGTGAATGCTATGAGTAATTTTACTCGAGATTTATGAATGCATGTATAAGTGCACTAATTTGCATAAGATGATCATGAAATCATTGTATTATGGACGTGCATGTTAAGTTGCTTGAAGCAAATTTTATAATTGTGATAATATTTTAATATGATGAGTGTTAAGTTATATGCATGAGTATGTAAGAGGTAAGTCAGAGGTGTTACAACCTCACCCCCCCTTATCAGCAAGGTAATTCAGAATGAGATTTCATGAAATTCAAATTGAATAGGCTAAAGTGGAAAACTAAAGAGTTCAATGACTGATTTATTGACGATGTAATCAGAGTCGAGAATGATTTAGCAAATGAACACAATTGCAGAAAGGATGCCAGGTTATAATAAAATCATCCGGATAACTGAAATTTCACAGTAAAAGAAAGGTCTGGCTTAGCTAATGCCCTCATTCAAGTATGATGTGTAAGGTATATGATTGCTAGATTTTCTTCCGAATAAATTCCAACTGTGAATGGGATAATGTGAATTCAGTAATGACAAAATTAGACAGAGGAATAATAATTGAGATGTATTAATAGTTGAATGTAGATTTTATAGTTGAGAAATTATAGAAAAATATATGTGTACATTTACTTTCATAGATATATATAAATATATGCAAGATCATAGATGCAATTCCTGCAGTATGAGAATGTTAGTTAAATTTACAGACAGATGAAGCTGTGATTGATATTGCTCTATCTATTCCAGTTTTCTACTTCAGCGTGCAGATGGAAGGTTGACAATAAGATCTGTATGATGTTAGTGATCTGTATTGTTAACTATTGCTTAATGAAAGTAAAGGAAAATTTTATGGCTTCTGTCATAGTTGTTCCCAGTGCTTGTGAGTATTATCCTTTCCTTTTGGAAATTTTCTGAGATGCTATTGAAATCTTAACTATTCTACATGAGATGTGGTTACCAAGAATTCTGTGTAGCTCCATGTTCTGAGATTTTATTATCTTAGTTTTATTAATAAACTACTGTTCAAAGTATCAGCCATGAGACATTAGCAGAAATTTCTCTATTGATGAAAATGGTTTCTTCTTATTATGAGTATGTTTATGATGATTACGAGTTCGGGCCTGATAATGAAAGTACAGAGGTATAGTTATCAGAGGTATAAAGATTCGGCTTTTGCACTGGTTGTTATTGAAATTTGTGTTTAAATCTCTCAGATGATCAGGATGTTTTATTTTCACCCAGGACATTATTTACTAAAGTAATTGAGAAGATAGTCTTATTATGGCATTATGATTTTTGAGTAGTATGAGTATTGTGGCCTTAGTGTAGTTCAGTTCAGTCATGTGTATTGATTTTCATTTTTCGCATAATCCTGATATATATATCAATGAGTTAAATATCGAATGCTATGTTCTTTCGAGTTATGCAGTAATAATGATTTGTGATTAGCTCTTTGAAGAAATCACGATAGAATGTATGTTTGAGATATCATGACAGCATAAAGAAGAATAGTTTCTGAAAAGTTATTGCCTTTTAGTTGAGACTGATTCAGTTGAGCAGTTGATTGAGTTATATGTATGTTTGAATTATTCATGGGTTCAGAGGTAAATGTTGATTTTTCATGTATAAATAGATAAATGACTCGAGTAAATAGTACATGTTGTAGAAGTTATGGTACAGAGTTGTATACGCATATCAAAATGGTTGCATCAAAGGTATATTTTTGCAAATCCAAGTTGTCTGATTGTTAAAGTTCTCATTGTATGAAGTTTAGTTTGGCTTGAATTCATGCTAATAAAGTATAAACAGTTGAAGTTATTGACAATTGAAGTATCCATTATGATTCAACTTGGTTTGAATAAAGAGTTTATGGTTTCTAGAAATGTGTTAATGAGAAATCAAGAGATTTTGCAACAGTTATGATGCCTAGCATAGTGATAATTATTTGATTATTTGAAAAGTACAGAGGTGGATGATAACTTGATTTAGTTATACTAGTAAGAGTGTGATACGTGATATTCGCGACAGGTTTTAAAAATTTATAATTAATCATTCTTGAAACTAACTATTATCATGATGAAGGCAAGTGTACCTATCGAACAGTAGTATAGCTTTAACAAGACCAGATTGTCGAACCCGAAGGAACCAAGAGTACTAGTAATTACTTTCTTTTTATTATCTAGCCTAAAAATTAAGGGATTTGTTTATCTAAACTAATGGTGGACAGAGAGAAAATTGGGGAAAAGTTTTTTTTTTTTTTTTTGGGAAAACTAGATTGATTAAGACAATACCCAAGGAAAAATCCACCTAGACTTCACTTGTTATTTAACTCTGAATTAGATGGTTTATTCATTTGACTTGATCTATAGAAATCCCTAAGTTATATTATTATCTCTCTCGAGACTAATAACGTCTAACCCTAGGTTGATTAATTGAAATCTCTTTCTAATTAACACCCTAGTGTTGCATTAACTCGATCTATGGACTCCCTTATTAGATTTCACCCTAATCCGGCAAAATCTTGTCACCCTATCTCTAGGCGTGCAATAAATCCGCTTAATTACGACAAATTTACTCTTAGACAGGGACTTTTGCTCCTCTAAATAAGCGCATTAGCTTGAATCAATATTCTGGAATATTAAAACAAGAATTAAGAACAGATAATTAAGAACAAGTCAAATATTTATCATACAATTCAGATAATAATAACAAGATCCGTCTTAGGTTTCATTCCCCTTAGGTATTTAGGGGGTTTAGTTCATAATTATGAAAGAAAACATCTCAAATGAATAAAGAGAGCAAAACATAAAGAAAACCCAAAGCTCCTGAAGTAAATTGAAGGGAGATCTTCAATCTTGACGATGAATCCGGCTCCTAAGATAGATCAATCGGCTTCTTTCGAGTAATTTCCTGCCTCCTACTCCTTGTTTTTTTCTAAGTGCCTCCTCAAGTGTTTAAATAGGCTTTAGAATGCCTAAGAGCCCTCAAAAGTGGCCTTTTCTGAATAGGACTATACTTGGGCTCGATAGGGATACGCCTATGTGACAGCCCGTGTGCGATTGCTTCAGACCGTGGTCAACGCTATTAAATAGGCACGGGCGTGTGGTCTACCCCTGTGAGTCGTGCTTCGCTTTTGCCAAATGGACACGGCTGTGTAGCCTACCCGTGTGAGGAAGTCCAAGCCGTGTTGATTTCCCATGTTGGCCCATTTTCTCCGTTTTTGGCCTGTTCCTCCCTCTTTCTACTCTCCTATGCTCAACTAAGTATAAAACATGAAATTAAAGGATTAGGAGCATCGAATTCACCAAATCTAAAGAGAAATCATCCATAAGCTAATCATGAGATAAAAATATGTATAAATTATGGTTTATTAGACTGTGAAGTGTTATGTACCAGACTGTGAATCTAATACTTGAACTTTTAGAGAGTTAAAGTTGATTTTCAGGTATCTCAGAAGCTATTATAGTTAGTATTGATGTTTGTGTGAAAATGTGAGGGTATTTCGAAGAATTGTGCAACAGAATTAGCATTATCACCGAAAAGTTAAATAAGCTATGGTTGATTGCTCAAAGAAGTTTGTGTATTCTTCTCAATATGAATGAATTTTTCTTCTGAAGGATTATCTGAGTTATTCATTTTGAGGTTGTCAATTCATTCAAAGTGTAAATTTTAGTTGTTATGGTTGGAAATCTAGGGTTGCACCGTGACTTTAGAAGAAAGCTACATTAAGTTTTGACCATGAGCTTGCTAAATGTTACTGCATGTCACATTTGTACTGATAGTTGAATTCAGGAAGAGAAATTCGCAGAATTTGAAAGTGTTGCTGAAAATAAATTTCGAATCCATTTGTAAGTAAGATTTTCAGAGACGAAAATCCCTAAAGGGGGAGAAATGAAAAATCCCGAAATAGGGCCTAAATAGAATAGTGGTTGCGAAACCAAAAATTCAAGGTCAAAAAATTTATTCTGATTAAGTTTTAAGATTTATTCATTAATTTAATAATTGTGTGAAAATTTTGTGAAGAAATTTTATGTATAAGTGCTTAATTTGATAATTAGGATTAAATGGTAAAATTAGCAAAATGTGTGTTCAAGATAATAAAGGGGATTTAATTGAAATGGGTTCTTAAATTGGAGGTCCTTATTTAGGAATTAGACCATTATATGTAAGTTTGGACAAAAATGGGCAAGAATAGGACAAATTTGAAAGAAAAGCCTCTAAGGGCATTTTGGTCATTTAGTAATTAAAAGAATGAAAAAGGGAAAATAAAGCCAAAATTGGTCCATCTTCTTCATGGAGGCCGAGTATAGCATGGGGGAAGCCATGGTTAGGGTTTCCAAGCTTTCCAAGCTCAATAGTAAGTCTGTTCTAGCCTCGTTTTTAATGTTCTATACATTTTTGGAGTCCCGATAACTTGATTTAGCTTATTCTAGCAATAATTCATGCTAGGGTTCATATTTGGAAAAATACCCATACGTTAAATGTGCTTATTTTTGATGTTTTATGGTAGAATATGAAGCTTGAAATTATGTTAAACAACCTTTGCTAAGCGATGTTAACTAAAAACGAGTAAAACGACAAAATCGGTAAAAATACCTAATGTTCATAAGTACATGATAGAGTGGAAATTTGATGTTGCCATAGAAGGGAAAAATGTTCAGCGTGTCATAAAACATAAGAAAAATGGATAAATTTTAATTTCTGAGCCTAAGGGCAAAATCGTAATTCTGCAAAGGTTTAAGGGCAAAATTGTAATTTTCTTAAAGTTTGAGTTAGGGAATGTTTTGAATATTAAATTAATTAAATAAGTCAAAAATGATGTTTTAGATCCCAGAAAGTGAGATTTGGACCTAGAATAGGAGAAAAACTGAAAATCGGGAAAGTTGGTAAAATGGTCGTTTTGGTATCGAGGTAAGTTCATATGTTTAATAAGCATTTAATTATGCATATATGAATGATAAATTGATATTTTGGCCGTAAATACTTTAGTATTGAGTTTCAGATATAATGATTAATGTTGGATAATAATTTGATATTGGAAAGAGAACTTGTATAATTTATATGTAAGACCATATTTTGTATTCTGGCTTTGTATGATAACAAGAAAGTATTGACTAGCATAGTTTGATGAGAATAAGTGAAGTTGATGATATGATGACATTGAGAATGTAAGTATGTAAGTTGAGTAGCATTTTATTATTATACAATTATTGTTATTGGTATTGTTATTATTGAGTTATGCAACTAACCTTGAGAATTTGAGCAAGTATGTTTCAGCTATGACTTGACAAGGCATTGATAACTCAAAGTCCATGGTTGTACCATGGCAATTAAGGAAGAATTGACGGAAAAGTCCATGTTCATAACATGGCATTTAAGGAGGAATTGACGGTTAAGGATACCATGTAAGACCATGTCAAGACATGAGATTGGTAAGGCAAGGATCCCGTGTAAGACCATGTCAAGACATGGCATCGGCATTGATTAAGGACTCCATGTAAGACCACATCAAGATGTGGCATTGGCACTAAGACAAAGATACCATGTAAGACCATGTTTGGAACATGGCATTTGGTAAGATAAGGATATCATGTAAGACCATGCCAAGACATGGCATTGATAAGTTCTATAAGGCAAGGAAATCATGTAAGACCATGTCAAGACATGGCATTGATGAGTTACTATAAGGAAAAGGTCCCATGTAAGACCATGCCAAGGCATGGCATTGGTGAGTTCATAAAGCAAGGATACCACGTAAGACCATGTCAAGACATGGCAATGGTAAGTTCAAAAAGGAAAAGGTTCCCGAGTAATCCAAAGAGTAATTCAAAGAAACGACAAGGTTAGAACATGAAGAAAGAGTACAGGTATGCATTTAAGGCTTATTTAATATTGAGATTGTAAGTAATTGAGATTATCAAGTATTAAGTAAGTGATGAGTTTTCAGTTATGCTTGTGACACTTTATGACATGATTGGCAATATGCCTATATTATGAAAGAGTACTCATGTGTTAAGTGAGATGTTGCAGGTATGTATGCAAGTTATTAAGTAAGGTGCCTTTTGTATTCTGAGCTTTTGGTAAGGTTAAAGAATAAGTAACATGGGAAAGTATGAACTAAACATTATTTAAGCAAATTATGACAGCATAGTAGTAAGCTAAATTGATTGCTAATGCTTATTATCTTACATGTGAACTTCCTAAGCTTTATAAGCTTACTTCTTTCACTTTCCCATGTTTCAGAGTACTTAAAAGCAAGCTCTAGTTGGAGGTCGTTGGAGATCACTTCACACTATCGACTATCAATTTACCAAATGGGTATCTTAGTTTACAAACGTTATAGTTTATGGCATGTATAGGGACATGGCCATTTTGTGTGTATGTCCTTATGATATGGATAAAGAATAGTATGTAAATATTTGATAATGGTTATCTATTGAAATGGCTAATGAAGAACATGTTTCGGTGTTATGTATGCCTAAGTGGTAGTTAATACAAAGAAGTCATGAAAAAGTGAAATTAGCATTAAAACAGTATTGAATAGCAGTAGTGACGTGATCTTGAAAAATCACCAAGAATAGTAGAAATGGAATTATGTGATGAATCAGATATAGAATTAAATCTTATTGAGTCTATTTTCATATGAAGGAAACAAAGTAAGCAAAAGAACTGTATATTAAGAGATATTTGAATTTTAGTGAGACAAGGTTAGAGCGATTTCTGAATCCTTTGTTCTAACTTTATAAATTCACTAAAAATTTTACAAAACCAATTAGTAGTTATAGTTTATATTTCTAGATTCCTTAGTGAATATAATTTCATGAGAAACAAATAGCATAGTTATTTGAATTCTGTACAGGGATAAAATTGATTCGTAGTGAAGAGAGGTCAAAGTAGTCGAATAGTGCAATAGGGGAAACTTTAACTAATAAACTGTACTAATTGGCTTGACAAAAAATTCTGGAAAATAATTAGTAAGAAGATATATGAGTCTAGTTTTAGGGAAAATTCACAAATTTAAATTTTGAGTTTTTTTACTCGAGTTATGATTTATTTAGTGACTATGACGCATGTGGGCAGTTTTATAAGGAATAATGAAATAAATTGTTTTAATTTGTCTAAGTATTCAACAAATTTTTAATGTTCTCGGCTTGGTCCCGAACCATTTCAATTACATGTTTTAGGGTCTCGAGGCCCCTTTTTAGGGACATATTGAATGAATGTAAATTAATTAATTTTAAAAGAAAATTTTATGCCCCGAATTAGTAAGTTAAGTCAGGTAATGCCTCGTTCTCGACTCTGACGACGGTCTTGGGTAAGGGGTGTTACACGGGATCACATACAAATGAGCTTGGAAGCTTGAACCAAACCCTAGCCATGGCTTCCATGGTAGATTCTGTAACACCCCGTACCCGAGTCCGCTGCCGGAATCGGACACGAGGGGTTAACGGCTTAAACCGTTCACTTTCGCAGTCCATTTTAAAAATTTTTCTAGACAACTGGCTAACTGCATCACTGTCACCTTAAAAATCATAACTTGAGTTCCACAACTCGAAAATCAGATTCGTAATTTTTCCCTGAAACTAGACTCATATTTCCATCTACATAATTTTTCTTAGAATTTTTGGTTGGGCCAATTAGTACAGTTTATTAGTTAAATCTCCCCTATTCCAGGGTTCGACTACACTGAACTTCATGCATTACGAATCGGATATCTCCCTGTACAGGGATTCAATACTGATACCGTTTGTTTCTATAGAAACTAGACTCAAAGAGGAATCTATACATATATGGCATGACTCCTAATTATCTCTGGTTAATTTACAATGAATTTCCAAATTCGAAACAGGGAATCCAGAAACCGTTCTGGCCCTGTCTCACGAAAACTTAAATATCTCTTAACATACTGTTCATATGATCATTTTGTTACTTTCCTATGAAAATAGATTCATCAAGGTTCGATTACATAATTTATTCACTATTTAATTCCCTTTCTACTATTTTTAGTGATTTTTCACATTCACGTCACTGCTGCTACCAGCATCTATTTTTAAGGTAAACTTTACCTATTTCATGATCCTCCATGGATCAACTAGAGTTTGTCATACATATACCAAAAGTGATCATGAATGACCCTTCCCATGGCTAACCGTTACCAACATTTCCATACCTCTTGATAAACAACATACAACGATTATAATGCTATGATCAAAGTATATCTAAGCCATTTTCGCATGGCTATCCAAATTTACACAAAACCGAAGGGTACATGACCTACAACAAAAGGGTAGTCCTATATATTAACCAAGATATCCTCTCACTACTAGTCTATTCTATACATTCCATAAGATATTCCAAAACATAGCAGTACCAAACAGTGGATAGTGATAGTGTGACTAGTTGTTGACGATCCCGAGCCTGTAGCTTCCAAATGAGATCTATAAAATAGAAAACAAAGTAAACGGAGTAAGCATTTCAATGCTTAGTAAGTTTCAAGCAAAGGTCAACAGATAACAATCACGTTATAACATAGTTGTTCGTATTTTTATTTTACTCTTCCTTCGGCATACCGCCCTTTATCCAAATATGCACATCTCATCATAATCATAGGAATAGTCTCATAGATTGCTCTCGTATACATCACATAACTACCTTATGGTTTAGTTTAAATCAAGCTCACATATAAACTTGGAGTACATACCTGTTTAACATTTCGCATTGCGTATTTTTATAAGCAATTCTTATAAAAGAAGTCTTACCCGGACATAATCTCCACATGTAGTCATCGGGTCTTACCCGGTCATAATCTCCACACGTAGTCATCGGGTCTTACCCGGTCATAATCTCCACACGTAGTCATCGGGTGTCATAATCTCCACACGTAGTCATCGGGTCTTACCCGGTCATAATCTCCACACGTAGTCATCGGGTCTCACCCGGAACAAATTCCAAGTTTCATGTACATTTAATCACATGTTACAACATTCACATTAGCCATTCGGCTTTACCACATATGCATATCACGCATATATCTTGCATTAGCCATTAGGCCTTATCACATATACATACACTTTCACATTCACCACATCGGCCATTGGGCCTTATCACATATACATACACTTTCACATTCATCACATCGGCCATTAGGCCTTATCACATATACATACACTTTCACATTCATCATATCGGCCATTAGGCCTTATCACATATACATACACTTTCACATTCGCCTTATCACATATACATACACTTTCACATTCACCACATCGGCCATTAGGCCTTATCACACATATCTGTATATCATACATATTTCATATTTTTCTTGTACATCAATTTCAGCAATAGCATATAAGCAACTCAAATAGTTTCATCAAAGTTTACAACAAAATCACATATTCATTACAAGCAGTTTTTCTGACCAACAGTCACTAAGTTGTTTATAACTGGAGCTACAAAACTCAAAATCAATTGCCGTTAATTTTCCCTGAATATAGACTCACATATCTTCCATCCATAAAATTTTCAGAATTTTTGGTTTGGCCAATCAATACCAGATTTTTCTTAAAGTTTCCCCTGTTTCACTGTTGACTAATCTGGCCACTCTTCACTACGAATCAAATTTTTCATTGTACAGAATTCATAATGTGTTCTATTTGATTCCATTTGAAATTAGACTCGTTAAGGAGTCTAAGCATATAAATCTTATCTTATAACCATTTTTGTACAAATTATAATGATTTTCCAAAAACAAATCAGGGAATTTCGGAGTCAATCCGACATTGTCTCACAAAACTTTAAATATACCTTTATAGGAAATTCCTTTGCTTACATAGTTTCTTTTATAAGACACTAGATTCAATAAGCTTCATTTTCATATTTTATTCAACTTCGAACTCGCCTTCTACAATTTTTGGTGTATTTTCAAAGTTACAACACTGCAGTAACTCAAATCTGTCAAGACTAGTTCGCACTTAAACTATATAAATTCATCCTTCTCGCTACTAAGTTTATACAATCTTTAAGTATACTAAAGTAAAGTTCAAACACTTGAGAACTTACCTCGGATACTGTTGATCAATTTCAAAATGGCTATTCAATTATATTCGCCTTCCCGCTATGCAAGATTGATTCCTTGAGCTCGTGAACTAAATCAACCAATTTAACAACTCAATTTACATTCGCAATGTCATCACATACATAACAAAATTAGATTCATTTCTTAAACCATCCCCGCAATTCACCTTCCAAGAACCTTGATTCACTTTAAGCTAAACCACTTCATGGTATACATTTACACATTCGCTAATATAAACAAGGTTAGCACTTAGCGAAATAATTTCTTTAACATTTTAAATTTCATTCGGTCTAATCTCCACATCAACTACTAATTCACAATAAGAATCAAATCCAAAATCAGCTACTATAATATATATCTAAATGCCATGTAGCTACTTAGTTGATTATCAATTATCACTTAATTCACATATTAATACATAACATCTCACATTAGCAATTCATTTGTATTATTCAATACAAGCTCAACATGTAACCTCATCCCTTTAGTTTTCCATTCAATAATCGAACACAAAGATCACATGCCTAACTCACTATCCAATCTTGATTTCTAACACAAATACTCTCCCTTAACCGAATGTCCATAACCAATTTGCAAAACATTTTCACTTCAACATAGCCGATTGTCATTAAGCAATTAAGCCACATCTATTCAATTTTTTACCAAGCTCAACTTATCTATAATCAACCTTCAATACACTAAAGCATCAAAAACAACAAAAAAGTACAACCATCCATGACCGAATGTCATCTTCATAAATTTACAAAAACATTTGCCATGAGCTAGCTTCTATACTTGATGACCACTCCAAATATACAAAGATTTTCAATGAAAGAGCATTAACATACCTTAATCCCAAGAATCACCCTGGCCGAACTTCCCCCCTTCTTCCTCCTTCAATTCACGGCCAAGAAGAACCAACTTCTTCTTTTCTTTCTTTCTCAAGTCACGGCTAAAGGGGGGGGGGGGAAAGAACATGGATGAGACAACTTTTTTTTTTTTTCTCATCACCCTTCCCATTCATTTCTTTATTACAAACCCTTTATTCTTTTCTTTCTCCCATAACCCACTAACACAACATGTTTCCAACATGTTTCACCCCATAACATTTTGTCCATCCTCATGCTCATGGCCAGCCACTACTAGTTAGGGGGGAAAATTGACATGCAAGTCCTCCCTTTTGACTACATGCACTATTAGATCCTTGTAGATTAGCCTATCACATTTCAAAAGTGTCACACAAGTCCTTTTGACTAAATTCACATGCAATTTACTAAATCGAAGCTTAAAATTTTTGCACATTCATATTCACATATTTTAGACCATAAATATCACATCCAAATAATTTGGTGACTCGGTTTAGCGGTCCCGAAACCGCTTTCCGACTAGGGTCACTTTAGGGCTGTCACAGATTCGGCTGGTACATGAAGAAGATGGACAAATTTGGCTTATTTTGGCTTTTTAATTCATTTAATTATTTAGATTACCAAAATGCCCCTAACTTAAAAATAATCTATTTCACCCATTTCATGTCTATTTTTGTCCAACAATTAACCAATGGTCTAATTACCATTTAAGGACCTCAAATTTAAAATTTCAAAACAATTTGATACCTCTAACATGTAGAACCCAACTTTTGCACTTTTCACAATTTAGTCCTTTTGACTAAATTGAGTGCCCAAACGTCAAAATTTTCGAAAGAAATTGTCACAAAATCATCCCATGAAATTGTAGACCATAAAAATATAATAAAATAAGTTTTCTTACATTAGATTTGTGGTTCCGAAACCACTTTTTCGACTAGGCCCTAATTCGGGATGTTGCAGCAAAGCCAATCGATATGCTACTGGTCCTATCCATTCGACAATCTCATACCGTCCTATAAAACGAGGGCTCAACTTGCCCTTTTCACCAAATCTCAAACCTTTTTATATGGAGATACTTTCAAGAATACTTTATCACCAATTTGATACTCAATTTCTTTTCTTTTCAAATCCACATACGACTTTTGTCTATCCGAGGTCGCTTTCAAACAATCACGAATTACTTTCACCTTTTCTTCGGTTTTCTTAATCAAATAAATTCCATGAATCTTATTCTCCTTAAGTTATGTCCAGTATAAAGGTGTACGACATTTACATCCATACAATGCTTCATAACTGTTGTTATAGGCAAATTCAACCAAAGGTAAGTACTTTTCCCAACTACCTTGGAATTCAAGAACATAACATCTGAGCATATCTTCAAGATTCTGAATTACACTCTCAGTTTGTCCATCAGTCTGTGGGTGAAAAGCGGTACTAAAATTCAGCTTTCTACCCAAAGCTTTTTGTAACTTCTTCCAAAACTGCGAAGTGAACCTCCGAT
Organism: Gossypium arboreum; assembly: GCF_025698485.1. Taxonomy (NCBI): domain Eukaryota; kingdom Viridiplantae; phylum Streptophyta; class Magnoliopsida; order Malvales; family Malvaceae; genus Gossypium; species Gossypium arboreum. The sequence continues at coordinate 51,292,507 of NC_069072.1, read as the reverse complement.
CTCTATCCGAAATAATCGACAAAGGAACTCCATGAAGTCTCACAATCTCAGAAACATATAACTCGGCTAACTTATCAAGTGAATAATCAGTGCGTACCGGTATAAAATGAGCTGATTTAGTCAATCTGTCAGCCACAACCCATACGGCATCTTTCTTCCTTGGTGTCAATGGTAAGCCTGTCACAAAATCCATAGTAATTCGATCCCATTTCCATTCAAGAACCAAAATGGACTGAAGTAAACCTGAGGGTACCTAGTGTTTAGCCTTTGCTTGTTGGCAAATTAAGCATCTCAATACAAACTCGGATATATTTCTTTTCATACCATTACACCAATACATTTTCTTTAAGTCATTGTACATTTTCGTGGTACCTGGGTGAACTGACATACATCCATTGTGAGCCTCACGCACAATATTTTGAATCAACTCAGTATTCTTTGGAACACAAATTTTACCATGGAACTTCAAACAACCGTCAAAGTCTGTCTGAAAATATGATTCACTGCTCGACTCACACTGAGCTTTCTTTTCCTGTAACTCATTATCAGCTTTCTGAGCATCACAAATCTGTTGTAGGAAAGTCGGCCTAGCTTTCATCACTACTAGAATTGCACCATCATGAGACAAGGTTAGTTGTGCATTCATAGCTCTCAAGGCAAATAAAGACTTCCTACTCAAGGCATCGGCGACCACATTTGCCTTACCAGGGTGATAATCTATCACAATTTCATAGTCTTTTAACAATTCAAGCCATCTTCGTTGCCTCAAATTCAAGTCCTTTTGGGTCATCAGATACTTAAGACTTTTATGATCTGTATAAATATGGCATTTCTCTCTGAATAGGTAACGTCGCCAAATCTTCATAGTAAATACAATGGCAGCCAACTCTAGATCATGTGTAGGATAGTTCTTCTCATGGGGCTTCAATTGTCTCAAGGCATAAGCTACTACCTTGCCTTCTTGCATAAGCACACAACCTAGTCCACTCAAGGACGCATCCCTATAAACCACAAATTCTTTCCCTGATTTCGGTTGTATTAACACAAGTGCCTCGGTCAATAACATTTTCAATTTCTCAAAGCTATGCTGACATTTTTCTGACCATTCAAACTTGACATCTTTTTGAAGTAATCTCGTCATAGGAGTGGCTATCATAGAGAATCCTTTCGCAAATCATCTGTAGTAACCAGCCAAACCCAAAAATCTCCTAACTTCAGTTACATTCTTTGGTAGTTTCCATTCAACAATAGTAGAAATCTTATTGGGGTCAACTCGTATACCATCTCCTGAAACGATCTGGCCTAAAAATCTGACCTCTCAAAGCCAAAACTCATTTTTCCTAAACTTGGAATATAACTGTTTATCCCTCAAAGTCTGTAACACTGTTCTCAAGTGCTTGGCATGTCCTGCCTCATCTTTAGAATAAATCGGAATGTTGTCGATGAACACCACAAAAAACTTATCCAAATATGGCTGAAAGATTTGGTTCATCAAATCCATAAACACGGCAGGAGCTTTCGTTAACCCAAATGGCATAACAAGAAACTCATAGTGGCCATACCTGGTTCTAAAGGCAGTCTTTGGCACATTCGACTCTTTAACTCGTAACTGGTAATATCCGAACCTTAAGTCTATCTTAGAGAACCATGTCACTCCTTTTAACTGGTCGAACAAGTCATCAATCCTTGGAAGAGGATACTTATTTTTAATTGTCACCTTATTGAGCTACCAGTAGTCAATGCATAATTTCATGGAACCGTCCTTCTTTTTCAAGAATAACACAGGAACACCCCACGACGAAAAGCTTGGTCTCGCAAAACCTTTGTCAGTCAACTCTTGCAACTGTAATTTCAAATCTTTCAGCTCAGTCGGGGCCATCCTATACGGAGCAATAGAAATAGGTGCCGTCCCTGGCATCAGTTTAATACCAAACTCAACATCTCTAATTGGAGGCAAACCTGGCAAGTCCTCTGGAAATACATCCGCATACTCACATATAACTAGCACTGATTCAATTTTCAAATTGGAGTCCTTTGTATTCAATATGTATGCCAAATAAGCTTCATACCCCTTTCTCAAACACTTTTGACCAGTCATCGAAGAAATTACATTTGGCGACTTATCTGCATCATCTGATTCAACCCGAAGAACCTAAACATTTTTACATTTCAATTCCATAACTTTTTGTCTACGATTCACTATAGCATCATGTAGTGTCAACCAATCCATACCCAGTATGACATCAAATTCATCAAATGGTAACAACATCAAGTCAGCAGGAAAACAATGATCTATAACCATCAAAGGGCATTCCTTACATACTTTATCAACTATCACATGCTTTCCTAATGGGTTTGACACCTTAATCTTAAATTCTGTAGACTCAACAGGTATATTCATACTAGATTTGTAACACCCCGAACCCGAGACCATCGCCGGTGTCGGACGCGAGGGGTTAACGAGCTAAATCCTCTTAAAGCACCGACCAATTTGGCATTTCAGACAGTGGAAAACTGCGTCCTTGTCGCCTTAAAAATAATATCTCGAGTTTCAAAACTTGGAAACCGATTCGTAAATTTTCCCAATTTAGACTCATATATCCTTCAATGGATTTATTTCTAGAATTTTTGGTCGGGCCAATTGGTACGCTTTATTAGTTAAAGTCACCCATGTTACGAGGATCGATCGCTTTCGACCTTCGCGTTACAACTTGAATATCTCTCAGACAGGGCTTTAATTGTAACACCCTTACCATTACTATCGTAGGAACAGATACAAGGTATTACCGAATATAACACATACCATTAAACATAACCGAGATATAAATAAGTCATCCAATTTGATAGTGCATCGTATAACATATGTCTTGAACAATATTAGCCAACTTTAATGGCTTGTACAAAGTAGCTGGTCGAAATCAGTAACTAAAATTTTAAACCTAAACAAATATGACACGTAACAAAATAATTAAGCCTACTATACATGCCATAATTCAAAACGTTTAATTCAAATACCCTAAAGTATGATAGTGCGGGTAGATCTTCACGATCCTTAACTCCGAGCAAGTCGAAGGACACTATAAGACAAAAGAGAGAAACAAAGTAAGCTTATAGCTTAGTAAGTAAGTATGTAAATACTAATTAAAGAATCTAACATGTTTACACAACAATTCAAGTATATCTACTTTAACTTCACTATTCATTCCACTTTGATTAAGTTGTCTCTGCTGCGTCATATTCACTAAATAAATCATAACTCGAGTTACTGAAACTCGAAATTTAAATCCGTAAAATTTCCTGAATCTAGACTCATAAAGATTTTTGCTAATTTTTTTCTATAATTTTTGGTTCAGCCGATTAGTACAGTTTATTAGTTAAAGTTTCCCCTGTTACACAGCTCGACTGATCTGACCTCTGTTCACTACGAATTGAATTTCTCTCAGTACACAATTCAAACAACCCTGAAGTCTGTTTCATTTAAAACTAGTCTCAATAAGGAATTTAGGCATGTAAACTATATTTCTTAATTTGCTTTGTACAATTTTTAATGATTTTTCAAAGTTGGAACAGGGGATCACATATTCATCCTGAGCAAGTCACATACAATTGTAAATATCTCAAAATATAGAATTCCTTTGCTTGCTCTGTTTCTTTTATATGAAAGTAGACTCATTAAACTTTAATTTCACATCTCATTCAACCTCTAATTATATTCCTCCTATTTTTGGTGATTTTTCAAAATCACATCACTGCTACCATCTAAAAACAGTTTTAATGCTAATTTCACTCTTTCACACATTCTTTATGCTAACCTCATTTTATCTTATATATGTATATACCACAAATCATTTTCACCACATTTCATTCACCATAAGTGTAGGTCCAAACCACAATATCACCACAAAACCATCCCGTTGAACAATTCAGATCAATCCTCGATATTTAATGGTTTCAAAGACACGCCCCACCATCATACTTCGTTTAGTTCGGCTCTCTTGTACACATGGTGAACACTTAGTACCACTCATGCGACCCAACCGATTTGTCTCGTAGCTCTCTTGTCTACATGGTGTCCTTCACTTGGAATCACGCATGCGACCTAGCTACATTTATCTTTCACGTAGCTCTCTTGTCTACATGGTGTCCTTCACTTGGAATCACGCATGCGACCTAGCTACATTTATCTTTCACGTAGCTCTCTTGTCTACATGGGATACATCTCGTATCACACATGTGACCTAGCTACTACAGGGTGTCTCGTAGCTTTCTTGTACACATGATGTGCACTCAGCATCATACATGTGACCTAGCTACGCTCCCTCTATTTCATTCGATCTCTCCGAATGTTCAACCGGGATCTCTCTCTCTATATTTATTTCCATTCTTCCAATAGTCGATTTACATTTTAACATCAGCTAGTATGTTTATATAATAGGCTGAAATATAAGAATGTACATGAAATTATTGTAATATTTACATACAAACTTACCTTGGTGCAAAATGTGGAAATTTTGCAATTTAGTCCAAAACTTTTTCCTTCCCCCGTTCGAGATCAATTCCGCCTCTTTCTTGATCTATAATAACACATTTAGCTCATTTAATACTCATACTATTTATTTCAATCCAAAAATCACATCATGGAAAAATTACATTTTGCCCCTAACTTTACAAAATTACAATTTTGCCCCTAGGCTCGGAAATTTAATTTCAGCCCTTATTCTTATATTTTATGATATGCTGAACATTTTCTCTTCTACAACAACATCAAATTCTCACTCTATCATATAGTTATGAACAATAGGTATTTTACCGATTATCTTGCTTTTACTCGTTTTCACTTAAAACCGAGTAGCACAAGTTATTTAACATAATTTAAAACCTCATATTCTATCATAAAACATCAAAATACACAAATTTCACCTATGGGTATTTTTCCAAATATGAACCCTAGGTTAAATTATTACTAGCATAAGCTTAATCGAGCTTTCGGGATTCCAAAAACGTAAAGAACATTAAAAACGGGGCTTGGAATCACTTACTATGGAGCTTGAAAATTGAAGAAACCCTAGCTATGGAGAGAGGGAGAATTCGGCAGCAACTAAGGAGGATGATGATAAATTTTGTGTTATTTTTCCCATTTTATTTCATTTAATATCCAAATGACCAAAATGCCCCTAATTTTGTCCTAATTTTGTCCATGAACTTAAAATTGGTAAAATTCCTATTTAAGACCTCCTAATTAATATTCCAAAACAATTTCATACTAAAAACTTCCGGGATGCAAATTTTGCAACTTATTCGATTTAGTCCCTACTTTCAATTTAAGCACTTTAGGCATAGAATTTCATCACGAAATTTTCACACAATCATGAAATCATATCATAAACCCCAAAATAATTATAAAACAATTATTTCTATCTCGGATTTGTGGTCACGAAACCACTATTCCGATTAGGCCCTAATTCGGGTTGTCACAATTCTCCCCCCCTTTTGAGATTTTCGTCCCGAAAATCTTACCAAGAAAGAGGTTTGGGTCTTGTTTCCTCATAGCTTCCTCGGGTTCCCACGTAGCCTCTTCTATCCCATGTCCGTCCCACAATACTTTCACTAAAGCTATACTTTTATTTCTTAACTGTTTAACCTCTCGAGCCAAAATCTTTATTGGTTCCTCCTCATAGGTCATATCCGATCGAATCTCAATTTCTGTTGGGGAAATCACATGTGAAGGATCGAACGATAACGTCATAACATTGATACATGAAACACGTTATAAATTCTTTCTAACTCTGCGGTAAGGCCAACCGATATGCCATTTGGTCCAATTCTCAAGAATCTCGACGGCCCAATAAAACGCGGACTCAACTTGCCTTTTCGACTAAATCTCGAATCTTTTTCCATGGTGACACCTTCAAGAACACTTTATCACCCACCGAAATTCAATCTCTTTTCTTTTAAATCGCATATGACTTTTGTCGATCTGAAGCGACTTTCAAGCAATCCCGAATTACTTTTATTTTCTCTTGGTTTCTTTAACTAGATCAACTCCATGAATCTGCTTCTCACTAAGCTCGGTCCAATATAAAGGAGTTCGACACTTACGACCATACAAGGCTTCAGACGGTGCCATTTGTATACTTGATTGATAAGCTGTTATTGTAGGCAAATTCAATCAAAGATAGATATTTCTCCTAACTACCTCCAAATTCTAAAACACAGCATCTAAGCATATCTTCGAGTACCTGGATTACTCTTTCCGTTTGACCATCTGTTTGTGGATGAAATGCGGTACTAAAGTTCAATTTTGTACCCAAAGCTTCTTGTAACTTTTTCCAAAATCTCGAGGTAAATCTTGTCCCATTTCCACTCAGGCACCATTACCGGTTGAAGTAATCCTGAAGGCACTTGATGTTCAGCTTTTACTTGTTGACAGATCAAACACTTGGTTACAAATTCGAAATGTCCTTTTCATACCGCCACCAATACTGACTTCTTTAAATCATTATACATTTTGTGCTATCGGGATGAACGATAAATGACCATTGTGCGCCTCATGTAATATTTTTCGAATCAATTTATCGTTTTTCAGCACACATATCCTGTCTCGAAACATCAAGCAGTCATCTGGTCCAACTCGAAAATCGAGTCGTAACTCGATTCGCATTGAGTTCTCATGATCCGCAACTCACTATCATTCTTTTGAGCATCACAAATCAACTGGAGAAATAACGGTTTAGTTCTCATCTCGCTAAGATTGACCCATCATCGACAATGCTAACCCCGTGTTCGTGGCTCTCAAAGTAAAAAAAATTTTCGCTCAAGGCGCCAAGAACTTACATTTGCTTTTCCGAATGATAATCAATCACTAAATCATAATCCTTTAATAATTCAAGCCATCTTCGCTGTCATGATTCAGATCCTTTTGATTCATCAAGTACTTCAAATTTTTGTGATCGGTAAAATTCGGCATTTTTCACCGTACAAATAATGTCGCCAAATCTTCAAGGCAAAAACAACAATGACGAGCCCAAATCATGTGTAGGATAGTTCTTCTCATGCGGTTTTAAGCTGTCTCAAGCATAAGCTACCACTTTACCCTCTTGCATCAACACACATCCAAGGCACATCAATGATGCATCACTATAAATTACGAACTCCTTTCCCGACTTGGGCTGTACTAAAATTGGTGCTTGATCAATCGTGCTTTCAATTTTTCAAAACTTTGTTGACATTTATCAGTCCATTCAAACTTAACATTCTTTTGCAACAACTTAGTCATAGGAGAGGCAATCATCGAAAATCCTTCAACAAAACGTCTATAATACCCGGCTAAGCCTAAAAGCTTCTAACCTCGGATACATTCTTGGCGGTTTCCAATCAACGATCGCAGAAATCTTGCTTGGATCCACCGAATACCATCACCGAGACTATATGCCCAAAAATCCGACTTCACGAAGCCAGAACTCACTTTTACTAAACTTGGCAAACAGTTTCTTTTCTCTCAAGATCTGCAATATAGTTCTCAAGTGTTCGGCATGTTCAGACTCATCTCGAGAATAAATTAAAATGTCATCTATAAACACTACTACAAACTTATCCAAATATGGTCAGAAGATCCGATTCATTAAGTCCATAAATATAGCTGGAGCATTTGTTAAGCCGAAAGGCATCACAAGAAACTCATAATGTCCATACCTTGTCCTAAAGGCGTTTTCGACATCTCGACTCCTTAACTCTCGGTGGTAGTAACCGGACCTCAAATCAATCTTTGAAAACACTGTGGCCCCTTTAAGCGATCGAATAAATCATCAATCCTCGACAACGGTACTTGTTCTTTATAGTCACCTTATTAAGTCGACGGTAATCAATGCAAAGTCTCATTGAACCATCCTTCTTCTTACTGAATAATACAGAGCACCCGTGGAGAGAAACTCGGTCTCACAAATCCTTGTCTGTTAACTCCCGAATCGAGCCTTCAATTCTTTTAATTCAGTCGGAGCCATTCTATATGGAGCAATCGAGATCGGTGCAGTACCCGGCAACAAATCAATGGCAAAATCTATCTCTCTGTTCGGAGGCAACCCAGGCAATTCCTCAGGAAATACATCTGGAAACTCATAGACTATCGGTACTGATTCAAATTTCAGTTGAGGCAACTCGATATTCATTACATAAGCCAGATAAGCTTCACACCCTTTTCTCATGTATTTCTGTGCAGACATGTGCGAAATCACCATAGGCAATTTATTTGATTCCTCTGTTTCAACCCACAGAATTTCTCCATTTTCACATTTCAACTCTAGTGTCTTTTGTTTGCAATCTACCTTAGCATCATACAATGTTAACCAGTCCATTCCCAAGATAACGTCAAACTCACCAAATGGTAACTTGACATCAAGTTGGCCGGAAAAGCAGTGACCTTGAATCATTAATGGGCAATTCTTGCAAACCTTGTCAACTAGCACATATTGGCCTAAGGGGTTCGACACTTTAATCGTAAACTCAGTAAATTCAACAGGCAACTTTTTATTGGATACTAAATTCATGCAAATATAGGAATGAGTGGACCGGATCAATCAATGCAATAACAATAGTATTATAGAGAAAATGTACCAAGAATAACATCGGGAGATGATGCATCTTCTCGGGCACGTATAGCATAAGCTCTAGCAGGTGCTCTAGCTTCTGATCTTGCCGTTAAATCTTTCATCACCGTTTTACTACTAGTCCCACCTCCAGTATTTCTCGGTGGTCTACCTCTACTAGCGGTGGTATTCTGTCTAACACTCTGAAATCTTTCTTCTTTAACTTTCTCCGGACAATCTCTAATAAAATGCTCGTGAGAACCGCACCTGAAACAAGCTCGCTCGGTCCCCCAACACTCACCATAATGTTGCCTGCCACATTGCTGACACTCGGGCTTTCTAGGTCGCACATTACCCACACTTGCCACCGAAGTAGCTTGAACTTTAGACCCCGAATATGTTCTACCACGATCTCTGTGTGAATCCCCAATTGAAACTGTCATTCGAGGGTTTGTCTCTTTGGACCTCTTTGGTTGAGATTGAAATGGCTTGCTTATCTGTCTTTTTCGACATCTCGGGCCTCAATAGCGACTTTTCTTCTTTCTTTGTTCAATTCTTGACTTTAAGAGCTCGATCAACCAATACTACAAATTCTTTCAACTCCAAAATTCCTACAAGCACTTTAATGTCCTCATTCAGCCCATCTTCAAATCTTCTACACATAATGGCCTCGGTGGACACACATTCTCAGGCATACTTGTTGAGCCTTACAAATTCGCGTTCATACTGCCACAGACATTTTCCCTGCTTCAATTCAAGGAACTCCTTCCGTTTTGATCAATAAATAGCTGACTTATGTATTTCTTTCTAAATTCTTCTGGAAGAAATCCCAAGTAACTTTTCTTTTGGCACCACTGCAACCAAAGTCTTCCACCGGTGGTAAGTGAATCTCTCAAAAGTGATACAAAGACACTTTAAGCATTCCTCGGTGTACATGAGAGCTCATCAAATACGGGTAGAATTTTCAAGCCGAATTCCGCTTTCTCGGGATCATCATCGACCTTTGCTCTAAACTCTTGGCCCTTGTTTTGAATCTTGTCAACCGGAGGCTTGTTCATTCTTACCAAATCTATACCTTGGCTGCTCTGAGAATCGTCGAGGTATAGGAGGGGTGGAGGAGGTTGAGCATTTGGATTTACTCGAATAAATTCAGATACCAATTGTTCATCATTTGGAGAAAGGAATCCGAGCCTCATCTCCTTGTCTCAATGTCTCAGTCTATTTTTCCACAGTAGCGGTCCCTTGTGCGGGAGCCGGCGCATTAGCAAAGATCATCATCGTAGCAGTTCCTTGGGATCCATTACTATATTAAAACAAAACACGTTTAGAATAATCGAGTCACCACACTATCACAATATTTTTATGGCATGTATAGCTAGACTTTTACACACACTTTATTAGTCCGAGAACCGACTAAACCATAGCTCTGATACCACTAAATGTAACACCCCTTACCCGTTACCGTCGCCGGAACAGGATTACAAGGTATTACCAGAATATAACACATACCATTAAACATAACCGAGATATAAATAAGTCATCCAATTTGATAGTGCATCGTATAACATATGTCTTGAACAATATTAGCCAACTTTAATGGCTTGTACAAAGTAGCTGGTCGAAATCTTGTAACTAAAATTTTAAACCTAAACAAATATGACACGTAACAAAATAATTAAGCCTACTATACATGCCATAATTCAAAACGTTTAATTCAAATACCCTAAAGTATGATAGTGCGGGTAGATCTTCACGATCCTTAACTCCTGAGCAAGCCGAAGGACACTATAAGACAAAAGAGAGAAACAAAGTAAGCTTATAGCTTAGTAAGTAAGTATGTAAATACTAATTAAAGAATCTAACATGTTTACACAACAATTCAAGTATATCTACTTTAACTTCACTATTCATTCCACTTTGATTAAGCTGTCTCTGCTGCGTCATATTCACTAAATAAATCATAACTCGAGTTACTGAAACTCGAAATTTAAATCCGTAAAATTTCCTGAATCTAGAATCATAAATCTTTTGTTAATTTTTTCTATAATTTTGGTTCAGCCGATTAGTACAGTTTATTAGTTAAAGTTTCCCTGTTACACAGCTCGACTGATCTGACCTCTGTTAACTACGAATTGAATTTCTCTCAGTACACAATTCAAACAACCCTGAAGTCTGTTTCATTTAAAACTAGTCTCAATAAGAAATTTAGGCATGTAAACTATATTTCCTAATTTTCTTTGTACAATTTTAATGATTTTTCAAAGTTGGAACAGGGATCACATATTCATCCTGAGCAAGTCACATACAATTGTAAATATCTCAAAATATAGAATTCCTTTGCTTGCTCTGTTTCTTTTATATGAAAGTACACTCATTAAACTTTAATTTCACATCTCATTCAACCTCTAATTATATTCCTCCTATTTTTGGTGATTTTTCAAAATCACATCACTGCTACCATCTAAAAACAGTTTTAATGCTAATTTCACTCTTTCACACATTCTTTATGCTAACCTCATTTTATCTTATATATGTATATACCACAAATCATTTTCACCACATTTCATTCACCATAAGTGTAGGTCCAAACCACAATATCACCACAAAACCATCCCGTTGAACAATTCAGATCAATCCTCGATATTTAATGGTTTCAAAGACACGCCCCACCATCATACTTCGTTTAGTTCGGCTCTCTTGTACACATGGTGAACACTTAGTACCACTCATGCGACCCAACCGATTTGTCTCGTAGCTCTCTTGTCTACATGGTGTCCTTCACTTGGAATCACGCATGCGACCTAGCTACATTTATCTTTCACGTAGCTCTCTTGTCTACATGGTGTCCTTCACTTGGAATCACGCATGCGACCTAGCTACATTTATCTTTCACGTAGCTCTCTTGTCTACATGGGATACATCTCGTATCACACATGTGACCTAGCTACTACAGGGTGTCTCGTAGCTTTCTTGTACACATGATGTGCACTCAAGCATCATACATGTGACCTAGCTACGCTCCCTCTATTTCATTCGATCTCTCAGAATGTTCAACCGGATCTCTCTCTATATTTATTTCCATTCTTCCAATAGTCGATTTACATTTTAACATCAGCTAGTATGTTTATATAATAGGCTGAAATATAAGAATGTACATGAAATTATTGTAATATTTACATACAAACTTACCTTGGTGCAAAATGTGGAAATTTTGCAATTTAGTCCAAAACTTTTTCCTTCCCTGCTCGAGATCAATTCCGTCTTTCTTGATCTATAATAACACATTTAGCTCATTTAATACTCATACTATTTATTTCAATCCAAAAATCACATCATGGAAAAATTACATTTTTGCCCCCTAACTTTTACAAAATTACAATTTTGCCCCTAGGCTCGGAAATTTAATTTCAGCCCTTATTCTTATATTTTATGATATGCTGAACATTTTTCTCTTCTACAACAACATCAAATTCTCACTCTATCATATAGTTATGAACAATAGGTATTTTTACCGATTATCTTGCTTTTACTCGTTTTCACTTAAAACCGAGTAGCACAAGTTATTTAACATAATTTAAAACCTCATATTCTATCATAAAACATCAAAATACACAAATTTCACCTATGGGTATTTTTCCAAATATGAACCCTAGGTTAAATTATTACTAGCATAAGCTTAATCGAGCTTCCGGATTCCAAAAGCGTAAAGAACATTAAAAGCGGGCTTGGAATCACTTACTATGGAGCTTGAAAATTGAAGAAACCCTAGCTATGGAGAGAGGGAGAATTCGCAGCAACTAAGGAGGATGATGATAAATTTTGTGTTATTTTTCCCATTTTATTTCATTTAATATCCAAATGACCAAAATGCCCTCCTTACTAAACTTTCAAAATTCCTTCCATGTCCTAATTTTGTCCATGAACTTAAAATTGGTAAAATTCCTATTTAAGACCTCCTAATTAATATTCCAAAACAATTTCATACTAAAACTTAGGGATGCAAATTTTGCAACTTATTCGATTTAGTCCCTACTTTCAATTTAAGCACTTTAGGCATAGAATTTCATCACGAAATTTTCACACAATCATGAAATCATATCATAAACCCCAAAATAATTATAAAACAATTATTTCTATCTCGGATTTGTGGTCACGAAACCACTATTCCGATTAGGCCCTAATTCGGGTTGTCACATTAATACTGGTGCCGTTTGTTTCTAATGAAACTAGACTCAAAATGGAATCTGCACATATAAGGCATGACTTCTAATTCTTTCTGGATAATTTATAGTAAATTTTAAAGTCGCGACAGGGGACCCGAAACCGTTACGCCCTGTCTCACAATAACTTTAATATCTCTTAACATGTAACTCCTATGACCGTTTCGTTTCTTCCATATGAAAGTAGACTCATCAAGGTTCATTTACATAACTTATTCACTATTTAATACCATTCCTAAAAATTTTGGTGATTTTTAAAACCACACCTTCTTCTTTGCCAAAGATCTGCTTTCAAGGTAACCTTTACCTATTTCATGATTTCCACGATTCAATTGGCCCTTTTGCATACATAGCACAAGTGTGATCATGATTAACCATTCCAATGGCTAATCTTTTCAAAACCATTCCATACCCCATAATGATCATCATACAAACGATTATAGAATCATACTAACAACGTATATAAGCCATTTTCGCATGGCTTACATAAAACCGAAAGGTACATGACCTTCTACAATAGGGTAGTCCTATACATGCCATTTCAAAGTTCAACCAAAATTATACCCAAAATGGAGGCTTTGATAGTGTAGATGACTTCGACTTTAATGATCCCGAATCCGATCGCTAACGAGTAAAATCTATAAAACAGAGAGCCAAAGCAACGGGGTAAGCATTTTTTTATGCTTAGTAAGTCTCAAGCAATAAAATCAGTTTTAACTAAAGCATTACATTCACATAGCCAAATGAATCATTTCATTAATACGCATTCACATAATCATACTTACTTCACACTTCATCATTATATACTTTCACAAGATATCAACCAATTCAATAGCTGAAAACTCGTTAGTCGATTGAGTGAATGTTACTCAAACATATCGACTTTTCCAATGCACATATAAACATACATTATCCTTTGGACTTTTCGAGCGTACTAATTAAATTTATTACAGCAACCAACGCTCACCTCCAGCCCAAGCTTCTTCGGAATACAACCGGATATAACCACATGCACGAATGCCTTGGTCTTAGCCCGGATAGAACGACTTGCACAAATGCCTTGGGTATTAGCGGATTTAACAACTCGCATACGAATGCCTTGGTCTTAGCAGGATGTAGTCACTAGCACAATGGCCTTTGGTCTTAACCCGGATATAATTACTAGCATAAATGTCTTTGGGACTTAGCGGATATCATTCAATTGCTCATGCACACACATACATCAATAATCATTACACATCCATGTTTCATTTTCGTTACTAAGGCTCAAACACAAACATATCACTTGCATAATCGCTTCGGGACTTAGCAGGGTATCATTCAAATACTCATACACACATAAATCAATAATCATTACACATCCATATTTCATTTCACATAATTCGAGTAGGGTCATTTCTTCAGGACTTACCTCAGATGTTGTCGAACGGCTTCAACGGCTATTCGATCACTTTTTCCTTCCCTTTATCGGATTTAGCTCCCCTTTGCTCTTGAGCTTAACGAATACAAGTAGAAGTATTCAATATTTTTCTCAATAATGTTTACTAGTCAATCACATTCGGCATCTCATATCATCTCACTTTATTATAATTTATCATTCAACCTTTGAACCAAAACGCCATTATATGGCCACATATGCATACATCCATATATTTAAGCTCAAGAATTTTAACATAACATCAAGTGCTCAAATTACTCATGTGGCCGATTATACATGGTCATAAATACACAAAATCAAAAATAATTTCAAGGTTTTTCACCCTACACATGCACTAGGCCGAATGTACATGCAAATTTCACAACATTCTTCAACAAATTTCTTCTTTAAACAAACATATTTATCACTTTCTTCATCACCAAAATATCATGTGCAAACATATATACACATATAGGTGCAAGGTCAATTTCAAGGTGTCCATAACCATCCAAAGCACAAATTTTAACTAACATGCAAGAAGCATAAACCATGCTCATGAATGCTTCATGGCGAATACATCACAATCATGCCCCTTTCAACTTCGGTCATGGTTAAACAAAAGAAAACTCAATGTCTTACTCAAGATTGCTACAAAGAAATTTCAAGAGTAGACAATCCATCATTGCATGCATCATTAGCAAGCTTCACATTTAGCATGCAATGGCTTTAACACAATAACAACTTTGGCCAAATACCATTTCCATGGCATAACAAGGATTTGAACCATGGCTAACATGAACATCAAGTTAGCAACTAAAACATGCATGAAACTCATAACACAACCTCATACATACCTTAATCTTGATGCAAGTTTAGCCAAATCTCCTTCTAGATCTCTTCTAAACAAAGAAAATGAAGCAAAAATCTCTTCTTCCTCTTAGAATTTTCGGCCAAAAGAAGGAGGGAAAAGATGAACAATTTTTTTGTTTTTCTTTCTTAGTTACACGGCAATGGGGGGGGAAAGGAGCCTTCACACACACATTTTTTTTTTATTCCATACTCCTTATTCTATTCATTCAAACATAACCCACTTACCAAACATGTTTCATGACATGATTTTTGCCCATAATTCCTTGTCATGGTTTACCACTAGCTATAAAAGGGAATTTGACATGCAAGTCCATTGTTTTGCATGCATGCTTTAATTAGTCATCATACATTTCCTATCGTACTTTCAAAGTTCACTACTAAGTCCCTTCTAGTGAAATTCACCTTTATAACACTAAATCAATCATCAAGAAATGTCACACATGAGCACACACATATTATAGGCATCAAAATAAATTTTAAATTATTTTTATGCCTCGGTTTTGTGGTCAATTTTGGGCTGTCACAACTCTCCCCCACTTAAGAAATTTTCGTCCCTGAAAATCTTACCGGTAAGTAGGGTTGGGTATCGCTCTTTCATAGAGTTCTCGGTTTCCCAAGTAGCTTCTTCTATCCGTGTTTGAGCCATAACACTTTCACTAGTGGAACCCGCTTGTTTCGCAACTCTTTCACTTCACGTGCGGGATACGAATCGGTTCTTCCTCATAACTCATATTGGCTTGAATTTCAACTTCTGATGGACTAATCACGTGCGATGGATCAGATCTATAGCGTCAAAGCATCGAAACATGAAAGACATCATGAATCTTTTCGAGTTCGGGGCAAAATCAAACGATATGCCATTGGACCGACTCGCTTCGGATATCTCATATGGCCCAATGAACCTCGGGCTCAACTTGCCCTTACGGTAGAATCGAGTATCTTTTTCCAAGGCGAAACCTTGAGAAACACTTTATCTCCCACGATACTCGATGTCCTTACGCTTCAGATCCGCGTACGACTTCTGACGATCGGAGGCTATCTTGAGACTTTCACGGATTACTTTCACTTTCATTCAGCATCTCTAATCAAATCCACCGAAAATTTTGCTTTCACCGAGCTCGGTCCAAAACAATGGTGTACGGCATTTACGATCGTACAAAGCCTCGTAAGGTGCCATCCTAATACTTGATTGAAAACTATTGTTATAAGCAAATTCAATCAAAGGCAAATACCGTTCCCATGAACCACTGAACTCGAGGATGCAACATCTCAACATATCCTCAAGTATCTGAATTATCTACTCGGATTGACCATCGGTTTGGGGGTGAAAGGCGGTCTTTGAAATGCAACTTGGTACCCAAAGCTTCTTGCAACTTCTTCCAAAATCGCGAGGTAAATCTTGGATCTCTATCCGACCACGATAGAAATAGGCACCCATGTAATCTCACAATCGAGAAGCGTACAATTCGGCTAATTTGTCCATTGAAAAATCCGTGCGACGGGGACAAAGTGAGCCGACTTAGTCGATCTATCTACCACGACCCAAATCGCATCCTTCTTACTTGGCGACAATGGCGGTCCGGATACAAAGTCCATTGTGACTCGATCCCATTTCCACTCGGGTATCGTGATCGGCTGAAGTAATCCTGAAGGCACTTGATGTTCCGCTTTCACTTGTTGACATATTAAACATCTCGAAACAAAGTCGGAGATGTCTCGTTTCATACCATGCCACCAAAACCGACGTTTCAAATCGTTGTACATCTTCATACTCCCCGGGTGGATTGCCATTCGGCTACAATGGGCTTCGTTCGAATTATCGAAATAAGTTCAATTCTTTGGAACACACAGACGACTTCGAACCTCAAACAATCGTCATCATCGATCCGAAACTCCGATTCCTTGTTCGGAACACACTCGCCCGCTTTTGCAACCAACTCATCGTCGACCTTTTGAGCTTCACAAATTTGATGTATCAATAATGGTTTGGCTTTCAATTCAGCTACTAACACGTTGTCGGATCGAAGCGGACAAGTGCACATTCATCGCTAAATAGAAGCGAATAATGATTTCTGACTCAAGGCATCCGCAACCACATTCGCCTTTCCGGGTGATAGTCAATGACCAGCTCATAATCCTTTAACAACTCGAGCCAACGTCTTTGTTGCGATTTAAGTCTCTTTGGGTCATCAAATATTTGAGACTTTTGTGATCCGAGTACACATGGC
This sequence comes from Gossypium arboreum, assembly GCF_025698485.1. Taxonomy (NCBI): domain Eukaryota; kingdom Viridiplantae; phylum Streptophyta; class Magnoliopsida; order Malvales; family Malvaceae; genus Gossypium; species Gossypium arboreum. The sequence continues at coordinate 51,275,190 of NC_069072.1, read as the reverse complement.
ACCTCTCACCAAATAAGTAATGTCGCCAAATCTTTAAGGTGAATACGATGGCGCCAATTCGAGATCATGGGTGGGATAATTTTTCTCATGTGGCTTTAATTGCCTCGACGCATAGGCCACAACTCGACCTTCTTGCATCAATACACAACCTAACCCAAGTAGGGAGGCGTCACTATAGATGACAAAATCTTTGCGATTCGGGTTGCACTAGAATTGGGGCTTCATCAAATAAGTTTTTCATTGATCGAAACTCTTCGACATTTCTCCGTCCATTCGAACTTAACATCCTTTTGGAGTAGCCGTCATTGGTGTGGCTATCGTTGAGAAACCTTTTACAAATCGTCGGTAATAACCGGCAAGCCCCAAAAAGTCTCGAACCTCGGTAATATTTCTTGGAGGCTTCAGTTAAGTATGGCTGAAATTTTGTTCGGTCGACTCGAATGCCCGTCTGAGATATCACATGCCCCAAGAAGCTAACCTCTCTTAACCGAACTCACACTTCTTTGAACTTAGCATATAATTGCTTATCCCGTAGAATTTGCAGCACTAACCTCGGTGTTCAGCATGTTCGGTCTCATTTCTTGAATAGACCAAGATGTCATCAATGAATACGACTACGAACCGATCTAAATATGGTGCGAAGATCCGATTCATCAAATCCATAAATACCGCAGGGCATTAGTAAGTCCAAACGGCATCACTAGAAACTCGTAGTGACCATATCTCGCTCAAGGCGGTCTTGGGTACATCCGAATCTCGAATTCATAGCGATAATAGCCTCGATCTCAAATCTATTTTCGAGAACACCGAGGCTCCTTCAGTTGATCGAACAAGTCATCAATACGTGATAACGGATATTTGTTCTTTATCGTCGCTTTATTAAGTCGACAATAGTCGATGCACAACCTCATGGTCCCATCCTTCTTTTCACAAACAACACCGGCGCACCCAAGGCGAAAAACTTCGGGCGGGCAAAACCTCTATCCACCAATTCTTGCAACCGAGCTTTCAACTCCTTTAATTCGTCGGATTGCCATACGATACGGAGCTATCGAAATTGGAGTGGTACCGGTACCAATTCGATGCCAAATTCTATTTCCGACGGTGGTAAACCGGCAATTCTTCATGGAAAACATCGGGTATTCACAAACCATCGCACAGATTCGGGTTTCTTTTCGACTCCTTCTCATCGAAAGCACATACGCAAGGTACGCTTCGCACCCTTTTCTTACATATTTCGGGCCAACATTGCGATATTACGGTGGCAACCCCTTTAAGTCCGTAGACTCAACCCGAATTATCTCGTTATTCGCGCACCTCGATCGATAGTCTTGCTTTTGCAATTTACAACCGCATCGTGCATGGTCAACCAATCCAAACCAAGAATAACGTCGAATTCATCGAGCGGCAAAAGCATCAAGTCCGCCGGAAAACAAGAACCTCGGAATACTAGGGACTTTTCTTGCACACTTTGTTGACAAGCACGGAATGACCCAAGGGTTTGACACCAATTACAAACTCGAGAGACTCAATAGGCAAAGTCTTCTTGGATGCTAAGGTTTCACATATATAAGAATGAGTAGAACCGGGGTCATTCAAAGCAATCACATTAGCATCGAAAAGAGTGAAAGTACCGGTAATAACATCCGGTGAGGCAGCATCCTCGCGTGCGCATATGGCATATGTCCTAGCAGAGTCTGAGCCTCGTGTCTTGTTGTAGCATCTCTCGACCCTCTCGATCGCCACTAGCATTGCCGCATTTTGGATGGCCTACCTCGGCGATGGTAGCACCGGGTTTCCACTTTGACTTACATTTTGTTCAAGCAACCTCGGCGATCTTTGATAAAGTGGTCACCGATCCACACTTATAGCAGAGCGATCATGGAACCTACTGACTCCTCGAATGCCATTTGCCACAATCACGGACACTCGCGCTCTCTCTCGTGATCATTTCCACCATCGGCGATCGAAGTGACTCGTGTGGTCACAGGAGGTCGACCGCAATCTCGTCTAGAAAGCCGAAGCGCCTCTAGACCGGCTCACATCATCTCGAAATCTCTTGATGCTGTTGAAGAGACTTTCCGAGGACCTTTTCGAATTCTCCGGTTCCACATCAACTTTTGTTTCTCCTTCCTAAGCTCTTGACTTTACAAGCTCGCTCAACAAGTACTACGAACTCTCGTATTTCGAGAATGCCAACGAACATCCTTATATCATCATTCAGCCCATCCTCAAGCGTTTACATAATAGCTTGGACGAAATGCATTCTCATGCGTCTTGACTAAGCCTCACAAATTTTCGTTCGTAGTCGATAATCGACATAGAGCCTTGCTTAAGATCAAGAAATTCCTTTCGCACGGTCGATGAATCTCGGTGATATACTTTTTTGAACTCGTTTGAAAGAACTCCCAAGTCACTTGCTCTCTAGGCACCACAAGTCGAGTACTCCACCAATAGTAGGCGGAATCACGTAGCAAGAAGATGGTACACTTTAAGCACTCATCGGTGTACAAGATAGCTCATCGAGCACCGGATAGTGTTGTCCAACCAAAATTCAGCTTGCTCGGCATCGTCATCATCCGTAGCTTTAAATTCAAGTGGCCCCATGTTTTGAATCCTATTGATCGGGGCTTACTTGACCTTATTTGGTCGATTCACGAAGGTATTGTAGGTGCGAGGTTGCATTTTTGGAAATGGAGGTTGTGGAACAATAGTGTTAGTTCGAATGTATTGGTTAAACCGGTCATTCATCACACTATAAAGGCTTGCCTAGCCTCATCGTTCGGATTGCTGGCCATAGGTTGAGAGTCTGGCCGCTGTCCCTGAGGGAGCAGCGCCACACTCTCCACATCATCAGCTATTGCTCGGTTGGGATCGGGATCCATTGCTATAAACAAACACAAAGTCAAATTGTCGAAATCACCACACTATCAATTCATCATTTAATGGCATGTATAGCTAGACCCCAAACATATCACGATAGTCCTAGAATCAACTAAACCGTAGCTCGATACCAATAAAATTGTAACACCCGAACACGAGACCATCATGGAATTATCGGACGCGAGGGTTAACGAGCTAAATCCTCTTAAAGCACCGACCAATTTGGCATTTCCAGACAGGCTGGAAAACTGCGTCCTGATCGCCTTAAAAATCATATCTCAAGTTTCAAAACTCAGAAACTGATTCCATAAATTTTCCCTGAATTTAAACTCATATATCCTTCCATGGATTTATTTCTAGAATTTTTGTCGGGCCAATTGGTACAGTTTATTAGTTAAATTCACCCATGTTACAGGGATCGACTGCTCTGACCTTCGCGTTACAACTTGAATATCTCTGTACAGGGCTTTAATACTGGTGCCGTTTGTTTCTAATGAAACTAGACTCAAAATGGAATCTGCAAATATAAGGCATGACTTCTAATTCTTTCTGGATAATTTATAGAAAATTTTAAAGTCGCGACAGGGGACCCAGAAACCGTTCTGGCCCTGTCTCACAATAACTTTAATATCTCTTAACATGTAACTCCTATGACCGTTTCGTTTCTTCCATATGAAAGTAGACTCATCAAGGTTCATTTACATAACTTATTCACTATTTAATACCATTCCTACAAATTTTGGTGATTTTTCAAAACCACACCACTGCTGCTGCCAGCATCTGTTTTCAAGGTAACCTTTACCTATTTCATGATTTCCACGATTCAATTGGCCCTTTTTGCATACATAGCACAAGTGTGATCATGATTAACCATTCCAATGGCTAATCTTTTCAAAACCATTCCATACCCCATAATGATCATCATACAAACGATTATAGAATCATACTAACAACGTATATAAGCCATTTTCGCATGGCTTACATAAAACCGAAAGGTACATGACCTTCTACAATAGGGTAGTCCTATACATGCCATTTCAAAGTTCAACCAAAATTATACCCAAAATGGAGGCTTTGATAGTGTAGATGACTTCGACTTTAATGATCCCGAATCCGATTGCTAACGAGCAAAATCTATAAAGCAGAGAGCCAAAGCAGCAGGGTAAGCATTTTTTATGCTTAGTAAGTCTCAAGCAATAAAATCAGTTTTAACTAAAGCATTACATTCACATAGCCAAATGAATCATTTCATTAATACACATTCACATAATCATACTTACTTCACACTTCATCATTATATACTTTCACAAGATATCAACCAATTCAATAGCTGAAAACTTGTTAGTCGATTGAGCGAATGTTACTCAAACATATCGACTTTTCCAATGCACATATAAACATACCTTATCCTTTGGACTTTTCGGCGTACTAATTAAATTTATTACAGCAACCAATGCTCACCTCCAGCCCAAGCTTCTTCGGAATACAACGGATATAACCACATGCACGAATGCCTTGGTCTTAGCCGGATAGAACGACTTGCACAAATGCCTTGGTATTAGCCCGGATTTAACAACTTGCACGAATGCCTTGGTCTTAGCCGGATGTAGTCACTAGCACAATGGCCTTGGTCTTAACCGGATATAATTACTAGCATAAATGTCTTGGGACTTAGCCTGGATATCATTCAATTGCTCATGCACACACATACATCAATAATCATTACACATCCATGTTTCATTTTAGTTACTAAGGCTCAAACACAAACATATCACTTGCATAATCGCCTTGGGACTTAGCGGGTATCATTCAAATACTCATACACATAAATCAATAATCATTACACATCCATATTTCATTTCACATAATTCGAGTAGGGTCATTTCTTGAGGACTTACCTCGGATGTTGTCGAACGGCTTCAACGGCTATTCGATCACTTTTCCTTCCCTTTATCGGATTTAGCTCCCCTTTGCTCTTGAGCTTAGCGAATACAAGTAGAAGTATTCAATATTTTCTCAATAATGTTTACTAGTCAATCACATTCGGCATCTCATATCATCTCACTTTATTATAATTTATCATTCAACCTTTGAACCAAAACGCCATTATATGGCCACATATACATACATCCATATATTTAAGCTCAAGAATTTTAACATAACATCAAGTGCTCAAATTACTCATGTGGCCGATTATACATGGTCATAAATACACAAAATCAAAAATAATTTCAAGGTTTTCACCCTATACATGTACTAGGCCGAATGTACATGCAAATTTCACAACATTCTTCAACAAATTTCTTCTTTAAACAAACATATTTATCACTTTCTTCATCACCAAAATATCATGTGCAAACATATATACACATATAGGTGCAAGGCCGAATTTCAAGGTGTCCATAACCATCCAAAGCACAAATTTTAACTAACATGCTGTAACACCCCGAACCCGAGACCATTGCCGGTGTCGAACACGAGGGGTTAGCAAGCCAAGTTCACTTGTTTTGCCCATTCATTGGACATTTCCAGTCAGGCTGGAAAAACTGCGTCACTGTCGCCTTAAAATCATATCTCGAGTTTCAAAACTCGAAACTGGTTTCGTAAATTTTCCTGAATTTAGACTCATATATCCATCCATGGATTTATTTCTAGAATTTTGGTCGGACCAATTGGTACAGTTTATTAGTTAAAGTCACCCATGTTACAGGGATCGACTGCTCTGACCTTCGCGCGGTATAACTTGAATATCTCTCTGTACAGGGCTTTAATGCTGGTGCCGTTTGTTTCTAATGAAACTAGACTCAAAATGGAATCTGTACATATAAGGTATGTCTCCTAATTATTTCTGGATAATTTATAGTAAATTTTTAAAGTTGCGACAGGGAACCCAGAAACCGTTCTGGCCCTGTCTCACAATAGCTTTAATATCTCTTAACATGTAACTCCTATGACCATTTCGTTTCTTCCATATGAAAATAGACTCATCGATGTTCATTTACATAGCTGATTCACTATTTAATACCATTCCTACAAATTTTGGTGATTTTTCACACTCACGTTACTGCAGCTGGCAGCATCTGTTTTTAAGGTAGGTCTTACCTATTTTGTAGTCTCCATGAACCAACTAGTCTTGCCTTACATAGGTCCACATATGATCATTTTAACCATGCCAATGGCTGATCATGTGACCAACATTCCCATTTCCAATTCATAGTCACATCATGACACCATATATATATATACAAACCGCAAATAGTTTAAGTTGATACTTCACTATTACGAGCCATTTTCGCATGGCCGTACACATATACATCATAACATATTTAAACCAACAAGGGTAGTCCTATACATGCCATTTCAAGTTCAACCAAGAATTTATACCAAAATGGGGGCTTGATAGTGTGGATGACTTGACTTCAACGATCCCGAATCCGATTGCTATCGGCGAAATCTAAGCGAGAGCCAAAGCGGCGGAGTAAGCATTTTATGCTTAGTAAGTCTCAAGGAATATAATCAACTCTAATTACAGCAATACATTCACATAGTTAAATGCATCATTTCATTAATGCACATTCACATAATCATACTTACTTCACCATCCCAACTCTTATGTTCATACACAAATAACGGCTTCATTAAGGCCGATAACTCGTTCCATCATAGGAGCGGATATTCACGCTCTTACTCCTAGCGCGCAAAGCACACACCGCACTTACCTTGTCATTGGGAAATTTCACAAGTGCATTAGCTGAAATTTTCCAGCAAGCTTATAATTTTCAAATCACATACCTTGAGTTTAACCGGATGTCGCTACTCGATCAATCGCCTTCGGGACATAGCCGGTTATGGTAACCCGCACCAAGGCCTACGGGACTTAACCCGGATATCACGATTTGCACAAATGCCTTTGGGTCTTAGCCGGATTTAACAAGCGCACGAATGCCTTGGTCTTAGCCGGATATAGCTACTAGCACAATTGCCTTCGTGTCTTAACCGGATATAATTTTCAGCATAATTGTCTTGGGGCTTAGCCGGATATCATTCAATTTCTCATGCACACATACATCAATAATCATTGGACATACATATTTCATTTTCGTTACTAAGGCTCAAACACAATTATAATCATTAGCATGATCGCCTTCGGGACTTAGCCCGGATATCATTTGAATGCTCATACACACATAAATCAATAATCAATACATCCATATTTCATTCCCCATAATTCAATTAAGGTCACTTCTTGAGGACTTACCTCGGATGTTGTCGAGCGGCTTTTCGGCTATTCGATCACTTTTTCCTTCCCTTGTCCAATTGTGGCCCTCTTAGCTCTTGAGCTAATTCAAACAAATTCAATTTATCAAAACCTCATTGTGCTAGCTTATGGCGAATATGACAAGGAATTTAAATGGTCATATGGCCACCCTTTAGCTTGAATACACAATGGTCATGCACATTTTATACTACATCAAGCAATTCAATACAATTTATTCGAGCATCAAGGAAAAGCTAACGCCTTCAATAGGCTACCCAAGGCCGAATATACTTGTCCATGTTGAGGCCAATTATGCACTTAATACCACACAAAAACAGCATGCATTTTACTAGTTAATGCTTTGCATATTGTAGCTCAAAACTTACAATATAGCATCAAGCACTCATATGTGTGCTAGGTAGAATGTGCTTACAATTTCACAATTATTCTTCAACATCTTCTTCTTTAAACAAACTTATTCATCACTTCCTTCATAACCAAAACATCATGTGCAAACATATATATACATATATGAGCATGGCGAATTTCAAGGTGTCCATAGCCATCCAAAACACAAATTTTAACTAACATGCAAGAAGCATGAACCATGCTCATGAATGCATCATGGCGAATATGACAATCATGCTCCTTTTCAACTTCAATCATGATAAAACAAAAGAAAGCTCAAAATCTTACTCAAGAGTAGACAATCCATCATTGCATGCATCATCATCAAGCTTCACACTTAGCATGCAATGGCTTTATCACCATAACAACTTTGGCCAAATACCATTTCCATGGCTTAACAAAGATTTGAGCCATGGCTAACATGCACATCAAGTTAGCAACCAAAACATGCATGAAACTCCTAACACAACCTCATACATACCTTAATCTTGATGCAAACTTAGCCAAATCTCCTTCTAGATCTCTTCCAAACCAAGCATGAAGCAAAAATCCTCCTTCTTCCTTAGTTTTGGCTCAAAGAAAGGATGAACAAAATTTTTTCTTTCCTTCTCTACAACTCACGGCAATGGGGGATTACCACACTCACACACATTTTTTTTCATTTTTTATCACCCATACACCTTTGTTTATTATTTCACCCTAATGCACCAACAAAACATGTTCCATGACATGTTTAGCCCATCCTCCTTGTCATGGCCGCCACCACCTATAAAAGGGGAATTTGACATGCAAGTCCATTATTTTGCATGCATGCTTTAATTAGTCATCACACATTTCCTATCATACTTTCAAAGTTCATTACTAAGTCCTTTCTTGTGGAATTCACCCTTATAACACTAAATCAATCATCATAAAATGTCATACATGAGCACACACATATTATAGGCATCAAAATAAATTTTAATTATTTTTATGCCTCGGTTTAATGGTCCCGAGACCACCTTCCGACTAGGGTCAATTTTGGGCATCACACATGCAAGAAGCATAAACCATGCTCATGAATGCTTCATGGCGAATACATCACAATCATGCCCCTTTCAACCGGTCATGGTTAAACAAAAAGAAAACTCAATGTCTTACTCAAGATTGATACAAAGAAATTTCAAGAGTAGACAATCCATCATTGCATGCATCATTAGCAAGCTTCACATTTAGCATGCAATGGCTTTAACACAATAACAACTTTGGCCAAATACCATTTCCATGGCATAACAAGGATTTGAACCATGGCTAACATGAACATCAAGTTAGCAACTAAAACATGCATGAAACTCATAACACAACCTCATACATACCTTAATCTTGATGCAAGTTTAGCCAAATCTCCTTCTAGATCTCTTCTAAACAAAGAAAATGAAGCAAAAATCTCTTCTTCCTCTTAGAATTTTTACCAAAAGAAGGAGGGAAAAGATGAACAATTTTTTGTTTTTCTTTCTTAGTTACACGGCAATGGGGGAAAGGAGCCTTCACACATATTTTTTTTTTATTCCATACTCCTTATTCTATTCATTCAAACATAACCCACTTACCAAACATGTTTCATGACATGATTTTTGCCCATAATTCCTTGTCATGGCGGCCACTAGCTATAAAAGGGAATTTGACATGCAAGTCCATTGTTTTGCATGCATGCTTTAATTAGTCATCACACATTTCCCTATCGTACTTTCAAAGTTCACTACTAAGTCCCTTCTAGTGAAATTCACCTTTATATGTAATAGCCCAAAATTGGGTCTAGTTGGAACAGAGGTTTCGAGACCACAAAATCTGAGATATATATAATTATTTTATGATTATTTTGAGGTCAATGATATGATTGCATGATTGTGTGAAAATTTCGTGAAGAAATTCTATGCATAAAGTGCTTAAATCGAAGTTAGGGACTAAATTGAATAAGTTGCAAAACTTGCATTCTAGAAGTTTCTAGTATGAAATTGATTTGAAATATTAATTAGGAGGTCTTAAATAGAAATTTGACCAATTTCTAAGTTATGGACAAAAATTGGACATGGATGGAATTTTTGGAAAGTTTAGTAGTAAGGGTATTTTGGTCATTTACACATTCCAACCTCTAATTATATTCTCCTATTTTTGGTGATTTTTCAAAATCACATCACTGCTACCATCTAAAAACATTAATGTTATTTACTTTCACACATTCTTATATGCTAACCTCATTTTATCTATATATGTATATACCACAAATCATTTCACCACATTTCATTCACCATAGTGTAGGTCCAAAACATACATCACCATAAACCATCCTATGAACAATTCAGATCAATCTCGAGATAATGTTTTCAGAGCAAACGATTACTTGTTAGTTCTATTTCTCTCACACACATGGTGAACACTTAGTACCACCATGCACTAAATCCATTTGTCTTGCAGATTTCTTGTTCACATGGTGTCCTTCACTTGGAATCACGATGCACTAGCCATTACTTTATCTTCTTCACGTAGCTCTCTTGTTCACATGGTGTCCTTCACTTGAAATCACGCATGCACTAGCTACATTTATCTTCATGAGGCTCTTTGTACATGGGATACATCTCGATCACACATGTGACTCACTGCACATGGTGTCTCAGAGTTTGTACACATGATGCGTAACGATTACATATGGACTTAGCTACGCTCCTCTATTTCATTCGATCTCCGAATGTTCAACCAGATCTCTCTCTATATTTATTTCCATTCTTCCAATAGTCGATGTTACATCTTTAACATCAGCTAGTATGTTTATATAATAGGTTGAAATATAAGAATGTACATGAAATTATTGTAATATTTATATAATAACTTACCTTGGTGCAAAATGTGAAATTTTGCAATTTAGTCCAAAACTTTTTCCTTCCTCTGCTCGAGATCAATTGCCTTTTCTTGATCTATACAACACATTTAGCTCATTTAATACTCATACTATTTATTTCAATCCAAAATCACATCATGGAAAAAATTACATTTGCCCCCTAACTTTTACAAAATTACACTCTTGGCCTCTAGGCTCTAAATTTAATTTCAGCCTTATTCTTATATTTTATGATATGCTGACATTTTCTTCTACAACAACATCAAATTCTCACCTATCATATAGTTATGAACAATAGGTATTTTTACCGTTGAGCCGCTTTACTTGCTTTCACTTAAAACCGAGTAGCACAAGTTATTTAATATAATTTAAAACCTCATATTCTATCATAAAACATCAAAATACACAAATTTCACCTATGGGTATTTTTCCAAATATGAACCCTAGGTTAAATTATTACTAGCATAAGCTTAATTCAGCCCGGATTCCAAAATGAAAGAACATTTAAATTCCGGGTTTAAATCACTTACTATGGAGCTTGAAAATTGAAGAAACCCTAGCTATGGAGAGAGGGAGACTGCAGCAACTAAGGAGGATGATGATAAATTTTGTGTTATTTTTCCCATTTTATTTCATTTAATATCCAAATGACCAAAATGCCCTCCTTACTAAACTTTCAAAATTCCTTCCATGTCCTAATTTTGTCCATGAACTTAAAATTGCAAAATCTCTATTTAAGACCTCCTAATTAATATTCCAAAACAATTTCATACTAAAAACTTCCGGGATGCAAATTTTGTAACTTATTCGATTTAGTCCCTACTTTCAATTTAAGCACTTTAGGCATAGAATTTCATCACCAAATTTCACACAATCATGAAATCATATCATAAAACCCCAAAATAATTATAAACAATTATTTATCTCTGATTTGTGGTCACGAACCACTATTCCGATTAGTCCCTAATTCGGGTTGTCACATTAATATCGGGTGCCGCTTGTTTCATGAAACTAGACTAAAATGGAATCTGCATATAAGGTATGACTTCTAATTTTGATACTTATAAATTTTAAAGTCGCGATAAAAACCCGTAAACCTCTCGCCTGCCTCACAAAACTTTAATAATATCTCTTAACATGTAACTCCTATGACTGCTTTTTTTCCATATGAAAGTAGACTCATCAAGGTTCATTTACATAACTTATTCACTATTTAATACCATTCCTAAAAATTTGGTGATTTTTAAACCACCACGGCCGCTAAAAGATTCGTTAAGGTAACCTTTTAATTTATTTTGATTTCATTTATCTAATTGCCTTTTTGTACATAGCATAAGTGTGATCATGACAATCATTCTAAATACAATCTTTTCAAAACCATTCCATACCCTATAATGATTATCATACAAACGATTATAGAATCATATCAATAACGATATATGTTTTGGCTTACATAAAACCGAAGGTATACATGACCTTTCTACAATAGTAGTCCTATACATGCCATTTCAAAGTTCAACCAAAATTATACCCAAAATGGAGGCTTGATAGTGTAGATGACTTCACTTTTTAATGATCCCGAATCCGATCGCTAACGAGTAAAATCTATAAAAACAGAGCTCATAAATCAGTAAGTATTTTTTATGCTTAGTAAGTCTCAAGCCAATAAAATCAGTTTTTAACTAAAGCATTACATTCACATAAATAAATGAATCATTTCATTAATACGCATTCACATAATCATACTTACTTCACACTTCATCATTATATACTTTCACAAGATATCAACTCAATTCAATAGTTGAAAACTCGTTAGTCGGACGAGTGAATGTTACTCAAACATATCGATTTTCCAATGCATATATAAACACATTATCCTCGACTTTCAGCGTATCAATTAAATTTATTACAGCCAACGCCACCTCCAGCCCAAGCTTCTTCGAATACAACCGGATATAACCACATGCACGTAATGCCTTTCTTGTCTTAGCCCCGATAGAACGATTTGCACAAATGCTTTCGTATTAGTCCGGATTTAATAACTCGCATTTAATGTTCTTTGCTTAGCCCGATGTAGTCGAATAAAGATTAATGGTTCTTTCTTGTCTTAACCCGATATAATTACTAGCATAAATGTTCTTTGGGACTTAGCCCTGATATCATTCAATTGCTCATGCACACACATACATCAATAATCATTACACATCCATGTTTCATTTTCACATTAAGGCTCAAACAAAACATATCACTTGCATAATCGCTTTCTGACTTAGTCTGTGTATCATTCAAATACTCATACACACATAAATCAATAATCATTACACATCCATATTTCATTTCACATAATTCGAGTAGGGTCATTTCGTGGACTTACTCTGATGTTGTCGAACTGCTTTCAACGGCCATTCGATCACTTTTTCCTTCCTTTATCTGATTTAGCTCCTTTGCTCTTGAGCTTAACGTAATACAAGTAGAAGTATTCAATATTTTCCAATAATGTTTACTAGTCAATCACATTCAGATCTCATATCATCTCACTTTATTATAATTTATCATTCAACCTTTGAACTAAACGCCATTATATGGCCACATATGCATATCCATATATTTAAGCTCAAGAATTTTAATATAACATCAAGTGCTCAAATTACTCATGTGGGCCATTATACATGGTCATACACAAAATCAAAAATAATTTCAAGGTTTTTCACCCACATGCACTCAGGCCGTAATGTACATGCAAATTTCACAACATTCTTCAACAAATTTCTTCTTTAAACAAACATATTTATCACTTTCTTCATCACCAAAAAATATCATGTGCAAACATATATACATATAGGTGCAAGGTCAATTTCAAGGTGTCCATAACCATCCAAAGCACAAATTTTAACTAATATGCAAGAAGTATAAACCATGCTCATGAATGCTTCATGGTTAATACATCACAATCATGCCCTTTCAACTTCTGGTTAAACAAAAAGAAAACTCAATGTCTTACTCAAGATTACAAAGAAATTTCAAGAGTAGATATCCATCATTGCATGCATCATTAGCAAGTTCACATTTAGCATGCAATGGCTTTAATACAATAACAACTTTCCAAATACTCATTTCCATGGCATAACAAGGATTTGAACCATGCATAATATGAACATCAAGCATAAATTAAACATGCATGAAACTCATAACACAACCTCATACATACCTTAATCTTGATGCAAGTTTAGCCAAATCTCCTTCTAGATCTCTTCTAAACAAAGAAATGAAAAAAATTTCTTCCTCTTAGAATTTTCTACCAAAAAAGGAGGGAAAAGATGAAACAATTTTTTGTTTTTCTTCTTAGTTACACTAAGAACGGAAAAGGAGCCTCTCACACACACATTTTTTTTATTCCATACCCTTATTCTATTCATTCAAACATGTCCACTTACCAAACATGTTTCATGACATGATTTTTGCCCATAATTCTTGTCATGGCAACCATTATATAAAAGGGAATTCTGACATGTAAGTCCATTGTTTTGCATGCATGCTTTTAATTAGTCATCATACTTCCTTTATCGATTTCAAAGTTCACTACTGTCCCTTCTAGTGAAATTCACCTTTATAACACTAAATCAATCATCAAGAAATGTCACATGAGCATTATTATATTATAGGCATCAAAATAAATTTTAAATTATTTTTATGCCCTTGGTGGTCAATTTTGGGTCACACAACTCTCCCCACTTAAGAAATTTTCGTCTCAAAATCTTACCTGTAGTAGGGTTGGGTATCGCTTCTTCCATAGAGTTCTGCCAAGTAGCTTCTTTTCATCCCGTGTTTGAGCCATAACACTTTCACTTAGTGGAACGCTTTGTTTCAAGAACTTTCACTTCACCGTGTCAGATACTAATCTGCTCTTCCTCATAACTCATATTGGCTTGAATTTCAACTTCGATGGACTAATCACGCATGCGTGATCGATCTATAAGCGCCAAAGCATCAAACATGAAAGACATCATGAATCTTTTCGAGTTCAGGAATCAAACGATATGCCAATCGACCGACTCGCCGGATATCTCCTATATGGCCCAATGAACTCTGGCTCAACTTGTCTTACTACCAATCTCAGTATCTTTCCAAGGCGAAACCTGAGAAACACTTTTATCTCCCAACCGATACTGATGTCCTTACGTGATCCGCGACGACTTCCGATTTATCTAGGCTATCTTCTACTTTCACGATTACTTACTGCTCAAAGATTCTAATCAAATCCAATTTCCAAAATTTTGCTTTCACCGGTTTCAAAATTAAAATAATGGTGGGCTAAAGACGACACCGACAAAGCCCTCGTAAGGTGCTCATCCTAATACTTGATTGAAAACTATCAAGCAATTCAATCAAAGGCAAATACCGTTCCATGAACCACGAACTCGAGGATGCAACATCTCAACATATCCTCAAGTATCTCAATTATTACCTTGGATTGACTTACTCGCTTGGGGTGAAAGGCAATGAAATGCAACTTGGTACCCAAAGCTTCTTGCAACTTCTTCCAAAATCGCGGTAAATCTTGGATCTCTATCCCACACTATAGAAATAGGCACCCCATGTAATCACAACTAGAACGACACCGGCGAATTTGTCCATTGAAAATCCGACGACGGACAAAGTGAGCCGATTTCAGTCAGCCCATCTACCACGACCCAAATCGCATCCTTCTTACTTGGGTCGACAATGGCAGTCCTATACAAGTCCATTTGACTCGATCCCATTTCCACTGTATCGCGGATCACAAGTAATCCTCAAGGCACTTGATGTTCCGCTTTCACTTGTTGACATATTAAACATCTCGAAACAAAGTCTGAGATGTCTCGCTTCATACCATGCCACCAAAACCGACGCTTCAAATCGCTAATATCATCTTCATACTCCTCGTGGATTGCCATTCAAGGCAATGGGCTTCGCTCGATTATCAAATAAGTTCAATTTTGAAACACATGACGACTTCAACCTCAAACAATCACATCAACCAAACTCCGCCTTGTTCTAACACACTCGCCCGCTTTTAAACCAACTCATCGTCACCTTTGAGCTTCTGCAATTTGATGTATCAATAATGGTTTGGCTTTCAATTCAGCTACTAACACGTTGTCGATCGAACGACAAGGACATCTCATCGTCAGAGTTAATAATGATTTATACCAACATCCCAACCACATTCGCCTTTCCCGTGATAGTCAATGACCAAATTTCATAATCCTTTAACAAATGAGCCAACGCCTTGTTGCAGATTAAGTCTCTTAATCATCAAATATTTGAGACTTTGTGATCCGAAATATATGGCACCTCTCACCAAATAAGTAATGTCGCCAAATCTTTAAGGTGAATATGGCGCAACCAGATCATGGGTTTGATAATTTTTCTCATGGCTTTAATTGCCTCGACGACAGGCCACAACCTCAATTCTTTCTTGCATCAATACACAACCTAACCCAAGTAGGGAGGCGCCACCATAGATGACAAAATCTTGCGATTCTCGTTGCACTAGAATTGGGGTTTCACCAAATAAGTTTTCGGCTGATCAAACTCTTCGACATTTCATCCATCTTCAACTTAACATCCTTTTTGAGTAGTTTGCCATTGGTGTGGCTTATCTGAGAAACCTTTACAATCGCTGCTATATTAACCTAGAAGCCCTAAAAAGCCCGAACTTTAATTATTTCTTGGAGGCTTCCTATATATTGAAATTTTGTTGCCCACTCGAATGCCCGATTTAGATATCACATGCCCCAAGAAGCTAATCTCTAACCGAACTCACACTTGTCGAACTTAGCATATAATTGCTTATCCCTAGAGAATTGGCAAGACTAACCTCTGTGTTCAAAGATCTCATCAATAGACCAAGATGTCATCAATGAATAATGACTACGAACCGATCTAAATATGGTCTCAAGATCCGATTCATCAAATCCATAAATACCGCAGTGGCATTAGTAAGCCAAACGGCGATCACTAGAAACTCGGTGACCATATCTCGCTCTCAAGCGCCTGGTACATCCAATCTCAACCAAGAATCGATAATAGCCCGATCTCAAATCTATTTTCGAGAACACCGAGGCTCTCTTCAACATCGAATAAGTCATCATATAACGGATATTTGTTCTTTATCGCCGCTTTATTGTCGACAATAGTCGATGCACAACTCATGGTCCCATCCTTTTCACAAACAACACCGGCGCACTCCTGCTAAAAACTCTGGCATGCAAAACTCTATCCACCAATTCTGCAACCGAAGCTTAACCTTTAATCCGCTTTCTACATTTACACGGAGCTATCGAAATTGAAGTGGTACCAGTACCAATTCATGCCAAATTCTATTTCCTTTCAGTGGTAAACCCTAAGAATTCTTCATGGAAAACATCCGTATTCACAACCAATCGTTGCATTCGGTTTCTTTTCCATTCTTCTCATCGAAAATATACGCAAGGTACGCTTCGCACCTTTTCATATATTTCCCACATTGCGTCGAGATATTATAAACCGCAACCCTTTAAGTCCTAGAGACTCAACCTAATTATCTTCATGGCTCAAGACCAGATCGATAGTCTTGCTGGTAATTTACAACCATCGTATGGTCAACCAATCCAAACCAAGAATAACGCCAATTCATCGAATCGGCAAAAGCATCAAGTCCGACGAAACAAGAACCCTAATACTAGGGGACTTTTCTTGCACACTTTGTTGACAAGCACGAATGACCCAAGGGGTTTGACACCATTACAAACCAGAGGATCTAATAGGCAAAGTCTTACTGGATGCTAAGGTTTCATATATAAGAATGAGTAGAACCAGTATTTCTTAAAGCAATCACATTAGATCGGAAAGAGTGAAAGTACTTTAACATCCGTGAGGCAAAGATCTCACAAGATATGGCATATGTCCCAGCAGAGTATTTGAGCCTCGTGTCTTGTTGTTAGAAGATTTCTCTCCGACGCCACTAGCATTGCCCAGATTGGATGGCTCCACTTTGGTGCAAAGTAGCACCCTGTTTCCACTTTGACTTACATTTTGTTCAACAACCTCGCTTTTGATAAAGTGGTCACCGATCCACACTTATAGCAGAGCTGATCATGAACCCATAGCCTCAATGCCATTTGCCACAATGCGCATAACTCCTTTCTCTGCATGATCATTTCCACCCATCGGCGACATCGGCGTGACTCGTCAGGGTCACAGGAGGTCTAATTTAACTTCGCTTAGAAAGCCTGGCTTCTAGACCGGGCTTACATCATCTCAAATCTCTCTCGGCGCCCAAGAAGAGACTTCTCCAGGACCTTTTTCGAATTCTCCATTCTACATCAACTTTTGTTTCTCCTTCCTAAGCTCTTCGCTTTACAAGCTCACCAACAAGTACTACTTAACTCTCAGATCGAGAATGCCAACGAACATCCTTATATCATCATTCAGCCCATCTCGTTGCATATAATAGTTGACGAATGTATTTCACAGACTTACTCAAGCCTACAAATTTCGCTCAGAGGCCAGAATCGATATAGAGCCTGCTTAAGATCAAGAAATTTTCGCCTGGTCGCATGAATCTCCTGACCGATATACTTTTTCTTTAACTCGTTGAAAGAACTCCTGTCACTTGCTCTCAGGGCACCACAAGTTTAGTACTCCACCAATAGTAGGCGAATCACGAGCAAGAAGATGGTACACTTTAAGCACTCATCGGTGTACAAGATAGCTCATCGAGCACTGGATAGTGTTGTCCAACCAAAATTCAAATTTCACCTTTGCATCACATCATCCGAGCTTTAAAATTCGGGGCCCCATGTTTTTTAATCCTATTGATCGGGGCTTATTTGACCTTATTTGGTCAAGTATCAAGGGTAGGTGTAGGTTGCATTTTTCGGAAATGGAGGTTGGAATGCTTTGTTAGTTCTGAATACTGAAAAGAAACTACCATTCATCACACTATAAAAGGCTTGCCTAGCCTCATCGCTCGATTATTGTCATAGGTTGAGAGTCCGCCGGCCACAGGAGAGCAGCGCCACACTTCCACATCACTGCCTATTGCTCTGTGGGACGGATCCATTGCTATAAACAAACACAAAGTCAAATTGTCGAAATCACCACACTATCAATTCATCATTTAATGGCATGTATAGCTAGACCTCAAACATATCACATAGCCTAGAATCAACTAAACCTGTAATGATACCAATAAAATTAACACCTCAACCTGAGACTATCGCCACTTGGACGTAGGGTTAATTACTAAATCCTCAGACTTAATTACCATTTGGCATTTGCACAGGTTGGAAAACTGCCATACTTTAAAAATCATATCTCAAGTTTCAAAACCAGAAACTGATTCCATAAATTTTCCCTGAATTTAAACTCATATATCCTTCCATGGATTTATTTCTAGAATTTTTGTCGGGCTAATTATACAGTTTATTAGTTAAATTCACCCATGTTACAGTGGATCGACTGCTCTGACCTTCGCTACAACTTGAATATCTCTGTACAGGCTTTAATATGCCGCTATTTTAATGAAACTAGACTCAAAATGGAATCTGCAAATATAAGGCATGACTTCTAATTTCTGGATAATTTATAGAAAATTTTTAAAGTCGCGACAGGGGACCCAGAAACCGTTCTGGCCTCCCTGTCTCACAATAACTTTAATATCTCTTAACATGTAACCTTTATGACCGCTTCTGTTTTTCCATATGAAAGTAGACTCACTCAAGGTTCATTTACATAACTTATTCACTATTTAATACTATTCTACAAAATTTTGGTGATTTTTCAAACCACACCACTGCTGCTGCCAGCATCTGTTTTCAAGGTAACCTTTACCTATTTCCATGATTTCCACGATTCAATTCATTCTTTTTATACATAGTAGCAGGTGATCATGATTAACCATTCCAATGGCTAATCTTTTCAAACCATTCCATACCCCTATAATGATCATCATACAAACGATTATAGAATCATACTAATAACGATATGCTTATTTTCGCATGGCTTACATAAACCGAAAGGTACATGACCTTCACAATAGGGTAGTCCTATACATGCCATTTCAAAGTTCAACCAAAATTATACCCAAAATGGAGGTTGATAGTGTAGATGACTTGACTTTAATGATCCCAATCCGATTGTTAACGAGCAAAATCTATAAAATGTAGAGCCAAAGCAACGGTAAGTATTTTTTGCTGTTGTAAGTCTAAGCAATAAAATCATTTTAATTAAAGCATTACATTCACATAGCAAATGAATCATTTCATTAATACACATTCACATAATCATACTACTTGCTACACTTCATCATTATATACTTTCACAAGATATCAACCAATTCAATAGCTGAAAACTTGTTAATCGATTGAGTTAATGTTACTCAAACATATCACTTTTCCAATGCACATATAAACATACCTTATCCTTGACTTTTCGAAATGCATTAATTAAATTTATTACAGCAACCAATGCTCACCTCCAGCCCAAGCTTCTTCGAATACAACCGATATAATCCACATGCACCATGCCTTCTTGCTTAGCCTGGATAGAACGACTTGCACAAATGCTTCGTATTAGTCTTCGGATTTAATAACTTGCATGTATGCCTTGTCTTAGCCCGATGTAGTCACTAGCACAATGGCCTTCGGTCTTAACCCGGATATAATTATTAGCATAAATGTCGGACTTAGCCTGATATCATTCAATTGCTATGCACACACATACATCAATAATCATTACACATCCATGTTTCATTTTCATTAAGGCTCAAACACAAACATATCACTTGCATAATCGCCTTCGGACTTAGCCCTGTATCATTCAAATACTCATACACACATAAATCAATAATCATTACACATCCATATTTCATTTCACATAATTCGAGTAGGGTCATTTTTGAGGACTTACCTCTGATGTTGTCGAACGGCTTCACCCGCTATTCGATCACTTTTTCCTTCCCTTTACTCTGATTAGTAGCTTTGTTTCTTTGAGCTTAATAATACAAGTAGAAGTATTCAATATTTTTTCTAATAATGTTTACTTAATCAATCATTCTGCATCTCATATCATCTCACTTTTATTATAATTTATCATTCAACTTTGAACCAAAACGCCATTATATACCACATATACATACATCCATATATTTAAGCCAAGAATTTTAACATAACATCAAGTGCTCAAATTACTCATGTGGTCGATTATACATGGTCATAAATACACAAAATCAAAATAATTTCAAGGTTTTCACCCTATATATGTACTAGTCGAATGTACATGCAAATTTCACAACATTCTTCAACAAATTTCTTCTTTAAACAAACATATTTATCACTTTCTTCATCACCAAAAATATCATGTGCAAAATATATACACATATAGGTGCAAGGTCAATTTCAAGGTGTCCATAACCATCCAAAGCACAATTTTAACTAACATGCTGTAACACCCTCAACCCGAGACCATCGTGTCAACATTAGGGGTTAGCAAGTCAAGTTCACTTTGTTTTGCCCATTCATTGACATTTCCAGTCAGGTTGGAAAACTGCGTCACTGTCGCCTTTAAAATCATATCTCGAGTTTCAAAACTCGGAAACTGGTTTCAAATTTTCCCTGAATTTAGACTCATATATCCATCCATGGATTTATTTCTAGAATTTTGGTCGGACCAATTATACAGTTTATTAGTTAAAGTCACCCATGTTACAGGGATCGACTGCTCTGACCTTCGCGCGGTATAACTTGAATATCTCTGTACAGGGCTTTAATGTTGGTGCTGTTTGTTTCTAATGAAACTAGACTCAAAATGGAATCTGTACATATAAGGTATGTCTCCTAAATTTCTGGATAATTTATAGTAATTTTTAAAGTTGCGACAGGGAACCCAGAAACCGTTCTGGCCCTGTCTCACAATAGCTTTTTATATCTCTAACATGTAACTCTATGACCATTTCTGTTTCTTCCATATGAAAATAGACTCATCGATGTTCATTTACATAGCTGATTCACTATTTAATACCATTCCTACAAATTTTGGTGATTTTTCACACTCACGTTACTGCAGCCAAGGCATCTGTTTTAAGGTAGGTCTTACCTATTTTGTAGTCTCCATGAACCAACTAGTCTTGCCTTACATAGGTCCACATATGATCATTTTAACCATGCCAATGGCTGATCACACCAACATTCCTATTTCCAATTCATAGTCACATCATGACACCATATATATATATACAAACCGTAAATAGTTTAAGTTGATATTTCATTACTATTGTTTACTTCGCATGGTCACATACATATACATCATAACATATTTAAACCCAAGGGGTAGTCCTATACATGCCATTTCAAGTTCAACTCAAGAATTTATACCAAATGGGGCTTGATAGTGTGTGGATGATTACTCAACGATCCCGAATCCGATTGCATCGATGTAAATCTAGAAAACCTGAGAGCCAAAGTGTGAGTAAGCATTTTATGCTTAGTAAGTCTCATGAATATAATCAACTCTAATTACAGCAATACATTCACATAGTTAAATGCATCATTTCATTAATGCACATTCACATAATCATACTTACTCACCATCCCAACTTTATGTTCATACACAAATAACGGCTTCATTAAGGTTTATAACTTGCTCCATCATAGGAGCGATATTCACACGCCTACTTCCTAGCGGCCGCAGCACAATCGCAGACTTACCTTGTCATTGGGAAATTTCACAAGTGCATTAGCTGAAATTTTCCAGCAAGTTTATAATTTTCAAATCACATACCTTCGAGTTTAACCGATGTCGCCATCGATCAATCGCCTTCGACATAGCCCCAGTTATGGTAACCCGCACTAAGGCTCACGGACTTAAACCCGATATCACGATTGCATAAATGCCTTTGGGTCTTAGCCCGATTTAACTGCACGTAATGCCTTCGTGTCTTAGCCTTGATATAGCTACTAGCACAATTGCCTTCTGGTCTTAACCGGATATAATTTTCAGCATAATTGTCTTCTTGCTTAGCCTTATTATCATTCAATTTCATGCACATACATCAATAATCATTGGACATACATATTTATTACATTAAGGCTCAAACATAATTATAATCATTAGATGATCGACTTCTGACTTAGCCCGATATCATTGAATGCTCATACACACATAAATCAATAATCAATACATCCATATTTCATCCCCTATAATTCAATTAAGGTCACTTCTTGAGGACTTACCTCTGATGTTGTTTAACGCTTTTCATGCTATTCATCACTTTTTCCTTCCCCTTGTCCACCAGGCCTCTTTAGCCTTGAGCTAATTCAAACAAATTCAATTTATCAAAACCTTTATTGTGCTAGCTATGGGTTTAATAAGGAATTTAATGGTCATATGGCCACCCTTTAGCTTGAATACACAATGGTCATGCACATTTTATACTACATCAAGCAATTCAATACAATTTATTCAGCATCATGAAAAGCTAACGCCTTTAATTGGCTACCAAGGTAATATACTTGTCCATGTTGAGGCCAATTATGCACTTAATACCACACAAAACAGTATGCATTTTACTAGTTAATGCTTTGCATATTGTAGCTCAAACTTAATATAGCATCAAGCACTCATGTGTTGTAGTCAATGTGCTTACAATTTCACAATTATTCTTCAACATCTTCTTCTTTAAACAAACTTATTCATCACTTCCTTCATAACCAAAACATCATGCAAACATATATATATATATGAGCATGGCTTCAATTTCAAGGTGTCCATAGCCATCCAAAACACAAATTTTAACTAACATGCAAGAAGCATGAACCATGCTCATGAATGCATCATACGTAATATGACAATCATGTCCTTTTCAACTTCAATCATGATAAAACAAAAGAAAGCTCAAAATCTTACTCAAGAGTAGATAATCCATCATTGCATGCATCATCATCAAGCTTCACACTTAGCATGCAATGGCTTTATCACCATAACAACTTGCCATACCATTTCCATGGCTTAACAAAGATTTGAGCCATGGCTAATATGCACACAAGTTAGCAACCAAAACATGCATGAAACTCCTAACACAACCTCATACATACCCTTAATTTGATGCAAACTTAGCCAAATCTCCTCTAGATCTCTTCCAAACCAAGCATGAAGAAAATCCTCCTTCTTCCTTAGTTTTGGCTCAAAGAAAGGATGAACAAAATTTTCTTTCCTCTACAACTCACCGGCAATGGGGGATTACCACACCACACACATTTTTTTCTTTTTATCACCCATACACCTTTGTTTATTATTTCACCCTAATGCACCAACAAAACATGTTCCATGACATGTTTATCATCCTCCCTTGTCATGTACGCCACCACCCATAAAGGGGGAATTTGACATGTCCATTATTTTGCATGCATGCTTTAATTAGTCATCACATTTCCCTATCATACTTTCAAAGTTCATTATTAAGTCCTTCTTGTGGAATTTAATTCTTATAACACTAAATCAATCATCATAAAATGTCATACATGAGCACACATATTATAGGCATCAAAATAAATTTTAATTATTTTATGTTCTTTTGTGGTCCCGAGACCACCTTCCGACTAGGGTCAATTTTGGCCACACATGCAAGAAGTATAAACCATGCTCATGAATGCTTCATGGTCATACATCACAATCTCATGCCCTTTCAACTTCTGGCCATGGTTAAACAAAAGAAAACTCAATGTCTTACCAAGATTGATACAAAGAAATTTCAAGAGTAGATATCCATCATTGCATGCATCATTAGTAAGTTTCACATTTAGCATGCAATAATAACAATAACAACTTTTGGCCAAATACCATTTCCATGGCATAACAAGGATTTGAACCATGGCTAATATGAACATCAAGTTAGCAACTAAAACATGTATGAAACTCATAACACAACCTCATACATACCTTAATCTTGATGCAAGTTTAGCCAAATCTCTAGATCTCTTCTAAACAAAGAAAATGAAGCAAAAATCTCTCTTCTCTTAGAATTTTTACCAAAAGAAGAGGAAAAGATGAATAAATTTTTTTTTTCTTTCTTAGTTACACTAAGAATGGGGGAAAGGAGCCTTCACACACACATTTTTTTATTCCATACTCTTATTCTATTCATTCAAACATAACCCACTTACCAAACATGTTTCATGACATGATTTTGCCCATAATTCTTCTCATATTTAGCCACTAGCTATATTTTGTCACCCAATTTACACAACCTACACAAGATCATTTCAATACACAAATTTCTCCACAATAGACACCAATTCATCCATAGAAAGAACATTATATACATTTATCAAAAAAAAAAAAACAATATTCTACGCTTGATACAAAATGAAGGGCTTTGGCTTAAGCCAAAATACATAACCAATTTCTCATTTAAATCAACATCCTAGTCTAGCCCTATACATGTCATACTCAAAAGAAGATTTGTACTATACCAAGTTCTTCGATTGATAGTGTGATCGATATCTCCGACTTCAAAGAATCCTTGAGCTAATTAAGCGGCACTGAAAGAAAAGGGGAAAGAAAAGAGAGTAAGCATAAAGTAGTAAGTTGCATGTCAATAAATATACAACAACAATTTTACCATTAGTCATCATACTCATAGCTCAAAGGTAAGCATAAACTTGACTTACTCATTACATTCTACTCAAATCAAATTTTCTAATTTGAACTCATTACTCATGCATACCAAATAGGTACCTGTATCACTCAAAACATTATTATACTTTCCTTATTAATTCACTTTCATAACCTTTAAAGTTGAACCTTTCGAAAAACTACCGGATATTCTATAAGCCTCGAAAAAGGGATAAGTTGCCGATGCCATGTCCCAGACATCGTCTTACACTGGCTATCATCATCGAGACTGATGCCATGTCCTAGACATGGTCTTATACTAGCTCTCGTATATACGTGCTGATGCATGTACCAGACATGTCTTACACTAGCACAACTCTTAGAAGATGCGTGTCCCAGACACGTCTTACACTGGCTATCATCGTAGAGGCTGATGCATATCCCAAACATGTCTTACACTGGCAATCGTCTCTGTGCCGATGCCATATCCCAGGCATGGTCTTATACTGACACTCATAATTTGGCCGATGCATGTCCCAGACATGTCTTACACTGGCACACAAGAAATCGGAACGTTATGGCATGAATATCCAGTTTTTTTCCTTAGGTCTCAACTAGACCATCCCATATACAATCATTAATATACAATCTCAGTTCACAATCTAGCGATTCATACTATAACAATTCAATGACAATTCGAATACATACAGTAACAATGTAGTCATATTTTTCATACAACTTACCTCGATTTACAAAATATACTTGACTAGTCTGTTTAGTCGGATTGCTTGGCTTTGCCCCGGTCTAGGTTCGGTTTTGGAAAATCTTGATCTATAATAACAAAATTTTCTTATTTAGTCACTAATTACAATTAGGCAATCATAAATTCACATCTTTAGAAAGATGATCATTTTACCCCAAAACTTTGGCAAAATGACCATTTTACCCCCATGCTCCAAAATTAATTTTTATCAAATTTATTCATATTTCAAGCCTATTTAAACTCTTTTTACTGCTATAGAAATCCCAAAATCTCACTATTTCACACTCATATCACCTATTTTGTAATTTACACAAAATAGTCCCTTTAGGTGTTTTCATGTTAATACCTTTCACAAAAGTTGCTTATGTCACAACTAGGACTCATATTCTTCCATAAAAACTTAGCAAACATCACAAGTCGTTTCATGGAAAAACCCTAAACTCTCAATCATTTTGCAAAATAGACCCCATTTGAAAGCTTATGCTTCAAGGGTCTCAAATGTGCAAAAATTATTAACCAGGGACATGGGAATCACTTACTTGTTGAGGTAATAAGTTGCTAAAATTTCAAAGCTTCAAAAACCCTTCTTTTACTGATATTTTCTGTTGGGAGAAGACATGGAGAAGAAGAAAATAATAGCTAGGCTTTTTAGGCATTTTTTTATCACCAATTCATGACATCATTCACCTAAACTTTGACTATTTGACCAATTTTGCTTCCTATGGCCGACCACCTTGCTTCTAGGGGTCAAATTACTCTTTAAAATCCCCTAATTTTAGTTCTCTAGCTATTTAACACATTTGGGTACTAAAAAGAAACTTTTATCCTTTTAAGCAATTTAGTCCTTTTTAGCAATCGGGTTCACAAACGTTAAAATTGACTTACCAAATTTTTCATGCACTATTATAATCATGTTACAACCTCATAATTGTAATAAAATAAATTTTCTAACTTTGAATTTGTGGTCCCAAGACCACTGTTCCGACTAGGCCCTAAATCAGGCTATTACATTTCTCCTCCCTTAGGGATTTTCGTCCCTGAAAATCTTACCAGTGAATAAGTTCGGATACTGCTCTCTCAGAGACTCCTCGGGTTCCTATGTGGCTTCCTCGACTCCATGTCTATGCCACAAAACCTTCACAAGTGTATATTCTTATTTCTTAACTGTTTGACTTTTTGAGCTAAAATCTTGACCGGTTCTTCACAATAAGTCATATTCGGAAGAATCTCAACTTCAGTTGGCGCAATTACATGCGAAGGGTCTGATCTATACCGGCGTAACATGCAAACATGGAACACATCATGAATCTTTTCTAATTCTAGTGGTAAAGACAAACGGTAGGCAACAGGCCTTACTATCTCGATAACTTCATAAGGTCTTATGAAACGAGGACTCAACTTGCCCCTTTTTCCAAACCGGAGGACTTTCCTCCATGTGGAAACTTTTAAAAATATCTTATCACCGACTTAAAATTTAATTTCCTTTCATCTCAAATCCGCGTAGGATTTTTGTCTATTCAAGGCTGCTTTCAAACATTCACGAATCACTTTAACTTCCTCCTCCACCTCTTCAACTAAATCAACTCCATTAATCTGATTCTCTCTCAACTCAATCCAGTATAAGGGCGTTTGACACTTTTGCCAGTATAAGGCCTCATAAGGCGCCATTTTAAGACTCGACTGATAGCTGTTGTTGTAGGCAAATTCGACCAAAGGCAAGTATTTTTCCCAGCTTCCTTGAAACTCGAGAACACAACATCCCAACATGTCTTCTAAGATCTGTATCACTCTTTCCGACTGTCCGTCAGTTTGTGGATGGAAAGTCATGCTGAAACTCAACTTGGTTCGTAGAGCCTCTTGCAACATTTTCCAAAACCTCAAGGTGAATTTCGGGTCTCAATCTAAAACAATCGATAATGGCACACCATTAAGCCTCACAATCTCAAAAACATACAAGTAGGCCAATTTTTCAAGGGAGTAGTTAGTATGCACTGGTACGAAGTGTACTGACTTAGTTAGTCTGTCAACAATAACCCATACTGCATCTTTCTTTTTCAGGGTTAGTGGCAAATTGGTCACGAAGTCCATAATGATACAATCCCATTTCCACTCGAGAATCATAATAGGCTGAAGTAAACCTGAAGGTACTTGGTGATCAGCCTTTACTTGTTGACATACTAGACACTTGGACACAAGCTCTGAGATGTCTTTTTTCATACCCGACCACCAATACATTTTCTTAAGGTCGTTCTACATTTTAGCACTACCCGGGTGAATAGATAAACAACCACCGTGTGCCTCATTCGAAATCTTCTGTAGTAGCTCATCGTTCTTGGGTACACAAATTCTGTCTTTGAACATTATACAACCATCGGTACTAATACGAAAATCTGACTCAATCTCTGATTCACACTGAGTTCTCTTGGCTTGCAGTTTCTTGTCATCTTTCTGAGCTTCACAGATTTCATGAAGAAAAGTCAGTATGGCCCTAAACTCCGTTAGGATCGATCCATCACTAGATATAGTCAACTGAGTGTTCAATACTCTCAAGGCAAACAACGAATTTCTGCTCAAGGCACCTGCAACTACATTTGCCTTTCCCGGATGATAGTCAATAACAAATTCATAATCCTTTTACAACTCTACCAATTGACGTTTCCTCGAATTCAACTCCTTTTGAGTCATTAAATACTTTAAGCTCATATGGTCGGTGAATACTCTACATTTCTTTCCATACAAATGGTGTCTCCAAATGTTCAGCGCGAACACTACAGCTGCCAGCTCCAAATCATGGGTTGGATAATTTTTTTCGTGCGGTTTTTGCTGTCTCGAGGCATAGGCTACAACCTTGTCTTATTGCATGAGCACACACCCCAAACCGTTTAAGGAGGCATCACTATAAATTACAAACTATTACCCGATTCTGGTTGCACTAATACTGGGGCTTCCGTTAATAAAGCCTTTAATCTCTCAAAACTTTGCTGACACTCTTTTGTCCATTCAAACTTGACCTCTTTCTAAATCAGCCACGTTATCGATATAGCTATCATAGAGAATCCATTTACAAATCGTCCATAGTATCCTGCTAGCCCCAAAAAACTATGAACCTCTGTTACATTCCTCAACGGTTTTTATTCCACAATAGCTGAGACCTTACTTGGGTCGACTCTGATTCCGTCACCCGACACAATATGTCCTAGAAATCTGACTTCGTTGAGCCAAAACTCGCTCTTACTAAACTTGGCATAAAGTTGTTTATCCCTCAAGGTCTGCAACATAGTTCTCAAATGCTCCGCGTTCTCACTCTCATTACGCGAATAAATCAATATGTCATCGACAAAACGACGACGAACCTATCCAAGTATGGTCGAAAGATGCGGTTCATTAAATCCATAAATACCGCTGGAGCATTTTTCAATCCAAAAGGCATAACAAGAAACTCATAATGCCCATATCTCATTTGAAAAGTAGTCTTCGGTATATCTTGTTCCTTGACTCTTAACTGGTAGTAACCTGACGTCAAATCTATTTTAGAAAATACAGTGGCTCCTCTCAGTTGATCGAAGAGATCATCAATCCTCGGCAAGGGACACTTGTTCTTCACTGTTACTTTGTTAAGTTGTCTATAGTTGATACATAACCTTATCGACCTGTCTTTCTTTTTCACAAAAATTACCGGAGCACCCTATGGTGAATAACTCGGTCTAGCAAAACCTTTATCTGTTAATTCTTTCAACTGTGCTTTCAACTCTTTCAACTCAGTGGGGCCATTCTATACGGTGCAATCGAGATTGGCGCTGTTCCAGGAACTAACTCGATACCAAACTCAACTTCTCTCTCTAGAGGTAATCCGGGCAACTTTTTTGGAAAAACATCTATAAACTCACAAACCAGTGGTACTGATTCAATCTTCGACTCAGACACTTAAGTATTCAGCACAAAAGCTAGATAAGCCTCATACCCTTTTCTCAAATATTTTTTAGCTACCAAATACGATATTACCACATGTGATTTATCCAAGTCACTTGGTCCAACCCGAAGAATATTCCCATCTTCACCCTTTAACTCAATAATTTTCCTCCCACAGTCCACTACAACGCTATGAGTACTCAACAAATCCATCCCAAGGATTACATCAAACTCATTGAATGGCAATAACATTAAATTAGACGAAAAACAATGACCTCTAATTGTCAAAGGACAACTCCTACATACTTGGTCAACTAGCACATATCTATCCAAGGCATTGGACACACTTATTTCAGCTTTTGTAGACTCCACTATCATGTTCATTCTAGGAATCAATTCCATACAAATATAGGAGTGGGTAAACCCCGGATCAATTGATGCAACAACAAATATTTCATGGATAGAAAAAGTACCCGTGATCATATGAGGAGACTCTACTTCATCGCGAGCACGAATAGCATAAGTCCTTGCAGGTGTTCTGCCCTCGAATGTCACTGCAACATCTTTTTCGTACTCCTACTACTAGCCACATTCCCGAGGTTCCTTTGTGACCTACGCCTTAACGGAGTGCTACTTGCCTTCATTTCTTGCTTCCTCTCTCTCTCTCTTCCGTCTCAGGGCAATTGCGAATAAAGTGGTCTAGTGATCCACACCTATTGCAACCCCTCTTGTTCCTTCGACACTCGCCAAAATGATGCCTACCACACTGTGAACATTCTAACCTATTGGGTCTAGGGCTACCGACACTTTCGACCGAAGTGGTCTGGGCTCTCGAAGTTATGTTCTGTCGATTCTTATTTCTATTTGAGAATCCCACTGAAGTATTCGATCGGGTCGTGAATTCCTTCGACCTCTTGGTTGAGGATTGTTGTGATTTCCCCATTTGCCTCTTCTTCATATCTTGCGACTCATTGGCTGCCTTTCTCCTCTCTTTTACCAGCTCCTCTGCCTTTCACGCTCTATCAACAAGGGCTACAAATTCTCATAGTCCAAGAATGCCAACAAACACTTGAATATCTTCATTGAGGCCATCTTCAAATCTCTTATACATGATGGCATCTGTAGATACGCATTCTTAGGCATACTTGCTGAGTTTTACAAACTCACGTTCATGCTCCGTAATAGTCTTATTACCTTAGTTCAACTCTAAAAATTCCTTCAGTTTCTGGTCTATGAACCTATGACTAATGTACTTCTTTCTAAACTCTTCTTGGAAAAATTCCCAAGTTACTCTTTCTCTCGGTACCACAGATAGGAGAGTATTCCACCACTGATAAGCTGAGTCTCGTTGAAGTGACATGGCACACTTCACGCACTCTTCAGGTGTGCATGACAGCTCATCGAATACCCTCAAGGTATTTTCTAGCCAAAACTCTACTCTCTCCGGGTCATCGATCTTGTCTACCGGAGGCTTCTCTCTCCTGAACATGTTTGCACCTTGCAGAGCCACTGGGGCATACTGAGGAATCAGAGGAGGTGGGGAAGGTGGAGTGTTCGAGTTCACACAAACGAACTCAATATACCAAGCATCCATCATTCGGAGGTAGGCTTCCCTAGCCCCTCCGCCTTGGCTCATACTCATGGGCTCACTCTTTACTGGCGCTGTCCCTTTTGCGGGAGCTGACGCATTACTCTCCACGTCATCCGTCATGGTTTTATCAGAATCCATTACGATATAAAAACACAATTTATAATTGTCAGAAGTTATATGGCATGTATAGCTAGACTCGTACTTTAGCTAGGTTAGTCTTAGAACAGACTAAACCATGCTCTAATACTACTAAATGTAACACCCTTGTCCGTATCCAACGTCGGAATAGGGTTTGAGGTGCTATCTAACTTAAACTCAATCAATCTTAGGAGATCAGGTCATAAAAATCTTGATCAAGTTAAAACTTTTTGTTTCATAAGCAACCTGTCCCTTAAATGGGCTTACGACGCCCAAAACGTACATTCAAGATGGTTCGGGATCAAACTGAGAACTTAATAAGAACATGGAAAATTTTGTATGTTAAGGTTCCACACGCTCATGTGGGCAAAGACCATGTGGCTACACACGCCCTTGTGGCTTGGGACATACCCGTGGTCTTAGCCTGTGTGCAAATTTGACTTAAGAACACGGCCATGGCACACACCCGTGTGACCTGCTCGTGTACAGTACTGACTAAAAAGTTTAAGTGCAGGGGACACATGGCCAAAATACACACCAATAGGAGTGAGCCATATGTCACACTAGGCCTAGACACACGCCCGTGTGTCATGCCCGTGTGGACAAAAAGGAGGCCATTTCCGACTTTAAAGAATCCTTGAGCTAATTAAGCGGCAGTGAAAGAAAAGGGGAAAGAAAAGAGAGTAAGCATAAAGCTTAGTAAGTTGCATATACATAAATATACAACAAAAATTTTACCATTAGTCATCATACTCACAGCTCAAAGGTAAGCATAAACTTGACTTACTCATTACCGTCTACTCAAATCACATTTTCTAATTTGAACTCATTACTCATGCATACCAAATAGGTACTTGTATCACTCAAAATATTACTATACTTTCCTTACTAAGTTACTTTCATAACCTGTAAAGTTGAACCTTTCAGAAAACTACTAGATATTCTATAAGCCTCGAACAAGGGATAAGTTGCTGATGCATGTCCTAGACATGTCTTACACTAGCACAACTCTTAGCAGATGCGTGTCCCAGACACGTCTTACACTGGCTATAATCGTCAAGGCTGATGCATGTCCTAGACATGTCTTACACTGGCACTCGTCTCTGTGTCAATTCCATGTCCCAGACATGGTCTTAGACTGGCACTCATAATGTGGCTGATGCATGTCCCAGACATGTCTTACACTGACACACAAGAAATCTAAACGTTATGGCATGAATATCTGGTTTATTTCCTAGGGTCTCAACTAGACCATTCCACTATCTCAATCATTAATATACAAGCTTAGTTCACTATCTAGCAATTTATACTATAACAATTCAATGACAATTGGAATACATACATTAACAATGTAGTCGTATTATTTACATACAACTTACCTCGATTTATAAAATATACTTGACTAGTCTGTTTAGTTGGATTGCTTGGCTTTGCCCCGGTCTAGGTTTGGTTTTGGAAAATCTTGATCTATAATAAAAAAATGTACTCATTTAGTCACTAATTACAATTAGGCAATCATAAATTCACATCTTTAGAAAAATGACCATTTTACCCCAAAACTTTGGCAAAATGAACATTTTACCCCTATGCTCCAAAATCAATTTTTATCAAATTTCTTCGCATTTCAAGCCTATTTAAACTCTTTTTACCACTATAGCAATCCCAAAATCTCACTATTTCACACTTATATCACCTATTTTGTAACTTACACAAAATAGTCCCTTTAGGTGTTTTCATGCTAGTACCTTTCACAAAAGTTATTTATGTCACAACTAGGACTCATATTGTTCCATAAAAACTTAGCAAACATCACAAGTCCTTTCATGGCAAAACCCTAAACTCTCAATCATTTTGGAAAATAGACCCCATTTGAAAGCTTATACTTCAAGGGTCTCAAATGTACAAAAATTATTAACTAGGGACATGGGAATCACTTACTTGTTGGAGTAATAAGTTGCTAAAATTTCAAAGCTTCAAAAACACTTCTTTTGCTGATATTTTCGGTGGGGAGAAGACATGGAGAAGAAGAAAATAATAGCTAGGCTTTTTAGGCATTATTTTATCACCAACTCATGACATCACTCACCTAAACTTTGACTATTTGACCTATTTAAAATCCCCTAATTTTAGCTCTCTAGCTATTTAACACATTTGGGTACTAAAAAGCAACTTTTACCCTTTTATACGATTTTGTCCTTTTTCGTAATTGGGTTTACAAACGTTAAAATCGACTCACCAAATTTTTCATGCACTATTATAATCATGTTACAACCTCATAATTGTAATAAAATAAATTTTATAACTTTGAATTTGTGGTCTTGAGACCACTGTTCTGACTAGGCCCTAAATCGGGCTGTTACATTTCTCCCCCTTAGGGATTTTCGTCCCTAAAAATCTTACAGGTGAATAAGTTCGGATACTGCTCTCTAAGAGACTCCCCGAATATCTATGTGGCTTCCTCGACTCCATGTCTATGCTACAAAACCTTCACAAGTGGTATATTCTTATTTCTTAACTGTTTGACTTCTCGAGCTAAAATCTTGAACGTTTCCTCACTATAAGTCATATCCGGAAGATTCTCAACTTCAGTTGGCGCAATTACATGTGAAGGGTCTGATCTATACTGGAGTAACATGGAAACATGGAACAAATCGTGAATCTTTTCTAATTCTGGCGGTAAATCCAAATGGTAGGCAACAGGCCCTACTCTCTAGATAACTTCATAAGGTCCTATGAAACGAGAACTCAACTTGCCCCTTTTTCCAAACCTGAGGCCTTTCCTCCACGGGGAAACTTTTAAAAATACCTTATCACCGACTTCAAATTTAATTTCCTTTCATCTCAAATCGACGTAGGATTTTTGTCTATCCGAGGCAGCTTTCAGACATTCACGAATCACTTGAGCTTTCTCCTTCGCTTCTTTAACTAAATCAACTCCATGAATCTGATTCTCTCTCAACTCAGTCTAGTATAAGGGTGTTCGACACTTTCTCCCGTACAAGGCCTCATAAGGCGCCATTTTCAGACTCGACCAATAGCTGTTGTTGTAGGCAAATTCGACCAATGGTAAGTATTTTTCCCAACTTCCTTGAAACTTGAGAACACAACATCTCAACATGTCTTCTAAGATCTATATCACTCTTTCCGACTGTCCGTCAGTTTGTGGATGGAAAGCCGTGCTGAAACTCAACTTGGTTCCTAGAGCCTCTTGCAACTTTTTCCAAAACCTGAAGGTGAATCTCGAGTATCGATCTAAAACAATCGATAATGGCACACCATGAAGCCTCATAATCTCGGAAACATACAAGTCAGCCAATTTTTCAAGGGAGTAGTCGGTACGCACTGGTACGAAGTGTGCTGACTTAGTTAGTCTATCAACAATAACCCATACTGCATCTTTCTTTTTCGGGGTTAGTGGCAAACTAGTCATGAAGTCCATAGTGATACGATCCCATTTCCACTCGAGAATCATAATTGGCTGAAGTAAACCTGAAGGTACTTGGTGTTCAGCCTTTACTTGTTAACATACTAGACACTTGGAAACAAACTCTTGGATGTCTCTTTTCATACCCGACCACCAATACATTTTCTTAAGGTCGTTGTACATTTTAGCACTACCCGGGTGAATAGATAAACAACCACTGTATGTCTCATTCAAAATCTTCTGTAGTAGCTCATCATTCTTGGGTACACAAATTCTGTCTTTAAACATTATACAACCATCGGTACTAATACGAAAATCTCACTCAATCTCTGATTCACACTGAGTTTTCTTGGCTTGTAGTTTCTTGTCATCTTTCTGAGCTTCACAGATTTCTCGCAGAAAAGTCGGTCTGGCCTTCAACTTCGCTAGGATCGTTCCATCGTTAGATATAGTCCACTGAGTGTTCAATGCTCTCAAGGCAAACAATGACTTTTTGCTCAAGGCATCTGCAACTACATTGGCCTTTCCCGGATGATAGTCAATAACTAATTCATAATCCTTTTACAACTCTAACCATCAACGTTGCCTCAAATTCAACTCCTTTTGAGTTATCAAATACTTTAAGCTCTTATGGTCGATGAATACTCAAATGGTGTCTCCAAATCATCAGGACGAACACTACAGCTGCCAGATCCAAATCATGAGTTGGATAATTTCTCTCGTGCGATTTTAGCTGTCTCGAGGCGTAAGGTACAACCTTGCCTTCTTGCATGAACACACACCCTCAACCGTTTAAGGAGGCATCTCTATAAATTAAAAACTCCTTGCTCAATTTTGGTTGCACTAATACTGGGGCTTCCGTTAACAAAGCCTTTAATCTCTCAAAACTTTGCTGACACTCTTTTGTCCATTCAAACTTGACCTCTTTCTGAAGTAGCCACGTTATCAGTGTAGCTATCATAGAATTTAGAAATCGTCTATAGTATCCTGCAAGCCCCAGAAAACTACAAACCTCTGTTACATTCCTTGTCGATTTTATTCCACAATAGCTGAGACCTTACTTGGGTCAGCTCTGATTCCCTCACCCGACACAATGTGTCCTAGAAATCCGACTTCGTTGAGCCAAAACTCGCTCTTACTAAACTTGGTATAAAGTTGTTTATCCCTCAATGTCTGCAACATAGTTCTCAAATGCTCTACGTTCTCACTCTCATTACGTGAATAAATCAATATGTCATCGACAAAATGATGACAAACCTATCCAAGTATGGTCGAAAGATGCGGTTTATTAAATCCATAAATACCGCTGGAGCATTTGTCAATCCAAAAGGCATAACAAGAAACTCGTAATGCCCATATCTCGTTTGAAAAGTAGTTTTTGGTATATCTTGTTCCTTGACTCTTAACTGGTAGTAACCTGACGTCAAATCCATTTTAGAAAATATAGTGGCTCCTCTCAGTTGATCGAAGAGATTATCAATCCTCGGCAAGGGACACTTGTTCTTCACTGTTACTTTGTTAAGTTGTCTATAGTTGATACATAACCTTATTGACCCGTCTTTCTTTTTCACAAAAAGTACCGGATCACCACATAGTGAATAACTCAGTCTAGCAAAACCTTTATCTATTAATTCTTTCAACTGTGCTTTCAACTCTTTCAACTAAGTGGGGGCCATTCTATACAGTGCAATCGAGATTGGTTTCGTTCCAGGAACTAACTCGATACCAAACTCAACTTCTCTCCCTAGAGGTAATCCGGGCAACACTTCCAAAAAAACATCTATAAACTTACAAACCACTGGTACTGATTCAATCTTCGACTCGGACACTTAAGGATTTAGCACAAAAGCTAGATAAGCCTCATACCCTTTTCTCAAATTTTTTTAGCTGCGAAAGACGATATTACCACAGGCGATTTATCCAAGTCACCTAGTCCAACCATAAGAATATTCCCATCTTCACCCTTTAACTCAATAATTTTCCTCCCACAGTCCACTACAACATTATGAGAAGTCAACAAATCCACCCCGAGGATTACATCAAACTCATTGAATGGAAATAACATTAAATTAGCCCAAAAACAATGACCTCTAATTGTCAAAGGACAACTCCTACATATTTGGTCAACTAGCACATATCTGCCCAAGGGATTGGACACACTTATTACAAATTCAGTAGACTCCACTATCATGTTCATTCTAGGAATCAATTCCATACAAATATAAGAGTGGGTAAACCCCAGATCAATTAATGCAACAACAAATATATCATGGATAGAAAAAGTACCCGTGATCACATGAGGAGACTCTGCTTCTTCACTGGCACGAATAGCATAAGTCATTGCAGGTGCTCTGCCCTCGGACCTCATTGCAGGCTACTGACACTTGTGACTGAAATAGTCTGGGCTCTCGAAGTTATGTTTAGTCGGTTCTTATTTCTATTTGAGAATCCCACCGAACTATTCGATCAGGTCGTGAATTCCTTCGACCTCTTGGATGAGGATTATTGTGATTTCTCCATCTGCCTCATCTTCATATCCCGCGAATTAATGGCTGCCTTTCTCCTCTCTTTTACCAGCTCCTCTACCTTGCACGCTCTATCAACAAAGGCTACAAATTCTCGTAATTCAGTAATGCATTGAGGCCATCTTCAAATCTCTTACACATGATGGCTTCTGTAGATACGCATTCTCACGCATACTTGCTGAGTTTTACAAACTCACGTTCGTACTCCGTAACAGTCTTATTACCTTACTTCAACTCTAAAAATTCCTTCCTTTTCTGGTCTATGAACCTCTGGCTAATGTACTTCTTTCTGAACTCTTCTTGGAAAAATTCCCAAGTTACTCTTTCTCTCGGTACCATAGACACGAGAGTATTCCACCACTGATAAGCTGAGTCTCGTAGAAGCGACATGGCACACTTCACGTACTCTTCAGGTGTGCATGACAGCTCGTCGAATACCCTCATGGTATTTTCTAGCCAAAACTCCGCTCTCTCCGGGTCATCATCTACACTAGCATGAAATTCCTCGGCCTATTGCTTTTGGATCTTGTCTACCGGAAGCTTCTCTCTTCTGAACATGTCCGCACCTTATGGAGCCACCGGGGCATACTGAGGAATCAGAAGAAGTAGGGGAGGTGGAGTGTTCGAGTTCGCACGAACGAACTCTATATACCAAGCGTCCATCATTCAGAGGTAGGCTTCCTTAGCCTCTCTGCCTTGGCTCATACTCATGGCCTCACTTTCTACTAGCGCGATCAATTCTGTAGGAGCCGGTGCATTACTCTCCACGTCATCTGCTGTGGTTCTATCAGGATCCATTACTATATAAAAACACAATTTATAATTGTCAGAAGTCGTCACACTATCGATATATATATGGCATATATAGGTAGACTCGTACTTTAGCTAGGTTAGTCCTAGAATCGACTAAACTATGCTCTGATATCAGAAAATATAACACTCCTCGCCTGTTTCCAACATCGGAATAGGGTTTGAAGTGCTATCTAACTTAAACTCAATCAATCTTAGGAGATCAGGGCATAAAAATCTTGATCAAGTTAAAACTTTTTGTTTCATAAGCAACCTGTCCCTTAAATGGGCTTACGACGCCCAAAACGTACATTCAAGATGGTTTGGGACCAAACCGAGAACTTAAGAAGAACATGGAAAATTTTGTGCTTTAAGGTTCCACACGCTCGTGTGGGCAAAGACCATGTGGCTACACACGCCCTTGTGGCTTGGGACACGCCCTTGTGGCTTGGGACACACCCTTGGTCTCAGCCCATGTGCAAATCTGACTTAAGAACACGGCCATGGCACACACCCGTGTGACCTACCCGTGTACAATACTGACTAAAAAGTTTAAGTGCAGGGGACGCACGGCCAAAAGACACACCCATGGGAGTGATCCGTGTGTCACACTCGACCTAGACACACGCCCGTGTGTCATGCCCATGTGGACAAAAAGGAGGCCATTTTCAAGCCATTTTGTCACCCAATTTACACAACCTACACAATATCATTTCAATACACAAATTTCTCCACAATAGACACCAATTCATCCATAGAAAGAACATTATATGCATTTATCAAAATGAAAAATAGCCATTATTCTAGGCATGATACAAAATGAAAGGCTTTGACTTAAGCCAAAATACATAGCCAATTTCTCATTTAAATCAACATCCTAGTCTAGCCCTATACATGCCATACTCAAAAGAAGATTTGTACTATACCAAGTGCTTCGATTGATAGTGTGATCGATATCTTCGACTTTAAAGAATCCTTGAGCTAATTAAGTGACACTAAAAGAAAAGGGGAAAGAAAAGAGAGTAAGCATAAAGCTTAGTAAGTTGCATATAAATAAATATACAACAACAATTTTACCATTAGTCATCATACTCATAGCTCAAAGGTAAGCATAAACTTGACTTACTCATTACCGTCTACTCAAATCACATTTTCTAAATTGAACTCATTACTCGTGCATACCAAATAGGTACCTGTATCACTCAAAACATTATTATACTCTCCTTATTAAGTCACTTTCATAACCTTTAAAGTTGAACCTTTCGAAAAACTACCGGATATTCTATAAGCCTCGAACATGGGATAAGTTGCCAATGCCATGTCCTAGACATGGTCTTATACTAACTCTCGTATATACGTGCTGATTCATGTTCCAGACATGTTCTACACTAGCACAACTCTTAACTGATGCGTGTCCCAGACACGTCTTACACTGGCTATCATCGTCGAGGCCGATGCATGTCCCAAACATGTCTTACACTGGCAGTCATCTCTATCCCGATGCCATGTCCCAGACATGGTCTTATACTAACACTTATAATTTGGCCGATGCATGTCCCAGACATGTCTTACACTGGCACACAAGAAATATGAACGTTATGGCATGAATATTCGGTTTGTTTCCTAGGGTCTCAACTAGACCACTCCACTATCTCAATCATTAATATACAATCTCAGTTCACAATCTAGCAATTCATACTATATCAATTCAATGAAAATTCGAATACATACATTAACAATGTAGTTGTATTATTTACATACAACTTACCTCAATTTACAAAATATACGTGACTAGTCTGTTTAGTCTGATTGCTTGGCTTTGCCCCGGTCTAGGTTCGGTTTTGTCAAATCTTGATCTATAATAACAAAATGCACTCATTTAGTCACTAATTACAATTAGGCAATCATAAATTCACATATTTGGAAAAATGACCATTTTGCCCTTAAACTTTGGCAAAGTGACCATTTTACCCCTATGCTCGAAAATTGATTTTTATCGAATTTCTTCATATTTCAAGCCTAGTTAAACTCTTTTTACTGCTATAGCAATCCAAAAGTCTCACTATTTCACACTCATATCTCCTATTTTGCAACATACACAAAATAGTCCTTTTATGTGTTTTCATGCTAATACCTTTCACAAAAGTTGTTTTTGTCACAACTAGGACTCATATTCTTCCATAAAAACTTTGCAAGCATCACAAATCCTTTCATGGAAGAACCCTAAACTCTTAATCATTTTTCAAAATAGACCCCTCATTTGAAAGTTTATGCTTCAAGGGTTTCAAATGTGCAAAAATTATTAACTAGGGACATGGGAATCACTTACTTGTTGAGGTAATAAGTTGCTGAAATTTCAAAGCGTCAAAAACCTCTCTTTTTTGATATTTTTGGTGGGAAGAAGAAATGGAGAAGAAGAAAATAATAGCTAGGCCTTTTAGGCATTATTTTATCACAAACTCATGACATCATTCACCTAAACTTTGACTATTTGACAAATTTTGCTTCCTATGGCCAGCCACCTTGCTTCTAGGGGTCAAATTACTCTTTACAATACTCTAATTTTAGTTCTCTAGCTATTTACCACATTTGGGTACTAAAAAGCAACTTTTACTCTTTTATGCGATTTTGTCCTTTTTCATAAGCAGACTCACAAACGTTAAAATTGAGTCACCAAATTTTTCATGCACTATTATAATCGTGTTATAACCTCATAATTGTAATAAAATAAATTTTCTAACTTCAAATTTATGGTCTCAAGACCACTATTCTGACTAGGCCCTAAATCAAGCTATTACAGCATCAACACATGCATGCATGAACAATTAGACATTACAACGCAAGAATTAATCATGAGCCATATCACATGGCTATTATAAAATGAATCATCAACATCATAGGCCTTTACAATTTAGCCAAATAGCATGAAACATATCACAAAATAACCAAGTCCCCTATACATGCCATACTCAAAATAACAAATTCACTATACCCAATATTCTTTTGCTAGTGTGATCGAATGCTCCGACAACTTCCAATCCCCGAGCTAGCTTTGTTGAACTATAAAAGTTGTAAAAGAGAGGGGAGTAAGCATTTAAGCTTAGTAAGTCCATATGCAAATAATATGCAAAATTAGTAAACCATAATCATACAAGACATAGTAACATAACCACCAAGATTATTCATCATTTAAGCATTCTAGCTCATTTATCAAGTATTCATATATACATATATGAATGTACTTTCTCATCACATATCATCCTTTAACAAGCAATCAGTCATGAGTATGACATACGTACCTGTACATACCCGTAGCATATCAAATAACTTTACCTTCATTGCCATGCCCATCTTGGGACTTTTATCACATCATCCATTATAATACCCGTTGAACACTCGGAATACTATTGGATTGTAATGCCCCAAAAATCCCAAATTTTTTTTTTAAGTTTTAATAAAAGGTGTGCTTAATATTTCTATTAAAGTGTTATTTATGTGATGATATGCCTTGGTTAAGTTATGAGTTCGAACTTTGGATGAAGGAAATTATAGTTTAATAATTAAAAGAACCTTGGTGGCAAGTAGTTTGGTTTTTAAATAAAAGAAGGAGGAATTGGACACAAGGAGCCTTGTGTTGGAGTGGCAAGTAGTGTCACATGTAGGGCTTAGAGGTGGTGTCACATGCACGGAAAGGAGGTTTGGGGTTCGAATCCCTCCTTGTTCAAAACAAGGATTTATTTTTCCTCAATACATGGCCAGTAGTGGCATTGGATGTGAACTCTGAAGGGAGTGATTAAAGGAGAAATTTAAGGAAAGGATTAAGGAGTTATCAGAGAGAAAGGTTAGAAGATGGGGGGTAAAGAAATGGAGCCGAATTGGGAATTTGGGGATAGGTAAATTCGGCTATAATATATATAGGTGCAGATTTCAAGAATTCAAGGCTAATGCCGAATTCTTCCTTTCTTTTTACCGAAAACACTTTTCTCTTCAAATATCTAAAGGCCAAAATCCCTTATTCTTTCTCTTTTAGTTTGTGTTGATTTCTTCCTTCCTTTCTCATCAAACTCTTTTCTTTCTCGCTCCTAGTTACTTTCTCAAAAGCCGAATATCTTTTGGCCAAAATCCTGTTATGCCGCCACTTTTTCTTCAACGTTGGCTGATCGATTCTTGTGTAAGTGCTTTAGTTTCTTTTAATTGGTCTTCCTAGTAATGATTTCTTCTCTCCCTCACTCTTTTTAAATCGGTTTGGTAGGGTATTACTATCGAATCTTGGATTTCAGATCTCCGCCGAATTGCTCCTTAGGCATTTTGGGGTTTTGGGTAAGTATTTCTCTTTTATTGGTTAAGGTTGGCCAAATGGTCATGGATGATTTAAGAGTGACTTAAGATGATTGCAAGTCAGTTTTTGTTTGGTTCTTAATGATTAAGATTGATGCAGATTTAAGAAATACTCATGATTAGTGATCAAGGAAGGGTTGTTAAGGCTTGTTGTTCAAGGTAAGGCAAAGGTGAGATTTTTGGTTTTTTGTGATCATATTTGATAAGAGTGTGATTTATCATTGAGTGACATCATTTTTAGGTTCGTGGCTAAGGATATTGCGGTACGTGTTAGTACTAGGTGTGTACATACACTGCACATACATAGTAGACCGGTAAATCTTGAAATGTTAGAAAGCCAAAATGCCGAAAAGCCAAAAGTTTGGCTACAATAGTCTTGCGAGTGCGCGAACACTCATAAGAGGGGAAACCGATAGGTTATCAGAGGCTCTATGAGCGATTCCATGGACCTGTGTATTGGCTAACCAGGCCAGAATGGGGTAAATGAGCCCGATGGGCTGTAAGGCCCATAATAGGCAAAATTGGCGAATTGATACTATGTGATGAAAAATCATATGATTCCATGACTATGAATGTGATTGGGCCTGACGGGCCATATGAAAGTGAGTAGGCCTAATGGGCCATATGAATGTGATTGGGCCCGATAGGCCATATGAATGAGATTGGGCCTAAAGGGGCCAAATGAATAAGTAGGGATCTGTTAGTGTTTAGTAAAGGGTTGTGGACCCAGTCTTTTGGTAACTACTCAACCAGGCATCAAACTTAAATAATTAATTAATTGCGACCGTGGATGAGTCATAAAGTTAAGGTGTGGCAAGGGGTATATGCATGTCTAGGATTGGATCTAGGAAGAGCTTGGTACTTAAGTGGTCTTAATGCCTCACCTCCTCTTCTCTGGAATCCTACCTGATGCATAGTATCTGTTGACATAAGCCAACGAGGACTTGTTAACAGGCCAAGGTAAGTAATAAACCCATAATAAAGAGAAATTATCGAAAATGCCCCTAAGGGCAAAAATGACTAAAATACCCCTATGTGTGGAATATAAGATTTATGGATGTTACATGTATACCTGCTGCATTCATATGATATTCTGTTTAGGTTGTATATGGGTTGGGAATTATGGAGCGGAGGAAGTATATGAGGATCGCATGGATGCTTGATGACTGTGGATCCACCGATGGCTCTTAAGCCCAATATTTGATTAGCAACTTACTGCAATGAAGGTAGTATCACAACCGAGCTACCATTGGAGTGTATCGGATGGGTGG
Organism: Gossypium arboreum; assembly: GCF_025698485.1. Classification (NCBI taxonomy): domain Eukaryota; kingdom Viridiplantae; phylum Streptophyta; class Magnoliopsida; order Malvales; family Malvaceae; genus Gossypium; species Gossypium arboreum. Next base: position 51,231,384 of record NC_069072.1, on the reverse strand, counting down.
GTCGATTTTTATATCCTCACATAGTGTGAATCGGGGGATGGAGATGGTGTGTAGCGGTTGGATGGGTGGGATCCGTGTATATTGATTGCTTTACATCTGTTCTGATAATGAATTGGGCTCAAGCCCAAAAAGACTTGCTATTGCATGCTTTTCTATTTGTCGAGGGTTGTACACACCGAGTTTTCAAAAACTCACCCCCTTTTTTATTTTTCTTGGGTGATCCTCAGTAGGTGGTTGGACAATTGGAGGGACTCCGAGGTGGCCAGCTAGCAAGACGACTTGGACTTCTTTTCTTAAGCCTATAATTTCTAGTATTGAAAGTTATTTCAGTCCAGAATATAATAAGGCCTTTCCTCTGGTTATTATTCAAATTAGGATTGTATTTATTATTATGTTTTATATTTGCTAGAAGTAGAACATGGTTTCCTTAAAACCATAACTATTTTTAAATACTACATTTTCGCAACTCAATTTTTAAATGACAAGTTTTCATAGATCATCTGTTTTAAATAAAGCTTCTGCAACGAAAAAGAGATTTTACAAAGTAATTATTATCGTACAAAAGGGAATAGTTTTTTTTTTTAAATACACCTCGCTTTGAAAGCAACAAATACAAGCTGGGATTTTACTCAAGGTTTTTATTTTAAAGAAGGGTTTTCGATGAAAACAAGGTTTTCGATGAAAACAAGGTTTTCGATGAAAACAAGGTTTTCGATGAAAACAAGGTTTTCGATAAAACACTTCAATGTGACATGCTGGATCTGGCCATAACGTCCAAGCCGAGTTTGGGGTGTTACATTTAGTGGTATCAGAGTCAAGTTACAAAACTCGGGCTGTGAAGTGGGCCTTATTATTTAGGTTTGGTTTTTTTAAAAAAAGAATTGGATCATAATTTTTTGGAAAAAGTTTTTCTGTGAGGCACATCGAGTCTCCAACGTCGAACCAAATAATACGTGAATCAATGATGAGTGCTAGAAGAGGTGCAAGAGGTCATGGCCGAGGCTGCGAAGTTGTTAGGGCTGAATTGTCGGTATTGGGCCATATGCCCAATGTTGGAGTAGAAGAGGCTCCAGCCTCACCCGTGGCTGAGACTATACCGTATGATCGGGCCGGCGGGGATGATGCATTGTCGCAAGCAATGTTGAGGATTTTGGAAAGGGTCGCAAGGCCCAATAATGGCACGAGAAATAGAGGGTCAATTCCGGAGGGACTTCAATCAAATGGGGCTGAGATCTTTAAGGGTGTGGCTGGTATGCCTCCTAATGTGGCTGAATACTGGTTGGAGGCCACTGAAAGGATAATGGAGGACTTGGACTGTTCACCTAAACAAAAGTTGAAAGGGGCAGTGTCACTGCTTAGGGAAGAAGCTTACCAGTGGTGGCTGACAGTGAAAGAGGGCACCCAACTTGAGCAGGTCACTTGGGAGTTCTTCAAAACTGCATTTCAAAGGAAGTATGTGGGTGCGAGTTATGTGGATGCTTGAAGAAAGGAGTTCCTAAACTTGACCCAGTGAAACAAATCTGTGGCGGAGTCTGAGGCAGAATTTCTACATCTTAGTAGGTATGGAAGAGTTATGGTGGCAACGGACTATGAGCATTGCGTTAGGTTTGAGAATGGTCTTAGGGATAGCCTCAAAGTATTGATAGCTCTACAAAGGGAGTGAGTTTTCTCAGAGTTGGTAGAGAAAACAAAGATAGTAGAGGAGGTGAAGCACGCTGAGTGCCTGAATCGAGAAAAAGAAAGGGGTAAGAATAAAAGGGAGGCTGAGACTCCTGGTGTTGGACAGAAGACTAGGGCTAGGGTCAAAGTTAATGGGCCAGTTAGGGCAGGGCCCCCTACTGATAATCCAGGGGTGCCACCTTGTGCTGATTGTGGGAAAGGTCATATCGGCGAGTGTTGGAAAAGGATAGGAGGTTGCCTAGCTTGTGGATCTATGGAGCATAGGATCAAGATTGCCCTAGAAGGCCAAGTCAGGTGCTAGTCGTGGGCCGAGGTGGTGTTCAACCACCAAGGGGTGGTCAGCTGCCGCCAAGAAGCCGTGGGCAAGTAAGGGGTGGTAACGGCAATGGACGTGGATGATACGTGATATTCGTGATAGGTTTTAAATATTTATAATGAATCATTCTTGAAACTAACTATTATCACGATGAAGGCCAGTGTACCTATCGAACAGTAGTATAGTTTTAGCAAGATCGGATTATCGAACCCAAAAGAACTAAAAGTACTAGTATCAACTTTCTTTTTATTATCTAGCCTAAAACATAAAAGGGTTTTGTTTATCTAACTAATTAATTAAACAAAGAAATCACAGAAAAGAAATTTGGGGAAAATACTTTTTGGAAAATTAGATTGATTAAGACAATACCTAAGGAAAAATCCACCTAGACTTCACTTGTTGTTTGACTCTGAATCAGACGATTTATTCATTCAACTTGTTTCGTAGAGATCCCTAAGTTATATTATTATATCTCTCGAGACTAACAACATTTAACCCTAGATTGAATAATTGAAATCTCTTTCTAATTAACCCCCTAGGGTTGCATTAACTCGATTTATGTATTCCCTTATTTGGTTTCACCCTAATTCGGCAAAATCTTATCACCCTATCTCTAGGCGCACAACCAACTCCACTTAATTATGAAAAATTTACTCTTAGATAGGGTCTATTCCTCCTTTGAATAAGAGCTTAACTTGAATCAATTCCTGGAATATCAAAACAAGAATTAAGAACACATAATTAAGAACAAGTCAAATATTTATCCTACAATTCACATGATAATAACAAGATCCGTCTTAGGTTTCATTCCCCTTAGGTATTTAGCAGTTTTAGTTCATACTAATGACAGAAAACATCTCAAAAGAATAAAAATAACAAAACATAAGAAAACCCAAAAAATTTGAGAGAATTTGAAGGGAGATCTTCAGTCTTGATGGTGAATCCGGCTTCTGAGATGGATTGATCGGCTTTCCTTGAGAAATTCCTTGCTTCCCCCTGTGCACCCCCTGTCTAAGTGCCTTCTCAGGTGTTTAAATAGGCTTTGGAATGCCTAAGAGCCCTCAAAATTGGCCTTTTCTGAATTGGACTAAACTTGGGCTCGATAGGGACACGCCCGTGTGCGATTGCTTAAGGCCATGGCCAAGGCTGTTAATGGGCACGGGCGTGTGATCTACCTGTGTAAATCATGCTTTGACCTTGTCAAAGGGACACGGCCATGTGGTCTGCCTGTTTGAGGAAGCCAAGGCCATGTTGATTTCGTACGTTGGCCCATTTTCTCCGTTTTTGGCCCGTTTCTCGTTCCTTTCACTCTTCTATGCTCACCTAAGTATAAAACATGAAATTAAGGCATTAGGAGCATCGAATTCACCAATTTTAAGAAAAAAATCATCCATAAAATGTGCTAAGCATGGGATAGAAATATGTATAAATTACGGTTTATCAAATACCCCCACACTTAAGTGTTTGCTTGTCCTCAAGCAAAACCCTCAACTCACAATCAAAATAAATTCTTCTTAACTTATAATTCCTATTAATAATATCTCAAAATAATCCATAAGTAATCGTACATTGAGAATTTGACTGAAAGAACATCAATGTTTCAAACATTCCAAGTTGAGTATTTTATCATGAAAGCATAGGTGTCTCCCCTTATCTAAGTAATTACCTTTGACTCAAAATATCATAGATTTTCACATCCTCACTAAAGATTCACTCAAATCAATCGAGGTGTTTAAGGATAATACATGAAGCACTCAATAGTCAATAATGAAAAGTCATTACCATATACTTGCATGAAAATCAAATCTCCACCACTATATATTGAGATGAACATCAATCAAAAGGTCTTTAAAGGGTTGTAACGTGGCTTTGGTTAGGGGGTGTGGTCACAAGCTTAAAGAAAAGGTTAGATCGAGATTGAATTGAAAAATTGCCTAACGAGAAAAAGTAATTAAACATCAATTGAGTACAAGTGAACTTCTTCGCAGAAGATGGAATTTAGATACTGCGGCTCAACAATACCGAATTACGACTAATATGTAAGTATGATTTTTTTTTAAGAACAAGTCAGCTCCATAGAAGAGCAAAACATAGCTAAGCAATTAGTTCAGATCAAACCTCGACAAAAATAGGGATTAAATTAAGGGATTTTGATCGTGAGGTTTCGTGATAGGTTTCAAATATTTATAATTACTCCTTCTTGAACTAACTATTATAGCGACGTAGGCAAGTGTACCTATCAAACAGTAGTATAGTTTTAGCAAGACCAGATTGTCGAACCCAAAGGAACTAAAAGTACTAGTAATGACTGTCTTTTTATTATCTAGCCTAAGAATAAAAGGGGTTTTATTTGTTTTAATTAACTAATTATGTAAAATAAGAAGGCACAAAGAAAAGAACTGGGGAATTGCTTTTGGGAAAATTGATTGACTTGAGACAATACCTAAGGGAAAATCCACCTAGACTTTACTTGTTATTCTGGCTCCCAATCAGACGATTTATTCATTCAACTTATTCCGTAGAGATCCCTAAGTTATGTTATTATCCCTATTCAAGACTAATAACATCTAATCCCTAGATTGAATAATCGAGACTTTTCTCTAATTACCACTCTAGGGTTGCATTAACTCGATCTATGGATCCTCTTATTAGGTTTCACCCTAATCTGGCAAAATCTTGTCACCCTATTTCTAGGCGCGCAATCAACTCTGCTTCATTATGACAAAAGTACTCTTAGACAGGGTCTATTTCTCCTCTGAATAAGAGCATGTCTTGAATCAGTATCCTGGGATATCAAAACAAGAATTAAGAACACATAATTAAGAACAACTGAAATATTTATCATACGATTCAGAAAATAATAACAAGATTCATCTTAGGTTTCATTCCCCTTAGGTATTTAGGGGATTTAGTTCATAACTAAATAAGAAAACATCTCTGAAGAATAAAGAATACAAAACATAAAGAAAACCTAAAACTCCTGAAGGGAAATTGAGAAGAGATCTTCAGTCTTGATGATGAATCCAGCTTCTGAGCTGGATCAATCGGCTTCCTTGGGGTAATTTCTTACCCCCCTTCTCTGTCTCCCATTTTTCTCCTCTTCTAGGGTGTATTTATAGGCTTTGGAATGCCTAGAAGCCCTCAAAAGTGGCCTTTTCCGAATTGGACTTAACTTGGGCTCGGCAGGGACACGCCCGTGTGATACGCCCGTGTGCAATTACCTCAGTCCGTGTTTGAGCCTATTAAAATGGCATGGGCGTGTGCTATGCCCGTGTGAGTCATGCTTCAATTCTGCCAGATTGAAACGGCCATGTGGTGTACCCGTGTGAGGAGGTCCAGGCCATGTTGATTTCGTACTTTGGCCCATTTTCTCTATTTTTGGCCCGTTTCTCGTTCCTTTCACTCTCCTATGCTCTCCTAAGTATAAAACATGAAATTAAAGCTTTAAGAGCATCAAATTCACCATTTCTAATGAGAAATCATCCATAAAATGCATTAAACATGGGGTAAAAATATGTATAATTTATGGGTTATTGAATACCCCCACACTTAAGCATTTGCTTGTCCTCAAGCAAAATTCTCAACTCATAATCAAAATAAATCCTTCTCAACTTATAATTTCTATTAATAACATCTCACATTAATCCGTAAGTAATCATACATTGAGAATTCAACTAAAAGAACATAAAAGTTTCAAACATTCCAAGTTAAGCATTTTATTCTGAAAACATAGGTGTCTTCCCTCATCTAAGTAATTACCTTTAATTCAGAATATCACAGAGTTTTACATCCTCACTAAAGATTCACTCAAATCACTCGAGGTGTTTTAAGGACAATAAAGGAAGCACTTAATAATCAATAATGGAAAGTCATTACCATAGGCTTACATGAAAATCAAATCTCCACCACTGTAATTTAAGATGATACATCAATCAAAAGGTCTTTAGAGGGTTGTAATGAGGCTTGGTTAGGGGGTGTGGTCACAAGCTGAAAGAAAGGGTTAGAATCGAGAATGAATTGAAATATTTGCCTAACTAGAAAAAGAGTTAATCTTCACTTGTGTACAACAGAGCTTCTTTTAGAATATGAAAGTACAGATATGTATACATAGTTCTTCTCTTCTTTTTTTAAGAATAAGTTAAATTAATATAGATAACTATTAAGAACAAACATAGCTAGGCAGTACATTCAACTCAAATCTCGACAAAAATAGGGATTAATTTAGGGGATTTCGACAATAATAGGTTAAAGGTTAATATTAAGGGTAATACAAGAAATGGCTTGTTAGGCTCAAGGGGGTTTACTAGGGGTTAATCGTGGAGGTAGGCTTTTCATGGCATGAGTGGGTTAATCCTAAGTGCCTTAATCATTTTGACATATCAAATCAAATGGTGTGGTCTCGACATTCATAATCAAGCAAGTTCTAGAATAATAGTTCAATACTAATGCACTCAAAGTAATAATAAAAGTGAGCATGAAAGAATTAATAGTTGCTCAAAAGGCTCAAAAATCTCACAAAAATTATGGCTTTTTGATGTTTAGACTCGTGAATTCTAATTCAAAGTAATACCTAGACATGGGGAAACAACCTATAATTTTAATTTCTTAAAAATCAACTTATCATGGTTGATTCTCTAATGTCTTAAAGTTTAAATAATCAATGCATAAATCCTTATGTTTTAATTCAAGATATATCAATCAAAATCATAAATTAATTGAAATTTATCCTAAATACGATATGAGAGTTTTTCAAGAGAACAAAATGATTATTTAGGGATTTTTCTGATAATGAAATAAATACCCCCCCACACTTAAGATGTACATTGCCCTCAATGTACAAAGATAGATGTTAGAGTATAAAAATAAGATAGGGAGAGAAGTGAAACTTCCTGCATGATGAATTCCTCGAACTTAGAGTTTTGGAGAGTGATCAGTTCGAGAGTGAAGGAGGATACTCCGGCAGTCGTAGAGGTTCATTAGGCCATAAGTCCTGTACCAAAAGAATATTATATCTGGTGGTAGGTATGGTCGTCGTCGAGCAGGACATGGCAGTCGTGGAGAACCTTTCCCGGTGGAGTTTTAGTTCCTATGTGATGATGAGCTTAAGTGATGAGCTTAATAGCTCTATATAACTCTGATAAAATCAAGAACTTTTTATGGGATATTAGGAAGAATAAGTACTCAAAAAGAAATAACCGAAATTAATAATTAAAAATAAAATTTTAAAATCTAACAACAATAAAAAGTAGTTTCAATAAAAATTAAAAACAATAAATAAATATTTCTAAACATCTTCATCGCTGGATGGTTCGCGAGATGGGACTGGCGATGAGATGTGGAGGAGCTGACAAATCTGCTGCAGTGTAGCATCAATGTTGTCAAATCATTAAAAACACTGATGCTCGAATCGGGTGAGGTGCTCAGAGATGTTAGCATATGAACCCGCTGCATGAGAGGGTGGTGGTGGCTGAGTCGGTGGGTCCTCGTGTTGTGGGGGGTCATCATCAAGAATGTCCTCGTAGGCCTCCTCCTCGGTAGATTGGGCAAGACAATACTGGCGACGGTAGGTTCCTCGGCGCCTCTCGATCATCCTCATGCTAAGCATGCTCGAGATGCCTTGTGGAGACATCTGACCGATGAGGGTGAAGGATGATTCTTGGGCCGCGGTATTTAGGAGCCCGAAGTGTCGTGCCAGCCTAGTCATGTAGGGGCCAATGGAGATGACCCCCTTCCGACGCTACTCTATCTAGTGCTGAATCGCAAGGGCGATGAAATAGGCAAGGTCAATGACGTGCCCTTGCGACATACACCATAGGAAGTAGACGTCGTGGGTGTTGACGACGCCAGTGCTCTCTCCCCTCCCTGTAATCGTGTGAGCTAAAATAACATGTAAGTACCTCAGGGATGGTGGGAGAACTGATGCCTTGGAGGGGCTAGGATTGTACGAGGCCGTGCTAGGGGCCAAAGTGTGCCAACACTTCGAAGGAGAGAAATGTATGTGGCGACTGAGAGCATGTAGTTCATTTTCCTCTCGAAACGCCTCCGTATATAGGCCTAGAGTAGCACCGAACTCTGGGACACTTAGCTGGCGGATTAATCTGCCTAGGCGAAACTCGAGGTATGTCGGCTCGATAATCCCGAAGAACAACTCCAAGGGTCGATGGTTAGGAGAGCCCGAATCGCGTCAGCTATCTGGACTTGTTCTACAGTAGCCCAGTCGATGCAGCGGCCCGCAATTAAGGGTCGGGCCCGAAGTATTTGGAACAGTTCTTCCTGGGGCCCTCGAGGAAACTGTAAGGAAGGGTGACGAATTTTCGCAGTCAGGCCCGCGAAAGAGGACGCTCCCTTCCTCTTCTTCGAAACAGGTACGTGGTTTGTCAATTTTGATGAGTGGTCAAAGTAAAAGGAATACAATTTCCAATTAAAAAGCAGACTTTCAACCACAACCAACAGAACTAATATAATAATTTCGTGACTTTGTCATTGTATGTAGTAATGGCATGTGTAAAAGAATGAAGCTTTCCTAGCAACATGAAATGTATAAGACATAATTGAACAATGTAAATTACATGAGAGATATTGGTCATAGGAATATCATAAGAATGAGCATGGTAAAATCATGGTATGAAGTTTCCTAATCACTTTATTTAACATGCAATGTATAATAACTAACTAAAAGCGCAAACTAAATGATAAATTAATGAACAAAAATAGAAGATAGTTCAAAAGAAATGGAAATTATTGTAATAATAAGCATTAGTACTCTGTATCATAGAAGTGAAGAGAGTAAACAAACACTAAGGGAGAGAGTTTGGGCGTTAAAAATGAAGTTGAAGGCGGCGCACGGGCGTGGCAGGGGGCCGTGTGGAGTTGCAGCGGCTATGGTTAGGGTTTTTGAATGGGGAAGAAAGTGAATAGTGCAGGGTATTTATAGATTTTAGGGCACACGACCATGGCACACGCACATGTTCCCCAATTTCAGCCCGTGTGATTCGTGAATTTCAAATTTGGGCGCGTCTGACATTTAGTACACACTCGTGTTCCTCGAGTGTATGAGTTCACACGGTCATGTTTCACGGCTATGTCTAGCTTCGTTCACTTCCCCCACGCTCGTGTTAATTTAACAGGTTCGACCACAGGTGTTAGGGGCGTGTCGCACACCCTGCTAGTTTCTTAGTTTCAACCACAGGTCTTCCACACGGGTGTGTCATACGCCCGTTTGTTTTGGCACGCCTGTACTCAAGATCTCTATTAGTAGGTTAGGAGTTAAATACCAAAATTTAAAGAAATTAATAATGCTAGTGCTTGGGTTGCCTCCCGAGAAGCGCTTATTTATAGTCTAAGCTCGAATTACCTCTCTATTGTATGGTCATGGTGGTTCGAGGAGTTTATACTCCTTATTCCTGTTATCAGTCTCATTAAAATAGGGTTTTAAACGGGTGTTGTTTACCTTAAAAGTGCTGAACCTAGGATGACTCACCTCCACCATACCGAATGGAAAAATACTGAGTATCGTAAGAGGGATTTCCTCATTCGGTGTGGTAGTGACAATGTGGGGATCTGCGGCATCTAGTAAGACTTTATCACCAACCTTAAATTGATTTGGAGAGGTATCGGGCTCGTTTTGGCATAGTTTTGGTTTATCGTGTGTTGTCAATTTATGTACTCACGATTCGTCTAGCTCCTCTATCTGTAGCCTTTGTTCTTTATGAATAGATCCTTTACTATTGTTTGAGAGTGGCTCATGTATTTCCTTCAGACTTATTTCCTACGAAGTGGGTTGTATCATGTGATCAGTTTTAATAGAATGGTTTAGACGATCACCTTTAATTTTCGATGTGTTTTCAGAATTGCGAGCTTGAAGGGTAAGTGTTTCGTCTCCTACACGAAGCGTGAGCTCACCTGTGCCAACATCAATAATTGTTTTAGCAGTTGCTAAAAAGGGCCTCCCTAAAATCAAAGGGGTGTTATTATCCTCCTCTATGTCTAGAACAACGAAATCAATAGGAAATATGAACTTATCTACTTTCACTAGTACATCTTCAATAATACCCCTAGGAAATCTTATAGTTTTATCTACCAATTGAATGCTTATCCTAGTTTGTTTAGGCTTTTCAAGCCCTATTTGCTTAAACATTTTGTAAGGCATGACGTTAATACTGGCCCCTAAATCAGCTAATGTATGACTTATATCTAAACTACTGAATAAGCAAGGGATTGTAAAACTCCCTGAATCTTTCAATTTGTGGGGTAGCTTATTCTATAGAATAGTTGAGCAGACTGCGTTTAGCTCCACATGCGACGCTTCGTCCAACTTCCGCTTATTTACTAAAAGCTCTTTTAAAAATTTCATTGCATTCGGCATCTGCGATAGAGCTTCAATAAACAGTAAGTTAATATGTAATTTTTTCAAAAGTTTAAGGAATTTACCAAATTGTTCGTCTGAGCGGTCTTTCCTTGTAGCATTAGGATATGGGACGCGAGGTTTATATACTTCATTCATTGTTTTGTTATGACTTACCTCACTTTTACCTTTGCTCACCACAGTTTCTTGCATCAATTCTGGCTCAGGCATAATGAATCCTTCATTATCTTGAGTACTAATTGCGTTGAGGTGTTCCCTTGGGTTAGGTTCAGTATTACTTGGTAAGCTACCTTGTGGTCGTTAAGAGATCAGTTTGGATAGCTGGCCTATCTGAGTTTCAAGTCCTTGGATCAATGCTTGTTGATTTTTGAGTGCTGTCTCAGTATTTTGGAAACGGGTTTCTGACATTGATATGAATTTTAAGAGCATCTCCTCAAGGTTTGATTTCTTCTCTTGTTGATAAGGTGGCTGTTGAAAACCCTGAGGATTTTGTGGCTTTTGATTCCCTTGACCACCCCAGGAGAAATTTGGGTGGTTCCTCCAACCTGCATTATAAGTATTACTGTATGGGTTATTTTGAGATCTAAAGTTATCGTTACCCATATAGTTGACTTGTTCCTCTTTGGTTGTGGGATTGAAGGATTGATATTCTGTTTGCACACCTCCTCCACTTGAGTCACACCTCATTGCTGGATGTACCTACGTAGAACCAAGTAAACCATCAATCTTTTTATTGAGAAGTTCTACCTGATTTGACAGCATAGTAACTGAGTCGATGTTATAAACGCTGATTGTTTTTGTTGGCTTAGTCCTCATGACTTGCCACTGATACTTATTCACTGACATTTCTTCAATGAATTCATACGCCTCTTCAAGTGTTTTTTTGTTGATGGTTCTGCTAGTAGCTGCGTCAATCATTTGCCGAGTCGAGGGATTCAGACCATTGTGGAATGTTTGTACTTGAAGCCAAAGCGGTAACCCATGGTGAAGGTACCTTCTCAGTAAGTCCTTGTATCTCTCCCATGCATCGTAAAGTGTTTCTAAATCCATCTGCACAAAAGAAGAGATATCATTACTTAATTTAGCTGTTATAGTCGGCGGAGAGTATTTTAGTAAAAACATTTTGATCATTTGTTCCCAAGTAGTAATTGACCCTCGTGGTAACGAGTTCAACCACTGTTTAGCTTTGTTCCTCAATGAAAAATGAAATAACAGAAGACGAATGGCATCATCAAAAATGCCCATTAATTTTAAACGTATCGCAAAATTCCAGAAAGTTTGCTAAGTGAGCGTTAGGATCTTCATCCTGCAAACCATCAAACGGAACAAACTACTGTATCATTTGAATTGTGTTAGGTTTCAGTTCAAAAGTATTTCTAGCTACAGCCAGTCTAACTATGCTAGATTCAGTTCCTATTAGAGAAGGTTTAGCATAATCATACATAGTACGTGGAGCAGGATTTCGATTAGCCGCAATTGCATTAGGTAGCTGATTGCCTTGGTTTTCAGCCATCTCTTCGGTTGGGGGTTGAGTATCGTCTTCTTGCTCATTTTCTGTGTATCTTAAGCTGCGCCTTATTTCTCTTTGGTTTCTACAAACTGTGCGATCGATTTCTTCGTCAAAAAGTAATGGTCCCGACAGGTTTCTTCTAGTCATAAACTATAAAAACCTACCAAGAGAAAGAAAAAGTAAATTAATTAGTAATAATAATAAAAAAATTAAATTGCAAGAAAAATAAATGGCTAAAGTAGTAAAAATTTAACGTTCCTAATATTTTAGTTCCCTGGCAATGGCGCCAAAAACTTGATTGCGAGGTTTTGTGATAGGTTTCAAATATTTATAATTACTCATTCTTGAACTAACTATTATCTCGATGTAGGCAAGTGTACCTATCGAACAGTAGTATAGTTTTAGCAAGACTAGATTGTCGAACCCAAAGGAACTAAAAGTACTAGTAATGACTGTCTTTTTATTATCTAGTCTAAGAATAAAAAGGGTTTTATTTGTTTTAATTAACTAATTATCTAAACTAAGAACGCACAGAGAAAAGAATTGGGGAATTACTTTTGGGAAAATCGATTGACTTGAGACAATACCTAAGGAAAAATCCACCAAGACTTTAGTTGTTATTCTGGCTCCCAATCGAACGATTTATTCATTCAACTTATTCCATAAAGATCCCTAAGTTATGTTATTATCCCGATTCAAGACTAATAACGTCTAATCCCTAGATTGAATAACCGACACTTTTCTCTAATTACCACTCTAGGGTTGCATTAACTAGAGCTATGGATCCCCTTATTAGGTTTTATCCTAATCCGGCAAAATCTTGTCACCCTATTTCTAGGCGCGCAATCAACTCTGCTTAATTATGACAAAAGTACTCTTAGACAGGGTCTATTCCTCCTCTGAATAAGAGCATGTCTTGAATCAGTATCCTGGGATATCAAAACATGAATTAAGAACACATAATTAAGAACAAGTCAAATATTTATCATACGATTCAGAAAATAATAACAAGATTCGTCTTAGGTTTCATTCCCCTTAGGTATTTAGGGGATTTAGTTCATAACTAAATAAGAAAACATCTCCGAAGAATAAAGAATAAAAAACATAAAGAAAACCCAAAACTCTTGAAGGGAAACTGAGGAGAGATCTTCAGTCTTGATGATGAATCCGGCTTCTGAGATGGATCAATCGACTTCCTTGGGGTAATTCCTTACCCCTTTCTCTGTATCCCCATTTTCTCCTCTTCTAGGTTGTATTTAGGAATGCCTAGAAGCCCTCAAAAGTGACCTTTTTCAAATTGGACTTAACTTGGGCTCGACAGGGACACGTCTGTGTGACACGCTAGTGTGCGATTACTTCAGGCTGTGTTTGAGCCTGTTAGAATGGCATGAGCGTGTGCTATACCCGTATGAGTCATGCTCCAGTTCTGCCAGATTGACACGGCCGTGTGGTCTGCCCGTGTGAGGAGGTCCAGGCTATGTTGATTTCATACTTTGGCCCATTTTCTCCGTTTTTGGCCCGTTTGTCGTTCTTTTCGCTCTCCTGTGCTCTCCTATGTATAAAACATGAAATTAAAGCATTAGGAGCATCGAATTCACCAATTTGAATGAGAAATCATCCATAAAATGCATTAAACATGCGGTAAAAATATGTATAATTTACAGTTTATCAGATTTCAACAATAATGGTTTACGGGTTAATATTGAGGGTAAATTAATTAATGGCTTGTTAGGCTTAAAGGGGTTCACTAAGGGTTAATTATGAAGGTAGGATTTTGTGAAGTGAGTGGGTTAAACCTCAGTGCCTTTATCATTTTGACATATCAACTCAAATGGTGTGGTCTTGACATGCATAATCAAGCAAGTTCTAGAATAACAATTCAATACTGACACACTCAAAGCAACAATAAAAGTGAGCATGAAAGAAATGATAGATGCTCTAAAGGCTCAAAATCTCACAAAAGTTATGGCTTTGTGATGTTTAAACCTGTGAATTTCAACTCAAGATAATACCTAAACTTGGGAAAAACAACCTAAAACTTTTTAATTCTTCAAAAATCAACTTATCATGCTTAATTCCCTAATGTCTTAAAGTTTAAACACTCAATGTATAAATGCCTATGTTTTAATTCAAGACATATAAATAAAAATCATAAATTAATTAAAATTTATTTTAATAGTAATATAAATGATTTACATGAGAATAAGACACAATTTAGGGATTTCTAATGATGATATAAAAGACCCCCATATTTAAGATGTATATTGCCCTCAATGTACAATGATAGATATAATGAAAAAGATAGATTCATAATCTTAAGATAGGGAGAGAAGTGAAACTTCCTGAATGATGAATGAATTCCTTGAACTGGAGTTTTGGAGGATAATTGGCGTGAGAGTGGAGGAGGATACTCCGGTGGTGGTAGAGGTTCATTAGTCCATAAGTCCTGTGCCAAAAGAATATTATATCTGGTGGTAGCTATGGTCGTGGTCGAGCAGGACATGGCAGTCGTGGAGAACCTTTCCCGGTGGAGTTTTTAGTTCCTATTCATGTAACGCCCCATACCCGAGACCGTTGCTGGAGTTGAACATGAGGTGTTAACGGACTTAATTCATTTACTTACACAGTTCATTTTTAAATTTCCAGACAAGCTGGTTAACTGCATCACAGTCACTTTAAAAATCATATCTTGAGTTTCGAAGCTCGAAAACCGATTCTGTAAATTTTTCCTAAAACTAGACTCATACATCTATCTTCAAATTTTTTTCTAGAATTTTTGGTTGGGCCAATTAGTACAGTTTATTAGTTAAAGTCTCCCCTGTTTCAAGGTTTGACTACTCTGACCTTCATGCATTACGACTTAGATATCTCCCTGTAAAGGGCTTCAATACTTATGCCGTTTGTTTCTAAAAAAAACTAGACTCGAAAAGGAATCTGTACATATATGGAATGACTTCTAATTATCTCTGATTAACTTATAGTGAATTTCCAAAGTCAGAACAGGGGATCCAGAAATTGCTCTGGCCCTGTTTCACGAAAACTTAAACATCTCATAAAATACTGCTTGTATGATCGTTTCGTTACTTTCATATGAAAATAGATTCATCAAGGTTCGATTACATAATTTATTCACTATTTAATTCCATTCCTACTATTTTTAGCGATTTTTCAAATCCACATCACTGCTGCTGTCAGCATCTATTTTTAAGGTAAACTTTACCTATTTCATGGTTTTCCATGGATCAACTAGAATTTTGTCATACATAGCACCAAAATGATCGTGATTAACCATTCCAATGGCTAATCGTTACCAAACATTTCCATACCACTCAATGAACAACATACAAAATGATTATAATGCTACGCTCAATATATATATAAGCCATTTTCGCATGGCTATCCAAATATATACATTACCAAAAGTACTTGACTAACAACAAAGGGCAGTCCTATACATGCCATTATCAGAGTTCAACTAAAAGAGTACCAAAAGGGCTTTGATAGTGTGGGCGACTTCGACTTTGACACTCCGAGTCCGATAGTGACGAGCAAAATCTATAAACAGAGAATCAAAGCAACGGAATAAGCATTTAATGCTTAGTAAGTTTGAGTAATGAAATCATGCACAACTGAAGTATAGCATTCATATGACTAAACGAATAATTTCATATACACATATTCTCAAAATCATACCTACTTCACATTTCCAACCCTTATATTCATACATAAGGAATCAACTTGGCTAAAGGCCGGAAGCTTGTTAATCGATTGAGCGAATACTATTTAAAAGGAATCAACTATTCCAATGCATATACGAAACATACCTCATCGTTGGGATTTTACGAGCGTATTAATTGAAAGTATTACAGCAAGATCGCTCATTCCCAAACCAAGTACCTTCGGGATTTAGCCGGATATAGCTACTCGCTCAAATGCCTTCGGGACTTGGCCCAGATATAGTAACTCGCACAAATGCCTTCGGGACTTAGCCCGGATATAGTAACTCGCACAAATGCCTTCGGTACTTAGCCCGGAATTAGTAACTCGCACAAATGCCTTCGGGACTTAGCCCGGAATTAGTCACTAGCACAAATGCCTTCGGGACTTAGCCCGGTTACCATACGAATATTCATGCACATATATCAATAAATCATATCACATCTATATTTCATTTTCATCACTAGAACTCAAACACAAGACACCTGTCAACCATTCCCATTTTCGGCTCAATAGCCACATACAAGGAGCATGATTTGATTTGCTTTATGACATGATCTCTATGCACATTCGGCTACCCGTCATAAGTATAAACTAATTATCTCGACATATAATTCAAATAGAATCATTATATCACCGTTTATTTGTTATGCTTATACGTCATAACTTAATCAAATCATAAACTACGTTCCATTACTCAAAGACTTACCTCGGATGTTGTCGAATGATTTCGACGGCTATTCGATCACTTTTTCCTTTCCCTTATCCAACTTTGATCCTCTAAGCTCTTGAGCTAATTCAGACAAATTTAACTTATTAAAGTCTCATTATGCTAGCTTATGGCCGAATATGACAAGAAATTTAATAGGTCATATAGCTACTTTTAGCTCAAATACAAAATGGTCATACGCATTTTTAATCACATTAAGCAATTTAATACAATTAATTTAACATTTCCTCATGTACACCTTTATGACCGAATACACATATCATTAACCTAATATCAATTAACTAAGCACTTTAACAAATTTTCTTTAACTATACACACATTTGGCAATGACAAAGACAATTTAACAAACCTTAAATTCAACTTATAACTATATATACTCAATATTCAAAGCATTTAACATCACTTCATCATAATTTTTCATCATGGCCGAATGCTCCTTTTAAACCATTTACCCTCACAAAGCATAAATTTCACCATCAAACTTACAAGCTTATAATCCCATGAATTTTAACATCATAATATTTATCCAACTCTCACTCATTAATTTCTATCATAAATCTCAAAATCTATAGTTTTCTTTTTTTTTCTACCCATGACCGAAACCTCCAACAACACCAAATAAAAATATACTTCATGGGTTTAAGGTATAACCAAGAAAGAAACTCATAAATATCAAGATATAAGCAAACTACCATTGTTCATCTAGATTTAGCATGAAACAACAACCATCACCCTTATTAATTACCATAGCCGAAAACCTTACTCATTCCAAAATCAAAATTTCAACATGGGTTACAAAAATAACTTGATATCTCACCCAAGATCAACTAAAATTTCAAGAACTAGTATAAACTCCTTACCTTAATATTAACCTAAGATGACCGAATGCTTCCTCCTTCTTCCTCTTTTCATTTCACCAAGAAGAACCGATTTCTCCTTTTCTTTTCATCACCCTTTCATTCTTCTTTTCTTTTATTATCCTTATTATTTCTTTTATTTATTTCCTTTCTTTTACATAAAATAATAACCATTTAATTAAGATTTACTACATATTTTAATATATGTACCATCATGGTAAACCACTATGTATAAAAAAAGGAGTATTTGACATGCAAAACCATTGTTTTCACTACATGCTTTAATAGATCCTTATAGATTAACCTATCACATTTCAAAAGTGTCACACATAAGTCCTATTAACTAAATTCACATGCAATCGACTAAATCCAAGCTTAAAACTTTCACACATTCATATTCACATATTTTAGACAATAAATATCATATTCAAATACTTCGGTGACTCGGTTTAGCGGTCCCGAAACCACTTCCCGACTAGGGTCAATTTAGGGCTGTCACAATTCAAGGATGAGCTTTGGAGCTCTTTCTGACTGTGATAAAATCAGGAACTCTTTAAGAGGTATACTGAAGCATAATTACTCGTAATGAAATAGCCGAAGAATAAATATTGTAAAAACTCAGGATAAAATAGTATTAAAAAATAATTTCAAAATATAGAGATAAAAATAAAATAAAATAATTAATAGGTGTTTATAGAAAAATTGGGGCACACAGCCGTGGGGCATGCCCGTGTGCTCTAAGCTCAGCCCGTGAGTTTCGTAATTTTCAAAATTAGGCACATTGGTGTACACGGCCATATTGCACGACCGTGTCGATCTACATTCGCTTCACCCACGCCCGTGTATGCAGGCACACACCCGTGTTAAATTGATAGGTTTTCCCACGGTTTCAAAACACGAGCGTGTTGCATGCCCGTGTTATTTTGGAAGTTTCGCCCACGGCCATGTCGCACAGCCGTGGCGACTTATTGCATCCCGTGTTGGGGAAGAAATTTTTTCCCTGTTTTCACACAGTCGTATTACACGGTCGTGTTGCATCCCGTGGTATGTGCACGGCCTACGGCACGCCCGTGTGCCTGGCTGTGTGGTTCTAAAAAGCCTGTGTTCAATGATTTGGTTAGTATGTTAGATTTTAAAAACTAAAATTTAAAGAAAGTAATATTGTTAGTGCTCGGGTTGCCTCCCGAGAACCGCTTATTTAAAGTCTAAGCTAGACTTTACCGTGTGAGAATACTTAAAGAGATTCGTGGAGCCGTAGCTCCTCCCTGTCATCTTTAAATTTCTCACCGTTGTAAGGTTTAAGGCAATGTTCATTTACTTTGAACGTACCTTGCGATGGGTGACTTATTTCTACGGTGCCGTATGGGAAAACTGTTTTGACTACGAACGGACCTGACCATCATGATTTAAGCTTCCCAGGGAACAATTTGAGTCTCGAGTTATATAATAGGACAAGATCTCCAACTTCAAATTGTTTATTTTGTTTTAACAGAGCATCATGGCATCGTTTCGTTGCTTCTTTATATAGTCTTCAATTTTCATATGCATAAGTTCGCCATTCATCTAACTCGTTTAACTGCATCAACTTATTTTCACCTGCAAGTTTGGGATCAAAGTTTAGAAATTTTATAGCCCAGAATGCTTTGTGTTCTAACTCAAATGGTAGATGACAAATTTTTCCATAAACGAGTTTGTATGGTGATGTTCCTATGGGGGTTTTAAAAGCAGTTCTATAAGCCCAATTTTTCCTATTTAATCCTACCGTCTTTTCTAGGATACGTTTAAGTTCTCGATTTGCCATTTTGACTTGGCCATTAGTTTGAGGGTGGTAAAGGGTAGCTGTTCAGTGGTAAACTCTATATTTCTTGAGGGTCTTTTCAACTTGGGTGTTACAGAAATGAGTCCCCCTACCACTTGTAGGCAGAGCTTGGGCTTCAACCCATTTAAACCTATAATCGACAGCTACTAAGATGTATTTATTTCCAAATGAACTAGGGAATGGACTCATGAAGTCGATACCCCAAACATCAAATATTTCACATGAAAGGATATATGTTTGAGGCGTTTCATCACGGTTAGAGATATTACTTGTCCTTTGGCATTTGTCAGAAGAAATAACATACATGTTGGCATCTTTGAATAAGGTGGGCCAATAAAAACCTAATTCAAGTATTTTATGTGCGGTCTTATTTCCACCGTAATGTCCTTCATCTGGTCCTAAGTGGCAATGTTTCAAGATTTTTAATGCTTCCATTCTTGTAACGCATCACCGAATACTTGATCTGCACATAGACGAAAAAAGAAAAGGATCTTCCCAAAAGTAGTTTTTCACATCAGTAAAGAATCGTTTCTTTTGTTGATGTGTCAACCATTTTGGGATAACGTTAGTGGCTAAAAAATTCGCGATGTCTACAAACCAAGGTACCTCTAAGTCAAAAATAGCAAAAAATTGTTCTCCAGGGAATGAATCATTTATTTCCACTTCATCTAGCTCTTTAGTACTTGAATTTTCAAGCCTGGATAAATGATCAGCTGCGAGATTTTCTGCTCCTTTCTTATCTTCAATTTCCAAGTCAAATTCATGCAATAACAAAATCCATCGAATAAGTTGAGGTTTTGCATTAGTCTTAGTTAACAGGTAGCGAAGGCAAAATGGTCAGTATAAACGAAAACTTTAGACAATATTAGATGTGGCCTAAATTTATCGAATGCAAAAACCACAGCTAACAATTCTTTCTCTATGATGGTGTAGTTCTCCTGTGCGGCTGTAAAAGTTTTGCTAGCATAATAAATAGGTTGAAAGTGCTTGTCCTTATTTGTCCCAAAAGCGCACCTCTCGCAAAGTCACTCGCATCACACAGTAGTTCAAAAGGTAAATTCCAATCAGGTGTTATTATAATTGGGGCATTAATCATTTTATCCTTTAGAGTATTAAATGCTTCTAAACATTCCTGATAAAAATTAAAGAGCATATCTTTTTCTAGTAATTTGGTCAAAGGCTTAGCTATTTTAGAAAAATCTTTAATAAATCTTCTATAAAACCCAGCATGTCCTAAAAAACTTCCAATAGCCTTAACCGAACTAGGAGGAGGTACTTTTTCAATGATTTCAACTATAGATTTATCAACCTCAATCCCTTTACAAGAAATTTTATGTCGTAGCACAATACCTTCTTGAACCATGAAGTGACATTTTTCCCAGTTAAGTACAAGGTTCGTTTCCTCACATCTTATTAGAACTCGTTTTAAATTTTTAAGGCAAAGATGGAAAGAGTTACCGAATACCGAGAAATCATCCATAAATATCTTCATGATATCTTCTACGAGTTCGTCAAAGATGGCCATCATGCAACACTGGAACATAGTAGGAGCATTACATAATCCAAAGGGCATTCTTCGATAAGTAAATGTACTGTATGGACATGTGAATGTCATTTTTTCCTGATCTTCAGGAGCTATTGGGATTTGAAAATAGCCAGATAGTCCGTTTAAGAAGAAGTAGTGCATGTGCCCTGATAGTCTTTCCAACATTTGGTCAATGAATGGCAAGGGGAAGTGATCTTTTCTCGTGGCATCATTTAGCTTCCTATAGTCAATGCAAACTCTCCAACCTATGACTGTCCTCGTTGGAATTAGTTCATTCTTCTCATTGGCTACCATAGCCATGCCTCCTTTTTTAGGAACAACCTACACTGGACTTACCCAAGAACTGTCAGAAATAGGATAAATAATTCAAGCATCTAGAAGTTTAATTACCTTATCTTTAACAACTTCTTTCATGTTGGGATTTAGTTTTCTTTGAGCTTGTACACATAGTTTATATTCATCTTCCATTAAAATTTTGTGGGTGCAAAAAGAAGGGCTGATCCCTCTAATGTCAGAAATTTTCCAAACTACAACCTTTTTATGTTCTTTTAATACTTGGATTAACTCCTTTTTCTCTTTGGATTGCAAGTTAGACGTAATAATAACTGGTAATGTAGAAGTATTTCCAAGGAATACATATTCTAAGTGTTTTGGTAATTGTATGAGTTCCAGTTTGGGAGGTTCTTCAATCAAGGGCTTTTGCTTAAAATCATCATTCCCTTTAATGTCCTCATATTCTGCTTGTCTTTGGGAAGATTCATTGAAGTTCAGTTTAGCTTTTATTTTACCTGTCTCGGAATCATCGTCTTCTATCTCCTCTCCTTGGGCATGGCACAGTTCTAACGTGTTCTTATGTATGATTTCCTGAAAAGAATCTTAAGCAGCATGATCAATAGAGTCAATAAAATAACATGAGTCATCCTGTTCCCTAGAAAATCTCATGGCATCATAAATTTTAAAAATGATTTCTTCGTCACCTACTCTAAGTACCATTTTACCATCACCCACATCAATAACAATCCTAGCAGTGGCTAAAAATGGACGCCCTAAGATTAAAGGCACTTCAACATCTTCATCCATATCAAGCACAACGAAATCAACAGGGAATATAAATTTATCTACTTTTACAAGTATGTCCTCTATAATTCCTCTTGGATATTTAACAGGTCTATCAGCTATTTAAACATTTTATATAGCATCAAATTAATGCTAGTACCTAAATCAGCTAGTGCCTTATCAACGTTAGAACTACCAATTAAGCAGGGTACAGTAAAACTTCCTGGATCTTTTAGTTTGGTTGGTAGTTTGTTTTGGAGTATAGCCGAGCATTCCTCATTAAGTTCCACTGTAGATAAGTCTTCGAACTTCCTTTCGTTTGTTAGGAGCTCCTTTAAAAATTTTGCGTATGTAGGCATCTGTGATATAGCTTCAACAAAAGGTAAGTTAATATGTAGTTGTTTAAAAAGTTCAAGGAATTTACCAAATTGTGTATCCATGCGGTCTTTCTTCACCTTTTGTGGGTATGGAATTCGTGGTTTATACTCCTTTAGCATTGGATTGTCATTGCTTTTGGGTTTTACCTTCTCTTCTTTGCTTCTGTCACCTTCTTATTGTGGCTTCTTTTTCAATTCAGCTAACACTTTCCCACTCCTCAGTGTAACTGCTTTCACATGTGCTTTTGGATTGGGTTCGATGTTACTAGGTAGATTTCCTGGTGCTCTTTCTGAAATCATCTTACAGGAAATCATCTTAGCCAGCTGTCCAATTTGAGTTTCGATCCCTTAGATTGATGCTTGTTGATTTTTGAGTGCCACCTCAGTATTCTGAAAATGAGTCTCTGACACCAAGATGAATTTGGTTAGCATCTCCTCAAGGTTCGGCTTTTTCTCCTGCTAGTATAGTGGTTGCTGAAAGCCTAAAGGGGTGGTGGTTTCTGTTTTCCTTGGCCTCCCCATGAAAAATTTGGGTGATTCCTCCAACCTGCATTGTAAGTATTACTATAAGGATTGTTTTGAGATCGAGGATTATTACGCATCTAATTTAACTGCTCGTTCTTCATGTTATGGACAAAAGGTGGGTATTTTGAATTGCTCGATCCACCTCCATTTGCATCGCACTGCATTACTGGGTGAAGCTGTGAAGAACTAAGAAAACCATCAATTTTTTTATTCAAGAGTTCTACCTTATTAGAGAGCATGGTAACCGAATCGACATTATAAACACTGGCTGTTTTCTTTGGCTTTGTCCTCATGACTTGCCACTGATAGTTATTCAGTGATATCTCCTCTATAAATTCATAGGCATCTTCAGGTGTTTTATTATTGATGGTTCCGCCAGTAGCTGCGTCAACCATTTGTCGAGTCGAAGGATTCAGGCCATTATGAAAGGTTTGAACCTGTAGCCAGAATGGTAACCCGTGGTGAGGGCATCTTCGCAAAAGTTTATTATATCTCTCCCACGCATCGTAGAGTATTTCTAAATCCATCTGTACAAAAAAAGAGATATCATTATGTAATTTAGCCATTTTAGCCGGCGGAAAGTATTTTAGTAAAAAAGATTTGGTCATTTGTTCCCAAGTAGTGATTGACCCCCCTGGTAACGAATTCAACCACTGTTTAGCTTTGTTTCTCAATGAAAAAGGGAATAACCGAAGGCGAATGGCGTCATTAGAAACGCCATTAATTTTAAATGTATCACATAGTTCTAAAAAGTTTGCTAAGTGAGCATTGGGATCTTTGTTTTGCAAACCATCAAACTGAACAAATTACTGTATCATTTGAATTGTGCTAGGTTTTAGTTCAAAAGTATTTGCAGCTACAATAGGTCTAACTATGCTCAATTCAGTTCCTGTTGAAGAAGGTTTAGCATAACCATATATAGTGCACGGAGCAGAATTTTGATTAACAGCAATCGCAGGAGGTAGCGGATTTTCTTGGTTTTCAGCCATCTCCTCGGTGGTGGTTGAAGTATCTTCATCTTTCTCTTCTGTGTAACGTAAGCTTCGCCTTATTTCTCTTCGGTTTCTGTGAACTGTGCAATTGATCTCACTATCAAACAATAATGGTCCTGACGGGCTTCTTCTGGTCATAAACTAGAAAAACCTGTCAGAAGAAAAAAAATGAAGAATTAGAAAATAAAATAAAATTTTAAATTGCAATAAAAGTAAAATGGCTAAAGTAATAAAAATCGAGTGTTCCTAATATCTTAGTTCCCCGGCAACGACGCCAAAAACTTGATACGTGATATTCGTGACAGGTTTTAAATATTTATAATGAATCATTCTTGAAACTAACTATTATCACGATAAAGACAAGTGTACCTATCGAACAGTAGTATAGCTTTAGCAAGCCGGATTATCGAACCCAAAGGAACTAAAAGTACTAGTATCAACTTTCTTTTTATTATCTAGCCTAAAAAATAAAAGGGTTTTGTTTATCTAACTAATTAATTAAACTAAGAAATCATAGAAAAGAAATTTGGGGAAAATACTTTTTGGAAATTTTGATTGATTAAGACAATACCTAAGGAAATATCCACCTAGACTTCACTTGTTATTTGACTCTGAATCGAACGATTTATTTATTCAACTTGTTCAGTAGAGATCCCTAAGTTATATTATTATCTCTCTTGAGACTAACAACGTCTAACCCTTGATTGACTAATTGAAATCTCTTTCTAATTAACCCCCTAGGGGTGCATTAACTTGATCTATGGATCCCCTTATTAGGTTTCACCCTAATCCAGAAAAATCTTGTCAGCCTATCTCTAGGCCCGCAACCAACTCTGCTTGATTATGACAAATTTACTCTTAGACAGGGTCTATTCCTCCTCTGAATAAGAGCTTAACTTGAATCAATATCATGGAATATCAAAACAAGAATTAAGAACACATAATTAAGAACAAGTCAAATATTTATCCTACAATTCAGATAATATTAACAAGATCCGTCTTAGGTTTCATTCCCCTTAGTTATTTAGGGGTTTTAGTTCATACTAATGAAAGAAAACAGCTCAAAAGAATAAAAATAACAAAACATAAGAAAACCCAAAACTCCTGAGGGAATTTGAAGGGAGATCTTCAGTGTTGATAGTGAATCCGGCTTCTGAGATGGATCGATCGGCTTTCCTTGAGCAATTTCTTGCTTCCCTCTGTGCGTCCCCTGTCTAAGTGCCTCCTCAAGTGTTTAAATAGGATTTGGAATGCCTAAGAGCCCTCAAAATTGGCCTTTTCTGAATTGGACTAAACTTGGGCTCGGCAGGGACACGCCTGTGTGTGATTGCTTAAGGCCGTGGTCAAAGATGTTAAATGGGCACGGGCGTGTGATCTACCCATGTAAATTGTGCTTTGACCTTGCCAAAAGGACACGGCCGTGTGGTCTGCCCGTGTGAGGAAGCCTAGGCCGTGTTGATTTTGTACGTTGGCCTATTTTCTTAGTTTTTGGCCCGTTTCTCGTTCCTTTCACTCTCCTATGCTCGCCTAAGTATAAAACATGAAATTAAGGCATTAGGAGCACTGAATTCACCAATTTTATGGAAAAATCATCCATAAAATGTGCTAAGCATGGGATAGAAATATGTATAAATTACGGTTTATCAGTGGACGTGGAGCACTAGGCGAAGATGCAGGCCATGCTGAGGCGAGGCAGGCAGCTTTAGTTTATGCTGCTCACCACCGAGAAGACGTGAATGCCCTAGATGTGATAACGGGTATGTTCTTTATACATGAGTTACCTTACACTGCATTGATTGATATTGGATCGACGCATTCATATGTTGGATGCAATATGACTGAACCTTTGGGTGATATGTTTGAAATTACTGCGAATGAGATTACTGTTATAAGTCCGTTAGGCCAGTCAATGGGAGTGAATAAGTTGTTTAGGGAGGTACTGTGACAGCCCAAAATTGACCCTAGTCGGAAGGTGGTCTCGGGACCACAAAACCGAGGCATAAAAATAATTAAAAATTTATTTTGATGCCTATAATATGTGTGTGCTCATGTATGACATTTTATGATGATTGATTTAGTGTTATAAGGGTGAATTCCACAAGAAAGGACTTAGTAATGAACTTTGAAAGTATGATAGGGAAATGTGTGATGACTAATTAAAGCATGCATGCAAAATAATGGACTTGCATGTCAAATTCCCCCTTTATAGGTGGTGGCCGGCCATGACAAGGGAGGATGGGCTAAACATGTCATGAAACATGTTTTGTTGGTGCATTAGGGTGAAATAATAAACAAAGGTGTATGGGTGATAAAAAATGAAAAAAAATGTGTGTGAGTGTGGTAATCCCCCCATTGCCGTGAGTTGTAGAGAAGGAAAGAAAAAATTTTGTTCATCCTTTCTTTGAGCCAAAACTAAGGAAGAAGGAGGATTTTTGCTTCATGCTTGGTTTGGAAGAGATCTAGAAGGAGATTTGGCTAAGTTTGCATCAAGATTAAGGTATGTATGAGGTTGTGTTAGGAGTTTCATGCATGTTTTGGTTGCTAACTTGATGTGCATGTTAGCCATGGCTCAAATCTTTGTTAAGCCATGGAAATGGTATTTGGCCAAAGTTGTTATGGTGATAAAGCCATTGCATGCTAAGTGTGAAGCTTGATGATGATGCATGCAATGATGGATTGTCTACTCTTGAGTAAGATTTTGAGCTTTCTTTTGTTTTATCATGATTGAAGTTGAAAAGGAGCATGATTGTCATATTCGCCATGATGCATTCATGAGCATGGTTCATGCTTCTTGCATGTTAGTTAAAATTTGTGTTTTGGATGGCTATGGACACCTTGAAATTCGCCATGCTCATATATGTATATATATGTTTGCACATGATGTTTTGGTTATGAAGGAAGTGATGAATAAGTTTGTTTAAAGAAGAAGATGTTGAAGAATAATTGTGAAATTGTAAGCACATTCGCCTAGCACACATATGAGTGCTTGATGCTATATTGTAAGTTTTGAGCTACAATATGCAAAGCATTAACTAGTAAAATGCATGCTGTTTTTGTGTGGTATTAAGTGCATAATTGGCCTCAACATGGACAAGTATATTCGGCCTTGGGTAGCCTATTGAAGGCCTTAGCTTTTCCTTGATGCTCGAATAAATTGTATTGAATTGCTTGATGTAGTATAAAATGTGCATGACCATTGTGTATTCAAGCTAAAGGGTGGCCATATGACCATTTAAATTCCTTGTCATATTCGCCATAAGCTAGCACAATGAGGTTTTGATAAATTGAATTTGTTTGAATTAGCTCAAGAGCTAAGAGGGCCACAATTGGACAAGGGAAGGAAAAGTGATCGAATAGCCGTAAAAGCCGTTCGACAACATCCGAGGTAAGTCCTCAAGAAGTGACCTTACTTGAATTATGTGGAATGAAATATGGATGTATTGATTATTGATTTATGTGTGTATGAGTATTCGAATGATACCGGGCTAAGTCCCGAAGGCGATTATGTTAGTGATTATAATTGTGTTTGAGCCTTAGTAACGAAAATAAATATGTATGTCCAATGATTATTGATGTATGTGTGCATGAGAAATTGATTGATATCCGGGCTAAGCCCGAAGACAATTATGCTGGAAATTATAACCGGTTAAGACCGAAGGCAATTGTGCTAGTGGCTACATCCGGCTAAGACCAAGGCATTCGTATGAGTCATTCTATCCGGGCTAAGACCAAGGCATTTGTGCAAATCGTGATATCCGGGTTAAGTCCGTAGGCCTTGGTGCGGGTTACCATAACCGGGCTATGTCCGAAGGTGATTGATCGAGTAGCGACATCCGGTTAAACTCAAGGTATGTGATTTGAAAATTATAAGCTTGCTGGAAAATTTCAGCTAATGCACTTGTGAAATTTCCCAATGACAAGGTAAGTGCGGTGTGTGCTTTGCGCTAGGAGTAAGAGCGTGTGAATATCCGCTCCTATGATGGAACGAGTTATCGGCCTTAATGAAGCCGTTATTTGTGTATGAACATAAGAGTTGGGATGGTGAAGTAAGTATGATTATGTGAATGTGCATTAATGAAATGATGCATTTAACTATGTGAATGTATTGCTGTAATTAGAGTTGATTATATTCCTTGAGACTTACTAAGCATAAAAATGCTTACTCATTGCTTTGGCTCTCAGTTTTCTAGATTTCGCTCGATAGCAATCGGATTCGGGATCGTTGAAGTCGAAGTCATCCACACTATCAAGCCCCCATTTTGGTATAAATTCTTGGTTGAACTTGAAATGGCATGTATAGGACTACCCCTTGTTGGTTTAAATATGTTATGATGTATATGTACGGCCATGCGAAAATGGCTCGTAATAGTGAAGTATCAACTTAAACTATTTGCGGTTTGTATATATATATATATGGTGTCATGATGTGACTATGAATTGGAGATGGGAATGTTGGTCACATGATCAGCCATTGGCATGGTTAAAATGATCATATGTGGACCTATGTAAGGCAAGACTAGTTGGTTCATGGAGACTACAAAATAGGTAAGACCTACCTTAAAACAGATGCTGCCAGCTGCAGTAACGTGAATGTGAAAAATCACCAAAATTTGTAGGAATGGTATTAAATATTGAATCAGCTATGTAAATGAACATTGATGAGTCTATTTTCATATGGAAGAAACGAAATGGTCATAGGAGTTACATGTTAAGAGATATTAAAGCTATTGTGAGACAGGGCCAGAACGGTTTCTGGGTTCCCTGTCGCAACTTTAAAAATTTACTATAAATTATCCAGAAATAATTAGGAGACATACCTTATATGTACAGATTCCATTTTGAGTCTAGTTTCATTAGAAACAAACGGCACCAGCATTAAAGTCCTGTACAGAGAGATATTCAAGTTATACCGCGCGAAGGTCAGAGCAGTCGATCCCTGTAACATGGGTGACTTTAACTAATAAACTGTACCAATTGGCCAGACCAAAAATTCTAGAAATAAATCCATGGATGGATATATGAGTATAAATTCAGGGAAAATTTACGAAACCAGTTTCCGAGTTTTGAAACTCGAGATATGATTTTTAAGGCGATAGTGACGCAGTTTTTCCAGCCTGATTGGAAATGTCCAATGGATGGGCAAAACAAGTGAACTTGGCTTGCTAACCCCTCGTGTCCTGTGACATCCCTAAATCGACCCTAGTCGGAAAGTGGTTTCGGGACCACCAAACCGAGTCATAATAATAATTAACCATCATAATTGATGCTCATTATATGTATATATGCATGTGTGAAAATTTCGTGTTTGGATTTTGTTAATAGTAAGTGAATTTTTATCAAATAGGACTTATGTGAGAAAATTTAGAAATGTGCTAGGCAATTGTAAGGTGGCCTATTAATACATGTGGGAAAATAGTTGTCCTTGCATGTCAAATAACCCACTTCCTAAGGTGAGTGGCCGGCCATGACAAGAATATGGGCAAGGGAACATGTTTCCAACATGTTTAGTTAGTGGATTATGTAGAAAAAATAAAGAAATGAAAAAAAATGAGCATGGATGCCCCCCTTTGTTGCCGTGAGTAGAGGAAAAGAAAGGAAAAAATTGTTCATCCATTCTCAAAATCTTGGCTGAAAATACTAAGGGAAAAAGGAAGGATTTTTGCTTCATGCTTGGTTTAGAAGAGAACTAGAAGGAGATTTGGTCATACTTGTGTCAAGATTAAGGTATGTTTGAGGTTGTGTCATGAGATTCATGCATGTTTTAGTTGCTAACTTGATGTTCATGTTAGCCCATGGTTCAAATCCTTGTTATGCCATGGAAATGGTATTTGGCCAAGGTTGATATTGTGTTAAAGCCATTGCATGCTAAATGTGAAGCTTGTTGATGATACATGTAATGATGGATTGACTACTCTTGAAATTTCTTTTAGCATTCTTGAGTAAGACATGGAGTTTTCTTTGTTTAACCATGACCAAAAATTGAAAGGGGATGGTGTGGGATGTATTCGCCATGGCATGCTCATAAGTGCGATTTATGCTTGTTGCATGATAGGTAAAATTTGTGTTTTGATATATGTGTATATGTGTTTGTACATGATGTTACAAATGGATGTGAAAATATATGCTAGATTGGGAAAATTTGATTAAATGTTCATGAGATGAAATTAGGTGATTAAAAGATGTTAGTTGACATTGTACATATATATATATTCGGCCATTAAAGTGAGTATGTAGGTAATGTTGAATCAAGTTTTTGGTGCATATTCGGTTAGGTGTATAATCGACCAAATGGGCGATTAGTAAGAATGGTTGCCGAATATACAAGCATACATATGCATGTGTAGTTGAATTATGAATGTTTAGCAAGATGGTTAAACTAGTGATTTATTGATTAAGCTCAAGGAGTTAAAGAAGGAGAATCAAGCAAGGGAAAGAGCGAAGGTCATCGAGTAGCCGACTTGGAACTATTTTACCCAACACGAGGTAAGTCATTAACACGATTTGATATTGCTTAAATGATTGTAAAATTTATGCAATTGCGTTTAATGGGATGATATATATATATAAATGAAAATGTATGTGTATGGAGTGATGACAATTGTTGAATGTAAAAGAAATAGTGAAATGTGTAGAAAGTTTGCTTTCGGCACTAAGTGTGCAGGCAATACGTGTGTACGGTGACGAGATTGGCACTAAGTGTGCGTGCTGGAAATATATGGCACTAAGTGTGCATGCTGGAAATATATGGCACTAAGTGTGCGAGCTCGAAGGGCATGGCCTTTGTGTGTGCGGGCTTAAATCGCATGGCACTAAGTGTGCGAAATCGAGTATTAAGCACTGTGTGTGCGTACTCTATATATATATATAAATATCTCCAATCGAACAATTATATGGAGGTGTGTCTCCATCGAGTGAGTATGGACAGCGGATCGGTAAGTACCTTGAGCTCATGACGAATAGGTAATACGTTCATGCTTGGGGTTGAATTTGGTAAGCCTTAAATCTATGTGATGATTGAAATTGTATGGTTGTGCTGGAAAATGAGTTAATGTGTAAAATGCTTGATTATCTTGTTGTGTAGAATATGAAATGTGGATGTATGAATTGGTACGAGATTGGACCGAAAGGTCCGAGGTATTATGGTATAGATTCGATATGGACGAGTACCTAGCCTCATTTGTTGTACATGTAGTAGTAACTTTATCGGTGGATTGACGAATGCTTATGACTTACTGAGTTGTAAACTCACTCGGTGTTTTCTTGTCACCCATTTTAGGTCTCTTGGACTCGTATTGTTGTGTTTCGGAACCGTCGTTGAAGTCATCACACCGGCTGAAATCTTGTGGTATTGTTTTTTGTTGTTGAAGAACATTTGGCATGTATAGGCTATTATATTTTGTCGAATTGTGGGTTGTAAACTTTAAGCCATGTGAAAATGGCCTATGTGGTCGTCGAGTGGGATGCTAGAACCTATAGCCACGAGTCTTAGAAACTCAATTTTGTTAAGGTGGCCATAATTTGTGTCATGTATGATGGATGATTAAGGCCAAGGAAAAATTCATGAAATTGGCATAGTCTACTGCAGTAACTGTTGCGGACAGCAGCAGTGAGATGAGATTGAAAAATCACTAAAAATAGTAGAAGTAGAATTAAATAGTGAGTAAATTATGGAACTGATCCTTGATGAATCTATTTTTATATGGACGAAACGAAACGACCATATGAGCAGTATACTGGGAGATATTAAAGTTCTCGTGAGACAGGGCCAGAACGATTTCTGGGTCCCCTGTCGTGACTTTGAAAATTCACCATAAATTATCCAGAAAGAATTAGGAGTCATGCCTTATATGTACAGATTCCATTTTGAGTCTAGTTTCATTAGAAACAAACGGCACCAGTATTAAAGCCCTGTACAGAAAGATATTCAAGTTGTAACGCGCGGAGGTCAGAGCAGTCGATCCCTGTAACATGGGTGACTTTAACTAATAAACTGTACCAATTGGCCCAACCAAAATTCTAAAAATAAATCCATGGATGGGTATATGAGTCTAAATTCAGGAAAATTTACGAAACCAGTTTCCGAGTTTTGGAACTCGAGATATGATTTTAAGGCGACGGTGACGCAGTTTTCCAGCCTGTCCAGAAATGCCAAATTGGTCGGTACTTTAAGAGGATTTGTCTCGTTAACCCTCGTGTCCGACACGGCGTCGGTCACGAGTTAGGGGTGTTACAATTTTATTGGTATCAGAGCTATGGTTTAGTCGGTTCTAGGACTACCATAGCGCGTGTGAGTCTAGCTATACATGCCAAATTGATAGTGCTTAATAATGTGATGACTTCTGACGGTTGAAATTTTTGTTTTGATTAGCGATGGAACCCGGGGTAGAGAGACCCTTGGCGGATGACGTTGAAAGTGTAGCGGCTGCTCCTGCGCAAGGGACACCGCCTGTTGAGCCTCAGTCATCCGCGAATAATCAAAATGAAGGGGCGAAACAAGCCTTCTTCACTATGATGAATGAGTGGGTCGCGCAATATGCCCGAACCAACCCGGCTGTCCAACCATTCCCGAATTTAAATACTCCACCCCAAGAGCCCGCAATGCCTCCAGTTACTGATCCTGTGAGGCTGAGTAAACCACCTGTGGACTTGATTAGGAAGCGTGGGGCCGAGGAGTTCAAGGCCATAGTTACTGATGATGCCGAAAAGGCCGAGTTCTGGCTCGATAACACCATTAGAGTGTTAGATGAACTGTCATGCACACCCGACGAATGTCTTAAGTGTGCTATATCCTTGTTGCAAGACTCAGCTTACTATTGGTGGAGGACTTTAATTTCCATAGTCCCAAATGAATGAGTTACTTGGGATTTCTTCCAATCCGAATTTCGAAAGAAATACATTAGTCAACGGTTCATCGATCAGAAGCGTAAGGAATTCTTGGAACTCAAGCAAGGCGGATGATCAGATCTGAATCTGAACATGAGTTCGTAAGACTTAGTCGGTATGCTCGGGAGTGTGTGGCTGATGAGGTTGCGATGTGCAAAAGATTTGAAGAAGGATTGAATGAAGAGTTAAAGTTACTAGTGGGAATTTTGGAGATAAAGGAGTTCGTGACACTAGTCGAACGAGCCTGCAAGGCGGAAGAACTTGGGAGGGAGAAGAAGAAGGCTGAATTTGAAGCAAGAGATTACCGTAAAAGATCGACGAGTAAAGCTCCGTTCTCGGCTGTAAAGAGGTTCAGGGAGGACACCAGTAAGTCGAGGACGACTGCGGGAATTTCCATTAGAGCCCGACCATTGACGGACTCCCGAGCTACTTCAGTAGCTAGTGTGGGCAATAATCGTCAAGAGAGACCTGAATGCCCCCAATGTGGAAGACGACACCTAGGTGAATGTTGGGGTAAGTCATTAATAGGGCTCATTATGGATGCGGTTCAAGGACCACTTCATTAGAGATTGCACGAGCTAGATGAGAGGAATAAGACGCAAGGTGCAAGACCTAGTGGAACGACGGTGGAGGTAGGCCCCGAGAATCTCGGAGGTAGGGGTGGTAATCGAGAGGAGCCTCTAATACGGCCGTCCGATCCGAGACCCGTGCTCTGCTAGAGCATATGCCATCCGCGCACGAGAGGAGGCATCCTCCCTGACGTTATCTTTGGTACTTTTACTCTCTTTGATACTATTGTGATTGCATTGATTGACCCGGCTCTACTCACTCATATGTATGTGAAACCTTAGCATCCAGTAAGACTCTACCTGTTGAGTCTACTGAGTTCGTAATTCGAGTGTCAAACCCTTTGGGTCAATACGTGCTTGTTGATAAAGTGTGCAAGAGATGCCCCCTAATAATTCGAGAATCTGCTTTTCCTACCGATCGATGCTTCTACCATTTCATGAATTGATGTTATTCTTGGTATGGATTGGTGACCGTGCATAATGCGGTGGTGGACTGCAAAGGAAAACCATTAATTTGAGGAGTGCAAATAATGAGGTAGTCCGAGTCGAGTCTCTTGATTTAAAAGGAGTGCCGCAATAATATCTTCTATGACCGTCAAGATATGTGAAAAGGGTGTGAAACATACCTTGCGTATGTGTTTGGGAGTAAAGAGACGGAAAGGAAACTCGAATCGGTACAGTGGTTTGTGAGTATTCGGATGTTTTTCCCGAGGAGTTCTGGGATTGCCACCGGTTCGAGAAGTGGAATTCGCATCGAAGTTGTACCGGTACTACGCCGATTTCAATAGCCCGTATCGTATGGCATTAACGGAATTAAAGGAATTGAAGGTTCAATTGCAAGAATTGACGGATAGAGGTTTCGCTCGACCGAGTTTTTCTCCATGGGGCGCTTTTGTATTGTTTGTGAAGAAGAAGGACGGAACCATGAGGTTGTGCATCGACTATCGTCAACTCAATAAAGTGACGATAAAGAATAAATATCCATTGCCACGAATTGACGATTTGTTTGATCAATTAAAGGGAGCCTCGGTGTTTTCAAAGATAGATTTGAGGTCGGGGTACTATCAGTTGAGGGTCCGAGAATCGGACATACCCAAAACCGCTTTTAGAACGAGGTACGGTCACTACGAATTCTTGGTGATGCCGTTTGGGCTCACTAATGCCCCTGCGGTGTTTATGGATTTAATGAATAGAATTTTCAGGCCATACTTGGATCGGTTCATAGTTGTATTTATCGATGACATTTTGGTCAATTCGAAGATGAAACCGAACATCTTGAACACCGAGGCTAGTGTTGCAAATCTTACGAGATAAGCGATTATACGCAAAGTTCATAAATGTGAATTTTGGTTGAAAGAGTTAGCTTTTTGGGGCACGTGGTGTCCGCATCGGGTGTCAGGGTGGACCTGAACAAAATTTCGGCCATAGTCAATTGGAAACCTCCAAGGAATGTTACCGAAGTTAGGAGCTTTTTGGGGCTTGCCGGTTACTACCGACGGTTTGTGAAAGGATTCTCGATGATAGCCACACCCATGACAAAACTGCTTCAGAAAGATGTCAAATTTGAATGGATGGAAAAGTGTCAGAAAAGTTTCGACCAATTGAAAACCCATTTGACGAAAGCTCCAGTTCTAGTACAGCCCGAATCTGGCAAAGAGTTTGTCATCTATAGTGATGCCTCCCTACTTGGGTTAGGTTGCGTATTGATGCAAGAAGGTCGAGTTGTGGCCTATGCGTCGAGACAATTAAAGCCACATGAGAAAAATTATCCAACCCATGACCTCGAATTTGCTGCCATCGTATTCGCCTTAAAGATATGGCGACATTACTTATTTGGTGAGAAGTACCAAGTGTATTCGGATCACAAAAGTCTCAAATATTTGATGACTCAAAGAGACTTAAATCTGCGACAAAGACGATGGCTCGAGTTGTTAAAAGATTATGAACTCGTTATTGATTATCACCGGGAAAGGCCAATGTGGTTGCGGATGCCTTAAGTCGAAATCACCTTTTTTTTACTGAGCGATGAATGTACACTTGTCTATTCTACCCGACAATGTGTTAGTAGCCGAATTAAAGGCCAAACCATTGTTGGCTCATCAAATTCGGGAAGCTCGAGAAAGTTGATGAGGAGTTGCTTGCAAAAAGCGGGTGAGTGTGTTCGAACAAGGAATCGAGTTTCAAATTGATGATGACGATTGTTTGAGGTTCGAAGTCGTCTGTGTGTTCCAAAGAATTGAACTTATTTCGATAATTCTAAATGAAGCCCATTGTAGTCGAATGTCAATCCACCCGGGTAGTACTAAAATGTACAATGACCAAACGCCAATTTTGGTGGCCCGGTATAAACGAGACATTTCGAATTTGTTTCAAGGTGTCCGATATGTCAACAAGTGAAAGCGGAACATCAAGTGCCATCGGGATTACTTGACCGATCATGATACCCGAATGGAAATGGGATCGAGTCACAATGGACTTTGTATCCGGACCGCCATTGTCGATGAGTAAGAAGGATGCGATTTGGGTCGTTGTCGATAGACTAACTAAGTCGGCTCACTTTATCCCGTGACGCACGGATTTTTCAATGGACAAATTAGCGGAATTGTACGTTTCTCAGATTGTGAGATTACACGGGTGCCTATTTCTATCGTGTCGGATAGAGACCCAAGATTTACGTCCACGATTTTGGAAGAAATTGCAAGATGCTTTGGGTACCAAGTGCATTTAGCACCGCTTTTCATCCCCAAACCGATGGTCAATCCGAACGGATAATTCAAATACTCGAGGATATGTTGAGATGTTGCATCCTTGAGTTTAGTGGTTCATGGGAACGGTATTTACCTTTGATTGAATTCGCCTACAACAATAGCTTTCAATCAAGTATTAAGATGGCGCCTTACGAGGCTTTATACGATCGTAAATGCCGTACCCATTATTCGGGTGAACTTAGTGAAGGTAAATTCTTGAGGTTGATTTGGTTAAGGATGCCGAGCAAAAGTTCGAGTAATTCGTGAAAGTTTGAAAGCTGCTTCGGATCGCCAAAAGTCGTATGCGGATTTGAAAAGAAAAGATATTGAATATCAGGTTGGAGACAAGGTCTTTCTCAAAGTTTCACCTTGGAAGAAGGTGCTTAGATTTGGTCGTAAGGGCAAATTGAGTCCGAGGTTTATCGGGCCATATGAAGTATCCGAACGAGTTGGGCCAGTCGCATATCGATTAATTTTGCCCCTTGAGCTCGAAAGGATTCACAACGTTTTCATGTCTCGATGCTTGACGATATAGGTCGATCCATCGCACGTAATTGCTCCATCCGAGATTGAGATTCACCTAATTTGAGCTATGAAGAGGAACCGGTTCGCATTATGAGGCGTGAAGTAAAGAGTTGCGCAATAGGAAAATCCCATTAGTGAAGGTGTTGTGGCATAAACACGGAATGGAAGAAGCCACTTGGGAACTTGAGGACTCTATGAAAGAGCGATACCGAGCCTATTTACGGTAAGATTTTCGGGGACGAAAATTTCTAAGTGGGGGAGAGTTGTGACATCCCTAAATCGACCCTAGTCGGAAAGTGGTTTCGGGACCACCAAACCGAGTCATAATAATAATTAACCATCATAATTGATGCTCATTATATGTATATATGCATGTGTGAAAATTTCGTGTTTGGATTTTGTTAATAGTAAGTGAATTTTTATCAAATAGGACTTATGTGAGAAAATTTAGAAATGTGCTAGGCAATTGTAAGGTGGCCTATTAATACATGTGGGAAAATAGTTGTCCTTGCATGTCAAATAACCCACTTCCTAAGGTGAGTGGCCGGCCATGACAAGAATATGGGCAAGGGAACATGTTTCCAACATGTTTAGTTAGTGGATTATGTAGAAAAAATAAAGAAATGAAAAAAATGAGCATGGATGCCCCCCTTTGTTGCCGTGAGTAGAGGAAAAAGAAAGGAAAAAATTGTTCATCCATTCTCAAAATCTTGGCTGAAAATACTAAGGGAAAAGGAAGGATTTTTGCTTCATGCTTGGTTTAGAAGAGAACTAGAAGGAGATTTGGTCATACTTGTGTCAAGATTAAGGTATGTTTGAGGTTGTGTCATGAGATTCATGCATGTTTTAGTTGCTAACTTGATGTTCATGTTAGCCCATGGTTCAAATCCTTGTTATGCCATGGAAATGGTATTTGGCCAAGGTTGATATTGTGTTAAAGCCATTGCATGCTAAATGTGAAGCTTGTTGATGATACATGTAATGATGGATTGACTACTCTTGAAATTTCTTTTAGCATTCTTGAGTAAGACATGGAGTTTTCTTTGTTTAACCATGACCAAAAATTGAAAGGGGATGGTGTGGGATGTATTCGCCATGGCATGCTCATAAGTGCGATTTATGCTTGTTGCATGATAGGTAAAATTTGTGTTTTGATATATGTGTATATGTGTTTGTACATGATGTTACAAATGGATGTGAAAATATATGCTAGATTGGGAAAATTTGATTAAATGTTCATGAGATGAAATTAGGTGATTAAAAGATGTTAGTTGACATTGTACATATATATATATTCGGCCATTAAAGTGAGTATGTAGGTAATGTTGAATCAAGTTTTGGTGCATATTCGGTTAGGTGTATAATCGACCAAATGGGCGATTAGTAAGAATGGTTGCCGAATATACAAGCATACATATGCATGTGTAGTTGAATTATGAATGTTTAGCAAGATGGTTAAACTAGTGATTTATTGATTAAGCTCAAGGAGTTAAAGAAGGAGAATCAAGCAAGGGAAAGACGAAGGTCATCGAGTAGCCGACTTGGAACTATTTTACCCAACACGAGGTAAGTCATTAAGCACGTATTTGATATTGCTTAAATGATTGTAAAATTTATGCAATTGCGTTTAATGGGATGATATATATATATAAATGAAAATGTATGTGTATGGAGTGATGACAATTGTTGAATGTAAAAGAAATAGTGAAATGTGTAGAAAGTTTGCTTTCGGCACTAAGTGTGCAGAGCAATACGTGTATACGGTGACGAGATTGGCACTAAGTGTGCGTGCTGGAAATATATGGCACTAAGTGTGCATGCTGGAAATATATGGCACTAAGTGTGCGAGCTCGAAGGGCATGGCACTGTGTGTGCGGGCTTAAATCGCATGGCACTAAGTGTGCGAAATCGAGTATTAAGCACGTGTGTGCGTACTCTATATATATATATAAATATCTCCAATCGAACAATTATATGGAGGTGTGTCTCCATCGAGTGAGTATGGACAGCGGATCGGGTAAGTACCTTGAGCTCATGACGAATAGGTAATACGTTCATGCTTGGGGTTGAATTTGGTAAGCCTTAAATCTATGTGATGATTGAAATTGTATGGTTGTGCTGGAAAATGAGTTAATGTGTAAAAATGCTTGATTATCTTGTTGTGTAGAATATGAAATGTGGATGTATGAATTGGTGCGAGATTGGACCGAAAGGTCCGAGGTATTATGGTATAGATTCGATATGGACGAGTACCTAGCCTCATTTGTTGTACATGTAGTAGTAACTTTATCGGTGGATTGACGAATGCTTATGACTTACTGAGTTGTAAACTCACTCGGTGTTTTCTTGTCACCCATTTTAGGTCTCTTGGACTCGTATTGTTGCGTGCTCGGAACCGTCGTTGAAGTCATCACACCGGCTGAAATCTTGTGGTATTGTTTTTTGTTGTTGAAGAACATTTGGCATGTATAGGCTATTATATTTTGTCGAATTGTGGGTTGTAAACTTTAAGCCATGTGAAAATGGCCTATGTGGTCGTCGAGTGGGATGCTAGAACCTATAGCCACGAGTCTTAGAAACTCAATTTTGTTAAGGTGGCCATAATTTGTGTCATGTATGATGGATGATTAAGGCCAAGGAAAAATTCATGAAATTGGCATAGTCTACTGCAGTAACTGTTGCGGACAGCAGCAGTGAGATGAGATTGAAAAATCACTAAAAATAGTAGAAGTAGAATTAAATAGTGAGTAAATTATGGAACTGATCCTTGATGAATCTATTTTATATGGACGAAACGAAACGACCATATGAGCAGTATACTGGGAGATATTAAAGTTCTCGTGAGACAGGGCCAGAACGATTTCTGGGTCCCCTGTCGTGACTTTGAAAATTCACCATAAATTATCCAGAAAGAATTAGGAGTCATGCCTTATATGTACAGATTCCATTTTGAGTCTAGTTTCATTAGAAACAAACGGCACCAGTATTAAAGCCCTGTACAGAAAGATATTCAAGTTGTAACGCGCGGAGGTCAGAGCAGTCGATCCCTGTAACATGGGTGACTTTAACTAATAAACTGTACCAATTGGCCCAACCAAAAATTCTAAAAATAAATCCATGGATGGGTATATGAGTCTAAATTCAGGGAAAATTTACGAAACCAGTTTCCGAGTTTTGGAACTCGAGATATGATTTTTAAGGCGACGGTGACGCAGTTTTCCAGCCTGTCCAGAAATGCCAAATTGGTCGGTACTTTAAGAGGATTTGTCTCGTTAACCCCTCGTGTCCGACACCGGCGTCGGTCACGAGTTAGGGGTGTTACATGTCCGACACAGGCGATGGTCTCGGGTTCGGGGTGTTACAATTTTATTGGTATCAGAGCCACGGTTTAGTCGATTCTAGGACTACCGTGAGGTGTTTGGGGTCTAGCTATACATGCCATTAAATGATGAATCGATAGTGTGGTGATTTCTGACAATTTGACTTTGAGTTTGTTTATAGCAATGGATCCCGATCCCAACCGAGCAATAGCTGATGATGTGGAGAGTGTGGCGCTGCTCCGCACAAGGGACAGGCGGCGGACTCTCAACCTATGGCCAACAATCCGAATGATGAGGCTAGGCAAGCCTTTTATAGTGTGATGAACGAATGGTTTAATCAATACATTCGAACTAACACGGCTGTCCCACAACCTCCATTCCCGACAAATGCAACCCCCGCACCTACAATACCTCCGGTAACTGACCAAATAAGGTCAAGTAAGCCCCCAGTCGATAGGATTCGAAAACATGGGGCCACTGAATTTAAAGCTACGGATGATGATGATGCCGAACGAGCTGAATTTTGGTTGGACAACACTATTCGGGTGCTCGATGAGCTATCTTGTACACCCGATGAGTGCTTAAAGTGTACCATCTCCTTGCTACGTGATTCCACCTACTATTGGTGGAGTACTCTGACTTCTGTGGTACCTAGAGAGCAAGTGACTTGGGAATTCTTTCAAACCAAGTTCCGAAAAAAAAAAAAAAAAGTATATCAGTCAGAGATTCATCGACCAAAAGCGAAGGGAATTTCTTGATCTTAAGCAAGGTTCTATGTCGGTTACCGACTATGAACGAAAATTTGTGAGGCTTAGCCGATACGCGCGAGAATGCATTTCGTCCGAAGCTATTATGTGTAAACGCTTCAAGGATGGGCTGAATGATGATATAAGGATGTTCGTTGGCATTCTCGAAATACGAGAGATCGTAGTACTTGTTGAGCGAGCTTGTAAAGTCGAAGAGCTTAGAAAGGAGAAACAAAAAGCTGATGTGGGAACTGGTATTTGGTATGCCATGGAAATGGTATTTGGCCAAAGTTGTTATTGTGTTAAAGCCATTGCATGCTAAATGTGAAGCTTGCTAATGATGCATGCAATGATGGATTGTCTACTCTTGAAATTTCTTTGTATCAATCTTGAGTAAGACATTGAGTTTTCTTTTTGTTTAACCATGACCGAAGTTGAAAGGGGCATGATTGTGATGTATTCGGCCATGAAGCATTCATGAGCATGGTTTATGCTTCTTGCATGTGTGACAGCCCAAAATTGACCCTAGTCGGAAGGTGGTCTCGGGACCACAAAACCGAGGCATAAAAATAATTAAAAATTTATTTTGATGCCTATAATATGTGTGTGCTCATGTATGACATTTTATGATGATTGATTTAGTGTTATAAGGGTGAATTCCACAAGAAAGGACTTAGTAATGAACTTTGAAAGTATGATAGGGAAATGTGTGATGACTAATTAAAGCATGCATGCAAAATAATGGACTTGCATGTCAAATTCCCCCTTTATAGGTGGTGGCGGCCATGACAAGGGAGGATGGGCTAAACATGTCATGAAACATGTTTTGTTGGTGCATTAGGGTGAAATAATAAACAAAGGTGTATGGGTGATAAAAAATGAAAAAAAAATGTGTGTGAGTGTGGTAATCCCCCCATTGCCGTGAGTTGTAGAGAAGGAAAGAAAAAATTTTGTTCATCCTTTCTTTGAGCCAAAACTAAGGAAGAAGGAGGATTTTTGCTTCATGCTTGGTTTGGAAGAGATCTAGAAGGAGATTTGGCTAAGTTTGCATCAAGATTAAGGTATGTATGAGGTTGTGTTAGGAGTTTCATGCATGTTTTGGTTGCTAACTTGATGTGCATGTTAGCCATGGCTCAAATCTTTGTTAAGCCATGGAAATGGTATTTGGCCAAAGTTGTTATGGTGATAAAGCCATTGCATGCTAAGTGTGAAGCTTGATGATGATGCATGCAATGATGGATTGTCTACTCTTGAGTAAGATTTTGAGCTTTCTTTTGTTTTATCATGATTGAAGTTGAAAAGGAGCATGATTGTCATATTCGCCATGATGCATTCATGAGCATGGTTCATGCTTCTTGCATGTTAGTTAAAATTTGTGTTTTGGATGGCTATGGACACCTTGAAATTCGCCATGCTCATATTGTATATATATGTTTGCACATGATGTTTTGGTTATGAAGGAAGTGATGAATAAGTTTGTTTAAAGAAGAAGATGTTGAAGAATAATTGTGAAATTGTAAGCACATTGGCCTAGCACACATATGAGTGCTTGATGCTATATTGTAAGTTTTGAGCTACAATATGCAAAGCATTAACTAGTAAAATGCATGCTGTTTTGTGTGGTATTAAGTGCATAATTGGCCTCAACATGGACAAGTATATTCGGCCTTGGGTAGCCTATTGAAGGCCTTAGCTTTTCCTTGATGCTCGAATAAATTGTATTGAATTGCTTGATGTAGTATAAAATGTGCATGACCATTGTGTATTCAAGCTAAAGGGTGGCCATATGACCATTTAAATTCCTTGTCATATTTGGCCATAAGCTAGCACAATGAGGTTTTGATAAATTGAATTTGTTTGAATTAGCTCAAGAGCTAAGAGGGCCACAATTGGACAAGGGGAAGGAAAAAGTGATCGAATAGCCGTAAAAGCCATTCGACAACATCCGAGGTAAGTCCTCAAGAAGTGACCTTACTTGAATTATGTGGAATGAAATATGGATGTATTGATTATTGATTTATGTGTATGAGTATTGAATGATACCCGGGCTAAGTCCCGAAGGCGATTATGTTAGTGATTATAATTGTGTTTGAGCCTTAGTAACGAAAATAAATATGTATGTCCAATGATTATTGATGTATGTGTGCATGAGAAATTGATTGATATCCGGGCTAAGCCCCGAAGACAATTATGCTGGAAATTATAACCGGGTTAAGACCCGAAGGCAATTGTGCTAGTGGCTACATCCGGGCTAAGACCCGAAGGCATTCGTGCGAGTCATTCTATCCGGGCTAAGACCCGAAGGCATTTGTGCAAATCGTGATATCCGGGTTAAGTCCGTGAGGCCTTGGTGCGGGTTACCATAACCGGGCTATGTCCCGAAGGTGATTGATCGAGTAGCGACATCCGGTTAAACTCCGAAGGTATGTGATTTGAAAATTATAAGCTTGCTGGAAAATTTCAGCTAATGCACTTGTGAAATTTCCCAATGACAAGGTAAGTGCGTGTGTGCTTTATGCGCTAGGAGTAAGGCGTGTGAATATCCGCTCCTATGATGGAACGAGTTATCGGCCTTAATGAAGCCGTTATTTGTGTATGAACATAAGAGTTGGGATGGTGAAGTAAGTATGATTATGTGAATGTGCATTAATGAAATGATGCATTTAACTATGTGAATGTATTGCTGTAATTAGAGTTGATTATATTCCTTGAGACTTACTAAGCATAAAAATGCTTACTCCATTGCTTTGGCTCTCGGTTTTCTAGATTTCGCTCGATAGCAATCGGATTCGGGATCGTTGAAGTCGAAGTCATCCACACTATCAAGCCCCCATTTTGGTATAAATTCTTGGTTGAACTTGAAATGGCATGTATAGGACTACCCTTGTTGGTTTAAATATGTTATGATGTATATGTATGCGGCCATGCGAAAATGGCTCGTAATAGTGAAGTATCAACTTAAACTATTTGCGGTTTGTATATATATATATATGGTGTCATGATGTGACTATGAATTGGAGATGGGAATGTTGGTCACATGATCAGCCATTGGCATGGTTAAAATGATCATATGTGGACCTATGTAAGGCAAGACTAGTTGGTTCATGGAGACTACAAAATAGGTAAGACCTACCTTAAAACAGATGCTGCCAGCTGCAGTAACATGAATGTGAAAAATCACCAAAATTTGTAGGAATGGTATTAAATAGTGAATCAGCTATGTAAATGAACATTGATGAGTCTATTTTCATATGGAAGAAACGAAATGGTCATAGGAGTTACATGTTAAGAGATATTAA
Source organism: Gossypium arboreum (assembly GCF_025698485.1). Taxonomy (NCBI): domain Eukaryota; kingdom Viridiplantae; phylum Streptophyta; class Magnoliopsida; order Malvales; family Malvaceae; genus Gossypium; species Gossypium arboreum. The sequence goes on along the minus strand of NC_069072.1, from coordinate 51,187,805 downwards.
AGCTATTGTGAGACAGGGCCAGAACGGTTTCTGGGTTCCCTGTCGCAACTTTAAAATTTACTATAAATTATCCAGAAATAATTAGGAGACATACCTTATATGTACAGATTCCATTTTGAGTCTAGTTTCATTAGAAAGAAACGGCACCAGCATTAAATCCCTGTACAGAGAGATATTCAAGTTATACCGCGCGAAGGTCAGAGCAGTCGATCCCTGTAACATGGGTGACTTTAACTAATAAACTGTACCAATTGGCCCGACCAAAATTCTAGAAATAAATCCATGGATGGATATATGAGTCTAAATTCAGGGAAAATTTACGAAACCAGTTTCCGAGTTTTGAAACTCGAGATATGATTTTTAAGGCGACAGTGATGCAGTTTTTCCAGCCTGATTGGAAATGTCCAATGGATGGGCAAAACAAGTGAACTTGGCTTGCTAACCCCTCGTGTCCGACACCGGCGATGGTCTCGGGTTCGGGGTGTTACAGGTACCCTTAGTAGTCCAAGGGGTTACCTTTTTAGCAGATTTGATAGAACTGACGTTTAGCGAGTTTGATTTAATCTTGGGTATAGATTGATTGGTGAATGTCGAAATTATTTGTCGAATGTGATTTCGACATTAAGGGCTGAGAAGTTTGTACGAAAGGGATACAAAGCCCATTTGGCTTATATTAGTGATACGGAGGCTAAGAGCCCTACTGTTAAGGAGTTGAGAACAGTTAGGGAATTTCCTGATATTTTTTCCAAGGAGGTGCCAGGGTTGCCGCCCAACAGAGAGGTAGAATTTGGAATCGAGTTGTTACCTAGTACGGCTCTGGTGTCCATCGCCCTTTATCGAATGGCACCTAGGGAGTTGGTAGAGCTTAAGGCGCAGATTCAGGAATTGTTGGATCGAGGTTTCATCCGACCAAGTGTGTCTCTGTGGGGAGCACCGGTATTATTCGTAAAGAAAAAAGATGGGACGTTACGAATGTGCATCGACTATCGGTAATTGAACAAGTTAACTATTAAAAACAAGTATCCTCTGCCGAGAATCGATGATCTTTTTTATTAGTTTAGGAGAGCTTCCATTTTCTCGAAGATTGATCTGCATTCAGGGTATCACCAATTGAGGGTTAAGGAGGCGGATGTTTATAAGATAGCTTTCAGAACTCATTATGGGCACTACGAGTTCTTGGTGATGCCATTCGGGCTGACGAACGCACCTGCCAGTTTCATGGATCTCATGAATCAGGTCTTCCAACCCTACCTAGATCGGTTCGTGGTGGTTTTTATAGATGACATCTTAGTGTACTCAAGTAATGAGGATGAGCATGATGCACACTTAAGGATTGTGTTGTAGATTTTGAAGGAGAAGCAGCTATATGCAAAATTCAGTAAGTGCGAATTTTGGCTAAGGGAAGGTACTTTTCTAGGACATATGGTGTCGGCTGAGGGGATTAATGTGGATACCCGAAAAATTGAAGTAGTTTTATACTGGAAAACACCTAAGTCAGCATCGAAAATCTGGAGTTTTCTAGGCTTGGCAGGGTACTATAGGCGGTTTGTGGAGGGTTTTTCATTAATTGCTACACCTTTAACTAAGTTGTTGAGGAAGGGGGTACTGTTTGATTGGACGGACAAGCAGTAAGAGAGTTTTGGAAGGCTTAAGAAGGTTTTAACTGAGGCCCTTGTGTTGATTCAGCCAGAGCCTGGGAAGGAGTTTACGGTTTATAGTGACGCGTCGCATGTGGGCTTGGGCTATGTATTGATGCAGGAAGGAAAGGTGGTTGCGTATGCGTCACGTCAACTTAAGACTCACGAGGTGAATTACCCAACCCATGACTTGGAACTAGCTGCGGTGGTTTTTGCACTAAAAATATGGAGGCATTATTTATATGTAGAGAAGTGCATAATTTATTCGAACAATAAGAGTTTGAAGTACCTCCTTACCCAAAAGGAGCTAAACCTTAGGCAACGTAGGTGGGTGGAATTATTGAAGGATTATGATTGTACAATTGAATACCACCCTGGCAAAGCAAATGTAGTGGCCGACGTGTTGAGTCGTAGGGTTAAATCTGACTTGAGGGCTATGCTCGCCTGTTTAAGCTTGTTGAATGATGGTAGCTTGTTAGCTGAGCTTCAAGTAAAGCCGATGTGGGTCGAGGAGATAAAGAGTAAGCAGTTAGTGGATGAGACTTTGGGTGCTCGTTTTAGACAAGTAAAAAATGGGGAGACGTCAGACTTTGGGATAAATAGTGAATGAGTGTTGTGTTTTCGTGGGAGAATGTGTATACCGAAGGACAAGGATCTAAATCAGTCTATTCTACGAGAAGCACATAGCAGTCTCTATGCTATGCATCCTAGTGAAAACAAGATGTATCGGAATTTGCGTGAGCTTTATTGGTGGCCTGGACTTAAGCGCGAGGTTATGGAGTTCGTAAGTAAATGCTTGATTTGTCAAAAGGTGAAGGTGGAACATCAGTTGCCTTCAAGATTGCTTCAGCCAGTAAAGATTCCACTTTGGAAGTGGGAAAGGATTACTATGGACTTTGTTAGTGGGCTACCCTTGACGCCTACTAAGAAAGACTTGATATGGGTTATAGTGGATCAGTTAACCAAGTCTGCCCATTTTGTACAGGTCCGCACTGATTGCTCGATACAAAAGTTGGCTAGGTTGTATGTGGCAGAGATTGTAAGATTGCATGGAGTGCTAGTTTCCATAATATCTTATAGGGACCCACGTTTCACTTTGCAATTTTGGAAGAAGCTGTACTAGGTGTTAGGTATTAGGTTGAACTTCAGTACAGCATTCTACCCTCAAACTGATGGACAGTCAGAAATGGTGATCTAAGTTTTGGAAGATATGTTGAGGGGATGTGTAATTGAGTTCCAAAGCAGCTGGGAAGACTATTTTTCGTTAGCCGAATTTGCATACAATAATAGTTATCAAGCAAGTATTAGGATGGCTCCATATGAAGCACTGTATGGGCGAAGGTGTCAAACTCCAACATGTTGGATGGAATTAGGCGAACGAAAAGTTTTGGGCCCTGAGTTAGTAGCAGATACTGAGGGTAAAGTAAAATTGATTCGGGATTGGTTGAAGGAGGCCTCGGATAGGCAGAAGTCGTATGCTGACCTTAAGCATCGAGAGATAGAGTACGCAGTGCGGGACTTAGTTTTTCTTAAGGTCTCTCCGTGGAAGAAGGTATTAAGGTTTGGACAGAAGGGAAAGCTAGGCCCAAGGTTCATTGGGCCATATCAACTTGTAAGGCGGATTGGGCTAGTCGTTTATCAACTAGAATTACCTTCTAAACTAAGCCAAATCCACGACGTGTTTCATGTTTCAATGCTAAGACGATATCACTCGGATCCTTCACATATCGTGTCGATTGAGGATATCGAGACCTAACTTTCGAGGAAGAGCCCATACAAATAATTGGTCATGATGTTAAGGTACTAAGAAGGAAGTTCGTCCCATTAGTCAAAGTACTTTGGCGTAATCACAAGGATGAGGAGGCTACTTGGGAACCTAATGAAGCGATGCGACATCAATATCCTCCACTGTTTGGATTAGGTAAAATTTCAAGGACGAAATTTCTTTTAGAGGGTAGAGTTGTAACACCCTAAAAATCCCGAACTTTCTTTTTTCCAGTTT